>NC_141056.1:35077981-35724231 GCF_041138505.1 Cibotium barometz | reverse complement strand
GACCATGGAGTGGCAGGCTGCGTCATAATACTAGTCTTGCAAATGTGATTAGTACATCACATAAAGGCAAAGAGAAAGTGGTTGAGCCCCTTAGTATGCCCGACATTTCTACAGGGCATTCTCATGTTGATGGAGAGTATAGTGGCTCAGAGATGAGCCTTGATGAGGATCTTGGGATACCAGCACTGAGAACACCTAGTGTAAAGAAGGCTATGGAAGCCATGAATGCAAAGCTGCGAAGATCTGGGAGAGTGAAGAATCCTGTGCAGAGGTTTACCTATGATGGTTATGTGGCACATCACTATGCATACATGGCAAAAGTTGTACAGGTTGTAGAGCCCACATGCATTGATGAGGCTGTTGGAAATGTGTGTTGGGAGAAAGCTATGGATGAGGAGATGGATGCACTATATGGAAATAGACTTGGGATTTAGTGCAATTGCCTGAAGGCAAGAAAGCCATTGGATGCAAGTGGGTGTACAAAGTAAAACATAACAGTGATGGAAGCATAAGCAAGTACAAGGCTAGATTGGTAGCCAAAGGATATGCGCAGACATATGGCATTGATTATGAGGAAACTTTCAGCCCAGTTGCCAAGATGGCAACAGTGAGAGTTGTGATAGCAGTGGCTGCGTCAAAGCAATGGTCTTTACATCAGATGGATGTAAAGAATGCATTCTTGCATGGGAATTTGTAGGAAGAGGTGTATATATTGCAGCCACCTGGTTATGAGGATGTGAGTCACCCCGAGTATGTTTGCAGGTTGAAGAAAGCCTTGTATGGCTTAAAACAAGCACCAAGAGCATGGTCTGACAAGATTTCTGAATATCTTGTCACTATTGGCTTTCATGTAGCCAATGCAGATTTCTCACTGTATGTGAGACACGGTGATAGAGGGGTTGTGCTTGTTGTCATCTATGTAGATGACCTGATCATTACGGGGGACCATGATGCACAGATCTTTGATGTAAAGATCTTGCTTAGACAGAAGTTTGAGATGAAGGATCTGGGGGAGCTTAGATATTTCTTGGGCATTGAGGTGATTAGGTCACCACATGGTATTGGATTACTGTGCAGAGACGGTATGGCTTAGACATGTTGTCCAAGTATGGTATGACAGGCTGTAAGCCTATCTCAGTGCCATTGGATCAGAATGGCAAGTTGAGTGCAGATTCAGGAGAGATTTTGGAGGATCCTACTATGTATAGGCGCATAGTAGGAAGCTTGATCTACATGATGATTACCAGGCCAGATTTGAGCTATGTTGTTGGGTTGGTGAGTCAGTTTATGCAGTTTCCTCGGAAGCTGCATTTGGATGCATTGAGACGCATACTGAGGTATGTGAGGTCTACTTTGCATTGTGGACTATTTTATGAAACTGGGACAGAGATATGTGTACATGGGTACACAGATGCTGATTGGGCTGGTAGTATCTCAGATAGAAGATCTACTAGTAGCTTCATGTTTTCTTTCGGGGTGTTGCTATAACTTGGAGCAGCAAGAAGCAGCCTACGGTTGCTCTATCCAGTACAGAGGCCGAGTATAGAGGTGCTGCTATGGCAACATGTGAGGTAGCTTGGTTGAGAAAACTACTTGCAGATTTGGTTCTATCAGTGGATAGACAAGTTGTCATTTTCTGTGACAACATTAGCAGTACACAGTTCGCTAGGAACCCAGTTTTTCATGCTCGCACAAAGCATATAAAGGTCCACTACCATTTTGTCATAGAGAAGGTTTTGGCAGGAGACGTTGACCTTGTTTATGTCAGCACACAGGATCAGGTCGCTAACATCTTCACCAAAGCATTGGGTACAGAGAAGCTCCGCAAATTCAGGGCTTCGCTTGGTGTACATGAGATGGAGTTGAGCTCGAGGGGGGAGTGTTGAGATATCGAGCTCATCTAGTGAGGCGGTGGACACTGATGACCCGCCTGGGGGATAGGCCCCACACTTACACCACTGGCATGGTTATTGAGATCATGGATGATATGCGGCCAGTGGGATGACAGGCTGTGTGACAGCCATTCTAGAGACTGGCATAGTTATAGCGCCAGCTCATTTAGTTGGGTTCACACTATAGAGAACCCTAGTATGTACTTGGTTGAGTACCTTTTCATATTGTGTGTACTCTTATCTTTGTATATGGTGTGTTGAGTGTTGTGTGAAGAAGAAGATTTTCAGCCTCTCACCTTGTGTGTTCTTTTTTGGGGTTTTTGTGAGTGTGTGTGTGCTTGCAAGTGCTCAAGCTCTCTTCTCCCCTACATCTTTTCAAGAATGAGGAGTGTTATTGTAGGCAAATTGGAGAATATGTAAGTATTTACCCCATTGCCTAGGCTGTGATGAAACATAGGTTCTAAGAAGGTATAGGATAGTGCTATTGGTCACTTCAGTCTCGCCATTGGATTCGGGATGAAAAGCAGTAGATAAATCTAATTTTGTGCCTAAATTATCAAACAATGTTCCTTAAAAATCGCTACAAAATTTAGAATCTCTATCTAACACAATGACTTTAGGCAAACCATGATGCACAAATATATGCTTTAAAAATAAATGAGCAGCTTTATGAGCAGTCAATTTCTTTTTACATGCAATGAAATGAGCTTGTTTGCTAAATCTATCAACTACTGTCCAAATCATGTCATTCTGATTTAGCGGTAAGCGGAAAACTAGTTATAAAGTCCATTGAAATCTGCTCCCATGGTTCATTGGTTGGGAATTGGGAGTGGCATAAGTAATCCTTGAGTTTTCCCCTTATAGCTTTTAATCTTCTGGCAAGTAATGCATTCGGCCACTAACTTGGCTATATCTTTCTTCATAGATGGCCAATAAAAGTCTCGGGAAATGGTATGTAAAGTAGATGATACTCCTCTATGCCCTGCATATGGGGGTTGGTGTAACTCCTCCATAGCTAAAAGGTCTCGTGATGCATAATCTCCTCTGAAAGAAGTGATATCCATCATGATAAGAGTAATCAGAGTTCATGAATATCTTTGGGTCTCGGCCAAGTCACTATAGTCTCTATCTTTTTGGGGTCCACACGAATACCATCAGCATAAACAATGTGACCAAGGTATTCAATCTCTGTCTGAAAGAAAGAGCTCTTCTCCAGATTGAGATACAACTCATTCTCTTTTAAGAGATTAAACACTATCTCCAGATGTTTCTCATGCTCAGCAATACTATCACTGAATACAAGAATATCATCGAAGATCTGTAAGATGATTAGCAGCACATTTGACTTTATCTTTTTCAGAGAAGTCTTCCCCGGAAAAGTAGTCATCTAACTGACTAAGCCAAGAGAGAACTAACTTGGCGTCCTTCTTCCCATCATAATTTTGGAAGGAAAAGGCCTTCCGCGACTAATCTTCTTCTCCTTTCTAGAATCCTGGGCTCTAAGGGTAGCCTCCACTGTATGCCGGATTTCATCAACTGAATCAGACTCCTCCCCTCTATTCCTCTTTCTCAACTTCCTCTACAACTTCTCCCTCTTTTCCCTCTCCTCTAAAATCTGAGCTTAAAGAGCTAGCAAACTGTTCCTCCAGAGTTGGGGGTTACGGATTCATTGTAACAAGGTAATGAAGTCGAGAGATAGAGAAATTGATTAATTTATGATAGAAATAATTCAGCAAAGATGATAAATGATGATAATACTTATCGTTGAACCTGAAATTTGCAAAGAGTCGAGTCGATTCGAGATTCAAGCACACCGATGATACTCGTATTCTCCCGGACAATACCGTCGAGAGATATCAGAAACCACACACACTTGCTCTGCAGCCCCGCAGAGAATTTGTTGAAGCCTTTGATTTATCCAAAATTGCCAAATGAATTTTTGAAAGCTTTGACAATTAATTTTTTTTCCTCAAGGCGTTGTGGAGAGCCTTGGCAAGAAAAAATTAATTTTCAGCAAATCTATAATTTTTTTTGCAGGTCTTCATAATTTTACCTGGGGCCTCCATGTGCATGTATTCCCTTGATTTAGCTTGGAAACTTTGGAAGGTTTGAAATTGGAAAAATTTGAAAGACTTGAGATTTGAATGGTGTGAAAAAACCTTTGATGGTTAAGAGCTAAACTTGATTAAGCTTGTAATATTTAATCTCTCCACAAATTGGCAAAAACCAGCGCAGCGCATCAACGTGGGAGAGAAAGAAAAATCAGCCGCCATCGATTATGGATTTTGCTCATGTTGAAGTTCTTCAGAGGTTGAAAGTGGGTCTTGGGGTTTTTCCAGATGCTGATTCCATCTGTGCAGTTGGATCTGAGAGAGAGCCACTACTGCAAAAAATTGCCTTTTCTCAAAGAGGCGTGGTTTTTTGGCTCCCTGCAGGTGGTTTTGCATGTATTCAATGCCTTGCCCACCACGAGATGCCTTCTCTTTGAGTATGGTTGGCTCTGATACCACTGTCAGGAACTTGCCACACAAAAGAGAATCAAAGTACCAAAATTGCACACAATAATCACAAATAAATATTCAACTCCAAACAAATAACAGATTCAGACATATTAAACATAGACATGGAAATAAACATGGAAGATAAGCCATAGACTTGAAAACTGTGCGCAAAATAAACATCACCCCCATCAATCAACAAGGATTGGGTTAAATCTCCCCCTCAAGCATGCTAGCTCCTGGCACGACATGAGTATTTAATCATGTATTCCTCAAAATAGCCCTTGAGCCAATTGTGAAGCTTTTGCCAAAAATTACAAAAATAATCAATCCTTCTAGAGGATGTTCACACACATCTAGTGTGTACCAAAAACAATAGTGAATCTCTAGTTCACATGCACTACACTCGCGCACATCGGGGTGCATAAATATACGAGTACAAATAAATGGCACACGGCCAACCAACAATAATGAAGTATAAACTCATAAATGTTGAGGCGATGTAAACGCCCATGCACATGACAAAATCCGCGCAACACCTCGTTCGGTGACCCTTGCACACTCATGCCTATGCGACACCTCGTTCGGTGACCCTCGCACAAGTACAACGCCTCATTCGGCATCCTTATACTCATCACCTATACTCAACAAGTCAACATGTTAGGTGAGGCAATCAAACACCAATATCAACAACACTAGCATGCGTACACATGGCATCACCCAATCACAGCATACATAGCATAGACCCGCAAAGCATATGCCAATCACACTTACAATGTAGTATTTAATATGACATCACTCACGATAATAATTGCAAGCATGGCACAATGGTCGGATGGGCGTCCCCAATAGACCATAGAGGGCCAATAATGTAACAAGGGTGACCAGCCCCTTAGACTAACATGGTCAGCCCTAGAGGCTAAAATAGGACACCAAATAGGAAGCCAGCAAGTAGGGGATGATGTCTAACACCCCCTCTCCCGGATGCTGAGCAAAACTCCAAGAAGCCAGAGACGCCATCCTCGATCAAAGATGAAAGACTGCAGATACAGGTACCAAGAAAGCTCCACAAGCAATCTCCTCAGCAACTCAAAGTAACAGAACAAGTTGCCAGGTACACCGCTCCTCTGGAAGAAAACAACCAAGTAGGCTGCGACGTGCTGCTCCAAATAATGGTTCCAAACCCAAGTGTAAGAACACTCCCCGAAGTCGAATGTCGTGTATCCATCTTGGAGAAGGTATGAAAAACCTCATAACCAACCAAGATTAGATCCTGTATATAATCAATCATGGGAGAAGTAAACTGCTCCTCACTGGAACCCTAAAAAGAAATAGAGTCAATTTGCTCCAACTCTGTACCAAGAGTAGCCAAATGCTGTACAAAAGCATCCTCTGAAAAGGTCGGCATCGTAAGATGTAAAGACTTTGTAGAAAAGATGGGATCCATCTGCTCAAACTCCATAACATGAGTTGCCCAATGCTGTACATAAGTACACACCACTGAGGTGGGCATCGCAATATGAAAGGACTCCACATCCCCCTCTGAAAAAAGATATCGTCAGACTGATATAAGCCTAACATGATTCTGATCCAAATCCAAAAAACTTTGGAAGTACCACTGTGCCCCAGGCACGGTTAGCAAAACCACAGATCCAAATCATCCCACCGGGTCCAAAAAAACCATCCTCCAAAACAACAAGCTAACAGAACTGGCAGGGGGAGGGGTACCCTCAGAAACATCACAAAGAGATGAAGGGATAGACTCCTCTCACAATGAGGAAGGGAAGGAGGAATATAAATTGCAGGGGTAACAAAGTCCTCAAAAGCATCATAGATAGCAGAAGACTATTCTAGAAGTAGAACCAGATCCCAAGAATCAGCAAAAATAGATAAAAGATCCATGTGAAAGGATCACACCACAAAAAGGGCAAAACACCCTCCTTGTTCTGCAAATACTGCAAAGAACACAAGCTCAGACAAAATAAACTCTACTCAGGATCTCTGAAAAGATCACTGCTCTCCTCCAAATAACTGTAAACTCATGTCAAAGAAGAAAGTCTCCACAGATACAACACAGCTCCCGAAACTTATCCTCAAGTGAAGTAGCTGGAGAAAGGCCCCCTCTAAGTGTAGAAAACTCATGTGGGAAGCAAAACATAGCCAAAACATTGCTATCCAGCAAAAATAGCACTCCACCGCCAACAGAAGGCAAGGAACATGTAGAAACTGGGAAACCGTGTAGGCTAGGAAAAAACACAGGTATAGATGCTCCAAAATTAGCAAAACACTGACTGAAATCTGAAATTCAGAATCATCCTCAAGTACCAAATTGTCTCCAAAGCCACAATCCAAACAAGAAACCCCTTCTGTAAGTGATCTGTGTCCACTGGAGAAGAAAACACAGCCAAACAAGGGGCTACAAACCTGAAAATTCAGGCCAACCAGTGTCCACACCTCCTATGAGGAAAAACACTGAAGAGAAGGTACCTTAGGCTCCAGTGAATGAAGCCCAAGTGAAGGTAGAGCTACCAGCAAAATCGGTTCAGAAAAACGCAGCAACCATGGCTGCAAATTTGAAAACACAGAGGTAAAAGGGACTGTAGAATAGGCTGAATATGGAAAAGCTGAAGCTTCAGATCAAGAACTGTTGGAGAGAACAATCAGGGGGTGGGAGGGATGGCACAAGATACCAGAAAGGATAGGCAAAAGGGAGCCCAGAGAGCTCCAAGATCAGGGTTGGGAAAGCAAGCCCAAACAGGCCAAAAAACGCAGCCTGTTTGGGACAGCTATGTTGTTGTCCATTCCTGAAAAAAAAATGCCTAAGAACCCCTGGAAGGTGCCACCAAGAAGGACAGGTATGCTGTCCAGAAAAAAATGCCCTTGTCAGGCTGCCAAGAAGCTGCAAAGTGACGCCCTGAAGAGAGGAAACTGCAGCCCACTGAATGGGTATCAATTAGCCCTTGAAGATACACAAGCTTCAACGCATGAACACAAAAACGTAGATATGTCCATGGGCGGAAAAACGCAGATATGAAGAGGTAGAGGAGGGAGCATCCAATGCTAAAAATCACCGGTGCTCTAATACCATGATAGAATGTGCAGCGGAAGAAGGGAAAGTGGAAACATAGGAGAGAGAGAGAGAGAGAGAGAGAGAGAGAGAGAGAGAGAGAGAGAGAGAGAGAGAGAGATGGAGAGGAAACATAGGTGAGAACCTGCTCTCAATAACATCACCCAAAGGAATACATGTCCCTGAGCAAGAGGGGAGAACCTCGTAGACTGCAGCTAGACAAGCTAGGCAAGCAATGCAAGTAGTGAAATATGAGGGAGGCATGCCGGCTATATATACCTCTACATGAAGGCAGCCGATAGGAGAACCTCGTAGACTGCAGCTAGGCAAGCAATGCAAGTAGTGAAATATGAGGGAGGCATGCCGGCTATATATACCTCTACATGAAGGCAGCCGACTGGAGCTAAAATACCTACACGACTGGGAAAATACCTAGGACTCCATAATATGGGAAAATATTTGTGAGGGGTGACCAGCCCCTCAGACTAACACGGTTAGCATAGAGGCTAAAATAGGAAGCCAGCAAAGTAGGGGATGATGTCTAACAGTTGGTCCCCACTTAGTTTGAGCCACTATTTACGGTGTTGTATGAGCTTATAAAGAACTATAAATTGCTAGTGTGAGGAATTTATCACACACAAAGACATTCTTGAATCTTTGCAAGAGGTTATGAAGCTAGCAAACTATATGTGCCCTCTAGGAAAAGCACATTTTCATGAAATTTCAACCCTTCACTCCTTAAAAGAGTCAAAAAAACTATTCTCTGTTTCTATTCTTTACATTTTGAAGTACGATCCAAAAACACAAAAAAATCCTTAACATTACTCCCCTAAATTGACAAGTGTGGGCACTTTTCAAGTTATCAAATGCCTTCAAGATGCATGCATATCTTCCAAGATTGATAAGAAAGTGTTGATGACATGCTAAACCCTTGTTTTCAAATAGGTCATTATTGAACTCCTCTTCTTGAAACATGAGCACACAAATACTAGATCTTAAATTAAAGCACAAACATACGGGCGATTTTTTTGGCGAGCAAATTCGGGCGAGCATAAACCCAAATATGGTGAGCAGGTTTTTAATAATGGGGGGCTCTTGGTCTATCGCTCTGTCTCTCTCTCTCTTTATCTGTCTTTGTCTCTCTCTCTCTTTCTCTTTCTCTCTCTTTTATCTCTCTCTCTCTCTCTCTCTCTCTCTCTCTCTCTCTCTCTCTTTGTGTCTCTCTTATCTATCTCTCTCAATAGAAAAATTAAAAAACTCCCATAAAATGATACAAGCTCAAATAAAATTACTCCATGGAAGTTGTTCCAATAAAATGATACCCCATAACATTTTTGCACATCCCATACATCTCTAAAGTTAAATTAGGAACATGAGTTGTCCACTAAACCAATTTAGGATAGGTTCGTTCTCTACGTAGACATTCAATTACCTCCCTTTTTGTCAAAATTGGTTGGTGAATAAACATATTTTCATTTTGGCTCAATCCATGACTCTCATGTACACAAAGTACAAATGCTTGCATGCTAAGTAGGGTTTTTGCTAGTTGACCCTTCCCAAAAATCTAGACAAGAGCATGATAGATGCATTTTGATATGCACATCATAACTTCCCACATGAGAACCTTCTCCAAATGTCTCAGTGGGGTAAAAGCCTCACATTTGGAGGATTGAAACACCTGCACTTATGTATCTAATGCTTTCTTGATCCTTTTTGCAGCTTCTTTTGCAGCTTCTTTTGAAATGCATGTTCTGTATCTTGTGCGACGACCATCTCGTGACATCTCATTTCCAAATGTGTTTATCTCTCCTCTAGGCACTTCTGGTTGACTTGAGTTCAATGGAGTTTATTTCTCTCTTCCCAATGGCTTACTCTCTAAGTTGTAGCTTGCAAAGCACCAATGCGTTTACCTCCTCAATTGTCAGATTTGTGCCTTATAGTAGGCACATTGTGTGGGGGATGGTCAATGTTCTTGTCCACCCACAGCCCAAGTATGCATGATGTCATTATTGCAAAACCATATCATTTGACTAGTCTTCCTAGCAGCATAGGACCTTGTTGAAAAAAATGATGGTGTAGGTACTCCTTTTGCACATCCTACAATCATGTGACCACACTTACTACTACCTATATAGCCCAAACACTTTACTCTACTACCCTTTGGAGTTCTCCTAATTGCCTAAAATGTCTTGTGTATGGGTGCTTCAATTATGATTTTGTCACTCGATTGATTTCTTGTGTCCACATCTTCATCCATGAATTGTATTTTCCTGCGACATTCAATAGACTTCCTATCTCTCATGTGCACATTGTACTAAGGTCTATGACTAGCATCATCATCCACATTAATTACATTATATTGTCGTCTTTTGTGTAGGACTAATCACCTGCTGTCAAAGGAGTTGGGACCTTGTACATGGGTGTACTTGAAGTGGTACTCTTTACTGTCCTCACAACTTGTGCTAGGCTTGGAGTATGCACATTTTCCCTCTCAATTAGCTTTTCAAGACTTGGACCTACTCTGATATCAAGTATGAATTTTGATTTGCACTCTGTATAAAGCATTAGCCATGTCTGACTTGCATTGTAGAGTGTTATTTTTTGTTTGAACCCCTCCCCGGCTAACTAGCTTACATGTTTAGACTTTGACAGGTTTTTTCATGGTGTACATGACTAATCATCGTTCTTCTCCATGTATGTAATAGTTAGAGACATATTAGAAACATCATTAAAGATACTTTTTTTTAAAGACAATGGTTCTTATACATACTGAAATCATTGCATTGCCCCAATGTGCAATGCGCACTTGATGCGCCACTTCTCACACATGCTCTTATGCACGCCTTGGAAGGCCTTTATAACATACTTTGCGGTATGTATATTTAGGCTTTGTGCCCAATGAAATAAACACAAGTGTTCCTGACCTTTCATTTATTGTCCTTTATTGTAGACTTCTCTAATGGCATTCCAATTTGCTTGGGCTTCATCTACCATGAAACCAAAGAAGTCTACCTTTTCAAAGCCATGTGTCACCATAATATTATTTATGCACTCCCAAAACAATACTTGAGAAGTCTTATCCTCCTCTTTCATCTCACAAATTGCAATAGTTAGAAGCTCTTGCAGGCTGCAACTAAAAGTCAATATGCTAAAAGAGATAATAACAAAGAACTACTTTTTTTCAAAAGACATATTACTAGTTAGTACCTTAGATCATAAAGGTGACAAGCCATTGTTACTACCCAATCCATGATGTGTCTAGTGTGGTCACAAACTGGAGCCAAGCTCTTCTTTGATCACCATTCCCTAAATGCCTCATTCTATTAATGAGTTCGGCATCTGAGGCTAGTCCTTTAGTAGACATCTTGAAAACAAAACAACGTTGAGTTTCATTGCCTTGACATGGAAATCGGCTTCCATGAAAGAAGTCATAATTGCAATTCCTCTTCAAACATAGCAAGTCATCATAGCCAAGAGATGACTTAGGTTGTCCTTGGTGCGTGTGAGCTACTATGCTTTGAAACCTACAAGAAAGGAAAGTTTAATCCCTTTGTATATATGGCCTTAACAAATGCTTCTCTAATTTAACTTGTCACTTGTTCTCTTCTCAACTAGCAAGCTGAGCTCTTCTAGCACATTATTGAATTCTTTATCTCCAAGCTCATGTCCTTGATCTCCTTCTCAGACTAATGAAGTAAGCACCAGCTCCTTTACAACACACATTTGCACCTTCCGTGGACCAGCACATGCATCAACTTTAATTACTCTTTGAACCATTACTTTAGTATTGTCAAGCAATGCCCTGGACACCATGTGAATGAATTATGGTGTGTATCAGAAGCCGTGTTAGTCAATCATCACTAGGCAAGACATAATACACATAACACGCACAATATTGTTTACAAGTATCTGTCTTTTTACAATAGTGATAATTGGGCTTTCCATCATTAATGGCTAGGACACCAACTGCACAAGTTTTCTTTATGCTCGGCTCCCAAGGCCTTCGTGAAGATGTCGCAATCTCATCCTATGCTCTGACATAGGCCAAGTTGATGTCGCCTACCAAGACTCTCTCGCTAATGGAGTGATATTGTATCTCAATGTGTTTCATCTGCACATGGAAAACTAGGTTCCTGAGACCAACTGTATACTGCTGAGATTGTCACAGTATATGATAACCTTTCTCTCCACATGCAACCCCAAATCAACAAAGTAACTTACATAACCAAGCTACCTCACACGCTGCCACCGCAGCTCCTCTGTACTACTCTACCTCTGTACTCAACAAGCCAATTGTGGGCTGCTTCTTGCTACTCCATGTCACAGCAGCACTCCCCAATGAAAACATAAATCCATTGGTAGATCTCCTATCTGCAATACTACCAGCCCAATCTGCATCTGTGTAGTACCCATATAGCTCCAACAATGGTACACATACTGCATAAAACAATGTATAATCAACAGTGGCTCTCAAATACCAAAGTGTGCGTCGCACACTATCCAGATGTGGTTTGCGCAGAACTTTCATAAACTGACTCTCTAAGCTAGCAGTGTAACTCAAATCTGGCCTCCTGATCGTGACATAGATCAAACTCCCCCAATCTTTATGTACATAGTAGGGTCCTCCAACACATAATAACCTGCATCTGCACTGAGCTTGCAATTTCGATCTAATGGTACCGAGATTGGCTTATAACCAGCCATCCCATACTTGGACAACAATACATACTGTCTCTGTGAATAGCCAAATACCATTAGGTGTGCGAATGAGCTCAATGCCCAAAAAGTAGCGCAGATCTCCCAAATCCTTCATGTCAAACTTCCTTTTGAGAAGACTTTTCACATGCTTAATCTCTTCCAAGTTGTCACCCCCAATAATAAGATCATCTACATAGATGGTGATGATCACAATACCCTTATCACTCTTGCGCACATACAAAGAGTGGTTTGCATCTACCATATGAAAACCAATAGTGACAAGATACTCAGCAATCTTGTCATGCCATGCTCATGGAGCTTGCTTCAGCCCATACAAGGCCTTACAAAGCTTACATACATACTCTAGCTGACCTGTATCCTCAAAACCAGTTGGCTAATCCATATACACTTCTTCTTGCAAGTCACCATGCAAGAACGAAATTTTTTACATCCATTTGATGTAAAAACCAGCCTTTAGCTATAGCCACCCTAATCACAGCTCTCATAGTTGCCATCTTTGGCAACTGGGGCAAACATGTCCTCATAATCAATCCCATGTGTCTGTGCATATCCTTTGGCTACCAATCTAGCCTTGTACCTCCTTATTCTACCATCACTATTATGTTTCATCTTATACACCCACTTACATCCAATAGCTTTCTTGCCTTCAGGTAATGGCACCAAATCCCAAGTCTCATTTTCATACAATGCATCCATCTCCTCATTCATAGCTTTCTCCCAATACACATTTCTAATAGCCTCATCAAAACATGTGAGCTCTACAACCTGCACAACTTTTGCCATATAAGCACAGTGATGAGCCACATAATCATCGTAAGTCAACCTCTGCATAGGGCTTTTGACTCTTTTAGATCTTCGTAACTTTGCATTCATGGATTCCAAAGCCTTCTTCACACCAGGTGTCCTCATTGCTAGAATCCCAAGCTCCTCATTAAGGCTCATCTTCGAGCCACTAGATTCTCCATCAACAAAAGGATGCCCTGCAAAAATATCAGGCATACCAAGGGGCTCAACCACTTTCTCTTTTTATGTGATGTACCAACTACATTTCTAGGACTAGTACTATGATGCAACCTGCCACTCCATGGTCTATCAACATACCCAACACAAGAGGACTCTCTTGGTCCACTCAATGACTATGATTCCTAACTTGCATTTTGTGCAACCACATTTCCACTTATATCATCCCCAACAACATCTTTTTCAGCAGCATACCAGCTACTCATCTCATCAAATACAACATCCTTGCTTACCCTCAATTCACGTCGTGTAGCAGGATTATAACATATGTATCCCTTTTGCTCAAGGGAATACCCAATATACACACATTTTTCTACCTCTGGATCTAGCTTAGTGCGTAACTCATATGGCACATGCACATTTGCAATACATCAAAAAACTTTCAAGTGAGACAAATCATGTTTCTTGCATAACAAACAACCTTTCATTATCCTCATTATTTCTGCTAGAGGACACATAGTTATTTTACTGCACTTTTCCATTTCGCATGTCATTGTGCTTCTTATAGAAATCTTTCTACACATGTCTAGGCTTACCAGAGTAAAAACAGCCTCGTGTATCATTATGCTGCCTTTGTCAATTACCATGACCTCTTTGTGACTCCCCCTGCCTCTACACTGGCCTCTTCAACCGGTGCTTCTCTTGCTTGCCACTTAGCTTCTTAGTATGAACTAGGCTCTGATACCATGAAAAGATGCAGGGAGGAAGAGAGCTTGAGCTCTTATAAGCACACACACACTCACACAAACCCTAGAAGAGAATACACAAGATGAGAGGTTGAAAATTGATCTTCTTCTTCTTTAACAAAAGTAGTCTACTAAAAGAGATAAAGTGACTAACACACATACTAGAGTATATATAAGCGGTCCATAATGTGAACATGCTAAAGTGGAGTGGGTAGGTGTGGACTAGTTGGTGTAGTCTAGCTGTAGAATCTTTGGCAAAGATATGTCGGTGCCAACTACCAAACCTGCCAATGATGTAAATGTCAAATGGTTACACAGGTGCCTCGTGAGTGTCAACTCATGTTGAGCTTGAGATCTCAACAAAAATTTGCTATAAGCAGTGACAAGTGGAGCCTAGTGGCACAGCTCTACAACATCAAGCAACAAAAGCATGAGTCTATGAGAGATTATGTCTCTTGCCTTAAACACTTGAACTCTTGGTGTAAGCTTGGAAAGAGGCTGACCAATAAACAGTTATTGTCATGCTTACAAAAGGGAAGTACGAGATCTAACAATACGTGACTATCTACTCTTATCAAGACCATCTACACTGAGTATGAGGATAACACATTGGAATTACCCCAACTCAAAGAGAATCAAACTCCACCTTTGGCTATGCCATCATGAGTGTCAAGTCACCATGACTTTGACACTAGGGAAAGGTAGGTAAAAGACATGACGAATGAATTGACCTCGGCCATTCTCAAGAAGATCAAGTTAAAGGAGGTAAAGGAATCTTCAAACAATGCACAAGGAGAGAGATAGTCCGGTGTTCAATATGTAGATAAAATCACACGAGCATGGAATGCCCTCATCTATGAAGAATCAGATGCTTGGGAAACCATGACACATCCATGTGTAGATATGGTGCTCAATAGCTAGCACAAGTGTCAAGACACCTAGACCAACTCTACATTTACCAATGTGAGGCAATAAACCAAGTGATTGAAATCAAGCAACACCAAAATCTAAGGAAAACCTATTGGAAATACACTAAGCGAGTAAGAATATTGAGCAACCATATATATTTAGAGATTATTTACCCACTTATATGTCCTTAGAATTGTTTTATTGTCTGTATAGTCATGCCTCCTCATGGATTATACAACTACTTATTATACATTATATCATACTCAAAGCTTATTGCCATTCATGTGTTGACCACAAATAGTCTCAATCTCCCAAGAAATTTGATCTAACATTCATTACTAATAATTTGAACACCAATCAATGGATATAATATAAATGAAATTATATGTTTTGGAAGTTACATAACTCATGGTCAATAAGCAATTGTAATCACATCTAATCTACTTATGTGCCCTTAGGATTGTTTTATTGTCCGTATAGTCATGCCTCCTCATGGATTATACAACTACTTATTATACATTGTGTCATACATTGTGTCATACTCAAAGCTTACTGCCATTCATGTGTTGACCACAAATAGTATCAATCTCCCAAGAAATTTAATCTAACATTTATTACTAATAATTGGAACACCATATAGCATAAATGAAATTATATTTTTTAAAGTTACATAACTCATGGTCAATAAGCAATTATAATCACATTTAATCCTCTTCACACTCATCATTTATATAGGTACTCCTTTTTTGATGTAGGTCTCCCTTCCACGCATTATATCTCTTGTTTATGCACATTTCTTTAGCCATGTTTTCTACGTAGATTGGCAGGTAGCTACATGGAAACATGAATATGACAATGTAATGAGTGCACATTTGTTTAGCCATGTTTCTGCATAGATTGACAAGTAGCTATATGGAAACATGAATATAATAATGTAATGAGTGTTCATTTCTTACACCATTCTTGAGAGTTTCTTTTTTGCAAGCTAAACTTTAAGTAATATACAACATACAAAATATGTCGATGAACATAGTGTCCAAAAAGTGAGTGTAGAAAATATGTCCATGAACATAGTGTCCAAAAAGTGAGTGTAGAAAAAAGGTGTATCTCACTAGTCAAAAGGGCTCACAATGGGCCTCTTCTCGTAGTCTACATCCTCCTCTTCCACATGCTACTCCTTAGTTGTTGCCCTCTTACTAGCTAAAGCCTACACAAGAGGAACAACCAAGGCATCCACTATAGAGGCATCTAAGTCGAAGGAGAAATAAGGCCTTCTAGAGTCCTACTGGTTAAGATATGATGAATATATAACCCATCATTATGCTTACATGGTTAAAGCAATACAGAAATTGGAGCCCATTTATTTTGATCAGGCACTTGGAAATAAGAAACGGGAAGATGTTGTGAATGAGGAGATGGCAACATTGGATTCAAATGCAACATGGGAGTTAGTGACTTTGCCTAAAGAAAAGAAGGCAATTGTATGTAAGTGGGTGTATAAAGTTAAGCATAATGCTGATAGTTCAATGAGCAGGTATAAGGCAAGATTGGTGGCCAGAGGTTATAGCAGACTTATGGCATTAACTGTGAAGAGACATTCAGCCTGGTTGCAAGAATGGCAACCATGAGAGTTGTCATTGCTATGGCTACAGCAAGGGTTGGTCTTTACATCAGATGGATGTAAAGAATGCCTTCTTGCATGATGATTTGCAAGAAGAAGTTTACATAATGTAGCCACCAGGTTATGAAAGTGATGCACACCTAGATTTTGTGTGCAAGTTACACAAAGTCTTGTATGGCTTGAAACAGGCACCCAGAGCATGGTCAAACAAGATTGGGGAGTATCTTGTTACCATTGGATTTCAGATATCCAATGTAGATTTTTCACTTTATGTGAAAAAGACAGATAGAGGGATCATGCTATTGGTCATCTATGTGGATGACTTGATTATCACTGGTGATAGTGATGCTAACATACATGATGTCAAGAGGCTTTTGAAGCAAAAGTTTGAGATAAAGGATTTGGGTGAACTGCAGTATTTCTTGGGCATAGAGGTGGTGAGATCACCTCATGGCATTTTGTTATTGCAGAGGCAATATGGCTTGGACATGTTGTCCAAATATGGTATGACACACTGTAAGCCTATTTAAGTGCCATTGGAGGATAACACAAAGCTTTTCGCAGATACAGGTGAGCTTTTGGAGGACCCCACTACATGCATGCACATAGTGGGTACTTGATCTACATGACCATTACTAGGCTAGACTTGAGCTATGTTGTTGGACTTGTGAGTCAGGTTATGCATACCCCTAGGAAGCCACACTTGGATGCGACTAGATGGATTCTCAGGTACATAAAGTCCACAGTTGATTATGGACTTTTCTATGAGACTAGTATAGAGATACAGCTACATGGGTACACAGATGCTGATTAGGTTGTTAGTGGAGACCTACCAGTGGTTTTATATTCTCATTTGGGAGTGTTGCTGTGAGTTGGAGCAGTAAGAAGCAGCCAACAGTTGTCTTGTCGAGTACAGAGGTAGAGTATAGGGGTGCTGCTATGGCAACTTGTGAGGTAGCTTGGTTTCAGAAGCTACTTGGTGATATGGGTGAGTCCATGGATAGGGCAGTTGTCATTTATTGTGACAAAAGTAGCATACAGTTGGCCAGTAACCCAGTATACCATGCTAGAACGAAGCACATTGAGGTGCACTATCACTTTGTGAGGTCGAAGGTTCTAGCAGGCGATGTAGATCTGGTATATGTCAGCACGCAAAGGATCGGGTGGCTGACATCTTCATGAAGGCATTAGGCACAGGGAAGCTCCAGAGGTTTAGGAGCTTACTTGGAGTGCAGTGTGTGGAGTTGAGCTCAAGGGGGAGTATTGAGATATCGAGATCAACTAGTGCTACAACAGACATTGATGATCCGCCTAGGTGATAGCTTTTGCACTTATGTCATTGGCACGATTGGTGTGATTATGGTTGATATGTCGCCAGTGGTGGTGGATGATAGGCTATGTGACAGCCACTTTTGGAGTACTAGAGTTATGGCATAGTTTTATAGCGCTAGCTCATATAGTCGCGTTCACACTATAGACCGACTACTTGTGTATGTTGTTGTAGGAGAGTACTTTCCCTTTATGTATGTACTCTTATCTTTTAGTTATATGGTTGTAGAGAAGAGAAGAAGATAGAAGAAAATTCAACCATCCATATCTCTTATGTCTTGCACTCTTGTGTGTGTGTGTGTGTGTGTGTGTGTGGAACTCAAGCTCTCTCTCTCTCTCTCTCTCTCTCTCCCACACTCTTTAAAAGGTCTACTTACGCTCATAGAGATGTCACTCAGCTATTCCAGCATATGCTCGCCTGCTATAGTGATTACTTCGGGCATACCAGCATGACACAACCTTCTTAGTCGTACACACATTCGGCTTTCGTGTTTAGCTCCACCAAGAGGAATTGACAAGTTGAACCACATCTGCTAACAGTATCCCAATATGCCCTCCCTGGCTCTGATATCATGTTGGAAATTAGGGGCCACTTCCCAGAAGGTCACCCATCCTAGTAGTGCTCACAAAATTGTGCGCTTAAACTCCACCACTCTATTCCCTTCCAAGCCACGAAAATTGGTGGAGGGATGATAATGGCCCTAGTCTTCTATTATTCATGCATGATCTCATTATCCTTGGCAGTGTGCATGTGGTATGTAGAAATCCAAGCCATGACCTTCCAAAAATGTATAGACGTCATTCGATGGTATGACCTGATGCCTGTCAAATACATGTTGACTATTTGCAACATACAAGGTGGGCCTCCCTCCACAAAGCTTCATAAAAATCAACTGAGAGGCACACAACTGTATAGAGTAAATACAACAATGTCTCAGTGTTTTAGTGTCTCATGTATTCATGAACAGGTCATCAGCTTTATATGTTCATCTACAATTCATTGCAATGCTTGGTAGTGAGGATGTGTTGGGTTGATGTGCAAGGGGTAATGTCAAGTCATCCTCATCCTCAATAACTATAAATGATAATAAATGTAGCATCTTCATTGCTTTTAGTATATGCAACATAAATTTAAGTAACTACCTAAGTTCATTATATGGCATGCACACGATACCTTCTATCATGTCTTTCTTTGTTGGCTCCTTCCCCGCCTTTTGTTCCTCTTGTCTTTTCTTGAGTTTTTTTTTAGGCTCATTTCTTTGTAGCATGCAACATGTACATGTCCCTCTCCCTTATAATAACTTCTCGTGGGGTAAAGTCTATCCACCAAGGGTAATTGGTCAACTCCCATTGGGAGAGACCATGCATGCTCTTAGGATACATACAAGTCAAAGGTTGAGTGATTTCTTTCCACCTCGTGCATTGCTTTGGCATCTCCAAAATCCTTTTTTCTTTTGACAAGTGAGGGAGGTACCTCCATTAACAAAAAGACAACTCAAGGAAAATCAACCACAGATTTATTCATGCATATTAGAGCCATATTTCATAGTAGTACTCATCAATAGCTAGACTCTCTGTGTTGACATTGCGATGTACCTATATATAGCTCAACTTGTAGCTTGTATTAGTTCAGTGCTTGGCTTCCCACTCGCTGCTTCTGCTTGCACAACAATCTTTGACGACTCTGCTTTGGTATCTTTCATTCTGAAAGTAGCAAACATGTGCTTTCCTCCCTCAAGTTTAATTTCATCTAGATAATGCAAGAGTGAGTAATCCCTAGGGATCACCAATGAGCAGACACCTGAAAGCATGCCACATAGGTTTAACAAAGAGGCAATGGCATTCTTGTCAATCTTATCCAAGAACACTTCCCTTGCTAATGATCTTGATCTCACAACACAAAACATACAATGAAAATTAATAGCATAATTTATAATCTCTTATATAGAAGTAGATTAGACCAACTAACAAAGATAAGTAGTTGTGAATAGCATGTACACATCATCAAAAGATTAAGTTATCAAACTGTCCAAAAATCATATGTGAAATTCAGTACTCACAATAGGAGACTATAAAAAAAAACTCACCCTTAGTATTCCACATCTTGCTTGGGCATGTGAAGCATGTTCCACATCATCTAGTAAAGAAAGTAGGAAGACCCTCCTCTTTGTTTGGAGAGGTGATAAGGTAATGCATTTTAACTTTTCAAGGGTCACTATGGAGTCTTTGTCATCATAGCACAATGCATTTCAGCTTTTCACAAAGGGTCAATATGGAGTCTTTGTCGTCATAGTGTAATGCAAACAATCTTTTCTTCCAAACATTTCCAAGCTCAGGATTAATATAATTTAAGACCTAAACTAGATTGACCATAACAAGCACCTTCCAAATTACTACTCATAACAATATTGCCATATTAGTGAACATAAGGTACAACATAGAATTCACAATATTATTATGAGTAGTCAACAAAAGGTATAACATAGAATTCACACAATTCAAGAATACCTTTCCCATAACGATATTGCCATACTAGTCAACACAAGGTACAACATAGAATTCACACAATTCAAGAATATCTTTCCCATACGATCCGATATTCTTCTTTTTACACATGGCAGACAAAAACCATGTATCTGCTCATGAGGAAAAATCTGTAGGGGCTTGTCGAGGGAAGAGATGAATGCCCAGAGGTGAGAGGGGAAAATGAGAGGAAGATCAGGAATGAAAAAGCATTGGGACTTATTGCACTCAGTTTAAATGATGAAATCATTCATCACATCACATCAAGAAGCACTCCTCGAATGTCCACATGTGGTGGGTAGGTAGACATCTGACTTGCTCATAGTACCCATAGATCTACAATGAGTTGGTACTATGGTGAAGTCGAAGGCAAGCTACTAGTGAGGGTGTTCGTAATAAATGTGCTAGCCCTTATTTATTTTCATATCTTCAAAATTTTCAAAGCAAATCAGAAGAGTCGTAAAGATCTTGTAAGTCATTTGTATGTGAAAATCTTCTAAATTGCAGTGCTCATCCTAAAAGGATTTTATTATGTGCCGCATCCAATCTTTATCTATCTATTCTCCTTGTGGCAATGATGGCAATTTTAAAAATTTGACTAGATATTTATTATATGCTTATCTGTGTATTCTACCAATGGTAGATCCTTGGTATTGATATATATTGCGGATTAATTCTTTGGGTTGTAGGAGCATGCATGTACATGTCTCTACTGTAGATGTGGCCTTTGTGAAACCAGGGAAGTCACCATGTGGGTTGATGTTCGATTGTACCCTGGTAGGTGAAAAAATTAGCCTTTGATGGTTGCATGAATACAGCCCACCGGGTGCTCTAGATTGGCATCTTGCCATCGAGCTTCCATGTAAGCCTTTAATAATGGCTTATTCATCCTATGTATTTGGCCTCTACTTGCTTGTGGTGGATAGCATAAAATTAGCTTATTATACATGGCGATGTTTTCCTTCCATAGTAAGCTAACATTCTCGTGACATATCATAAACATCCTCCTCTGATGGTTGTTCAATCCCATTTGGTGGGAGGGATGTTCCAATGTGTCAGTGTCGGCCCATGGGTCCTCCTTAGGGTTGGCGGGCTGAATTTTGGGTTTCCTTTCCTATTTGTTTAGTAGCAGAGAGGTATTCGTGAGCTTCTCTCGAAACGTGTTTTCTTCTTCTTCCATCTCTCCTCTGCCCTTGTGGTACACACACCAAATTAGTGATTTCACTAACTCTAGCCAAAAATGAAGCCATACTAAATGTTGGCCTACATAATTATGAATTTTTAATTACATACTAATCCATGGGTATTTAAATTAGGAACCTTAGCTAATGCTTTAGCAATATAATGCTACAAATTTGAATAATTAATCTAGCTAATAATGCACCTTTAGCTCCTCCCTTTAGAATGGCTCATCTTTTAAGCATAAAAGATGCTTAAACCACTTGATTAATACATAAATGTATCAATGATGAGTCAAGTTAAAGATTTTATACATGAAAATGGATTATGAACACCATTTACACCCATTAATCATTTTAACTGAATCAAAAATTCCATTTTAAGCTCAAGATTTTGAGATTTTATGATTTTTCTCTCCTAATTGCTCACTAATCATAATAACTAATAGATTAGTGAATTTATTTTAAGAGATTGTGATGCTTTTTTTAATGGTTGGGCATCTGAATTGAAATACTAAGCTACTTATCAAATAAAAAACTCCCAAAAATAAGATTAACACCCTAAATTTAACCATTAAACCCTCTGTTAGATGCTCTTTAAAAAAGCAAAAATTAACCAAATCTTATGATTTTTGATGTAAACTTAGATTTTAAATGTTTCTAACAAATCTCCAGCATGATTTCCAAACAAAAAACAAGAATCTACAAGCACTTTTTTAATCAAACTTAGCATTTTTCTACCTTTTTTTCTCACATGATATTCAAGTCAAAAGCTTACCTTAGCCTTGTCGAAGCATGTGTTGAAGATGCAATTCGCAACTTTCCGTGTGGGTGCACAAGCTCGTCTGCATCGCATCCTCGCTCAATTGTTAAATTGAAATACTCCTTTACCAAAGGGGTAAAGGGAGATCTCTTGATGCCTAGATGGAGGCAAGAAGAGACGGTCCTTCGCCGATAGTTCTCTCTAACGGCAATAAAAGAAGAAGCTAATGAAAGAGAAAAACCTACAATCACACCTATCCAAACAAGCATAAGCAAGTACGAACACAATAACATGAAAGCAAATAAGAAAAGGGAAGGAGAAGAGCCAACAAGAAAACTATTATTAAAAGGAAATGATTGTCTATTGCTTATTATCAAAAATGAATTATATACAAGGAAACAATTGTCTATTGCTTATTATAAAAAATGACTTATATATACAAGTGACTAGTTTCTACACTAGACTAGCTAAAACTTAAAAATGGTCTAGCCTCTATTACTAGTCTTAAGCAATTATGTACACTAAGTTTGTAGACTCTCCCTATTTGACATTAAGCTCGTGTAAGACTGCTTTATATGTTCCAGCACTGTCTTAACAAAGATAAGTGCATGTTTCTGCAGGTAAAATACGGTTATGGTCGGGCGGCAGACAAAACCATATTAACCAACAAAGTGGTTAATATAACCCCCTTCCTAATGGTAGTGACCACATCCTCGCATCACCCAAGTCAGCACCCAAGTCGGTGGTGAAGCTGCTGCTATGCTGTCGAGAAGTGGATGGTGAAAATGGTCCAGGATACACCACCATGGAGTTGAGAGAGCTGAGTTTATGGGGTTAGTTCGAGATCGATCTGTAGCCAGATGTAGAGCAAAGTGATGGGAAGCTTTGGGCAACCAATTCAGAGATATACTCGGAGGTTTGGCATTGATGAGGTTAATTGCAAGTGCAAGTGCTTGTGTGTGTCGAGAGATATGAGAAGTGAAAAAATAATGATACCCATATAGTGAGGTATGCAAGTGACATGCATGGGTAATGGGTGTAAGGTGTGCCCATGCGGGTGCACGTCTCTAAATGACTTCTACCAACACAACTACTTTCTTTGACTCTCTTTTTCTTCTTTCTTCTTGACATCCCTTTTCTTGGAGAATCAAGATCATTACTTTGTTAGGGGCATGGCAACAGACTTGTGCATGGTTGTGTCATATTTGGGCGGCCTCGATGGACTTGGCGTTATCGAGTGTATGGGCTGGAGGTAGATGATTTTAATAGGTGGAGTGGTCAAAGACGAGGCATGGAAGGGTCTTGTTGATTGTAGGAAGGTCCACGCGGTGGGTCATACCATGGGCCCGCCATGGGCCCCCCATAAAAAAATGTACCTATATGGTGATGAAGCTCAATGCAAGTTTGTAAAAGAATAGTGTCTATGTGTCTATTGTATGCAGAGCCCATGGATATTGTAGGTGATGTGCATGGATGTTACAGGTGCATGGACATTGGGCAAAAAATAGGCCCGGGTATTAGGCAAAAAGGTAGGCCTGGGTAGAAGCTTCAATCGGTGAAATCTCCAACACATTGCTTTCTTTGACAGTTTTCATTCTGCTTTTCTCTTTGACTCTTACACATGATTTGAGATAGGAAATTAATAGTTGATGTGTAATGAGGCTGATTGATAAGGTGGATGTGTCTAAGATTGGGTTGTCCATGAGGATGGAAGAATTTTAAGACATCCAAGTTGGCTAGAACATTGGTAAGCCGCAAACGATGGTGGCTTGTCTAACATAGCCGAATGGATCCAGGCACTTTTTGAGCCTCTTTTTAAAGTGTTGGTGGCTCTTTGGCCCTCTTGCATGAAGCTTGGCAGTGTTGGCATGTAGCAGTGCCTTGAGCTTTGGGCAAATCTAACCCACTTGAATAGCATAGATGTAGACAAGTTTGGTGCCTATGAGGGAGATGTAGAGCACGCTTGATGGAGTCACCACTTTGTGTGGAGATCTTCGTTTGGATGCATGGATCTGATGGCTCCATAGAGGAGTGCAATTGGGATGCCCATGTGCAAGATGGAGGATTCTTTGTGGTATCTTCACAAATGCCCAGCATGCCATGCGTAAATGGGAGGCTAGTAACCCTTGTGAGTGTGAAAAATTGAAATTGTGAGTCATGGATGGGAAGAGGGCTAGACGGAGCAAGAACAAAACTTAATGAATGAAGACAAGGCAAGACAACCGGATCAGAAGCAAACATGCAAAGTGTGGGCATGGAGGCTGCATCTAAGAACGGGATCCGATGTCAGAGTTCCTTGAAAAAGTCTAGTTGAGAACATTGGGAGGGCAATTCGCTAGAAGGCATAAGTGTGTGGATTAGTGCCAGATAGACCACAAGGTAGAAAAGACTATCTGGGGCTATGTGCCTAGGTGCTGGTGGGCCGAATAGATGTGAGTATAGAGGATTAACTACAAACTAGAAACTTGTAAAGGTTTGGTTGGAAGTGGAAGCTGATTTGGCCTTGGTGGTAGCGGGATTTTCTTTGGGTTTTGGGCTTTCCGATGATGTACTTACAAACAATCCTAGTTGTACCTGCTCTACCACTTAGTGGCTAGGGAGCTAAAATATGCAGTAAAAAGAGGGTGAGGTGGTTACCTGTACAAACTTCACCCTCCTTTTACTGCATATTTTAGCTCCCCACCACTGAGTGCACAAGTAACCACTTCACCTTCCTTTTATCGCATATTTGTAGTGGCAGGGCTGAATGCGGTGTTCTTTCACGGTGGCTTCTTATCAGTTGCAATTTGATCTGGTTGGCCAACATTGAGGTGGGTGTGTCGATGGGTTGGTCGTCTTGTCGGGTGGCATGTAGCTTTCTTGGAATGAGGTAGCAAGGATGGTGTTAAAGAGACTAGGTGTCATACATCAATAGGTCGGTGATGATGTTCTTTCGTCGGATGCCTTGCGGGCACATGTTTGGGACATCGGTTGCTTGACTTGAAGGGCCAAGTTATTGTTGGGGTGCTGACATTGTTGTAGTGGTGGGGTGGCTGGGAACTTGTGGTTATAGTGGCATGGCCAAAAAGGCCGGGCTTGCTCTCTCAAGATCTCTCTCGCTCTTTCTCGCTTCGTAGCCTTCTTTGCAATGATGATGAATCTTGCTTTCAAGTTGTTTTTCAAGTTCTATGTGAGTGCCTATTTTAAGGGCACTGTGATGCTCCTTGTGAGAATCAAATGGGACTGACTATGTGATGTATGCAAGTTTCTTAGGCTTGTGCAACAAATCATGTTTCCAAGCACGCTTCCTTCCTAGCTCCATTAGAATTGTATTCACCTGTGATGATGGGTCATCCAACCCAAAGGGACTCATAAAACTCCTAGTGGCAGTGGTTGTAGATGCAATGCACCATATAATCTTGATCTTTGCCAACTCTGATGGGTTAATTGTGCTAGTGATATGTATGTTGTTGTCCTTATGAACTACATCCACATACTCTATGCCCCTTAGTAGATGTTGCAGTGCCTTTTGCCTAATGGTCTTTCCATCGTCTTTGCATACAAGTTTATAAGGGAATTTCTCACATCTCTTTCAGACCCATTGTACAATGTATGGGCATATAATTTGATTCCTTCTACTAGAGATGATCAAGAGGTGCATGCAAATACAACACTCACAAAAGTTAATGCATTTTCCATTTCACCACACTGCTACATTTGAGTGAAGAGTATGAGAGCTTCAATGAGCTACCCATGTTGAGCATAAATGGAACTTATCATCTTTTAGATAGCCACCCCACCACCATCTACCATTCCATGGAAAATGACTTGAGCATGGTGATGAGGGCACCCCCCCCCACACACCACAATACACCATCGAGAACATAATGTGGAATTGTGTAGCCTTTAGTTAGGCCACCCAATCCAGCGCATCCTTTAAGCACGCTCATAAATGTGGCATCATTTGGTGTAACTGCATTTATTCAAACACTTGAAAAGCCTCTATGCCATGACCATGTTGTACATAGATTGAGATCATGGTGGTGTAGCACACCACATCTTGGGTAAGCATTTGGTCCAAAACCTTTCAAGAAGAAACCACACTTGTCGTGCATAATCATAATTGTCGTACATAAAACATCATCCGTTATCAAGTCCATGGCTGCACAAGATGCAGGAATGTAACCACTTACCTGCAAACTAGATTCTTCTGACTAGTGCATATAGATAGAATGCCAACAAAGTTGAACTTGTTTGGCAATGGTGCATTTGAGAAAAAAGATCGGTTGTTACAGATTAAGCCATACAGATCGGTTGTTACCCACTTGAACCATGGCCATGGAGCCTACTTGACACACTAGTGCAATAAGGAAGACACGTTGATGCAACATAAGCTCGCCCCACTAGATGCTAGGCCATCTTGTCCACCTTCGTGCCTTGCTGCCCTTCCCCGAGTCAGACTTCTGGGAATGCCTGGTGAATGTCTTCTTCTTAGATGCAATGGCATTATCTGAGCTCACATCCCAAGACACTGCAAGGGGTCTTGACACATACAACAAGCCAAACCGTAATGATGGGAGGGTTGCATAGGTCGTAATGGTGAAGGCGTCGACGGCACAGAGGGGAAGAAACTGGCGAGGCACAGGGCTGGGTGGTGGCTATAGGAGACCAGGCGAAGGTTGTGCACCCTAGCCTATGAGGCGTTAAACATGGTAGGGAGTATGGCGAAGCAGAGCAAGCCATGGAGCAGAGCAGGCTAGCATGGGCAGTGTGGCGGCAGGGGGGATGTAGGCATGAGGGGGGGTTCACTCACATGAGGTGTGAGGCTAGGTTTTTTTGTGAGGTGATTCTCTCTCTCTCTATGTGTGAAGTGATTCTCTGTCTGGACACATGAGGCTAGGGTACTCAGGCAATAATCCAAGTGACCCGATTGTCTGATCACACTTCCTTGACGATTCAAAATCTTTGATCATCGATTCTGGATCGTGGTAATCCGATTCATGGACAATTCAATTTCTTTCATTGTTTGATCTTGGATCATGGTGGCGATCCGACTCCTAGAGGATCCCACTTTCCAGGCGATTCAAAATCTTATTGATTCTCGGATTGTTGATGATTCAACTCCTGGGCGATCTCACTTTCTAGACAATTCAAAATCTTTGATCATCGATTCTTGGATCATGATGATTCGACTCCTAGGCATGAGGCTAGTTTTTTTTTCTCCATGTGAGGCCGATTCTCTCTCTCTCTATGTGTGAGTTGATTCTCTGTCTAGACATGAGGCTAGGGTACTCAGGCAATAATCCAAGTGACCCGATTGTATGATCACACTTCCTTAACGATTCAAAATCTTTGATCATCGATTCTTGGATCGTGGTGATCCGATTCATGGTAGACAATTCAATTTCTTTCATTGTTTGATCTTGGATCATGGTGGCGATCCGACTCCTAGAGGATCCCACTTTCCAGGCAATTCAAAATCTTATTGATTCTTGGATCGTTGATGATTCAACTCCTAGGCGATCTCACTTTTCAGACAATTCAAAATCTTTGATCATTGATTCTTGGATCATTATGATTCGACTCCTAGGCGATCTTACTTTCTAAATGATTCAAAATCTTTGCTCGTCGATTGGGGCAATTCGACTTTTGGATAATCTCACTTTCCATACAATTCAACATCTTTAATTGTCAATCACGATCTAACCTTATCGATCTCATATCTTGAATCGTTGATCTCACTTCCACGATCGTGATTCAACATCTTTGATTCCATATCTTGAATCATCAATCTTACTTCTCTCAAATTGCAATTTGACTTTATAAATTGCTAACCCTCTCAAACCATCACGATCCAATCATGTCAATCTGACTTTAGATCACCAATCGGGTGATCAAACTTTTGAGATCGCCAATTCAACTCATCCCCAATGATGATATAGTGACTGTACACTTGAGCACACTTGACCAGGTAGGGTTACATTACATATGTAGACGTGAGTTAGGGTTCAACGCTTATTGTGCATGCACTCAGCAGAGTGAGGGCAAAGAGTCACGGTTGCCCTCCATGATGAAAGCCACCGTAGTAAGCTGGTGTGCTTGTTTGGACTTTGGTCTTCTAGAAGCTAGTAAGTTGATGTTGTGGAGTGTTGCACGTAGGTATTGTGGGGTCATGGTGATCTTTTTTAACCCTGGGGTTTCTCGACAGTGCTACAAAAGTGTGTGCACGGTTCTCTTTGGGCATGGGCGGCTCTTCTTTGATGGGAAAAAAGACAGGTAGGGCCACTGCACATGGGCAAGGTGTTGCCTCTTGCTGATGGGGTTCCACAGGCTTTTCCAACTTTTATGAACTTGGTGTTGATATATGAATCAAAGTGGAAGAAGCCACTTCTCTCCATTCTTGCTTAAGCTTTAGGATTGGCATTAAAGGCATGGCTTTGGGTCTCCCACACCTACTTGGATTTTATGTTTGAGGTGTGTTTGTGCGGGGGTCCGGGACACCAATTTCTTTAATCTTGGCATCTAGATGTGGGGTTTCCTTTGTAGAATCCTTGTGCTTTTAGTAGTTTGGTTGGTATATCCAATGAGATCTCGATTCTTGGGATGGTACTGAGGCCGTCACTTGGATTTGTTTGGCTTCTAGGTTCGTGCAAAACGATGAAGTTTTTGGGACGTAGATATGCGTGTTCCCTTTGTAAAAGCCCTAGGCTTCTAGCAACTTAATCGGGATCCAACGAGGATCGAGATTTGGTTAGAACATTGCTGCATGGGACTTGTGCTTGGTTGGTGGGCTTTGGGCCAAATGTGGTGGCTGCTAGGTCCTTACATAGGTGTTGTACTTTACTTAGACACTTGGGTACCCATACTTTCTTAGTGACCTTCTTGAAGGATTGCTGAGGTTGAGGTTTGGGAGGTGGTTTTCATCTTCATCGACAAGGATTTAGATCTCCATAATGGTTTAAGCTGACGTGGTGAGGCGAGAGGTTTGTTTAGTGTTAAAGGTTAACAGAGGTGGTGGGCTTTGGGCCAAATGTGGTGGCTGCTAGGTCCTTACATAGGTGTTATACTTTACTTAGACACTTGGGTACCCATACTTTCTTAGTGACCTTCTTGAAGGATTGCTGAGGTTGAGGTTTGGGAGGTGGTTTTCATCTTCATCGACAAGGATTTAGATCTCCATAATGGTTTAAGCTGACGTGGTGAGGCGAGAGGTTTGTTTAGTGTTAAAGGTTAACAGAGGTGGTGGCTTGTAAGTGGTGGACGAGGCTTGGGGTGTTGAAATAGGTTTGGGGTGCCCTCATCCACCAAGGTTACAGTAACCATTTCAAAGGGGAGCTCAAACATTATGGTCCTTCTTCACTAGTTGCAATTTATGGCTCACGATCCATCCCCTCCTAAGGGATGATGCTCTCTTTCAATGTACCTGCACGGGTCACATAAAACTTGTATGACACAACTTTAGATCCAATTAGAAACTCTAAGGGAGCATCATCCCCTCCTAAGGGATGATGCTCTCTTTCAATGTACCTGCACGGGTCACATAAAACTTGTATGACACAACTTTAGATCCAATTAGAAACTCTATTTCAAAACAATGGACGATCATAGATTGGGATATATTTATCGCGACAATGGCTGCTTACGAATGGTGTGAGAGGTGGGTGTCATACTGAGGTCCACGTCTCCCAAGATAACACGTTATGGGGGCTAGCCCAAGTGTTAACCAAGGCAGGCCATGCAGCTAGGTAGTCTTTTTGGGGGGGCTCTAACACAAGGTGAGCTGGCTCCACACTACTGGTTCTGTCTCAACAAATGTGTCAAGCATAAATAAGAATACAATTTTGAAAACATCCTCCAATCATGCAAACCTTGTTCCAAACTTGTGTGGAAGAGTGTCCATTGTAACAAGAACGTGAATCCAATCCTCATAGTTGGCAGGCTTTGGGGGGACTCATATACTCCTATTTCTCATCTTCACCATCCAATATCTTATTATAAGCTCTACAAATGTCAATTGACATGGTGTGAGCTACTGTGTTACATCTACAAATATCGACTGAAGTGATCGATTATGTCTGATTTGTTTGCAAGAATACCTTGCTCCATGGGATGAGTCTTTCCTTGGTTTCCCAATCATGAACCAGCCTTGCTTCCCTCATGTAAGAGGCCTTCCAAGGATCATTGTGTATGATCCTCTTCTTTAAAGATCACCACCATGAATGTGCGGTGGAAGCTTAGCCCAAAGGTCTTAATCTTTACATCTTGCAGGGACGCTTAAGGGCTTAGCTATATTCTCGATTGGTGGGCTTCCCTAGGCCTCCGAGCAATCCTTGGTGATTATGTTGATACCAAAATAATCACCAGCACCACCATCCAAGGTTGTAAGAGGCTGTCGTTCCTTTATTTTATAAACAACAATAGGCAGGTAACATTGCATTCATTTCGTCACTTTAAAAATAGTGTCCCAACTTGGTCATGGGGGTTGTCCTTTAGTTTTGGGTATAAAGGGAGGGTGTGCTCGATGGAGCATGGTTGAGCATGGTTCGTCTTCTTCCTTCTCTTGTTCAGGTTCAGCAATGTGGGCTCTTAATTCCAATTCATCCAGTCTGATAAGTCTCTCCAAATTTAAGAATTTCCTTATAAAAGAGAACTTATCAGAACTCAAACCTTCGAGACAAGAAGGTTATGAGGCCTACTATGTCCCTCATGTGATATTTGTACTCACTGCCCATAAATTACAATGTGACTCTGAAACACCCATTTATGCATCAATTAATGTTAATCCACAATTGGGGAGAGATGACAATTCTTCCATAGGAGCTGATGCCTCTGAATGTGTATTGTGGAACATTTGTATGTGGTGGTATAGTAAAAGAGATATGTCCCATTTTGCCAGCAATTGTGGCTTTTGGGCTACTTGATTGTTACATATCCGTAACGCCGCTCTACGGGCGTTACCACAAGAGGGGACGGCCTCTGGCTCACCACCCAGCCATAGAGGAAGAATGAGGATTGCCCCTCATCCCCCAGGCTATATAGTGTGTGGCCTGCCGTCCACACTAGCCTGGCCGCCCATGACTCCGCATGGGCGTCCTCTCCCACTGAACCCCGGACATGGCCATCCGGTCTGCCGCCGTCGGTCACAGGCATTACAGCCTACGTGACATTACCCCCCTTAAGAAGAGTTTTCGTCCTCGAAAACAAACTAGGGAAACCTTTTGGAAATTGCACTACGGCGTTCCCAGGTTGCCACCTCCTCATCCCTATCTGTCCATTTAACAAGTACCTCCTGGTACACTTTATGTCGGGTTTGTCTGTCACGATACTCTAGAATCTTTTCAGGTTCATGTGGTATCTTTGGTGGCTCTATCAAGTCCACCAAAATCTCTGGAGAAACTGCATTCTCTAACCCATGAACTGATTTCTTCAATTTACTAACATGGAAGACAGGATGGACTTGAGGACTCTCCGGTAACTCAAGTTTATATGCTACGTCCCCAATCTTCTTAAGGATTTTAAAAGGACCACAATATCTTGGAGAAAGTTTATCACACTTTCCCGTTTTCATGGTTTCTGACTGCGCAGGAACCTTGAGGAATACAAAGTCACCTTCTGCAAAGGTCACCTTTCTACGTCCTTTATCCGCATAAGTTTTAGCGCGATCCTGAGCGCTACGAATGCTCTCACTTGCGGCTCTGAGCATATCATTCATATCTTCAAGGAAATCCTTGACAGATTGAATCTTCTCCTTTTCTAGGCCTACAGCCATCGGAGATCTGGGCTGGAATCCATACATTAACATGAATGGTGTAAATCCAGTCGCTGAGTGTTTGGAGCTGTTATAGGCAAACTCCAATAAGAGCAAGTACTCTTCCCAATTATATCTTTCTTACTAACATAAGAACACAACATATCCTTTAGAATTTGGTTAACTCTTTCAGTTTGACCATCAGACTCCGGATGATCTGTCGTACTCATACTCAGAGTAGTATCCATCTTTTTGAAGATTTCCCTCCAAAAATGACTGTTGAACTTTCTATCTCTATCCGACACTATATCTGCGGGCAGGCCATATAGCTTGTAGAGATGTTCAATAAAGAATTTTGCCAACTCTGGCGTTTGAACAGTTTTTTTCGTGGCAATAAACTTTGCCATTTTAGTTAACCTGTCCACTACCACCCACACCGAGTCATTCCCTCGACTCATCTTGGGTAAACCGGTAATGAAATCCATGGAAATGCTTTCCCATTACCCTTGAGGAATCTCCAGAGCGGATGGAGTAGTCCTTCCACCTTAAGACGTTCATGTTTATTGACCTGGCACTTACTGCATTTCAGCACGTAAGTTTGGACATTCTTAAACAAACTAGGCCAATAAACTGCCTTTTTACTAGTGCATAGGTCTTCTGAATCCCAGGATGACCCAGAGCACTATAGTAGCACAAGTTTTTAGACTATGCTACTAGATATTTGTAGACTACGTTACCATGTTGCATCACCAACTTGTTAAAACTTCTCCTTGGAAAGCTCTACGGCCATAGGAGAAATAAACTAGAGCCAATCTAATCATGCATCACAAGGATTAGTTCCAAAGTTGAGAGATACTTTTCTCTTAGAGTAACATCTTTGCACAAGCATATGCTCTAGAATCTTGTTGAGTTTCTAACTACCATCAATCTACGGATGGTTAAACTCCACTCTAACTCAGAGTAAATGTAACTTTTTGAAGATTTCCCTTCAAATATAACAATCAAACTTCCTCTCTTATGCCATACTATATATGCGGGCAGACCATATAGTATGTGGAGATGTTTGATAAAGATTCTTGCACCACTACGGGTGTCTGGAGTTACATCTAATCACTTACAACTCTTTGTTGCTATTACCAGACACATCCCTTCAAGTATTGTCTGGACTTACACAACTATTCGAGTTTATGTGATATTTGAGGATATCCCTCCTTTCCCTCAAGAAAGGTTTTTGTCCTCAAAAACTCTACTCTCAAGCGGACTACGTGCTAGTGTCATAGGTCCAAGAACAAATCTAGACCATGTTTAATATCATATGTTATATTCTTGAGTCCTTCCAAGAAACTTTTAAACATCTTGCAACAACGAAGATGTGGTATAGTGTCTACGCACATATGGTGGTACTATTGATAAACTGCTTTGCAACAGATCAGTGGTTTCACACTTGTAACAAAGTGCTTCATTGTTGCATATTATTACCCTTCATAAGTGGTTACACACTTATGAATTATATGGGTGGGTTGTACCATCTATCAAGAAAAATTCCAAACTACTAATAACCACATTATCAATCCACAGATAATGACTGAGCTTGCTGCTGCGAAGCCATAGGTTGCTAGATAATTGATGGTAATTACACAAGCCCAATGTCTCATTACATCATACATTCAATATAAATGCAAACATCACAGTACTTCGTGATGATGAACTTAGGAATTTCATCCTATCCCTGTTTGGTGTTGGCATGAAGTATAACTATGAGAACATTATTTGCTGCCTCCTCATTATAGCGGCAAAGCTACCTACCTACCCATCTCACAGGTGGCAATCTCTACCAAGCTATAACCAATGACAAGCAAATAAACGAGTACTCTTGTAAGAACTTCATAACCATATCTCACACCAAACTCATAATCACTACGGATTAAATGCTAGGGCTTGCAAAATTGAATGTTATCTGATAGGTAGAAGGGATCATTAAACTACGGATGACCTCGACAACTCACTAGGACTATGATGTGTAACTTTTAAGTTATATTACTTTCTTGCTTATTCCATACCATCTAACAAAGCGGTCCCTCGATTTGAGCAACGTCAACGTATTTATGAGTACCTCGATACTCATGGATTGTGGTTTGGTAATTTAAAATGTTGATCTAGAGTATCTTTCACTCGAGGATCTTAATTTAATTAGCAGCTATGTATTAGTAGTGAGTAACTACGTACCCACTATCATCACACTAGTAGCTCCATACTAGTCTGTGAGTAACTCCGTGCCCAATGGAGTACCTCCCCCGAGTGGGAGTACCATATACAACCATCTATAACAAGATGCTGAAGTCACTTGCTGCTAAGAAGTGACTACACAAATTGACCCCTCCATTGCACATTGCAGTACAATTTCTGGTATTACAACACGAATTTTTGGACGTCCTTATCATAGAGGTCAACTTAAAAACTAGTGCATAGGTCTTGTGGAGTCTCGGCTGACCTAACCACACCACTGGTGACTTCCTACAAAAAATGTGGCGTCGAAGTCACCACCTATGTACTTTAACTCCGTAAAGTACATGGTCTTCATCTATCATCTATGGAAAGTTGTAAAACAATCCTACGATGGATTTTTATCACCCTAAAATTATTGTGCACTATTTTAGTGTGAAGAGCTTTTTTCTTGGGTACCATGGTTCACCCCAAGCTCATCTGTTGCTAAATTCTCCGATTTAACAAAAGATATGTCTGCCTCCGAACATTCCAGTTCAGCCCCAGACTTTGAGTTTACTTCTTAACACTCCGGTTAAGTCAAAACTCACCGGATACAGTAGGATTTACCACTAAGCTCTCCGGCTTAGCCTTCTATCCTAACTCAGCCCGAGTTTATGTACACTACATATGTCGGATCCGATACTAACAACAACTGGGCTCATCTGGAGTGAGATACTACTCACTATTGCCATGTAAAACCTTATGAAATCCTAGAAATGCTCCACTCATTCTTTAGGGGTCATACGACTTATAGGGTTTACACGCACATGAACTTGTAAGCAAAATAGCCGGTCATGCAATATTACAATCGCTTATGTAGGAAAGTAATATATTTCCCAAATTCATATGGTAGCAACTAAAATGTGCTCACAATCGCACACTTATGTTGAACATAGGCAAGACTACGCTTGCAAAATGCTATAGGGCGTCCCCCATGCATGAAACTGTCCAACCAAACTAGTCTTACTGCTCCTCTAGATTTAGATCACTCTGGAACTAAATCACTCTGTTAGCACTAGTACACCATCATGGTCTTGCTACCTAGAGCTTCTCCGAACTCTGTAACTGGGTTTTGTCCCAACTTATGGCTATATTTGTTAATTTTCAAAGTTCAAATTTTATCTTGCACACTTTATCACTACAGACAAGTGTACATACAGACCTGCCAAAGAGTCAAGTTACATGCACAAGCCTTGGCGTCCCATTCCACCAAGACTACAATCGATTCCGTGAGAATTTGATGTCCCATACCATCAAATTACCACCAAACCAATTGATGTGACATATAAAAAGGCTCTTTTCCCCCTCGAAAGATCACCACAAACTCTCGAGCAGTGGGATGTCGACGCATGGCAATAAAATAAGAGAAAACCATGCTAGTAAATTTAAGAACAGTTCTCTTCGTCGATCAACTTCTATAAGGGCATTGAGCATTACATCTCAAGACTATACCCCTTCAAATTTACCTTTGATTTCTACAAATCAATCCTAAATCTGCTATTATTATCTAGGCGTCTGCTAATCCCTCAGATTAGTACTCCTAGATAAACCATTCAATTGAGTACTGCTAGCCCCTTTATCCCAAGTAATAACACCTTAGGGATTACTTTTACAAGGCAATCTACGTGACTAAATCAAACTAGACATTACTCTCTAGGCCCAAGTAGTGACACTATTTTGTTACTACCAACAAGGGCCAGCTTGCCTGTACGGGCCAAGGCTCTTTGTTGCTACAAACAGTAAGCAACTTGTTTGGACACAAGGCATAACCACATCAAGACTACGCTTGTACATGGTTCTCATTTGCCAAAGTTTATCACAATCTTCTAGCATATGTTAAAAGATTGTGAAGGGTTATGAGCACTACGGCTCAATTAGGCTTACCTTGATTTCTTGTGATAAGCACTTCGTCTAATTTGGGCACAACTGGATGCCATTGCCGGTCCTCTTAGCCCAAGTAAAACACACCGCAGTTTTAGATTTACACTATAGCCAAACTACGTGACTTTGATGGTCAATACTAAGTCTATGCTCAGCTTAAATTTAGTCTTTCTGAACCAAATGTGTGATCTCTACATGTGCTACTCTCGAGGCGCTATGGTCATAGACGTGTTCACTAGGCACAACGGCCATAGAACGGCTCTCTCTCGAAGAACTCGGCACTACGGCCGTGGGTTTTGTCTCTCCCTTAGCGCGCGGCGCTACGGCCATGTGCGGTGGGTCTCTTTCATGGAAAACGGGCACTACGGCCACATGACGCGACGGCCGTGTTGGGTTTGTTTCGTGGGGTGTACCGTTGTTTTGGGTGTTTTGTTTTAAAAAAAATAAAATAAAAAAATAACGGGCCGGGCCGGCCCTCGCCGCTTCGGGCGTGGCCGCCCGCCTGTGGGGAGTGTCCTTAGGGCCGAGTCTGGCCGCCGCTGCCGCTGGTGGCTGGGCGCCTGCTGGGCTGGCCGCCCGCTTCATTTTTAATAAATTAAAAATGAACAATTAAAATATATGTTTTTTTTCCTGCTCGTGGCGTATCAAAATCCCTAAGGTTTTTACATATAAAAACCTTTGCCTAAATATAAATGCTAATGGGCCTTTACACATGAAATAACTTTGTGTCTATTTTCACATATAATAATCTTGTGCACATTTGCACATTACATTAAGTCGATTCCTGCACACATTAAATCAAACATATTTTTCTTCGATTATTAATTCATAAAAAACATGATAAAATATATACCTGTAAACAATGAGAGAAAGATGTAATACGTTTCTCATCCCTATTCATCGAGGCACACACACGGCCTATCTTCAAACATGCCTTGAGAATAGGGGTTGTACCACATCCTAACTCAAGGCAAATATCATCACAACATCAAAATAACTCAAGAAAGCAAGCCATAAATGTAATTCTCCTCTCCAAGGCTCCATGAATCTCCTCCTTGGTAGGCTCTCTACTGCATGAAACCTCTGATGACAAATGGTGGTAAGCCACTTAATCCAAAGGCCGCATATGTAAAGCCTCAAAGAGTGGCAAACTCTTTAAGCAAAATAAAGAAGACACCATCCCTTGTCTATAAACCACAAAGAGCATAGAGGAAGTATACTACATATCAAGAAAGACAAACACTCAAACCAAATACAATGCCTCATTCGTGTATTAAGCACATAGTTACAAGCAAAATAGGCAACACTACCTCTATCCGGAATCCTCCACTCTAATAGTGACCATACAGGGAGTGATGTATGACAACAATCCTTCGCCATATCTCCAAATCTGAAATATGGCACTAGCAATCTACCCAACCAATAGTCTCCCCTACAACCCAATGCAAAAAGAATCATTGCATTACAACCTTTTTTAAATTAAAAAAGTCAAAGAAAGTAGGTAGGTAGAATGTTTATGGAATACCTCCCATGGATGCCATAATCAACAACCAACCTGAATCAGAGAGTGTAGATATAGCCAAAGAAAATCTATATCGCACATGGTCCTCTGTGATAGTGTCCCAAGGAGGCCTAGATATGGCACCATGTAGAACACCTCCAAAGGGGATGTCTAAAAACACAAAATCTGCCTCCCAAGACACAGACCTCCCATTCCTAGCATACTCTCGACCCTGTGCTAGACACCTCTGTATATGCTCATGAATCTTTGTGTTTGTTGGATTTTTCATCCCCCCACAAAAAATCCCTACATATAGCAATGTAGTCACCAACTACAACTAGACACTTGGGATCTTCCCCCAATAAATCCTCCCCAAGCGTATATTCTAACTAATATACATAAGTGGTCATTTTCTTTGAAAGGACCCTCTCTATATTAACCATTCTTCGACATACAATGCCAAATGAAATATTTCAAATAAGATATGTAGGAAAAATAGATTACACAAGTCGTGGAAGGCCATAGTTAACACTCACCATGTCCGGATGCTATATTTTCAGACACCCTGACATCATCATGCCCAGAGAGTGTCTCTGTCTACATTCACATTCCCTTTCACCACAACCTTTGGACCACAAAGATAGAAATAACTAACGCAAGAAATATCCATAAAGTATACATAAAAGGCAAGCATGCTTTTCTTACCTCTATCCTGTGAAACATTAGCCTTCTCCACAACCACCTTGGGTTGCTCTTTCAAAACCTGTGCATGGAGCTCCTTTTCCCTCGACATGTGACCCTTCTCTAGGTCTATCCACCATGGATATTTTTTTATCTCCCACTTCAAGCATCCATGCACGGGTGGATGATACATCCTGGTGGGCCTCATTTGCAATCATTAACCATTGCTTTGCTTTTACTAGCATAGTGTGCAAATGACTCTTATCTTTCAAGTAAAAAAAGCATCTGTATGTATTTACATGCACAAATCGCATTAGGTTTCTTGTAGTTGTATAGCATTAGGTTTCTTGTAGTTGTATAGCAATAAATTAGATCCTAAGCTATCTACAATATTTTTTCCATACTCACTTCTCTCCGAAGCCAACTACATAACAAAAACATGGATGTGCATAGCCCACATATTAAAACGAGAATGTGAATGTAGGAGTCCAATACAATAGTGTGCCATGTGTGAAGCCAAATTGTAATAGAAGGCTACAACTTACTGTCTGTATATGTGGTCTCCTCGAGCAAGGTCGAACATAGATTTAGTAGCAAAGACAACCAATAGATTTTAGATTTAATGGGAAGATCACATAGGGCAAGCAGGTTTAACTTCTCCAATGTTGCATAGCTATTTGCCCCCCATTTCAGAGACCATACTTTGGATCGCCAATCGTCACTATGCTTAGGGTCAATTATATTGAGAATCTAAAACAAACAAAAAAGATGGTACAGAGATACACGAATAAAAGAGCACCTGCTCAAAACTTGTCTTATTTTGTTTAAGTCTTGGAAGTTGACATCTCCAACCACACATTAATTATGCTATGCTTGGAAACTTTTCAAAAAGGTGGAGACAACTTCTCTGTACCTTCCCAATTCTATCACCATATTGAGTGGCCAATTCCTCTCCTCCAATTTTCTGATCTCGTCTCCTCAAACAATAACAATCTTGCCTGCTTGAGCTTCTTGTTCAGCGATTGTGTGATTTGAACCTAGCAAAACATTGAACCACAAACTTCAACACGGATTTGAATTATGTAACAAAGATGAAAACCATGCGATTGGTAAATGAAAACATCATAGCAACAACTCACATTGTATACAAGCTTTCCAAGATATTTGCGAGTAAGAGGGTACCATGGCTTTGGCACCCTTAGTGTATTTCCTTCTAATCTAAGCTATTAACCTCCTATCTCTCTTAGACAGATCCTTTAAGTAGTCCTCATGATTTATAGCACAAATGTTTACATAATTCACTATCTCATCTCGTAATGTTGTCCCAACCAAAGCATGTGTATTCAAACTACAAACAAAATAAAATAGTCTCAAGACCAAGACTAAACAATAAATTTTTTTCCATAGTCTCTTTTGTTTTCTTGTCCATATTTGGATCCATTATATATTTTAGGAGACACAAGCAAATGGTACATACATATATTCAAAGACAATCATTTTATTCATAGAGCTAACTTCTCAATATTTGGATAGTACATAAAAGATATACTCTCTAGTTCACCCATTGCAAGCTTGAGAGTAGTGCAATCTCACTCACTCTTGTCGAATCTATGATGGTACACAAAACACGGTGATGCTTTGCCCTTGTTTTTAAAAATCTCTCTTTTATTATAGCTTTCCAAGTCACTGTTCAATGGTTCCCTTTCCAAACGTTAAACATCCTACTTTGCAGGCATGTGCAATTTAAGGATTATCTCTTTTATTACAGCTTTCCAAGTCATTGTTCGGTGGTTCCCTTCCCAAACGTTAAACATCTTACCCGCAAGCATGTGAAATTCAAGGATTGTTCAAATTTCCTCCTCAAACTCCTTATTGATGTCTTGCCAAATAGAATCCCAGTTTGCCATTATCTCCTCACTAATCACTGTGCTCTCTCTAGCACATGTCCACATGGACACTATGAAGGCACCCTTTTCTAGCACATATCCCTCCTTACTAAAATCTGTCTTCAAACTTGACACAACATCTCTCAATCCCCTTACCTTTTGCATATGGAATAAGCCTACATAGTGGAACCATTAGACATTGAAAACAATTGAAAAGCCAGGTTTTTGCATTATATCTTCTCTCCTATCCATATAAATTTTGTTCTCATCTCTCTTATCATCTAATGGAGGAATCTCAGATATCGTAACTATGGAACAATTTGCATGTTAGCTTCTTTTGGTGCTAGCTCATTGTCCATCTCATGATTGCTACATATAAAACAGAACCATTAAAAGTCTAGCTTTCAACTTCTTCACCCACATCATCTTCTTCCCGGAAATATGTCTCTAGCACTCTACTAATCTCCTCCAAACTCTCTGAGGGTAGAGGATCATAGTATGTATTCCTTGCCCCTCTTCCCTTTCTCCCACGCTTGCCTCCACCTCCCCTGGATGATAGACACAATTCAAATGTTATGAATTTGAAATTGGAATGTAACATTCACATAGAGCATTCCAATCTTACAGCATTAAAATGGAATGTAACATTCACATACATATTCATCAGAGCATTCCAATCTTACAGCATTAAACATAAACATACATATACATAGAGCATCCATCATACGTGGCATTTGACAATCCATGGCCAAACTTGAATATGGATTCAGTCTCTTGAATATGGATTCAGTCTCTTGAACAACATATGATGATAGGGAAACATTGTATGCCTATGAGATTTCTCCCATAATATACCTCCCTTAGCCATGTTTTTTGTGGAGCACATGGCATATACTAGCCAACACACCATGGTATAGCCAACCAATGCACTTGTGTTAAACAACACAAAATGAACACACATAATGAGATCATTACAAAGTGTAGGTTGGGCTATGGCGATTTCACCCTTGTATTGGCTACTGAGATATTATGGCATCATCAAGGTAAGGCTATGACATGTGCTCCATAAAAAACATGGCCAGGGGAGGCCGCGTTAACATGGCATCCCCTGGCCATGTTTTTTGTGGAGCACATGGCATAACTATGTGCTAGCCAACACACCATGGCATAGCAAAAAAATTCACAGCTTTTGTTAGAAACGCCTTTGAATACAAAAAAATTTCTTGGCTTGTTATAAGATAAAAATCTAGACCTCTAGAAAAGTTGTAGAGGTTCACAAAGCATAGTTTTCTAGACTTTAGAGGTGTTTCATGGACTGCTTCCAAGACTAAGACCCAAACTCTAGGACTCAAGTCCAATAGGTTCTTTAGCGTGGCTTTTTAGGACTTAAGTCCAAGAGGTTCTTTAGCAATGCTCTCTAGGCTCATGGACTTTGAGTCCTATGGCTATGAATATCATTTTTTATTAAAGCCACTTGGCTTGCTACCAAGAAAAAATCCCCGACACTCCAGGGCTCAAGTCCAAGAGGTTCACGAATGAAAGAAAGAACTTTAGTGAAGGCTTGCTAAGCCCAACCAAAGTATGCTAATTAGATGAAGGCCACCAAAAGCCATGGTAGCACCTTGGTTCAGGTTATCGCCTTGAAATCGTCAGGTTATGGTTTGTCTCGTATTTCAGAAGAGAACTCATTTGCAATAGATGCCCATCATTTGGGGAAATACCACAAATCAAACAACAAAAAACGGCTATTACATGGGTATGCCATGGTGTTGGCATACCCATGGTGTTGTAGCTTCCCATGGCCATGTTTTTTTTTTTGGTTTTTTTGGAGCAGTTCTAATCAGTCTATCCTCTCCCTTAGGTTCTTGTCATCAAGCTCTAATGAGTCTATCCTCTCCCTTAGGTTCATGATCTCTCTCCAAGTTTAATGTGGCAATGGAAGGGTAATCAAGTGTGGTGGAGGTGCCTTTTCTATCCCTAGTCTCAACTACCTTAGGTTCTCTACTTGGCTCCATGTCAAACCATCCAATGGGTCCTTCTTGGCCTCAACAATGTAGACACCTTGGTGCCTAAAAGATTTCTTGTCAACAAAAGCAAAATTCTTTTTAAATAAATGGTAAAATTCTCTTTTAATAAAATGGTATTAAAATAACTTTAAGACAAAATAATATAAACACCCTTGCTAGTTGCATTTCTGAGGCTTTGCGGGAGACCAATCTTAAGTGACGGTAGCGGCTAAGAATTACAAAAATGAAATTAAAATTTTTTGGCAGTCAAGGCATGCAATACAAGAAGAGATTCTGGTATTGGAAAATGGTTAGCTTGGTGGGATATCTGGGCATTCCATTGGGAATCTTGGTTTGTAACTCAGAATGAGTCTGGTATTTTTCTTTCCACAACTAACGTTTCAGAGGCTAAACATGCAAGCATGAGAGCAAGTGTTAGTTACAAGAGCAAGCTTTCACTCTATGAGGCAACAAGTGCAAACATGGCAATGGCAGCTCATGGAAATGGACCAGGGATGCAAGAAACGGTAAAGAGATTTTACAATCATGGAGCAGGCACTTCTATAAGTAAGAGACTAGTTGATGATATGACATACTCATCAATGCAAGAGATGGGTCTCCAAATATGTAAAACCGAAATATAAATCGACGTAGTGTTTGCAAAAAAAGACTAGTGTATATAGAACTAGGTGTCATCTTAGAAGAAGATAGCCATAGGCCTGAATATGTGCCTTTATAGTGAACAAGTGGCAAGGTGCACAAGGAGGGGAAACACATGGACGTAGTGTTTGCAAAAAAAGACTAGTGTATATAGAACTAGGTGTCATCTTAGAAGAAGATAGCCATAGGCCTGAATATGTGCCTTTATAGTGAACAAGTGGCAAGGTGCACAAGGAGGGGAAACACATGGACATATCGAGACAAAAGTGCCCAAAACAATGTGGGCTATTGAAAGGACAGAGCCATAGAAGAAAATGAATTGCTTTGGGCATTTGCCTAGACAGAGTGGAAGATACATCAATGAGGGAGATGGAGACAAAATGGAGTGCCTGCACCATGCTTCTAGGGTCAATAGAAATATCCTAGTGGTGTTGTGGAGGGGTTTGTATGGTTTGGCTCTCAGTCACTCTTGGGATGTTGATGAAAGCCACGTGATTGGCACACTTGGTTTGGCTCTTGGGGTGTGGCCGGTGGATGAAGGGACATGTCTGTAGGTCGTAGAGGTGCAAACGCCCATCGTAAATGGGTTTTTACTTGAAAGTGGAGGACCACATTTGCAATTAACTCAAAACCAACACAGTAAACATTCCAAGTGTGTTTCATCCAAAATACAGGGATGGCGCAATTATTAAGTGGAGAGCCCGATTGACTAAGGAGTCTCATAAGAGTGTAGAGACGGGGATGCACAGGTTATTCGTGAGGCCATTATATTATCCAATGAATCCCACATCTTTTATGTTAGTACTGAGGGGTCTAGCAATGGGTGTGAGCTACTCTGTGTGAATAATAGACTTTCCTCATGGTGCATGTGTGAATGTTTTAAAAAACGAGAGGGCAAGCGCTTGGCATACATACCATGCAAGCACTTGTACTTCGTTTACTTGCAGGTTATGGGATTGGATTTAGTAGCTCACAATTTCATGCACCAAGCAGCACTAACTAAGGTGGAGTTGTTTCAAGTACGTAGTGCAGACGATGCTATGTGCCAACATAATATGCAAATGTTGTTGATGTCACTTTTTTGATGGCTTGTACGATGGTCCTTTTTGTTATTAGCCTCTACTTAGGTGCACTTCGATCGCTGGAATATAACATCCTATTGTTTTTAACCTGAATGTAATTTCGTGCTAGCGTGTGCATGTTTGGTCTACTTTTATAGAAAGGTTTTCCTCGTTAGAAAGGTTTTCCAATGAACCCACTTGAGAAGATAGAGAGAGATAGAAGGGACTAAACCCTAAAGCGCTCTCATAAAGCTTACACCAAACTACTCACAGAGGTACACACTCAATCCCAAACTACTCACAGAGGTACACACTCAATCCCAAACTACGCACTTCTGTTTCACTAGTAAAATCATAGGCATGTATCTGATCAGAATGAGCTACACAGGAGAATCTTTATGCCTTCCTTACCCAGCTGCGGGTACGCCGGGTCTGTCCTGTGGCCAGGCCATTGATAATTCCCTAGGGGGATTCAAGAGGCGTGTCTGACAGGCGTTTGACTTGCCATGGCTCTAATACTGCAGATGTAGTAGCAGTCCAGTGCCATCCAACTCATAGAAGGGATCAGGGCCAGTCTCCAGGGACCCCTCGATGAAGAGGTGCAAGATCCCCCCTCTGTACCTGCTCTTACCTAATTGAAAAACAGGAAGAGAGGAGATAGAGTGGAGATGATACATAGAGAGAGAAATCTGGAGCTTACCTTAAAGGGGAACAAGAGGCACGGTGGAGGACTCGCTAGGCTGGAGGGAATGAGGGATTGTGGTCTCTATCAAATGTTAAGGTTCTTGTTTCCATGGCAGGAGTCGGCATGTATAGAAAATTGCTTGTTTAGGCCAGCTATGATGAAATCGATTCTGCAATTCTATACGACTTTTGCATGCATGTTCCCATGTACTTTGTACCTACAGGAGTGTGTGCACGTCATGCAACACATGTCCATGCACAGTTATGCTGGTTTTGTCCGAGCAGTGTACACAGTACATGCCAACACACACAGTTTGGTTGACATGCAAACATCTGTATCTACTCTTTGCCAATATCATGATTGTCTAACATAGTAGCAGTCTCATTGTCGTGAAAAGAAATGTTGACTCCAAAGGTCTAATTGCTGGCAGATGGATCACAGAGCGTCTGGAGGGCAAAAGCGAGCTCGTGGAGATGGTATGTGTAAGAGTATATTTGCAATAGGGTTCTTTGCATTTTGGTAGATTTGGTGTTATTGGGACAAATTGGTGTTATTGGGACAAATGATAAGAGGCTGAAACCCATCTTAGAATAAATATCTGATTGGTTTTTTTTGGCACGTTTAGCACCCCAAAGTGAAGGAGATTGGACATGTCCACAGTGTGGAAACGTAAACTTTTCTTTTCGAACCAATTGCAACTTGCGAAAATGTAATGCTGCCAAACCATCATATCTTGCCCAGGTAACATTGTTATGTTGTATGATGTGAACATATGGCTCAAATCCTTTTTAAGAGTCTTATAAGAGGGACTGTCACTTGCATGCTAAGTGAAAGCATGTTTGATTAGTGATGCAAATAATTCTTATCAAAATGATAGTGAATATGCACAACGTGAAAACACAGAAAGAGAAGAGATAGAGGCTTGTGTTTCAATCTTATCAACCTTATATGCATCAATTGAATGAATGATATGACAATGATTGTTTAGATCAGAAGTAGGTCTGGACATTTGAATGCTGTGCATTAACTTCTACTTCAGGCTAATGACTAAAACGGCTGCTGCACACTGTTGTATCAGGGCTGCCTAATGCGGATTCAAAATTGAGACTGCTGGCTTGATTGTTGAATGCTGAGATATGATTCTAAGCCTCCTATTTTAGGCTGAAATCTGCCACTCGGCTGGTTGGTTGGCTAGTTGGAGCTAGTTGGCTGATCTGATTTGGACTCACCTCATCCATTGTATGGACATGACTTGGGTTCTGTTGTTTCTCAAAGACCAGCACCAATACTGACATTGATGACTAAGTCAGAAATTGATGGCAATTTCACAACTTCCGGGTTGTCTCCTAGTCCAAGCTTCTAGACAGTTTCAGGTTCTAGAAGCTCTCCACCTTTCGAGGAAACTCTCTCATCTCGAGTTTCGACCCACGGTGAACTCTCCATTGCGGTGCCTTTGCTAATTGCTTGCATTTGCCAAAACTGTTTGCCATCTCTGTGACATTCTACTAGCTGGTTCTCCAAATACGTTCAACATGATCATCCTAAGTTGAATTCTTGCTTTTCATACCGGTTCATCCAAGAGAGACGAACCTTGATCTTTTTGCTCCCAAGTCGCTAACTGGTCCTTGGAAAGGGGCTTGAAATCTCCTTCATGTCTGCCATGAGGAAAAAAAATACATCTTGGTGTCTACTACTTTGACCTAGAGCTGCCTAGACTCTGTATGGTAGGCTGAGAACCTAAGCTGCATGCAAGCATGGCTCTCTAAAAGGACCTATACTTTGATATTCGATGTTACACTTGCTTGATTAGTGTTACGAACCTGATGTTAACCATAGGGCTAGGTGACCTAATCTGGGGCTACGGGCCCAAGAATTAGGAAAAGTAGGTTGATTATAAGGATCAAGGCTTATAGGTAATAATTTCATAGCTTTTCAATAGAGCGGTTGATCATAGTATTGAGTTAGTTCCAAGTGCTCAACCTGCGAGTATTGCACCTTACAGGATGAGTCAGCTCGAAGAGGATGAGATTGCTTGATAATTGTCAGAGTGTCTCATGATGGGTTAGATCCGCAAGAGTAAGTTTCCTTGGGGGCACTTGGATGCTCAGTGTTAACTCCTATTGCATGGATTAAATTGGCTTCTCCATGTGTTACAAATTGCTATCTCAAGAATGCCGAATGCTGATCTGAAATTGAGGACTGTTGGTCCAATTGTTGAATCTTGAGATATGACCCTAAGCCTCCTATTTATAGGCACAAATCTGCTAGTCATCTGGTTTGTTTGTTGGTTGTAGTTGGCTAGTTTGGCTAGTTGGCTGGTTGGCTAGTTGGGCTACTTGGTTGATGGTTGTCCTATAAGGACAGTCCCCAAAGGTATTATTGAATTGTCCGAGTTCATTTACAATTGGCTTTGCCACATGTGGATGCTCATATGGGCTGATATGTAGTTCTAATCCTTGCCCAAAATGTAGAAGCATGTCCATGTGGCACCCAATTAGGATTTGCTTGTGACATCGTCACCATCCCTTGCTCATAAAGGCGGATTTTGGATGGCAAGAGGAGTTATCCACTCTAGGCATAGTCACATGGGAACGCCGTTCCACTGGTGTGGAACGGGGGAACGTGGAGGAAGCCACCTTGGGAACGGTGGAACGTGGAGCTACGTGGCTTTTATTTTTTTTTCCCTCATGCGCGAAACGGCGACGTCAATGTTTTTTTTTCTCCACGGGCAGTGTAATAGCGTATCCTGTTTTCTTTTTTTTGGGTTACGGGTGCCCAACGTTTTGGGCACCCTTAAAAAAAGGCCCAAAATTTGGGCCTTTTTTAAAGGGTGCCCAAAACGTTGGGCACCCGTAACCCTTAAAAAAAAGAAAAGAGGATACTTGCTTCGAGCGCCGCCGCCGACCCCTAAAAAAAACAAATCAAAAAACGAAATTAACGAATAGATTATGCAACGTTAAAAAAAAACGACGACCTGCAGGCTGCCAGGCTGCCCTGCAACGTTCAAAAAAAAAACGTCAATATCAACGTTTAAAAAAAAAAACGTACCTCTCTGGAGTCTGAGAACTTATAAAATCCAGTGCAGCTGCAAGTACAGTGTGCAATGTGCATAGCCAAGTACAATCTCTCTCTCTCATAGCCAAGTACAATCTCTCTCTCTCTCTCTCTCTCATAAGGGAACCAAGACAGCTTTCTCTCTCTCATAGCCAACTTCCAAGTACAATCTCTCTCTCAATTTTCAAAGCCAACTTCCAAGTACAATCTCTCTCTCTCTCTCTCTCTCTCTCATATAATGCCTCCTAAGGGAACCAAGAGAGCCAAGAAGAACGAAGCATGGTCATGGTGGGATGAGGTGGATATTCTTGAGGCCAATCAAGGCGGAGGAGCTAGGAAGTGGAAATGTCGCTATTGTGGCAGCACCAAACATGGGGGAGTCAACCGAGTTCGAGGTCACCTAATCCATGAGCCGGGACAAGAAATCCAACCATGCTTGTCAATCTCAGCTGAGAAAAAGAGAGAGCTAGAAGCTAGGCATAATGAAGTGATTTTTCGTGCTCCTCCTCCAAGAGCTATGGCTGCGAACCCATCATTCTTTACAACTCCTTCAAGCAACTTCTCCACATCCGTAGGCTCTTCTTCCGTGCATCAACCGCCACCCCCCAAAGGCACGCAAAGAACTCTTGCGGGTTCTTGGAATCCACGCAAACGAGAAGCCGTGGATGCAGCTATTGCAAGGTTCTTCTACCATGACCACATCGCTTTCAATGTGGCAAGGTCCCCTTATTTTCGGGAAATGGTTCGTCTCATTGCTGAATTTGGACCAACCTACACTCCCCCTTCTTCGGAGAGCCTTCGAACCACGCTTTTGGCAAAGGAAAAGGAAGCTGTTGAGCAAGCCATGCAAAACGTCAAGGAAGGGTGGCAACGCAACGGTGTCTCCATCATTAGTGATGGATGGAGTGATAGCCAATCTCGCTCCATCCATGGCATCATCGCATACTCTCGAGGGAACACATTTTTTGTGTCTTCCCATGATGCCTCCCCAACGGGCAAGTATGCCGACGTCATCGTGGAGGAGTGGGCAGAGGCAATTGAGCAAGTGGGTCCTCAAGATGTGATCCAGGTCATTGGTGATGGGGAGGCCTCAAATCGAGCTGCAGGCGACCTTCTTTTGGCAAGGTATCCACACATCACATTCACTCCATGCATTGCACATGGCTTGAATAATCTTCTGAAAGACATTGATGGTCTTTCATGGGTAGCACCATGCATAGCAAAGGGAAAAGACATAGTTTCATTCATCACTCGGCACACATTTAGCCTCTCCGAGTTTAGAAAAAGATCCCCAAACTTGGATCTTAAAAAATATTCGGAAACTCGTTTTGCATATAATTTTATTATGCTAGAGAGGCTAGTTGCACTCCATAACATTCTCAAGCAGCTTGTAGTGAGTGATGAGTGGAGCACGTGGCCCACTGCCCGTAGCACACAAGGAACAACTTGTTACACCCACATCATGGATGCTCCTTTGTGGGTGAAGATTGAGCATGTTGTCAACATTACGAAGCCCATTATCTACATGCTGCGTATGGTGGATGGGAAAAAACCTTGCATTGGCAAAGTTTATGAGGGCATGGACAAGATGGTGGAGCGTATCCTTTCTTTGGAGCCCGACACAACAAAGAAGGCAGAACTTCAAAGTTTGTGTCAAGCAAGGTGGGACCGATATCACTCACCAATGCATGCAGCTGCATTTGTGATTGATCCAGAGTTTCAAGGCAAAGGCCAGGAATCGGATGAAGAAGTCACAAATGGCTGGGACAAAATCCTTGCCAGATTGGTGCCTGATGCTACGATGAGAAGCAAGATTAGAATTGATTTGGGAAAGTACAGAGCAAAGACAGGTAATTTTGGTTCAGCAGATGCCCAGCAAGATAGGACACTTATGGGAGGTGCTCTTTGGTGGGAGAACTACGGATCGGGTACTCCAGAGCTACAACGGCTTGCAATGCGCATTCTCAGTCAGAATGCAAGTTCTTCTCCAATTGAGCAACTATGGAGTGTTTTTAGCCATGTTGCCTCGAAGAAGAGAAATCGGCTACTCACTACCAGAACAAATGACCTTGTGTATGTGTCAGCCAACTTGCGACTATTAGCCCAGGTTGCTAGTGGTGACTTTGACCATGAGAGCTTCATAGATATGGAGCCACAGTCTGAGTCGGATGATGACGACCCTCCACCTCCACCTCCACCTCCACCTGCATCGATGCATGATGCATCTATGGATGATCTAGCTGACATCTTTGCACCTATTTGATATCACCTAGGAGTCAGGACTTTAGGTTTCTTTGTTCTTAGCTATCTAGCTTTCACTATGTGGCTGTACATTGTACAAGCTATTGTACTTCTGGTTTTCTAAATATGAACAAGGTCATTGAGTTTGCTATCAAATTCTTGTCTCTTTTTGTCTACTTTCAATTGTATATTTGTCTCCTTTTGCCTGCTTTTAATTGTATATTTGTCTACTCATGTGTATTGAAATATGATAACGTGTCGTTCCGGATCCCGTTCCGGATTGCAAGGGGTCCCGTTCTCGTTCCCGATTGGCCCCTCGTTCCCATATCCGTTCCCGTTCCCTGGTGACTATGACTCTAGGGCATTTGTAACTCACGTGGGCAGGTTCTTGGGCACTGTCTTGTAAATAGATCAACACTCAATTCACTTAATGGACAATAAACAGCACAAGAAATAAACAATTCTGAAAATTTAATGGCAATGAACACCACCACTCGGGCCTACCCCTTCTAAATACTACAGTATATTATTGGAGTATTTAACTTCTACAATTCCATGGGCTTTTTCAAAGACTTGCCAGAACATATGAAATGAATACAATATACCAAATGTGGTTTGTCGGTGTTGAAAATTGTCAAAGTAGAATGGTCACAACCACTCCCTCACCTTCCTATGGATGAGAGAATGTGAGCATTGTCGTTCCGAGACTACACACAAAAAGGCGCTCTCGTACTTGAGCCTGGCTCTCAATCACGGTGACCAAGAGTGCTAGTTCTCCTAGAATAGGCTTTAGAGGGCGCACTGTCAGAATATGCAGCGGAGATGATGACCAAATCTGGGAACACGAGAGCAAAAACGCAGGCAGAAAAACAGCACAAGAGAGAGAGAGATGTAGGCGTGTAACTCTGCTCTATATACACAAGAAGATCCCAAGAAATGATACAAATGAGGTATGGGGGCTGGGGGCCTATATATACCTCCCATAGAGGGCAGTCGGCCAGCAGAAAGAATGCCCACGACTGAAGAAAAAGTCCCACGACTGCATAAATGCAGTCGGCCAGCATACAGATGCCCACGACTGATCAAAACCAGTCGGCCAACAGCCTTGAAGCCCACGACTGATGAACATCCAGTTGGCCAGCACTGGGGTGCTTCTGGCATCATCTGGCAGCCCTCCTAAGCCTCAGAAAAATGGGGAAAAATAGGGGAAAAATATGGAGAGTGAGGAAAAATGATAAAACACCTGATAAGGGCGGGCACACCCACAACAAAGGCCCTGGTATATAAATCTAGACAGGAGATGACTTCTAACACCCCCTCTCAGCTCCTGGCTGTGTAACCAACCCCACTGGGAGCTGGGGTGCCGCCTGAGCAAATCCTGAGAGAGCGACTTTGTGAAGAGGTCCACCGTACTGTCCTCCGTCGAACAGAACTCCAGCAAGATGTCATCAGCAACGATCTGTTCACGAACAAAGTGCCTCTGGATGACCATGGGTTCCTCAAGTGGAAGCCCAAGCCTGCAATGTAACCTCCTCCTGCTCCGTAAAACTGCTCCTGGGCCATAAGTAGATCCCCTCGTGTCCGAATCTCCTCCCCAAACCGAGTCACTCCAACCGTGGAGTCGGACTCCATCCAACAATCCCCCTCCTGTGTACAAGAGTCCATGATCCTTCGCATGTCGCAGAAACCACAGGAAATGCAATCCTGCCTCCGAAAGAGACATCTGCAACCATGAGCTCAACTGCCTCATCAGGAAGCTCTCGTCCAATCTGGTGTCCATCAACCAGATCAATGAACCATACAGCTTCTGAGTCAAAGAGACATCACACTGCTCACAAGGATCAACACCTGGTACGGTGCACAAGCAAGTCCTGGAAACCTGATGAAACCTGTCAACCACCCCCTCTGAATCCGGAACCACAAAGCCTGGAGAAACCACCTCCTTCTGCAAGTAAGCACCTGCCACCTGCCTGGCTTTCCGAAAGGTCTCCGTGGAAAGAACATCCTCAACTACTGGAAGTTCTATGTCCCGAACACGACGAGACATCAGAGCATAAGTGACTTGTTCAGCTTCCTCTGACTCACGAACACAAGAACTACCAACATCAGTACTGGAAAGTTCTTGCCAACTGCTGCCATCTACTGGCAAGCTATCCACCACCTGGTCTCGGAAAGCCCGCACCTGCAGCGTATCCACACTTGAGTAGCCATAACCAGATTGCCACTCATCACAATCCTGAGGACCTGGGAGAGAGAGTGTTGAAAGCCTGTAAACTCCATTCTCCACTCCGCCTTCCCAAACCACTTGGCCTATTGCTTTATCCCGAAGAGCAACAAAATGCTCATCAAACTCCACCCGTACGCCAGTCTTGCAAACCTGATGCACTGACAACAGATGAAAACCAAGTGCCGGAACATACAACACCTGGGAGGAATGCTTCCCCCCTCTGCCATCGGGAACTATCTCCATCCTGCCCTCACTGTGAACTGGGATAGTGGATGTATCACCAGTAAGATTATGACCAGAAAGCCTGCAGAGATCCTGTAAACCAGAACGGGAAGGAGTCATGTGCCTGGAAGCACCACTATCAAGAATCCACTCCCGAGTATCTGTTGCGGAGAGTCCTCCAATCTCCTCCCTGCTTGAAGAAAATGAAGCATCGGTGTCCATCACCTCCAGATGCACAAAAGCCGGAGTCTTCATGATTGCTGTTGAGGAGTCTTCACCCTTCTCGGTCTTCCGTTTGTTGGGACACTGCCTCCAGTAGTGGCCTTTCTCGCCACAATCATTACAGGTCCTCTCTGCCTTCAGTTTCTCGCGATCAGCGTCGGACTTCTTCTTAGAAGACTTCTCTGATGAAGCCTTCCCTTTGCCCGAGTTACGGCCTTTCGACCGTTGGCCAAGCCCTCCCAAGCCTCAGAAAAATGGAAAAAAATAGGGGAAAAATACGGAGAGTGAGGAAAAATGATAAAACACCTGATAAGGGCGGGCACACCCACAACAAAGGCCCTGGTGTATAAGTCTAGACAGGAGATGACTTCTAACACGCACTTGATCACAACGAGCAACAATTGTAGGGTAGTAGATGAAAGTAGAGTGCGTTAGCAGCAACAAGACTTGAGCCATGCCCAAGGGCAACAAAGGCAAGAGGGCACCAAGCAGGCACCGAAATCAATGACCAGCAACATCAAAAAGAAGATGGCTACCAACAACTATATTGAAGATGTCTTACAGGTTGCTGTGTCACCAGCCTAGACATTTCCCAGTATGAAAGGGGTTTTGTGGACTCCAGGATGTCTAAATATTTGGAAAGTACAAGCTTTGGGAATGGGGGATTATCCTAGAATACAAAGGACCACACTCCTAAAATTTAGGAGAGTTGCTATTTTTGGCATGGCTCCGATGGAAATTCTGTTCGCGTCATTACATCTGGAATTGAGAAGATACCAAGAGTTGGCAAAGTGCCCATAACAGAATGTCTACTAGTTGGGATATTTTTAGAGGTAAAGATTATGGGAGAACCCATCTCTTAGATTGGGACATGTGGCAAGAAAGTGGATCAAAGTGAGACAAGTGGCCTCACACTTGTCAGAAAGTGGATCAAAGTGAGACAAGCGGCCTCACACTTATCACTCCAGCTATTGTGTGGCTCTCCACTTGTCATCATAGCATTCTCTTTCCATTTTCACTCATGGGAGTCCCAAATCTATAAATTGGAGCCCTCTCTCTTCATTAATGAAGGCTCTCTTGCTGCACACTAGCTCCTACCACCGTTACAAGCTGCCCTAATGATGGCTACTCTCTTTCTCTCTCTCTTGAAGGCTGCCCATGAAGAATACAGGCTGTTGGGGATTGTTTTGGAGGCTTCCATCGCGAAGAAATACTGAAGGCAAGGGTATTTAATCATTTATTATGATTTCTAGCCATTGTACTTTTACCAATCCTTGTACTTGCTGTACCAGCCACTACTGGCTGTACCAATCCTTGTACTTGCTGTACCTACTTGTACCAGCCATCGTTCCAGCTGTACCAGCCATCGTGCTTGCTGTACCAGCCATTGTATCGGCTGTACCAATCACTGTATCGGTTGTACTAGCCATTGTACTTGTTGTACTGGTTGAATGGAGTGTTGTACTTGTTGTACCAGCTCTATTGCTCTGATACCACTGTAATATGCGGAAGCTTCGGAGAAGAATCGGACCTCGGTAACTTCAATACTCAAAATTCAGCACTCTTTTCGCGACGGAAATTAATGCACAAACTGAAAGGAGAAGTGCAGAAAATAGAGAGAGAGAGGGAGAGGTGGAGAGGCCACAGTATTGGGTCCCAATTACCCTATGTAGGGCCCCCACCACGGATGGTGTATTAGCTTTATTAGAATGATGAGAAATCTGAAAGAAAATACAGCAATCTTGGACCTTTTCTTGGCTGGAAAATCCCTGCCCTTGACCTTCAATTCTCCACCCCTGTGGTTGGCAATTCCCTTGGCTTATCTAGCCCTTGATTTGCTTGAGCTCTTGGTGAATAATGAGATGAATGAATGGGATTATGGGCCATTCTATTTATACTAGCTCAACTACAGCAGTCGGCCAGTGCTATTGCAGTCGGCCAGCATTAAATGCTCCCACGACCAGAAATTCAGCAATAAATACCGAATTAAATCCCAAAAAATGCTGCATTTTTCCCTACAGGCTGAGAAGGTGATGCGCCTGATTCTAAAGGGCTGGGCACAGTCTTTGTGAAACTCGCGGCGGCGGGTGCCCGGGGGACTAGGGCCTTTGACACACTTGTTGATACCATCAATGCATATTAAAACATTTAAACATGGCCACAGCCTTAACACATATCCATCATCACTTTGCATAAAATATAAAGCTGGACAAAACATCCACAAATGCTGAAAATGGATCTTGCACATGTGACACCACATAGAGGCCGGAATGGGCCGACCCCCCCCCTTGGAGTATTTTATTACCCAAGGAGAATAATATCATGTACAAGCTTTGAGGGCCTTACTCTCCCCACGGGAGATGCCGGATTATCCATATACAAATGCCATAACACAGCCCAACACAAGGCAACTGAGCCGGAACATAGGCTGTAGAAATGCCGAGCCAACAATATAATCCATATACCTCCGTGTGGGTACTGATTCTTCCCCAAAAACCACGGTTCTTCATGCAATAGAGCTGGTACAGCAAGTACAACTCTCCATTCAGCCGGTACAGCAGGTACAATGGCTGGTACAGCCGGTACAGTGGCTGGTACAGCAGGTACAGCAAGTACAAATGCTGGTACAACAGGTACAGTGGCTGGTACAGCCGGTACGGTGGCTGGTACAGCAGGTACGGTGGCTGGTACAGCCGGTACGGTGGCTGGTACAGCAGGTACAGCAAGTACAAATGCTGGTACAACACATACAATGGCTAGAAATCATAATAAATGATTGAATACCCTTGCCTTCAGTATTTCTTCGCGATGGAAGCCTCCAAAACAGTCCCCAACAGCCGGTATTCTTCATGGGCAGCCTTCAAGAGAGAGAGAAAGAGAGTAGCCATCATTAGAGAAACCTTCAACGGTGGTAGAGGCTAGTGTGCAGCAAGAGAGCCTCCATTAATGAAGAGAGAGGGCTCCAATTTATAGATTTGGGCCTCCCATGAGCTAAAATGGCAAGAGAAGGCTACGATGACAAGTGGAGAGCCACACAATAGCTGAAGTGACAAGTGTGAGGCCACTTGTCTCACTTTGATCCTTTTTCTAACAAGTGTCAGGCCACTTGTCTCACTTTGGTCCACTTTCTTGCCACATGTCCCAATCTAAGAGATGGGTCCTTCCATAATTTTTACCTCTAAAAATATCCCAACTGGTAGACATTCTGTCATAGGCACTTTGCCAACTCTTGGTATCTGCTCAATTCCAGATGTAATGACGCGAACAGAATTTCCATCGGAGTCGGGCCAAAAATAGCAACTCTCCTAAATTTTAGGAGTGTGGTCCTTTGTATTCTAGGATAATCCCCCATTCCCAAAGCTTGTACTTTCCAAATATTTAAACATCCTGGAGTCCACCAGACCCCTTTCAGACTGGGAAATCCTCCCCAACTTCTTAAAAGTTGTCCGCAACTTTAAGCTTCAAGCCATATATTCAAGATATAATCATGTCCCATTGATTGGGCGAGACGAGACAGTCTCAAAAATCCAATATAACTGAAGAATCCATGTCCGAAAGAAATGAACGAGACTAAATAAGTGTCCATAATACCAATATCAAAATCATGTCCCAAGATAAATGGGCGAGACAAAACAGTCCCATAAGTCCAGATAGCATAATCCATGTCCCAAGTAAATGGGCGAGACAAAATAAGTCTCCTGCCAACAAGACATCGGTCCACATGACCCTTGGCATAGACATAAGTCCCGTCATGTCCACTTTACCACTTGCACTCCGTGTTGGTAGTCTGACCACACACCTTGGATGAGAGGTGGGCTTACAAGAGACACACAATGAGCCGGAACGGCCGACCCCTCCCTTGAGTAAATTATATTACTATTGGAGAAATTCAATACATAGCTTCACGGGCATCCATTGCCAAATCCTCCATGCCAATGCATATGAAATTCAGCATTTAGAAAACAATGGTATGTCGATGTAGATCACCAAGGAGCTACCTTGACGCCCGGCCCGACTTCAGTGCCCATATTCTCTACCATTGGCTCTATGTTCTACCAAGCAAGGTAGCAACATCTTGAAGAGCACTTAGGAAAAGAGAAATACTACACAGGGCGGCTAAACAAGGAGTCCTGAAAACAATCACTCGCAGGCATAGATAACCTGGTGTTCCATAAGCATTTCTGCTACACATAGTTTATAGGCATTTCGGCGACCAACTCACACTACCCTCTCAAGTGCCCATGTTCCCTTCCATCTGCTCTCTATTGTTCCACCCACACATGGTAGAAACAATCTTCAAGAGAGCACGTAGGACAAGAGAACACTACACAGGGTATGTTGTGCTTGTCACTACCCTTTGAAGTGCCCATGTTCCCTTCCATCTGCTCTCTATTGTTCCACCCTCACATGGTAGAAATAATCTTCAAGAGAGCACGTAGGACAAGAGAACACTACACAGGGTATGTGAATCATGAGTTCCATAAGTCCAATGCATCCCAAATAAAGGGAGCCAAAAAGAATAATCCATCCCAGTAAAAGGGAGCCATAAACATAATCCATAAACCTGAGGATGGATCCAAATTCCTAGAAAAGAAGTCTAGGAATCCATAGACCTGTATACCATAATCCTTGTATACCATAACTCTTACCACATACTCCGTGCTAACCACACACCTTGGAGTAGAGGTGGACTTTATCCATAAAAGCATCATATCCATGAGATATCCAAAGATTGCTTCTCTATAAACTCGGACAGATTCGTCCATAGAAATTGCTTGTGAAGCCCAATATCTATATAAATCTCGTCCAAGAAAGAAATCTCCATAGATATAATCTATCCCAATAAAGGGAGCCATGAAAAGAATTCATCCCATTAAAGGGAGCCATAAACAATGTTTCCCTGAAACCATCTCAAGGCAAACAACAACACCTTTCTCCTTGCATAGCTATACAAGGGTTAGTGAACATCAAAAACACTTCATAGTAAATAGCAAAAGCACCAACTTTGGAAACTCAAAGTATACTTAGCTGTTCTTTGCCAGGTTGGTCATGAAGCCAAAAGAAATATCTCCTCACCATATCCTTAAGATATCCCGAGATATATCTCCATATAGCTTGCCTGTAAGCTTGATAATATAATCCACAATGTCCATATGGAAAGAGTGCTAAACGTGTGCACATAAAGCCAACTCCATACTTCCAAGATAAATTTTGTGAATTCATAAATCCTTAGATCAACAAGCTGTCTATTGCTCATGCTCTTGCTTCATAAGCTATGAAGCGGCTAGCCATGCTTAACAGCAATGATGGTAAGTGTGGTCCCCACTTGAGATCTTTTCTCTTCCTTATTGATAGAAGGAAGCCTCCGCTTTCAAGAAAGCCTATGCTCTGATACCAATGAAACTCGCGGCGGGGGTGCCCGGGGGACTAGGGCCTTTGACACACTTGTTGATACCATCAATGCATATTAAAACATTTAAACATGGCCACAGCCTTAACACATATCCATCATCACTTTGCATAAAATATAAAGCTGGACAAAACATCCACAAATGCTGAAAATGGATCTTGCACATGTGACACCACATAGAGGCCGGAATGGGCCGACCCCCCCCCCTTGGAGTATTTTATTACCCAAGGAGAATAATATCATGTACAAGCTTTGAGGGCCTTACTCTCCCCACGGGAGATGCCGGATTATCCATATACAAATGCCATAACACAGCCCAACACAAGGCAACTGAGCCGGAACATAGGCTGTAGAAATGCCGAGCCAACAATATAATCCATATACCTCCGTGTGGGTACTGATTCTTCCCCAAAAACCACGGTTCTTCATGCAATAGAGCTGGTACAGTAAGTACAACTCTCCATTCAGCCGGTACAGCAGGTACAATGGCTGGTACAGCCGGTACAGTGGCTGGTACAGCAGGTACAGCAAGTACAAATGCTGGTACAGCAGGTACAGTGCTGGTACAGCCGGTACGGGGGCTGGTACAGCAGGTACAGCAAGTACAAATGCTGGTACAACACATACAATGGCTAGAAATCATAATAAATGATTGAATACCCTTGCCTTCAGTATTTCTTCGCGATGGAAGCCTCCAAAACAGTCCCCAACAGCCGGTATTCTTCATGGGCAGCCTTCAAGAGAGAGAGAAAGAGAGTAGCCATCATTAGAGAAACCTTCAACGGTGGTAGAGGCTAGTGTGCAGCAAGAGAGCCTCCATTAATGAAGAGAGAGGGCTCCAATTTATAGATTTGGGCCTCCCATGAGCTAAAATGGCAAGAGAAGGCTACGATGACAAGTGGAGAGCCACACAATAGCTGAAGTGACGAGTGTGAGGCCACTTGTCTCACTTTGATCCTTTTTCTAACAAGTGTCAGGCCACTTGTCTCACTTTGGTCCACTTTCTTGCCACATGTCCCAATCTAAGAGATGGGTCCTTCCATAATTTTTACCTCTAAAAATATCCCAACTGGTAGACATTTTGTCATAGGCACTTTGCCAACTCTTGGTATCTGCTCAATTCCAGATGTAATGACGCGAACAGAATTTCCATCGGAGTCGGGCCAAAAATAGCAACTCTCCTAAATTTTAGGAGTGTGGTCCTTTGTATTCTAGGATAATCTCCCATTCCCAAAGCTTGTACTTTCCAAATATTTAAACATCCTGGAGTCCACCAGACCCCTTTCAGACTGGGAAATGTCCAGGCTGGTGACACTTTGCCCACATTCCAAGGGTTGGGCAGCCTGTATGGGCTGCCCCATACTTGCCCTACAGCCATGTAAAGGCTGTAATCTCCTGGGATTTGCCTTATTCTTGCCCTAGGGCTGTCCTATAGCCTCTCCATGGCTGGTGGGTTCAGCCTGGGCCTTCCTGGCCCTCATGAGGGTGGTTCCACACCATTCCCATGCCCCCACTAAGATCCGGGCTGGCCCCTTGTCCTAACCACTATCTACTTAGTGATCTGGCATCCGGTTGTAACGGGAGGCGGACGCGTGTATTGGAATCGTATAAATGTGAACAAGATTATGAGCACTTAACACTTGAGCATTACAACCACAAAGCTGAAAATGACAGTACACCACATAAAGGGGCCGATGATAGGCTGACCCCCCCCCCCTTTAGGTTATATTACCAAAAGAGTCTGCAAAGTACAAGATTACGGGTGCCTGGGGATTCACCACCAGCCTGCACCTGATTCTTCCAAATACATCATGAATGAATACATTTCAAACAAGAGAATCTGTAGGTACATCCGTCCTACACAGGTACATCCGCCCTGCACAAGCCTCTTCACGGGTACATCCGCCCTGCACAAGAGTATCACAATCCTCACAGGTACTCTGCCCTGCACAAGATGTAAATGGATCTTTAGGCCCTGTTTCCACGCGAGAAACTGATCCAGAAACCTGTGTTCTCCGCGAGCAAGTGTCCCCAATGCTTGCCCTAAGCACCTGTTACACCAGGAATCCTTGAGACACATCCATGCTCACATATTCCATTGCTGTCCGGCCTGTTTTGTGCAATAACCAGTCCAAAACAGCAACTTTCTATTGCGAGAAATCCACTTGTAAGGGGTCCTACAGCCCTGTGGAGGTCCCTAGAGCTGTCCTGTACTGTCCAAGTTGACTTTGGACACCTGTAACCAGCCCAAAACTCGCAATAACCAGAAATTGCAGGCCTGAAATTTACCAACCAGCCCTTTAGAAGAGTGTGGGGATCGTTGTCCAAGCTTGTGTGAGTCCGGGACAGGATTTGTGAGTTCATTGTTCGAGGTTTTGGGACGTGATGTGTTCACAGTCCATTGTTGGGGGATAATGTGGTGTGTTCGGCAGCTCATCATTCTATTCTTGGAGTTCACTGCACATTGGTGTGGGAATTCGGAGCCAAGCAAATTTCTTTGCTGTTCGTGGTGGCATTGTGTTTCGAGGAAATAGGTTTACGGGTGCTCTCTGTGAGGTGATTCTGGTATCAGGTGATTCTAGTATCTACACTACTAGAGGGTCCATGGTTGCATCTTCATTAGCTTATCTTCTTTAGACTTTTTTGCACACTATGAGCTGCAGAGGGGGTGTTAGAATATTGTGCCTCTCTGTGTATTGGGGGTGTGTTTATTTATTGGGGTTTTATCCGTTTTTCTCCTTTTTTGTGGGTCGTGGAGCAATTGGTCAGCTCCTTGCATCACGATATAAAGGGCGGCCTCATTATCGCTTGTAGTAACCAATCCTTGCACATTGTATTGCTCTCTTGTTGGCTATTGCCATTGTAAAAGCCTCATGCTATAATAAAGGTGATCTTGTCAACAAGTGCTCTCTCTCTCTCTCTCTCTCTCTCTCTCTCTCTCTCTTGCGGGAAATGGGGAGAGAGAGAGAGAGAGAGAGAGAGAGAGAGAGAGAGAGAGAGAACCACAACCACAAGTATAAGGCCATGATGATAAAATTAGTCTAGGTGTTCTTTCACACCAAATGTGCAGGGGGGAAAACCTGTAGGGTAAAAGTGCCCTTGTTAGTGCTTGTTTGCTTGCATCACTACATATAAGCATATGCTCTCAAATCTCCCATGTGGTGGTAATGTGAACCTGTACAAGGATGCAGATCTCTCTTTTGTAGGAGAGTTAGTCTAAAGCTTTGTGGAAAGCTTCAAACTCCTCATTAGGTAATGTCTTGGTAAACACATCTGCAATGTTTTCCTATGTAGAGCAGTAGGTTAAAGTGATCTCCCCTCCATGAAGCCTCTCCCTACGTAGTGATAATGTATCTCTATGTGCTTTGTACTGTTGGACTGGGTTCATCTCCAACATTTATCCCATTTTTTGCACCATTTGTACAAATTTATTTGATGTATTTTACTTAGTCGTGGGTAAATTTTCCCACACTTTTAGGCACTTTTTCCTAGTAGTAGGTATTTTTCACCAGTTGTGGGTTTTTTCTACCGGTCGACTTGGCTATTTGTGTTGTACACAAAACAGCCTTTTTGCCATTTAATTCATTGATCATTTTGCTCAAGTGTTGGATCATTGTTGGCTGTTCCAAGTTTCTCCTTTGCTTTCGCTTGTTGCCTTCAACCATTCTCTCATGGTATTAGAGCATTGAGGTTCTCAGACCGATATCATTGGCTAAAGGGTATTGTCACCAGGGCTGACGCCTTGCCAATTGCAACTTCTCCTCAAGCTGAGATTGATGCCTGGCTTGATAAGGATGCTCAGGCACATGCATTCATTATCTTCAACATTAGACCTTTGTATAAATGTATGCTCTAATGTGCGTGTGTGCGTGGAGTGTGTGTGGGAGCATATATTAATACCAAGTTCTACACCCAGTATTGGGCACTGATGACGTTAGTGGGGATGTCATAGTATCTAGTCTATACTATGCATGATGGAGTTAATGGTTTATTTTCTTGCGGATGACTATCATGAGTTTATAAATTGCTCTTTCTTATAAGGTGAATTTGGGCATGTTCATGGATTCATCTAGGTATACATCTGTTGCTTGTCAATTTGATGACAATGACGATGAGCCCGCAGAAGAATTGTGGGATGCCATTCAAAGGAGGTATCATAGAGAACTCTACTTAGAAGATTGCATTGGACACTATTTCACTTCTTTCCTCTACTCCCGATTTGCATAATGTTGTTGGCATGCTTCAGGATAGAGCTATGAGATCTTGGCAGAGAAACCTCAGGCTTTCTCCCGCTTTCAAGAGTGGTCAAGAATCCATTTGACAATGGAGGAGAACTCATCTCCAAAGCCTTCCACAACTTTTGTTCACAGAAAGGTATTGGCTGTCAGAGTCGGAGGTGAGGATCTTTGAGTAATGACTCTCTGTGTCGGCTGAGCTCTAGTAGGAAGAGTCCAAGGCACCTTTGATCTAGAGACTCCATGATCCAGGATAAGGGTCCAAACCCTCTCTGAATAGACAATGAAATCTCCCTCTGATGTCATAATAGACTGGGCACTGGAAAACATAGTGCTTCTCCGACTTAGCCCCTATTTGATAGAGTTTGCATGTCATGTCCTCTCTGGGTATCTGCATAACTCTGCCAGTCTCTATCCTTAGTCTATGGGTGATAACCTAAGTTGGCCAATGGCTATCCTCATGGCATGGGACATGAAGACATTGAGATAACTTGGTCTTTGTATGAAACTATCTGTCGTGAATCTTAGCAAATGGTATTGCAACTTGGTAGGCAATGGGCCAACCAATGTGATCCATGCGTTACACATGTATAGCCCTAGTAGATCGAATCGGATCACTCGGTTCCTGTTCTCATGTGTAAGCCTAATGTATGGGGAATTCGGATAATATTGAAAATTGGGGGGGGGGGGGCGGGGGGGGGGGGGGGGGGGGGTCCATCTAATGCCTGAAACCAAGTGAGTACTGTGCCAGACCAGGATGAATGCTTTGCTATGCTGTGTGTAATGCGAGTTTGAGAGAGAGAGAGAGAGAGAGAGAGAGAGAGAGAGAGAGAGAGAGAGAGAGAGAGAACCACATGATTATGAATGTATTAGAATGATAAGGTCGTGTTTACACAACCACAAGTACAAGGCATATTAAATAAAATTAGTCTCGGTGTCCTTTCACTCCAAATGCCTAGGGGAAAAATTGGTAGGACAAAAGTGCTCCTGTAGTTAGTGCCTGCTCACATGCAGCGCTACATATAAGAATATGCCCTCAAACATGGGTGGCACGAAGGATGCTTGACCTCTCGAAAAGCGACACGAGACTGGGGGATCACGTGGGTAGCCAAATGCTCCCCCCCCCACGCGTGGCTTGTAAACAGTTGACCTCAAGTGAAAAGCCTTGAGATATGCTTGAAGAAGCTGCGGGTAGTCAGTGAAGTAATCCTCATCAACCCACTTCACATCGATAGGTAGACAACTTTTTTGAACTTCACAAGGTATCTCTTGGAAAGCTTGCCATCGGCTAGCTTTCTCCATGTGAAAATCAATCTACTTAGGTTGGAGAATCTCCCCTAGCTCATCAACCTTTGGTGGATCTTCCATGACAAGCTCTGCTGGGTCTGGCCCCACGTACTTATAGACTCACATGACAAACATTGTGAATGCGCTAATGATCAAGTAACGCCAACCTAAAAGCAACTCATTGCTTGATCTGCCTTGATCACCTTAAAAGGCCCATAGTACTTGGTAGAGAGCTAAGGACATGCTCCCTCTTTCCCTAGCCTCTTGCGGAGTCTTGCTTTCTCAAATTTCAGCAATACTCAGTCATTCTCCTAGATGTCCATTTCCTTTCTATGCTTGTCGGCAGCCTGTTTGTGTTTATCTTGCAAACATGCAATGGCTGTCCGTGGTTGTGCAAAGGCAATATCAAGGTCTTGGCTCCTGACCCCTAATCTGCAGTTCCCTACTAAATGCATCTATGCTCCATAGGTATTCATATGCACAAGTGTGTGTGCCTGGCCGAGATAGAAGATGACATAGCTCGGGACTCGTATGTAAGTCAAGGCGGCTCAGACCAATCCAGCAGTTGTCGTGTAACAATTCCTGTATACCAATCACGTCCTTCCTGCCTTGGATAGTATACGCTCTGTGCAAGCAGCAACATACATATCCATATCTTGATGTAATTCTCCTAGGTAGGTGTGAGCACGTACTGCAAACATGAGTAAACTATTACTTGAGAATGTGATTAAAATCGTTACATGTTAAAAACAATTTCATTACCAAGTAGTAAATGTCAAGCTACATGATTTGTAACGGACAGGTTGCTCTCTTTGTCCTTTCTACTCCTACTTTTCTTGTTGCTAAAGGCTGATTATTTTTATTTAATTATTCACTTCTTGTCAGCAAGTGGAAGCATTCAATCCACTGGTCTATGAGCATATACCAGCACCGCTTTACATGGGTGCGACTGGTGCTGCCCCACCACATTTGCCTCTCGGAATGCCTACAAGCTATGGAGTGCCAATGGGTGTCCCTCCTGCAACTGGGTTACCGTATGACTACAATGCTTTAAATGTGCTTCCATCCTATGGCACAATGCCAATGCAAACTTCATATGGCCCTCCAGGCGGTGTTGTTGGCGGAGGTGGGTCAATGCTCTACATGTGTCATGACTATGTCAGGGGTGGAAAGGTCACTATTCTCATGAAGCCACGGGCAATGTCTCCTACAGGTGTGGGATATGGTACTGGACCTGTAATGGATGGAGCTTACGGAATGAGTTACGGCATGGGGCGCGGGCCAATGGTAGCATATCTGGCTTTGTTTATGTTGTTCATTACTTGTGGCATGTTTTACAAATTTCTTATTAATAGGTGGTCTGTATAGCTACCTGTCCCAGGGACTGGATTCTACATGGAAGAGAACGAATCTCGTAAAAGAAGAGGAGGTAACTAGATGTCTTTGCTACTTCTGGGTGTTAGTTAATGCTCTACATGCACATCTTAAAAAAAGTATGTCTGTCCAGAACGAATGTCTGAAGGTGATTGGACCTGTCCAAAATGTGGAAATACAAATTTTGCTTTCCGGACAACTTGCAACATGAGGAAATGCAACAGCCCCAAACTTGTGGCACTGGTCAGGTTTACATGTACCCTGTGGCAACTCGTCTTTTGTCCCTGATGTCGTGCTTGATTTGCATGCATGTGTTGAATGTGGACTCTTCGTGTTGCAGGATTCCCGCACGCAAGGAAAGTCCTCCACATTCGGTATTTTAAAATGTAGACATGATGTCTGAATGAGACGGTTTTTTTTGCTTTATGGGATGCCCGTTCATCTGTTGGCTTGCTTTACAGGTGCTGGAATGCTCGATGGTAGCTGGACTTGCGATCAATGTGGCAATGTGAATTATTCCTTCAGGACAAAATGCAATCGCAGGAGCTGTGGAGCTGAGAAGCCATCTGATGAAAAGTAGCAGGCATCAAAGGTACCATCAACCGACCAGGTTTTTACTCTATCAAGTCTCTAACAAGGAAGGCAATGGAATCATCAAGCATGAAGGTCATATAGATTGTCTGCCTTACTACATCCTAGTCTGTGTAGATGCAAGACCTGGTCCTTTTGCAGCTTTTTCTTGGCGTCTCTATGCTTTCTTGCTTGCATTAATTCGGTGCTATGAATTGATTTGAACAAATTACGGCTGTTCCAGTGAGCACTAGCGGAGGTCCAAGAGTTGGCGTCACCATGTTATACTCTGTCGTGGGTCTGCATTCTGTCAAGGTGTCAATACACAGTGAACCTCTTTTTGAGTTTTGCTGTCATCTTGTTAAGGTTGATTCAGCAGTTCGAATCCATGAGGGATAGCCACTTTCAAGCTCCCATGGATTGTTTTGCAGTAAGGTGTATCAGTGGTCACGTCTAGTGTCCGAGGTATACCTGGTATATGAGTTTTGTGGGCTCAAATTTCACTCCTGTATGGTGGCCTGCTGGCGTCAGCTCTTTATTTGTAAAATCTTGCGTTCTGTTGGGTTTCATGTCTGTCTAGAACTGCTCGTCTTCTCTGGGGCTTGGTCTAGTTCAGCTGGTCATAACTTGTCATACTGGAAGGTCCCTTGTCTTGAGATTGCATTGTTATTTTGGTGAATGCCTTAAGATGATCTTACCTGTCTAACTGCATTTGTTTTCTCTTAGAAAGGTGGTTTTATGGCTTCTTGTCCATGCAAATGCTTAAATCCATACCCCACACATAAGAATAGTGAGATTTTTGAGATACCATAACTCACTCATGCGATGTGCAGGGAGTTGGATGGGCAAGATTGCCGGTTTATCCATAACAGGCAACCTGATTAGGGCCCGTCAGATGGGCAAGGGTGGTGGGTAACCAGCCTGACAAATCTGTCATTCTTTGTTGTGTTTGTTCTGGGGGGTCGTTCACTTTTCTAGCATGTGATGACTCGTCATCTACTGTCTGCTGTAAATTTTTTTTTTTTGGGGGTGTTGTTGGGCCCTACAAGTAGCTAGCTTCCCGAATTTTGACACCTAAGGCTGGATCCACAACCCTCCCCGCCCATGCCTGTCCAAAATTAGGGGATCCCGCCCATGCCTGACCCAAATTAGGGGATGGAGGGGCAAAAATTTCTTATTCATCTCTCTGATGTGCTTTCTGGATGGGGCCCTGCTGATGCGGGTAGGGGTTGGAAAGCTTACTTTTTAAAGAGATTCTTCATTTGTGACATCATTAGAAACTTGTTGACCTGTGTATTAGCAACATTTGCATGTTTTCTAGTAAAGTTACACTTAAGGCTTTAAGGCATATTAATCCTGAATTTAGCAACTCAACCAAGGATCTGTACTCGAGCTTAGAAAAGGAGGCTGTAACTGTAGGAAAAACTCTAATTTATGGTCAGAGATGATGAGCTAACCATGTGCAAGCATTCAAATAATTTCAATATAGAGACACGAGCATGGTACTGTAAGCAATGTAACAAGCCTCCTTAAGTTTGTATTGTGATCCCAAAAATGCTCAACAACCTCCTCCATGTGCAAGCATTCAAATAATTTCAATATAGAGACAAGAGCATGGTACTGTAAGCAATGTAACAAGCCTCCTTAAGTTTGTATTGTGATCCCAAAAATGCTCAACAACCTCCTCCATAGCAAGGATGTGTGCCCTCCTTTCCATGTTGGGAATCTTATATTTTTGTGATTAAAATAAGACTTCGTAGAGCCAAGCAAAATATGGAATTCTTAGTGATGGCAGCAGTAGAAGACTGTATGCATTGTTCTAGATATATTTGAAGTTTGCACTTTCAAAGACTAACCTGTCGCCTAAGGTTGATTTTGGATCTTGCATGGATGCTAGTGGAATGGCTGATCCAGAATTGTGCATACTGATGACTTGATAATGTATGCCCTCCATTCCATGTTGATAATCTTATATTTTTGTGATTTTAAGTGGAGTTTGTAGAGCCAACCAAAAAAAAGATAGCAACCATATTTTAGCAATGATGCCAAAGAAGATTGTATGCAATGATTTATGCAACTCTCTATTTGTTGAAATCTGAACTAACGCACTTTCAAAGGTTAGCATGTTGTTTGAGGTAGTTTTTGGATCCTACATGGATGCAAGTGGAAAGGCTGATCCTTAATTGTGCATATTCATGATTCGATACTGTCTATGAGAGTAATATGTTCCACTTGATTGATGCATGCGGTGCGATCTTCAAGAACACGGTTGTATTGTGATGGGGTAGAGAGAACGAATGAGAGGGGGTAAGTAGAGATTCAATTTTGCTCATAGGTTTTTGTTGCTGCTCCTTTGTGGGCCCTCCTGTTGAAAAGAGCTGATGAGCGAAAGGTCGTTCTCAATTTTCCATATGGATAATTTTGTCTAATTTCCTCAGTTTGTAGGTAATAGAAACATTAATTTCTCTCACTTTTTCCAAAAGATATTGTTTCCATCTTCTTTTTTTCCTCATGTAAACCTTCTCGCTCAACTTAAGTTCTCTCTCTCTCTCTCTCTCTCTCTCTCGTTGATTGTTAGATTATGTCAGGTGGCTAACAAAACATAAAACTGCTTTGGGGGTAATGTTACAAGTCGAAGGTCATGAAAATTAGACCATTATATAGTATGGTGTCATCAGTATTTTCCCATCGGAGCCATTTTCTAGACAAATCCATTAGATAAACCTCAACTAACAGAAATTACATGAAGATTGTGATGAAAATTGTAGCATAGAAAGAATGATTTTGGTGTTCATGAGATATCTGATGAGCTGGTGATGATACATGTTCTATACATACATATGTATACATGCATGCATACATTTATTAAAGTGTATTCACACACACACACACACACACACACACACAAGCACATGCACATGTATGCATATATATGTTTTAATCTCAAGAGGTGGACTAAGCATGACGATATATCACACTTTCTTTACTTGAATGTGGATAGCTGTAATAATTAGTGTATCATTGATTAAAAGAAGTTACCTACACCCATCACCAATTCCATAGGTGGGAAGCATATTCTTGTAAGCCATCATTGATAAAAAGAAGTTACATACACCCAGCACCAATTCCCTAGGCGGGAAGCATATTATTGTAAGCTCTATGACATCTCAAAACCGTTGCTACGAACATCCTACTTGACATTGTTCACATCCCATGTCCTTCACTAACCACCCTTTTAACCATCTCTACTATCAAAAAATCTCTATCAGAGCTTGATGGTGGTAGGGCTAAGTATCACAAAGGAACTTTGCATGGAGCGTGTAGCACATGGTTAGATAACCGTGGCTTCTATCTTAGCTCCCATTTTTAGTAGACTATCATGCAATTGCCCCCATCCATATAGCATGAGACCCCACATGTCAAATAGCTTTTGGACTATTATGGTTGATCATACATTGGCCAACCTATATGGGGAAGCCTTGGAGGCTCAAGTTAGCTTATGGGAAAAGAGGTGTTCATTGAAGGAGGTCATATGTTACGAACCTAATACTATTTTCTTACATTAGGGCCTTATTTCGTAGGGTTAGGGGAGCTGAGAGATTAAGAAAATGAGGCTAATATAGGGGTATAAGGTGGATTATTAATAAACATATGGTTGTGAAATGGTTGGAATTTTATTTTTATGGTTATTTATAGTTGGAGTACTCACTATATAAGTGACTTATGGGTTTATTATTACTGTTGCTAATAGTTGTTGATAGTGGAATAGAGCTTAGAACATAGATGGACTTGGTAAATGGGAGTGAGACTTAGCCCTTTGCACAAGGGTGGTTTGCAGTTGCAAACCTATGATTGGGAGGAGAGCTAGCTTGCACCTCTTCATTTCGATAGTAATCTTGTTGCTTGTGCTTAGGGTGATCTTACAATTTGTATCAGGGCTGCTCTAATCTCTTAAGCAAAATAAGCAATGATTGTGTCTTTCTCAAGTCTACATGTATGTCGAATCCTAGGTATATGTCTCGGAACTATATGTGCGGTTTGATATTGATAAAAGTTATGTGCTTTGAATTTTCTATCATAAATGTTGCATGTTGTGGTTCTCTATGTAAGGGCAACAAAGGCAAGCTTACGTATGAGAGGTTGCATGCTTGAGAGGTGTAGCCATGAGGCAACCATGGGTTTAAGAATAATCTACCTTAGCCACCTATACTAGCTTGCTTTCCCTAGTCACGACTCTCCTAACCTTGCCAAATTAGGACCTAATAAAAAAGAATAGCATTAGGTTCATAACATCAACAATACCCTCTTTGAACCTCCAAGTCTACCACGTATACCTTGGCCAAAGTATAACCAACCACAGTAGACCAACCACACTTACTATTTATTTATGGTTGGATGATTATTTATAGTTGTAGTCACTATATAAGTGGCTTATGGGTTTATTATTATTGTTGATGATAGTTGTTGACAATGGATATGAGCCATGGACTTGGCAGATGGGAGTGAACGCTAGCCCTTGGCACATGGGTGATTTGCGATTGTAAACCTATGATTGGAAGGTGAGCTCACTAGCACCTCTTCAGTTCGATGCTAATCTTGTTGCTTGTGTTTAGGGTGATCTTGGAGGGATCTTACAGTCGGTATTAGGACCACTCTAATCGTGAAAGTAGAAAAAGCAAGGTTTGTGTCTTTCTCTAGTTTTGCACTTATGTTGAATCCCTAGGTATGTCTCTCAAAACCATATCTGCGGTTTGATCTCAATGAAAGTTTTGTTGTTTTTTGAAGTTTTGTCTCACATGTTGCATGGTGTGGTCTTGGACAAAGGGAATCTTGCATATGAGAGGGTTGCATGTGAGGTGTGTAGCCATGAGGTTTAGTCACGTGTGTGCAAGCAGCTATTAACCACTCCATTGTCAACATGGTTTCACCCATCCGACCTATGTAAGGTGCTTCACGATCTTACTCGCATGAACCAAGACTTAACTTTTGCAAGATGACCATTACACATATAAAGCAGTATAGTTGCTTAAGAGTATTAATAGAGGAGGACGACTTAGTGTATATAGTTGCTACTTGTGAGCTCTCTTTCTTCCCTCTTCTTGTGAACTCACTGCTTGCTTGCACGCTTTTGAGCTCATGCTTGCTACATGGATGCTTGCTTGAATAGTTTGATTATAGGTTTCTTCTTTCCTTGCTTTTTTGTGAGAGAATTGTTGTGAAGGACCATCTCTTCTTTCTTCCATCTAGGCATTGAGAGCTCTCCCTTCATCCCTTTGGCAAAGGAACAATCCAATGTGGCAATGGAGTGAGAACATGACAGACGAGCTAGTGCATCCACAATGGGAAGTTGCATTTGCGGCTCAAAGGCAAGACCAATAATGTATACTTCGGCAAGGCTAAGATAAGCTCTTGACTTGAACATATTTGGCGTCGTTGTTGGGGACTAACCTAGGATTGATTTATGATCGGTCTTGAGAGCAAGAGGCTTCACGATCATCTCTACAAAACTAGGCGCTACATATTTAATGAGTGTTATTCGTGAGAAATAGATTTGATTGATAACCTGTAAGATAAGGATGCAGAAGTAGTCCATCCAAAGTAAGAGATAGGGGATGTATCAAATAAGCCTCAGCCAATATCTCAAGCATAATACTCACATCTATTCCCACGAGGAGATATGGTTTGGTACACAATTTGTTGTAGAAATCATACAAGGATAGAGTGTCCAATGCTAAGGCTTAGACAATAACAAATTTATCCTTATTGCTAGTACCACGTGAACCATGACACAACTAATTGTTGATACCAAGGAAACCCAACATGGTGGACTCCAACTCATTGTTGTTGAGACCAAGGAAACCTAGCAAGGTGGACTTCGACATATGAAAACCCTGTATCGTGACGTGTGTATATAGACCTCCTCAGTTTGCCATATTCACCTTTAGTACTACCATCCCAATCAATTCCTTTAAGAACCGCAACAATACAACAATACTTAGTGGCCCTATCCACCAGAGGCACGAAACTACGAACAAGAGAGCTATGAGTCTTATAATGACCGAGCAGTAGTATTATAACTTATATGGATATCTTGTATAAGCTTCACCCATATACTACACCTCTTTGTTCAAAGCCATGGTGCAGCAAAGAGCAAGAGACTTCAATAGTATGGTAGGAAGGCCACCAATGCAATCTTTCCGATGCAAAGGTCCACACCAGATTGCGAAGTGCCCTCATGAAGACCCTGCTTCAAATTCCATGAGTGCTTAAGAACTACAAATCGTGTGCCCAACCTCAATGTAATTCCTTATGGAGACACATGCTGTAAGTGTAGATTCGACCATGCATACAAGAATTGTCCTAACAAAGTGGCAATCACCCTTGTGGCATAATCGACGGGCCTGAACTTGTTAAGCATACAAGGAGGACTCATTCACACGGTACCCCTTAATGTCATTACAAGGCTCCAAGACAAGACGAGGGTGGCAGCCAAAGGAATATGTAGGGCTACTAATCATAGAACCAATGAGAGATTCTTAACCTTGTTTGAGCCAATCCTTGATCCCATCCTAGAGCCAATTATAGAACCAATGAGGGAATCTCAATGCTTGCCAAAGGCCTTGACCGAGACTGTAACCATTCAAAAGAGGCCACGAAAAGGACCAATTCTGCAGCCTTTGCCTTTGAAAGCAATTCGATCACATTTCACATTGCTAGATCCAATGAAGGAGAACTCAGAGATGAAAATTGGCCTTCCATAGGTCATCATAGTCACAAAAATAATATTTTGTCCAATGTAATATGTGATGACATCATTTCGACCCCATCAGAGGCACGGCATCAGTGCATATATTTTATATCGGGTCCAAGTCCACCTCCAAGTGAGTAGAGCTAAGTAAGTGCAAATATCACACAAAGAACATAGTAGACCTCATAGCCTTCTTATCCTCATAAGTCTGAGTCTCGATAAGTTCTCTTTTACAAGGAAATTCTAAACTTTAGAAGAGACTTATTGGACTGGATAAATGGGAATTTAAAAGCCCATACAACTAAAGACCTAAACCTAAAGGAGAGAACGAGTCACGCCCTAGTGAGCGCTCTCCTTCTATACCCAAGACAAAAGACCTAAACCTAAAGGAGAGAACGAGTCACGCCCTAGTGAGCGCTCTCCTTCTATACCCAAAAGTGTCCATGAACAAGCTAGGATACTATTTCAAAAAAAAGAGATGAAATGAATGCCATGTCACTTGTCGTTTATAAAAGAATGCCAATCTCCACAATCTTGGATGGTGGTGTTGGTGTCATCATGATCACCAAGGATTGCTAAGAGACTTGGGGAAGTCCACCACTTGTAGACACAAGCCTTGTGGTCAAGCTTGCTGACGATAACACATCTAAACCTTTTGATGTCCTTAAGAATACAAAGATTAAGACCTTCAGCTAAGCTTCAAACACATATTCATGGTGATGGATTTTTAGAGAAGAGGGTCATCCACCATGATTCTCAGAAGGCCTTATATGAGAGACACATATATATGGAAGGGTAACCAATCCTTGAAAATATACCTCAAAACAAGCAAGACTCATCCCATGGGTCAAGGCATTCTCGCCAATGAGTCAGACACGACCACTCGAATTGCTTCAATCAATATTTGTAGAGCAAGCAATGTAGAAGCTCACACCATGTCAAGTGATATTTGTAGAGCTTGTAAGACGATATTGGATGGTGAAGATGAGGAGCAAGAAATCGGAGCCTGCCGATTTTGAGGACTAGATTCACGTTCTTGCAACCATGGACACTCTTCCAAAAAGCTTGGATCAAGGCTTGCATGATTGGATGGTGCCAAGCACAACATTAACTCACAAGCCGGAACTGGAAAGGCATAGCTCAATCAAGCGCGCAAGCAAAGCCGGCTATTGGTGGCGTCCAAGCTTTTGTCATGGATGGGAAAACGTTTCTCTGTCCTTGCCCATTGAGCATGTGCACAATAAATCTTGAATGCTAAGCCCATGTGTACATATGTAATGTAATCTTTTCCACTCAAGTGTACAATTACTATCTTCATTGGAATGATAAAGAAGAATGCAAAAACTCAAAAACATAACAAGAAACGAAAAAAAAAACCAAACACACATTTACGCCCACGTGCACCCATATTTATATACGCATGAACATGAGCACATGTAAATTCACTCGCTCGCATGTGCATGCGCTCGCACTTCACACGTGGACATTCACTTGCATGTGCACACATCCTTACCCACTAACTCACATTTGTACATGCACGCATGTGCACCCCATACACCTACACTCGCTTTCGCGTGTACTTGTATTCACATTCGCACATGCACAACACCCATGGTGTGTGCACACACTTGCACATCACACGCACTTACATTCATGCATTTTCACGTGCACGCTCATTTACACCCATGTGCATCCACATTTACATTCGCACAAGCACATGCACACACATCACGTTCACTCACATGTGCGTAACTATCGCCATGCACATGTGCACTCACCTTTACACTTGTGCGTGCACCCTATACCCATTAACCTCATCCGCGCATGTACATCCCGCTTGTGCACCACCCTCTTGTGTGCAGTCACCCATCCCTGTACACATTTACACCCACATGCCACCCATACAACCTACACATGCATCTCTCTCCGCACGTGCACACACTCCATCTGCTTGTGCATGTGCATGTGCACCCCACGCACACTCATGCACGTGCATGCGCGTCCCCCCCTCCCCCCTCCCTAGTTAAAACATCTAACAATAATAACATGCACGTGCACCCACATATTTTCATTTGCAAACTCCCATGCATGTGTACACACACTTACACACGCCCAAGCACATACATCCGCATGTGCATCTCACCCACATAACCCATGCATTTGCACACATGCGTGTGCACATACACTTACACCCACCCCACACATTTGCACACACACGAGCACCATATACAATTGGCCCATGCACACATACATCTTGCAACACATGCGCACCACCCCACACATTTCCACACGCACCACCCCACACATTTCCACATTGTGCCTGTACACGTGCATGCACAAATTTAAAAAATGATGATCCCCCCTCTCACACCCTTGCTTTCTCTTTCTTCTTTACTTCTAAATATGTAATTAAAATAAAACCTACCCCTACTCTTTGCTTTTTTCCTTAACTATATGTATATACATATATAGTTAAAAATCTAAATATTAAAACCCGCCCTCTCTTTCTCTTTTATCCTTTATTATTATTATTATTATGTATAAATTCTCCCTCCCAATATATATATATATATATATCTTCCAAAAAAAACAACAAAAGTGAAAACAAAGGGCCTTGCCTTTTTCCTTTTATTTTATTTTAAAATTTCTCGTTTCTTTATTGATTAAAAAAAATAAAAAACACCTGCTATTTTCTCTATTTCAAAAAAAGGAGAAGGTGATTTAATTACTGAATTAGTAATTAAATTAAAAAGAAACCCCCTATTTTTCCTTTATAGGAAAAAACAAAAAAACATTTGGCACGCAGCCTCCCACCTGCACCCGCGCACCCTGCTCCACCTGTGCCCTGCAAGAAACTTGATGCCACTGAGGCAGCCATGCCTGCTTCTCCTTCAATCAGACACTCAGGATTCCTCTCGCCAACCTCCATTGGCTCTCGATGATCTCCATGTGAGCGCGCGAGAGATTGAATGGGAGAGAGAGCTTGGGAGCACGGGGGAGAGAGGGTGAGAGATGCATACAACACACGCGTGTGAGTGTGCTCTTGAAGAGATCTAGAGAGAGCATGTTGAGAGAAGCATACAGAGGGTATATGTGTTGAGAAGTGGGTGGGAGAGAGAGAGAGAGAGAGAGAGAGAGAGAGAGAGAGAGAGAGAGATATTAACGTCGGTAGAATGCAGAGAACTTGATTAAAACCTTGAGCGATAGGGTGAGAGATGCATAAAGCGCACATGTGTGTGAGTGTGCTTTTAAAGAGATTTAGAGAGAGCATGTGGTTGTTGAGAAAAGCATAGAGAGGGTATGTGTGTTGAGAAAAGCATAGAGAGCTTGATTAAATCCTTGAGTGAGAGAGAGTGATTAAATCCTTGAGTGAGAGAGAGTGAGGTTTCATCCTTCATGAGAGAGTTTGCTTCTCACCATGAAGAGAAGAAGCTGGAGAGAAAGAAATGGGGATGCAAGAGTTTAAATGAGAGCAAGAGAAGCGACTTGAGAGAGTGTGGTGAAAGAAATGGGGATGCAAGAGTTTAAATGAGAGCAAGAGAACCGACTTGAGAGTGTGTGGTGAAGCAAGATCCGTTTCTTGTGATGATTAATAATGTCTCACGACTCTTCCTAGGCATGTGTGGGAGAGGGAAAGAGAGCCAGATTTGTTTCCTTATAGTGCATTAATAATAATGTCTCATGACTCTTCCTATGGCATGTGTGGGTATGTTTGTATGGGAGAGAGAAAAATTTGTTTCCTTCTAATGCTTTAACCCGTTATTTTATGTACGGAAAGGAAGAGTGTGTGTGTGTGTGCACGTGTGTATAGAGAGTGAGTGTGTGCGTGAGAGAGAGAGAGAGCGTGATATTTTCTTCTTTTATTTATGGAAAGGAAGAGTGTGTGTGCATATAGAGCGCAAGAGAGAGCGTGCTATTTTCTTAACTTTCATGGATAATGAGTGCTTATTATGATGATAAGATAATGACTTTCTTCTATAGCATTTTGCAATGATGGTGTTGTGCATTTTATCTTGGGGCTGTGTACACATAGACCTTGCACCCTTTATTGGGTACTGATGTAATCTATCAGGAGGTCAACATGGTAAGTACATGCCTAGCCCTGTGGTATGTGAGAGTGGGTTTGACAGTGGTAGAGCACATTTGTGCGTGAGAGAAGAGAGCTTGAAAGCTTGAGAGTAAGAGAGGTAATGAGGAAGTAGAAAGAGAGAGGGAGAGAGGGACTATATGCATGCTCCCTACTGAAGATATATTTCAAGAAAATGCAGAGAAGCCACATTTACGATGTAACAATTGTTGTGAAGTAGGCCAAGGCTTAAGCTAGTGTAGTGCCAACAAGAGACTAGTCTCCACATCATCTTCATCAACATGACCCCACCCTCGTCTGACAAAACCACACTGTGCTCGGGGCTTCACCAACCAAACCACCACCAACTTCTCACCACCAGCATCCCAAAGCCAAGCATCCGGATTTCTCCGAAACCTTCGTTGACATCGATACTCAGCAACACCACCCTCGGCTTCCAACAACACATCGGCTAGTTCAAAGCACCGTTCGCAACCTGGCAAAGCTACAAGCCCCCCCTTGGTAAGACGATCAAGCCCCTGACACACCAACTTCGAGGTACGCACAACCGCAAGTAACCATCCAGAAACAAGGCCACCCCGCTACTATTGGCACGATGCAAAAGACACCCTCATTTATCTGGCCACTATCGGTATTCAAATAGGCGAAGTCAATCAATGCAACACACTGATGTCCACGTTCTTCTCTACAATCGATAAGTGCAAGTGAAACATTTCACCCTCCTTTTATTTGGGCTCCCTATTGAGTGGGTAGAGAGCTTCCCATAGAGGGTAGAGTTGATATAACTGGGTTTTCTTGCAGATACATCGCCTTGATAGTCCAATCGCCAAACCAACGTCTAATAGAGAATCCCGCTAAGACCAAACCCAAACATGCTTCCACTTACAATCAAACCCTAGCAAGTCTTCGGTGTGCATTCAACCCCTCACATCCTTTAAGCCACTGGCATGCACATTGTCTGGATGGTCCTTCCTGCCTTGTGGTCCATCTAGCACCTAACCACAAACCCATGCCTTCCATTGATGGTACCCAATGTGTTGAGAAACATGGGTATCCCAGACATGTGCATGGCTTTGGTGATTAGTACCAATCATACATTAATTTGGTAACTAAGCTAATCTTAGGTGGGTGATGCTTAAGCATAAACATGAAGATCAACTACTAAACTAATTAAGCTTAGACTTCAGTACAATTAGGTTACAAGATTGAGACTTATACTCATAAAGAGGCTTGATAGCTTGCTTCATCTTTCATTGCTTGAAATAACCCGTTTTTATATGGGTGGATATAACATTGGCTTTGCTAGCTCATGTGGGATAATTTCACCTTTGCTCATGTGGATATAACATTGGCTTTGCTAGCTCATGTGGGATAATTTCACCTTTGCTCATGTGGATGCTTGCTAGGCTTTTACTTCATTTGGACTACTCATACTCACTGCCCAACTCCTGTGCTCAATGGCACCACATTTCTCAACACCCCTGTTGGTGCCATTTTCTTAAGCTTCTGCAAGGTGGTCAAATGCGAGGTTTACAAATACTTCACCCCCCTCCCTTAATGTAGGTTGTAGGTGGATTGACATTTGAACTTGGACATGGAATATCTCCCCCCTTAGGAGCTTGATTAGCTACTCGTAGGTGGTCCGGAGTGTTTACATTTGCATCACTTCCCCTAGGTGCTTCCTAGCTACACTTTGGCAATAAAGCATGCTTACAAACACATAGATTTGCCTACTCATTTGGTGGCTTACAACATATGAATTGTTAGGTTAGGATAGTTTTGGTAGCTTCTTTGTTGCTTAGTGTTGCTGCTTGCTTGAGATCTTCTTGCTTTTGCTTGATAAAGATCCTTTGTTTCTTCCAACATGCTTCCTGTAGATGTCGTTTCCTTCTTCACATTGTTGAATGCTTCTTAGATCTTGCTCTTTGCTCTTATGCTTGACTCTTGGCTCTTTGACTGCTTGTCCTTGCTTGTCTTTGAGTCCACCTTTTGGCATTGTCTTCTTCATTGTGCCTTTGGTGTAGACTCTGTCTTTGTTGCTTGTGCTTGATGCTTTTGCTTATTGCTTTGGTGCTTCATTTGATGCTTTGTGTGTGAGTGCCATCATGCTTTATGATGCGGTCACTCCATTCATTTTTGCTTTTAGCATGCTTGGGGTAGTATTTAATACATATTTTCTTTGCTCTTTTGATGCTTATGTACGTGTGTACCCATTTTTGATGACCAAAGGATGTATCCCTTTCTCATTTAATGTCATGAGATGCAAAATACTTCTCATTTGAGAAGGTCTTATCAATGAGCTTGTGTTTTGCTTCACTCGCAGTATCTAATCTCATACATGATTGGCAATGAGCTCTGATTTTTCATGCAATGATTGATTTCAAGTTGATACAAGTGATTAAGATGCAAAGTATATGCTAAAAATACACTAAATGCAGTGAAAAGCACTCAAATTGAGAAATGCAAGTGGGTGAGATGGGTTTTGATGTAAGAAATAACTTCCCATCGTAGATTTATATCCTAATTTTTTAATTTTCACATTAATTTAGCCCAATTTGTGTAAATTAGTCCTTAATTATAGTGATTAACATTGAAAAATAGTGATTAAGAAAGGCAAAACTTGGAGGATCGAATTGAGCATGTGTGTACAAGAATTGAAGGGGCGTTTTGCACAAGCTTGTTGTCCTTAATGAGAATAAGTGTCCTATGTAGAGAAAACAACTCAAAACCCCTAAAATCGAGCGGATTTGTGCCTTCTGCAGTGATTGATTTTTTGATGCTCCTGCCTCATGTAGTTGATGAAATGCCTTGAGATTGAAGATGTGGGCTACTTGTGCTATGGGTAATACGGGTTTTCCCTAATTTGATGCACACAGGGAGAATGGACAAGAAGTCCAGTCGCATTGAGTTCGCTGTTTTTGGGCCGTACAATGAAATAAGAGGTAGCATTACCTCTATGAAGATGCGTGCTCTTGGCCTTGGTGTTGGCAGGGTGAGAGTGTCAGTAGGAAAATAAAATTGAAGAGAAGAAATTTCTATATTAGTGTGTTGGTTATATTAGTATTGTCACAGGTGGGTTCATGGGAAGTAGGAAGCCCTAGTGCCATGGAAAGAATGTACAGAACAACCCAATGTTGTGGGCCTTTACTTCCCAACCACACTCAGGAGCACAAACAACTCAACCAAGAAACCAGTATGCCATGGTCTAGCGCACAAATGCAAAGTCGGGGTGTGTCACTCACCTCGTGAAAGCTAGTTACTTGCGATTCTCGTAGATAGTGTTGTTGCCGCACCACCACACTCAAAAGGTCCACTCCACCACCATTGCCACACTCTAATGGAAGCTTGACCCTCCTCACAACTCAATCTCACACACTCACTCTCTCACATACATGCAAGCAAGCACACAAGAGCTCAACAAGCAATAGTTAAGCCACTTTACCTACTTGTTGCCACTATGGGAAGGGGCCAAGACATTAATGCAATGAGAAGGAGAATGCCTCTTCAACGTTACCACTGTCAAGGTCCCCATCGAATTTTGGAACTCCCTATAAAGTTTCCTCAACTTAACCAAGCTGTGCACTCAAACATGCCACTGTGCTACTTACAACTGTTGTGGCATAGATCATTGGATTAAGGACTGCCCCAACAAGATTGTGGTGACAAGTCCACAGATGGGACCCATTATCACACCCTTAAACATGATTGGGGTGAGTAATCAAACTCAAAGGAAGATCCTGAAAAATATAGATCACATACCTTTGAATGCTATCACCTAGCTACAAGCCCAAAACCAACATGTTCTCAAGGAACGATCTGTAGAGCAAAGTCTAAGAAGAAGAAGGGCCATAGGAGAAAAAACTCAATTAAGAATCGAAAAATGAAGGAAACTAAAAAGATAAATCTGGGAACACCTCAAGAGCTAGTTTTCATTAAGGACCTAGATGAGGACTCGGACTCCTTGGACACAAGGGCCAATTTTGAACTTGGTAGGGAAATACTTCCCAAAACCAAGAGCACAGGGAAGGAGACCCACAGGAACCTACAATTCTTGAAACTAGATCACACATGATAAAACTTGGCTCTTATCCTGACCCTCTCGAAGGAAATTGAGAAAATCCAAGAATTTAGTGATTTAGTTTACGAAAACACCATACAAGCTTGAACCAAAGCCTAAGTAAGTGAGAGTTTCAGATACTATAAACCCTAGTACCTTAACGTCTACTCTACTGAGATTCACAAACCTCTAGATGTGTCGAGTGTCATCATGGAAGAGATTGGGGCCTCCACCTCTCATAGTTTTATCCCTGATTGGTTCAAGGGACAACTACCATATGGAAACCCTAAGCCCATCTCGAAGATCGATTTTCTAGTCTCACTAACACCTTTTTATGGAAATGAGGTCATGAGCTCGGCATTGAACATCCCCAAATTGTTGGATTTTATGGCCTCACAAACAAGTACATCGATAACCACTCGATTCAGTGGAGATCTTGAGAGCTCTCCTTAATGGAGATCTCAATGTAGGATTATCACCATTTGCTGACATGCATAAGGCATGTCAACACTATACAATGGAGACACTGCAAGTCGTACCACCCCAATAAAAAATCCTAGTGGAAGAAGAAATACCAAATCTATGGCTAAAATTTCACTTAATAAGCTGGGACAATACTTTGAAGGTGATGAGTCCAACGCATTACTACCAGTCATCGCCAAGGGCATCACAATAAACATGAGTCTTAGATGGTGGTGCGGGAGTGAGCATAATCACCAAGAAATGCTGGGAGAAGATGGTCAAGTTGATAGAACTATCGCCAAACCTATTGGGATGTTATGAGATTTAAAGATCAAGGTTCTTAAACATCAAGTTAAACATACCTTCATTGTTATGAACTTTTTCAAACAACCTGAATCGTATGAAATGATCTTAGGATGCCTCTTCATGAGAGAGACAAAGATGGTACATGACTGGTCTAAGAACCATGTCTACCTCCAATTCGATTATTCCATCATCATCAGGGTTAATCTTGTGATTGGTTGCATACATCCTCTGGGTAGTGGAGGACTTTTTGAAAATCATTCAAACACCACCACTTATTCAGCCTCGTTTATAATACTGATACTTACCCCGCAAGAAGAGACCGATGTAAGGAAGGACCCACCCTACATGGATGCTAAAAAATAAGCTATTGAACCTAAAGATGATCTAAATTGGATACACATGATGTCTACAATAAATAGTTGGGAAACTAGAGGATCTACATTGGTTACACCTGATGGTAAGGAGCTCCCCAAGGTTGTGCCATCACAAATGATTCTTGCTCTACCTTGTGATGCCGAGCTTGTGATGCCGAGGGGATTGGTTATAGTGAACTTGCACCTTGGTAAGGAGAGGGGGACCTTTGAGGTAGGCACCTCCTTCACATGTGTGGGAGGGTTTTTAATTCAAAAAAATTGTGATATTTTTATTTCTCCTCTCTCCTAGATCAAACTAGATCAAAAGGGGACCCAAACTGGTCCAAATCTTGTCCAAATTGAGTCAAACTGAAGCTGAAAAATTCTAGAACCCAGCTGGACTTAGTTTTAGTGGCCTCCCTCACCTATAAATAGACCCTCATTCTTTTGTATTCTTATCTGTGAGCTATACCATGCCAGTATTACATTAAAATAATCATATTTTCTATTATCTCTTAAATTTTCTCTATTTTTGGGGAGCTTGGAGCTTCTCTCTCTCTTCAACCACTCTTGGAGCTCTCTTCTCCACTTGCTAAACCAATTGATTGGTTGGGGGCTTCAATTCTAGAAAAAGAAGCAAGCTAATTCTTGAGGTAAGAATAAATTTTATGGTTTTTTGTTAAATTTTCTCAAACGACTTCTCTTCTCAACCCCTCTCAAGCTTGAGAAGTTTTCTAATTGATTGTTTTAGCATTTCCTAAGAATTTTAATGTGTAATCAAGAAAAAGTTAATCTTTATGCTTATTTAAAATGATTTCTTATGTATATCTCTCTCTCAAAAAGAATAGTCATTCTTATGGCTAATTCTTTAGCAAAAGAATACTTCTTATTGAATAAATTCTTGATTTAAAACCAAACTCTAAGCTTGTTAAGCTAGAGAATAAGAAAATGGTATTTTTATGCTTTTATGCTAACAAAATAATGGTTAATTCTTTTAGATTATTTATAAGTAGTTAAAAACTACTTTAATTGATTCTAAATGAGAAAGAAATAATCTTGTCAATTTGGAAAAAGAAGAAAAATAAAAATAGCTTAATCTAGTGAGATAATCATAATTAAGTTTATGATTATGGTTAAAATTATGATTTAAACTCATAGTTTAGATTTAAGCTCAAGAATGGATTTTCTATCATATTTGTATTACAATATTTTATTCTTTTAAGAAAAATAAAAAATTATCAGTAATAGCAGCAGTGAAGGTATAGTAAAATTTTTAGAAAATAATACATATCTTATTTTTATGCATAATGCTAAAAGAGGACATCCTACCATATTCTAGGATTGGACATCCTATGCAAAAATAATGATTTTCATCATATTCATGTTAAATAAATTTTTAGTGTTTATGCATAAATATTTACTTAAAAGAAAAGAGAAATTTTTGGTAAATTTATTTTTATGCGAAAAGAGGAATTCCCATGATAATTGAGATCCAAGTAATTAAATAGTAAAAAATAAATTTTTGGCATATTTAAAATAATTAATATTTATTTTTTATTTAAAAATAAAAATTTTAGATAAATTTATTTTATGCATAAGAAATTTTTAAATGATAAAAGAGGAATTCCCATGACATTTGGAATTCAATCATTTAAATGCAAAAAGAGGGATTTTAAGCATATTCAAAAAAAATGGATATTTATATTTAAATTAAAAGAAAAAAATTATGGTATTTTAAGTAAAGAAAGGTTTAAATTAAATTTTGGTGACAAAAGAGGAATTTTCACCATGATTCCACCTAGAAACTTAGGGTTGATAATTAAATTGGTAGAAAGAATATTCTTAGATGTTTAGGTGGTTAAATCACCAAATTGATATTTACCCAAAATTAGATTAATGGAAGAAGAGTATTTTTATAAAAAACCGATATTCTCATATAGAACCATTTGTTGATCTATTATGGTTAGGAAGGAATGAAATTCATAAATTTAGAATTTTTCTTATGGTTAGAAGTTCAGTAGATTTTTATATGAAGAAAATCCTTAGAAATCAAAGTTAGAAGTAAACCGAATAATTTTGGTTAGACCACGACTATGAGAGGGGCGGCCAGTAAACTACTTCCCACCTCTCGAATTTGAATCAAGCAAAAACCTCGTGACCAATTCCAATTCTTGACACAAAGATTATACTACCATTGAAGTAGCATAGTTTTTCCTTAACCGAAATCACCAAGAATCTAGTTGAAAATTTAGCCAAATGATGGGTAGATTACCCTGATGAGAGATCATTGATTCTCATGAAGAAAATTTGGATTAAGAAAAAAGGGTTTGGTGGAACCTATCTCAAATTGGGAATTCTACTTGCATAGAACCTGTGTTTTCTTTTAAAGGATTGTTTTATGCCAGAATGCTGGAGGAAGCATTTGGTATATGTTTAACTAAGGAGAGACTCGTTGTTTTTGCAACAACTAGCGAGGAGTCGTCGAGGGACGTCGCTTGCGAGACAAAACATGTCGAGGTCTTGACTAGCCTCGGTATGGTTAAAATGGTACGCTTTCGGTACGATGGGCAAGGACCGACGAAGTGGTCCCTGAGTGAAGTGCTAGGACACCTAAGTAGGATCGTAGAGGGTTCTGACCAGGTGATGCACGGGCTCGTATTGCTAGGACACCCATGCATACATCGAGGAAGATACGGATAAACCGAAAGAATGACTTTTGTGAATGGAATTTTGATATTGGATCTCATTGGTTAACCAACTGGTCTTTAATGGAGAGTCCGGATGATATATTTTGTAAAACAATGGACTCAATATTTTGGAGGATTATGATCAGTAATACTATGATTTCATTGAAAGATTGTTTTAAAGACAGCCGAATCTGTTAAAATGGCAATTTCATAATGGGTGTGTAATTGGTATGAAAGATTGTTTGTAAAACAATGGACTCAATATTTTGGAGGATTATGATCAGTAATACAATGGACTCAATATTTTGGAGGATTATGATCAGTAATACTATGATTTCATTGAAAGATTGTTTTAAAGACAGCCGAATCTGTTAAAATGGCAATTTCATATTGGGAGTGTAATTGGTATGACTACCTTGATTTTGCTTGAAACGTCGGCTAGGGCGCCTGGGAACTCTTTTCCTCGGTACCTGGGCAAAACATAATCAAATTTTCATAAAGAAATCCCACCAATACAATGGTTGGGCAGTTGCCTAACCCATGGGTCGGTTGGGGTTAGGCTGGATCAGGGGATTTCTGCGATACAAATAGTTATAATTAAGTTACAGTAGTTAGAATAAGTCCTAGGAAGACCCTTGTTCTATGGGAGGGAATCAGCGGTTGTGCCTCGCTAATAAAGGAGGAAAAAAGCAGTGATTCTATGGACCAAGTGCAAGTATCTTCCTTGATCTAACCATGTGACTTTCGGGTTCAGGTCGGGTGTGGTTAGTTAAGACTTTGACTCGTTAGATCAATTCTCCCGTTAGATGATTTTCCTAGTGGAATAGCCCGTAAGTTTTTTCGAGTTCGGTTTTTCAGAGGAACCACCGGGCTAGTCTCTTGTCCGGATATCCGTGGGCGAGGCCCCGAGTGTGGATCCCCGCCCCGCGCGAGAGACTGACGCTGCTTTCGCCACCAGCGCCTTTGGAGGGGGCATTGCGGCGGAGGGGGGGAGGTCTCACAATTCTCTCTCTTTGTCAAAGCTTACCAATAGTGGGAATATGCACTTCCTTTATGGAACGCAATAAAATCATCCACTATGCATGTGGGAGACTTTCTAAAGACTAAAGATTAGCCGTCCTTCTCGGGACATGAGTCACACTAAAAGGGGTGGTCCTATGGAGTCTAGAAACCAAGCACATAGGCAATTTTTTTGGGGGGTTTTTTGGTTGAATCTTCACACTTAAAGAAGGCTTTGATCCCAATGTAACAGCAGAAGCTCGACAAATAGAACTGGTAACTTTAATGTTAAAAAATTTACAATCTTTCATGAGAAGAAGATAATGCACATGTAGAGAGATGTGCAGAAATAGAAAGAGAGAGAGAGAGAGGGAGTTAACACAGTATTGGGTCCCGAATACCCTCTGTAGATCCCCCACCACGAATGGTATATTTGCTTTATTATAATGATGCAAATTCTACAAATAAAAATTTGGATCTTGACCTACACTCATCACCTTGGTTGAGAACTCCCCTTGGCTATCTTGGCCCTTAGAGCACACAACCCCTTGTGAATAATGAGATGAATGACTGAATTCGGGCTTTGGCTATTTATAGTCCTAAACGATGATGGTTGGCTACCTCTTACAACTATCAGCCTATTCTAAAAAGTCCCATGACTAGGTTTTATACCTTTTTACACACTAGGATGCTAGCCGCCCTACTGTGTTCTGGCCGCCCTGTCGGCGGGCTAGTTGGCCAAGCCCATGGGCTAGCCCCGATAGCCTACCCATCCTTGGTTGGTGGGCAAGGGCATGAGCCATGTTGGCCTCTTGGTGTGGCCTAAGGCCTATCCCATTTCCAATGCAAGGGATTCCATCCCTTTTCTGGGGTAGCCCTAGGGCTGGCCCCCTTCGAGCTCCCACTATCATGCAATTACACTCGGCATGCCCTTACCAATTCTTAAACTACTTCTAGCTTGTTTTTCTCCTTTAGGCATTTTGCTAGGGTTTATGACCAATTCTTCTTGGTCCATGGTAGGCTAAGGATTCAATTACTCCTCAAAAGAGGATGAAGTGACATTGGAAGCTGTATCCTTGCCTCTAAGCTCTCTTAAACTATCACGCGATCTTCTCCTTATCATATCTTCTTGGACCTTTATCTTTTGATTTAAGAGATGACTCTAACATGTTTCGAGACTTCATCATCAGTAGGTAGGACCCGAGCTAGTCACTATGCCCCCCCTTGACTACATGAAATTAAAGTATCTAGTTTTGTGAGTGTGGTGGCTCTCCTATTTTACATTCTCATTATCACATTGAGAGGTATTTTTCATAACATCACATCTCTAACACTTAGCAAGTCATAGTGAGCTTATGCTCTTGGCTGGTCTTGGGGTGGATGCTCACAATGATGGGCAATCCTTATAATGGACAATTTAATGCTCATAGTCAACTTATGCTCGTGTTCTCGACCTAGGGCGAACGCTCTCAATAATGGGCAATCCTTATACGCACTCTACAACCTGATGAGGTCCCTTAGCAGCAGTGAGCACTATAGTAGCATGAGATATCCTATGGCATTGATGTCTCTCCCTATTAGATTGCACTATAGAAGCATGTGGGATCCTATGGCATGATGTCTCTCCCCCTATTAGATTACTTTGTAGCAACATGCGAGATCCTATGGTATTCATGTCTCTGCCCCTATTAGATTACTCTGTAGTAGCATGCGGGATCATATGACTTTGATGTCTCTCCCCCTATTAGATTGCATCACAGCTATATACACTAGGTAGACACTATCACCATCTTGTACATAATGACTTAGCATTTGACCCGAGGGAATTTGTGCTTCTAGGGGTTCTAGGTAGATAGTGTCTTTGCTATTCCCTCTTCATCCCCTTCAGGTATTTCTATCAGGGTCTATCGGTTCATGGGGTTACCTAGGAAATGGGTGGTTGCTTATTGTGGCAACATTACATGCAATAGAGGTAATTCTTGAGCCCTATCGGTTCATGGGGGTTACCTAGGAAATGGGTGGTTGCTTACTGTGGCAACATTACATGCAATAGAGGCAATTCTTGAGCCCTTGGTACTCCTCTTTGAGGCACGTACTACCTTGGGTGAGGTGTGATTTTACGAGTGGGCCTCTTATCAGTGAAGTAGGCAAAGACATATGATGAATGAGTGGAGGGAGTGAATTGCTCAAAGTTAGAAGAAGGTATGAAGATTCTTACTAATAGAGAGCAAGTAATGTTGATGAAATATTAGATCAAATAAGAGATCATGAGTGATGAAGGAGACAATAAATCCTTGAGAGGAGTTCATTAATCATCAAAAGAAGAGGCTAATAAGTGATTGAAAGAACAACTTGATGGATTCAAATGCACTCCTCTAGGGTATAAATAGAGAAAGCACTAACTGGTTTTGCAATGAAAATCCTTTAAGCACATGGTGGTGCATAAAAGAGATAAGTGCACAAGCCTTAGGGTGATCAAACTTCATTTGAGATTTTACATGCATTTAAATATAGATAGAGGCATTTTCTAATCTTAGAAATTGGTGGAGATGAAGGTTTAAAGCTCTTGAAGGAATATTTGAAGCAGTCACATGTACTATCTATTCTTAGAGATCCATAACACAAGAAGCTCCAACATGTTGTATTGAATTAAATGTGTAGCCCATCACAAGGGTAATGAGGAGTGCATACCAAAATTTTTTACACCTGAAAGAGCCAATCTACAAGAATACGCATCACCCTTGTGTACCCCATATGTCTTATCCCTTCTCCAAGCAAAACTATCATTGATATCTTTGAAATGAATATAGATGGGTTGTAAGGTGGATTGATTACTTGAAAAAGGTAAACAAAAATATGTATAGACACAAAACTAACATAGTCCTACAATTCTTGAAGCTTTGGAGAACATTAAATATCCATGGATGTCATTTAAAATCTTGGCCCTTCAAGATTTATAAAAACCATTGGTCATAGACCGACCATTCTATAGAGCCCAAAGAAGGGTTAGGAAGTAACCCTAGCCTACCATACCCATTAGTTTTTGTTGGTACTATGCTCAAAATCTTGTAAAATAATATTATGATATTAAGAAGGGTTAGGAAATAACTAGAGCCTGCCATAGCCATTAGTTTTAGTTGGGACTATTTACAAAAACTTATAAGAAGATATTTTGATATTAAAAAGAAAGTAGGGTGTCAACCACATAGGAATATAGTGGTGGATCTCTTTACCATGTGAGGATTCTTGGGGGCTTTCATGATCATCAGTGATGACACATAAACCCTCCTTCGGCCAAGGTGGCCTGCAACACTTCGTGGTGCCTATGGATCTAGGATTGACCTCCGACTCATAGCCAGTGGGATCCAAATGCGAGTAGGTGTGGCAAGATCCCTTTGTTGAAATATGGTGCCCATCATGTCATGTATGGGGCACATATATGCGGAAGAAAGGGAGATGGAGCTTAGGATATTATGAAATTAGAATGGATGCAAGCTAAGGCTATTAGAGGATGTGAATGGATGAATGTAAAAAGGAGTCAATGGTCAAAAAGTAGGCACATGGAAAGTGTAAGGGTGCACAAGGCATGTGGGCATTTATGAACACATGGATGCCACAAGGGTGCATGGAGCATGTGATGAGAGCTCTATGCTACAAATGGATGTAACAAACTCATTATCTTAATGCAAAAACGTGAGTATGTGATTAGCCCTAATCCATATCTTGTTTATCTTCATTAGTGTTAACATTATGCTCTAAGCATCTATTCTTCCATCTTTCATCCACCATACCTCTCATCTTCCTTAGTTATGCACTCATATTCTCCTTAAATCCACCTCATTTAACATGGTAGAGCCAATGTCATCCCTTTCATCTCATTATCACTCCATAATATCATAATTAGCAAGATTTAATCCCTATGATGAGTAACATCTCATTATCATTCCATAATATCATAATTAGCAAGTAACTAGGTTATCTTATCCATAAAAACCCTATGGGGCAGAGAACCACCCTATGGTGGAGGGCTTCCCATTGCCTACTCTCTCCACCATTGGGCAAGCCCTTCAAGGATACTGTGGAGGATGAGCCAGCACACCAGAGGTCGCAAAAAATTACGCCATGAAACGCGAGATCTAATCGTTGCAGTATCCAGTGTCTTTTTTTTGGGAAAAATTGCAATGTCATCAAGCTCGCATCAAATTGGATAGAATCCACAAAACCACGGGGATTTTCGACGATACTGAACGCGTTGGTGAAGTCCGTTTTGCAAATGGTGTAGTAGAAGTTGAGATCTAGGCCTACACCTCCTTTGTCATTAAGGTTTTGTTATGCTCACTAATCCTTGATTGAAATTTGGTTAATTCTATTTCTCTCTCAAAGAATTTTAATTAAATGGGAGTACAAATATCCTAATTTATCACTTCAAGTTACCTATTTCTTTCTCCTTGAGATTAGTAATCTTAATCTTATTTAGCACCCAAATCTGAGCTAAATTTGTTCAAATCATTGTAAGAGGATTAGACACTGCTGAGATTCAGTTAAAATCTTTGTAAGACCTTCCTCATTGAGTCATGGCTACTCAAATCCTAGTGGATAAATTTAGTGGTGAAGGATCCCATACATGGCAAACAAAAGTCATGTATTTGCTCATACAAAAGGAGCTTTGGGGGTAGTAAATGGAGATGAGCTTGATGAAGGGAGTGATGATGAAGTCAAAGCGTGGATAAAAAAGGATAGAAAATCCATGGCCATCATTGGGTTAAGTCTTGAGGATAACATCGTTCATCATATCAACAACACAAGGAGCATGCCAAAGAGCCTGGGATGAGCTAGAGAAGGTATTTTGAGCCAAGGTTAAAAATTTAGAAATAAGTTTGAATATGGGCTTGATATGGAGTTCAAAGACTCATTTATGGAACATGAAGGTAAGATGAAGAGAATTATGATGCAACTTGCAAGTATCAAGGTATCCAGGGGATGAGAAAGATGTAATTGCGGTCTTAATCAAGAGCGTGCCTCAAGAGTTCTCTTCTGTGGTAACAACTCTTACTAATCTTCCAAATATTACTCTTGAAAGTGTTGAATCCTCCCTATTTGAAGAAGATAAGAAAATAAAAGGTACACAACAAATCTCAACAAAAGCAGTAGGAAAACTGCATCCTTTAACAAATCCAATATCAAACGTAATCATTGTGGAAGGATGGGGCATGTAATGGCCCAATGTCAGTCTACATTTGACTTTCCGCATTCGACGTTTGGCATTCCGCATTCGACATTCGGCATTTGGGATTCCACATATGGCCTTCAGCATTGGGTTGCAGATTTTGATCTGTTGATTCCACGTCAGCAGATTTTGGCCTGTTGATTCCACATGAGCAGATTTCGACCTACTGATTCCACATTGGCCGATTTTGTGTGCCAATTCTGCCTGTCGATTCCACTTGCCAATTTTGCCAGCTCATTCCTTCTACCGATTCCAACCAACTGATTTCTACTTGCAAATTCCAACCTGATGATTCCACTTACCGATTCAGCACCTATCGATTCCAACCTGCAGATTCTGCATCAAAGTGCTGGTTTGGTGAGCTTACACATGCATTGAGCAGACATTTAAGGTACTATAAGTCACATGTAGCTACTACTTCTTATGCTAGAGATACTTTAGTCTACACATTAATCTGTTGTGTAAAATGTATGGAGATCCCAATGACTTGTTTGGCATGTTGTCCATTGACTACAACTTGGATGGAACCAACTATCCCATGTAGGCATATATGATGAGGCATCTACGGGTGTCAAAGAATTTGTGGGTGTGTGTATCTGGTGCTGAATTAAGACATGTTAGTTTCACTAGTGCTAACGTAAGGCCTTATGGTTCCACATCTACAACTAGCACGTCAAGCAGGTCCACTGTTGGAACGAGTGATCTTGGTTCTAGTGGAAGTGCACTGCCTACACCTGCTCCTTTTACACAAGAACAACTCCGTTGGGATGCTAAAGTTGTGTAGGCTTATGCCTTGATTGTGCTCTCATTAAACGACAAGTCATACCTCATATCCGTTCGTGTACTTCTTTTAAAAGTTCATGTGATATACTTGCCTCTCTATATCAGATCTATAAAATAAAGCTCGTGTAGCTTATCTACAAAAGAAGTTTGACTTAGAGCATATGATTGAGGGTGATTCTATGGATGGATTTCTCACCCATGTTAAGGATCTGACAGAGTAGTTAATCGATATTGATGAGGTGATACCTCACAGTTCACTTGTCTATACACTTCTCAATGGCTTGCCTGAATCCTATCAAGGATTTGCTACCACTCTTTGCCTCAAGACAAAGAGGAATGCAGATTTATACACATTTGATAATTTGGTAGCTCTCTTGTTAGGAAGAACAATCTCGTTCCAATCAAAACAACATGATTAGTGTAGACCAGGCTTTTGCTGCCTCCCAATATCGCAAAAGACTGGGGCCGCTTTCCATGCTAAACCTAAGGGCAAAGCACAAGCCCATTCAAATCCTCCTAAGTCCGAAAACAAGAAGAAGAGATGCAACTATTGTCAAAAACCTAGTCATTTAATTGAGGATTGTCAGAAGCGAACAGAGAGTGAGAAAAAGAAGAACTAGCAAGGTTTTGCTATAACTACAACTGACAATGCCGAGGGAGCAAATTTTACACAAGATGGCTATGACTTAACAATCACATGCAGTGATTTTCCTACTTCTTGTCTATCATTGTCAGATGTTGATTGGCACTTTGATTTGGGATTGTCAACTAGTGTTGGTTCATTGCATGCAAAGGAAGAGGTTGATTCGGCTCATGATGTTTATGCCTTAGTCACTATATCTTCATTGCAAGATGTTGCTATGCCAAACATAGATCCTAGTGATGATCTATACTCTAAATGTTTATGCTATATAGCAATTGTCACCTGAGTTGTCTCTATGATTGTTTCATTTGGGGGGGAGCACATGCTATCTATTGCTCTTAGTGATGTCCTTGGTCATTTATGCATTTGACCTCTCAATTGTGCTATGTCTTGGCGACATACCTTTATGCAATGATTGAGACCTATTACTTTCTTTCCTAGCTTCTTGTTTGAGTTGCCTCTCCTTTGCAGCTCATTTACATGGATGCTACTAGTGTCAAAATGTTACATTGTCTTCAACTTTGTTGCCTTGTCACTATGCATAATTTAGGAGTTTCTTTACAACAATCTGTGTGGCATTCCACATCTCTTTTATTTTGCCGTACACACCACCGCGCATGGTGTTACTGAGAGATCGCCTTATACTCTCATAGTAATGGTTGGATGTATGCCTTTGAGCCCCCCCCCTTGATGACAGATACTTTCATTTGGGATTTCTTTCTCTTTATTTTCAGCATTTTCAGCCCACTTACAATGCTGAAAATTTGTTGTATCAAAGCCCATTTCCATTGTTGATTAATCACCTTGTCGGCTTGACCATTAACTAAGGTTCCTTTGTTGATATATTGGCGTTCATTGGACCTTGATAGCTTATTCAGTGCTATTGGAAATTGTGACTATGGCACATTGTCCACAAAGCTTACATCTTCATGCTTATTACTGAATCCATTGAGCCTCCTTTAGCTCCAAATCAGCCTTCCACTACTGTTGACAATCAGCAAATTCAGCAAAACTTGACTGTGCATAAAGGTTGGAATGTGCATCAATTGGATGTCAAAACTGCATTTCTGAATGGTGATTTGTAGGTTGAGGTTTATGTATCATAGCCTCCTACCTTTGTTCACAAAGATGTAGAGTATAAGGTATGTAGATTGCATAAAACACATTATGGCCTTAAACAGGCCCCTCGTGCTTGGTATCAAAAGATTCATGCATACTTGATCTCTCATGGTTTTTAGAATATTCCTACTGAGAGTACCCTCTGTTCACAAATAGGGGGATGATTTCATAATCCTGAACCTTTATATGGATGATTTTCTCATGATTGTCCCTGATGAGGGGAAAACTTCAACTTTCATTACTGAATTTATGCATGCATTTGATGGTTCAAACGTTAGGCTTTTGCATTATTACTTGGGTATCCAGTTTATACCAGTTGAGGGGAGCATCATGCTATCTCAGAGAAGATACATTGCGTAACTATTAGAAAGGTTCCAAATGACAAATTGCAAACCTATTTCTACTCCTATGGAACCAAGCTTATGCCTATCACTTGAGGACTCTTCCAAGCCTTTTAATGTTGTCACTTATCAGCAGGCTGTCTGATGCCTTATATATCTATGCACTACCCATCTAGATATTCAATATGCAGTGTCACAGTTGAGTAGATTTATGCATTGCCCTGGCACTCGACGAAGTGTGTCTTTCATTACCTTACATGTACTCATGACTGCGTTGTCTTATAGCAATGCGTCTTCTTTATGCTTGACCGCCTACATTGATAGTGACTGGGCATGATGTTATGACACCAGTGGTAAGTGTTTCCTTCTTGGAAGTTCATGAATTTCATGGCTCAGCAAGAAGAAACCGACATTGGCCACTTCTAGTTGTGAGGTTGATTATGTCAAGGAGAGGCTCCATGCAAGAGAGATAGCCTTGAGTTACATGCCTACATAGGACAACGTGGCAGATGGATTTACCAAGTCTCTTTCAAAGGGCGGGCACACCCACAACAAAGGTCTTGGTGTATAAAAATAGACAGGAGATGACTTCTAACACCCCAAACTTGCCCTACAGCCCTCATAACACTAGATGTGTTGTTGGTTGCCCGTGGCATGCCCCTAGGGCTGTCCTATAGCCCTTCCATGGCCGGTGGGTTCAGCAAGGGCCTTCCTTGCCCTCATTGGGGTGGTTTCACACCATCCCCATGCCCACACTAAGACGGGGTAGCCCTATGGGTTGGCCCCTTTTCCTAAAAGCAAACCCTAACTACCTACTCAATGATCTGGTATCCGGTACCATACCAGATACACAGAATCATTGTCATCATTCTCGAGGGAGACTAACAGCACGGACTGGCACTGTTTCATGTGCAAGACAGTGCACACCTGACCTTGGACTCCTGTGCAGGACAACACACACCTGACCTCGGACAACTGAGATGGATCCTTGACTGACTCGTCCCGGACTGGGACTCACGTGGAACTAGTTCACCATCCTAGGTCCCACACCTTCTGTCATAGTCACAAGGGACGGGGGACGGGGATGGGATGGATAGGGGACGGCCATAAGTAGGGAACGGGGACGGGGGAGGGAACGGCACTCAAAAAATACTTTTTAAATTTTTTTTTTTTGCTCTACACTTATTCTACTTTGGAAGTACATCAAAATGAGCACAAATTTACACTAAAATGGTAAGCTTTTGAGTCATATTAATAATTAAGTAGATACAAAATGAGTCGTGACTAAGCCTTAAGGAGAGGCAGAATACATGGACGGACTCAAAGGAGTCAATGACAAAAAAGTGTTGAAGACTAGAGGCTAGAGGCTAGAGCTAAGTAGTAAGGCCCATGAATCATGATCCATGAATGATCATCCACGTGAAGTGCTCGCCTCATGGTCATGGGTAGCTTGTGCCAAAGAAGCATCAAGCTCATCTTCAGTCTCATCCTCACTGGCATGCTGCTCCTGCACCTCATCCTCTTGTTGCTCTTCTTGTTGACTCATCTCCCACTCGGTGAAGGAATTTGCCTTCTTGGTCATGCTCTTGCAAAGCATTCGCAAGTTTGCGCTGACGAAGACAAGGTCACCATCCATCCACAATGAGGGAGACTCCATTCCTCTCCCATTGCCGCTTTGTGTTGTCGGCCGCTTGCTCTACAATGCGCTTCTCCTTCGCGAGCAATGTAGTGCGCAAGCTCTCGGATGAGGGGGGTGTATAGGTTGAGCCATACTCCCCAATCTTCTTAACCATGACCTTGAAGTATTCCGACCTATTCAAGAAAGTAATTTACTAATGAGAAGGGGACTAGGATGATGAAAACATGAATGATGAATTGGCAATGATCGATTGCACTTACCTAGCCGCTTGAAAGGCAATGTGGTCGTGGAAGAAGAAACGGGCCACCGCCATATCCACCTCCTCCTTCAACTTGGGGTTCCAATTCTCCCCAAGTGTAGATTGTCGTCATGGGCCACGTAATGGTTGAGAGGGTGGAGATGGAGGGCGGCACCAGTAACATTCCGACTTGATGGTGAAGGTGATGGTGTGCATGATCCCGATCCACCACATGACTCCATTGTAGAGGCTTGAGTTCCTCTCCCCATCGTCGCAGGATCCACGGCCACTCGTGGTGTTCTTCTTGTCACTTCGACCGCCTCGTAGGACGCTAAGCTTGTCAAGAAGTTCCCGTCTCTTCTCGGGTGTGACATTCGTGCAAAACCTCACCTCATGCCCACTCTCATGCAAGAGGTGGGCTCGCACTTTGTCGGCGCCACCCGTTCGCCAGTACGGGCAAAGCTTGCATACCCAAGGCCGAGAACTGCCTCCATGAGCGGATGGAGTGTAGTTAACCTCCTCCCACCATGTCCATCCCGTTGTCCTTCTACGGGAAGCCCCGGCACGTGAGAAGGATGCCATGGTTGAAGATGGCTTGACTCTTGAGCCTTGAGGAATGAGAGAGAGAGAGAGAGAGAGAGAGAGAGAGAGAGAGAGAGAGACCTAGAGCCTAGAGGCTTGGAAGTTGGAAGACTCAAGACTCAAGAGGCTTGAGAGAGAGAGAGAGAGAGAGAGAGAGAGAGAGAGAGAGAGAGAGAGAGGCCTAGAGCCTAGAGGCTTGGAAGTTGGAAGACTCAAGACTCAAGAGGCTTGAGTGAGAGAGAGTGAGAGAGAGAGAGAGAGAGAGAGAGAGAGAGAGAGAGAGGCCTTGTGTGAGAGGCTTGGAACTTGGAAGTTGGAAGCTAGAAGAAGCTTGAAAGCTTGAAAGTTGTGTGTGCTTGTAGCCTTGTAGAGGCTTGTTCTTATATAGATAGGCAAGAGAGAGAGGCAAGCCTCAAGGGCAAGAGAGAGAGAGAGGGCCAAGCCTCAAAGGCTCAAGGGCCAAGGCCCAAGCCATAAACAGCCAAGCGGCGATTGCAACGGCTAGAAACGGCGACTGCAAACGGCTAGAAACGGCGAGCGCAACGGCTCCCTGTCGTCCCCCCACAGAGCCGTCCCCCATCGGCGTCCCCGTTCCTAAGGCGTCCCCATTCTTGAGACGTCCCCTGTGAGTGACGCTTCTTAGGGGACATCCGTCCATCCCCCCTGCCATCCCCGTCGCGCCGGTCCGTCCCGTTTCGGCGTCCCTCCGTTCCAAGCACTCGTCCCTTCCGTCCCCTGTGACTATGCCTTCTGTACAGAAATGTCTACGTGGCATCCAAGTGCGGGATGCACGTGACATCCCCTTCTGCTTAACTTGACGGAAGCTGCATAGCCTCCAAATACTCCGTCAATATTGCCGGATAGTCTTCGAAAAACTCTTTGTCAAGCCATACCGCTTCATGGGTCCCTCCGTCCTGAAACTTCGTGAGGAACTGTCTTTGCCTTCGGCCTGAGCCATGCTTGAAACGGTGCAGAAGAATCTGAGTAGTTTTTCTCTGCGGGCAGTAACACGAGACATGTAAGCTACTGGGATGACCGTTCTGTTGCAATACACCTCCAATTGCGATGTTACTCGCATCGGTGATCACCTGAAATGGCTCATCCCACGAGGCAAGTGCTAAACAAGGCGCTTCTGATAAAGCCACCTTGAGGTTCTTGAATGCCTCCAACGCTCGTGGAGTCATTCGAATCTTTTGCCTTCTTGTCTTCACACCCTTAATCAGATTGGTGAGATCCGCCGAGAGACCAGAAAACTCGGCTATGTGGGTGGAGTATGCCTGGCATATACCCACAAAGGATCTGATGTCATAGGTTGTCTGAGGTATTTCCCAATTGACAATCTCAGCCACTTTAGCTGGATAAAGTCGAATGCCTTTGGCACTAATTATGTATCCCAAGTAATGCACCTGGAACAAATAGAATTTTGACTTCTTTTCATTGACGTAGAGCTCGTTGCTTTCCAGCAACTTAAGGACTTTCTCCACATCAATGTCATGCTGCTCAACTGTAGCTGAAAATACCAGTATGCCGTCTAGAAATATGAACACACACTTTTCAATCAAATCTCGAAAAACACGCATCATCATGCGGTTAAATGTAGTTGGGGCGTTCGTCAAGCCAAATTGCATGACCACAAATTCATAGTGGGCCCGTTTCGTACGGAAGGTTGTCTTGGGGATGTCCCCCTCCACAATCCGCACCTGGTGGTACCCACTCTTTAAATCAAGTTTCGAGAACACCTTTGCTCCATTCAGCCTCTCGAGAATATAATCAATTCGAGGCATCGGGAATCTACTCTTGATAGTCAACTTATAGAGTGCACGATAATCGACACACAAACGGGAAGACCCATCTTCTTCTTGACAAATAAGATCGGGGCTGCAAATGGCGACACGTTGGGGCGGATGAAGCCAGATTGCAACAATTCTTGGAGTTGGCAGTCCAACTCCGATTCCATTGCCTTGGAAAGGCGATACAGAAACTTGCTCAGGGGTTCCGAGCAGCCTGGGAGGAGGTCAATCTTGTGGTCCTCTGGTCTGGGATGGGGAGAGCTGGGGAGAGAGGGTGTCCTGAAGAAAAATCTTCTAAAACTTTTCATGAAGAACCGAGTACTTCTCGGAAGCACTCGCCACCGTCTGGGCTATCTGGATGTATATCATCGCACACTGTGCGCCTTTCTTGACTGCTCGCTTAGCTTGCAAGTGGCTTATGAGCAGAAAGTTCGGAATTCCTGGCTCACACTTAATGGTCATTGGGGCATTTGACACATTCTGATTGATCTGGAATGTATGCTTGTCCCACTTGACATTAGGAAGAAACTTGTGAAACCACTGAATGCCCAAAATTATGTCTGCTCCTACAAGAGGGGCAACCATAAAATCATGCACAAATTCTATGCCCCGAATAACTAACTTAGTACCTAGAGCTTCATACTTGACGCTCGTTGTCATGCCTGTGCTAAAACCCTCAACCTGTTTGTCCACCAAAGTCAGGTCGAAATGGGCACGCCTAGCGGCCTATTTCGTGACCACATCCTTCGTGCTGCTACTGTCAAACAAGACAACGACTCTCTGGCCACTTATGTAGCCAAAGGACTTGAGCAATTCGTTGCGCTCATACTCCTGGAGCGCGCTCTTCTGCTTATCTTCGAGCTCCCGGCTAATAATTGCTCCAACTGAAGCACCGGGGTTTGAAGAACTAGGGGCAGCCACCACTGGGGTCTGTGTGGGAGCTGAGCTCACCACGAAAGCTGTGGAGGCAGCGACGGCGGGCTTTGGAGGCTTCTTAGGACAATCTCGAGAAGTATGTCCTTTTGTATGACAAAAGAAACATCTACCCTCCTTCTTGTGCTGAGAAAGCTCCTCAGCACTCAACTTGCCACCTGTCTTGCCTGCCTTCGCTTTTTGGTTTGGAGTAAGCTTAGATGCATTGTTCGAGTTCTTGGAGCCAAAGGCTCCCGAGCTCTATCCTGGGGAAGATCCCATCTGGTTCTAGCCTTTGCCCGAGGCGGTAGCCTTGGGAGAAGCCGGCTAGGAAGTCTTGGGCTTGCCACCATTATGCTTCCTTTCTGCACTCTGCGCAAGCGAGAGTGCGTCTTCAAAGGTGGCTGGCCTAAACATACGCACCTCCCATTGGATTTGCGTGTCAAGGCCATACAAAAACTGCCCTTTCTTGTTTGAATCAGATAAGCCTAATTGCAAACATAAGGTCAAAATTCTATTGGTGGCAAACTGAAGGACTGGTAGCGCATTCTGACGCGCTCCCCTGAACTCGTCTTCGAGTCGCTCAAGGTAGTGGGGCGGTAGAAACCGCTGCTTAAGGTCGCGGACAAACTCGTCCCACACATAAGCTGCCATACCTAATCTAGTGTGGGCATGAGTCCACTAAGTCCACCAAGGAATGGCCTCACGTTCCAAGTACCAACTGGCTAAGATGGCTCTGTCAGTATTTGTCTTTCTTACTGCGGCAAAGTGAGCTTCAAACTGATGTAACCATGAATAAAGAGTTGTGGGATCGAGTTTACCATTATACTTACTGAAATTCATTTTCTTGAGAAAATGATTCGAGGGCGCCGTCGGTGTCAATATGGTGTCCACAGTTGCTAGGTAACGCTTGTGTTCCACGTGTCGCATGGCTTCGTCTTCACATTGTCAGATCTCCAATGCACACAGCTGCAACTCAAGCAAAGAGCTCGGCTGCGGTCGTGACCCCACGAGAGGGTCCTTGTGTCGAGGATCTGGAATCTGGGATACAGAAGGAGAGGGAGGAGAAGATAGAAAACGCGACGCTGGAGAACGGGTACGCTCTTCCTCCAGAGCCAAGATCTGCGCCTTCTGCTCGTCCAACTTGGTTGTCTGGTCTACGATTGCTCGCATCATCTGCTGGAACATATCTGTAACACTCAAGCCTGGTGCCCTAGCTGGGCTGCCTGGTGCACTCTGGTCCCATGGTTCTTGGTCTCTCTCGTCGTCAAAGGCGCAGATCTTGGCTCTTCCTCCAAAGCCAAGATCTGCGCCTTCTGCTCGTCCAACTTGGTTGTCTGGTCTGCGATTGCTCGCATCATCTGCTGGAACATATCTGTAACACTCAAGCCTGGTGCCCTAGCTGGGCTGCCTGGTGCACTCTGGTCCCATGGTTCTTGGTCTGTCTTGTCGTCGAAGCTCACCATAGCAGGAAAACGCACTTCCTTTCCGGAGCGCAATCTGACCATCCACTATCTCTATGGGAGATGTCCGGAGATTGAAAACCAACCGTCCTTCGAGGAGGGACAAGAGTCACTCCGAAAGGGGTAGTCCATCGGCGTCTGAATCACACCAATCACACGATGATGTAAAGGCCGTGGCACCAAAGACCAAGTGTGATTCCTCTCAATAGAGGACATCTCTGCTGCCATGGCTTGCCGCCACTGTGGTTGTGAAAGAGCCTCCTCTGGACTCTCAGGCTCATCGTCGATCTCCTGGAGAGAACTCACGAGAAATGATGATGTCATCAACCTTTGGATCCCAGAAACGGTACCCATTGGATCGTAGACTATAGTGTGTGAAGATCATCCTCTTTGACTTTGGGGTGAAGCTATGGCTACCTTAGTTTATCTCATTAACCGCTCTCTCACAAAGGTGATTGAGGGGATGACCTCGGAGGAGACTTTTACAAGATACAAGCCTTCTGTTTCTCATCGATGTATTTTTGGTTGTGTTGCTCATGTGCATGTCCCAGATCAGAAGAGGACCACACTCGCAGGAGGGAGACCTGCATGATGCAACAAAGAATGAGCCATCTCTTTTATTACGGACCAGTTCTTCTGTTCCACAACTCCATTCTATTTAGGAGTCTAAGGAACTGTGGTTTGTCGGTGAATGCCCTTCGACGCAAGGAAGTTATCAAACAGTATAAACTCGCCACCATTATCAGTCTAGAGAAAAACTGTACCGCCAGATTGATTTTCCAACATCGCGATCCAAGTTGTGAAATTGGCAAAAGCATTTGACTTGTGAGCCAGAAAACATACCCAGATTTTGCGAGTGATATCATCCACAAGAAGAAGAAAATATGGAGCCCCTCCAAGAGACTCAACCTCCATGGGTCCAACAAGATTTGCATGTATAAGCTCTAGTCTGTAGGTTGCTCGATGAGCGGCCTCCTCTGGAAATGCATCTCGATGATGCTTGCCCATCATGCAGGATGAGCAAATGTGTGTGAAAGAGACCTAAGCTGAGGTAGTCCGTTGACAACTTGCTCTGAGAATGGAACTTTTGTAAGGCAGCAATGGGTACATGACCGAAGCGAGAATGCCACAGAGAAGTATCTACCTCAGAAACCAAACCCATCAAGGGGGAGAAAAGCTTATGAATATGTGAGTCAGTGCAAGGGCTTTGGGGGAAGAAAAGTTGGTGATCTTGTAGACACCCCCTTCATGGACTCCAACATCATGTAAGGTGGCAGAGGAACCCAAAGAAACATTACCAACACCGGTGTGACAGGAAGCGAAGAGTTGTCGCTGATACGAACTGAAGAAGAGAGAGTCTAGTAGTCCTCCAAGATATGGGCATGATTGGTCATGTGGGCAGAAGCACCACTATCAGCAACCCATTCCACCCCTTTAGGTGTGTCACTAACCTCTTCTGGAGAAGTCATCATTGTGATCACAAGGAATGAATCCTGTGAAGAAGTAGATGAATCTGTGAGACTGCCATGTATGCAACTTTGGCAGATCCCTCCTCTGAAGCTTTGTCCTTGCCCTTGTTTTTGGTGTTGTCCTTGTCAAATGCATTGAAAGCATCGTGGGCTTTATACTTGGCTTTGGCTTCTCGAGAGTCATCATGAGACGAGCAAAGCAGCGAGCCTCAGTATGACTTGTCCTGCCACAGTAATCACATTCATTGATTTTATCCTTGGACTCCTTTGAATCCTATTTACCCTTGCATTTGCCTTTGTTTTTGTTGTTATTGCTATTGTTGTTGGAGGTCCCTTTTCCGCCTTCGCCTATGCCCTTGTCAAAGGCAACAAAAGTAGACTCTGACTTGCCTTTTCCACGAAGAATGCACTTGTCATGGAGATAACTCACGACTTCCTCAAAAGGGGGGAGAGGATCACAGAAATAAATATTACCCTTAAAAGAATAAAAGTAAGCAGGCAATTTACTAAGAAGTTCATCGGTCCGAAGAGGAATTTATGGAAAAGGCCCTAAATGTGATTTTTGAGAATGATTTTTTAGAAATAAGCAATACCATCACTTCTCCTGCAGGCTCAAGCAAGGCGCTCGGCAACAGGTGCGGCAAAGATACAAACTCTGCTTGTATAGGTGGAGTCATGCAATGGATGATGATAAGACGAGCCCGAGCATCCAATATGTTCTCAAAGCAGGGTCCACCAAGTGAGGTGTGGAGATAGCCTTCCACACACCGGCTCCTTCCATAGTAATAACTGAGTGTAGAAAGGCCATGTATGATAGTTGGTTGCTATAAGCTTCATGGAGTCATTGACTTGGGGAGGATTGTAGGATGGTATATGGGTGGGGTGGGAGAAAGACCTAGATGAGAGAAACTCAAAGAAGAAAGATTGGGAAGAGGAACCACCTGGGGAGCGGGAGCAGGGGATCCAGGCAATGAAGGAGTTGGAGTATCAACAGGAGAATGAGCAGTACTAGAAAAATCGCTTGAAGCCATGTCCTCTAACAAGAAACCTTCTTTGAAGAAAGAGGGTTGTAAAAAAACAACAAATAGCCTCCTCTCAAGCTGTGCACAACAAGAGGAAAGAAAGAAGAAAGGGAGGGAGGTTGGGAAAAGAGAAATAGAGAAAGTAAATCTCTCAGGAACCATGCCCTCATTACCTAAAAGAGAGCTTCAGCCTCCAACAGCAAAAATGCAACAGTTCAGCAGTATAGATGCAGAAAGCGCAACACAATGATGAAGCCTCTGCTCCAATCATAAAAATGTAGTAGTTTCTTACGTGTAGATCAACATTTGGCTCTAATACCATGAAGAAAGAACGAGCATCACAGGTTGTAGGCCCAAAGCACAAATTGTAGAAGATTGGAAACAATTGATTATTGTTGAAATGAGCACGAGGGAAGCTTGTAGGTGCTTACAAGCATAAGAGACCGCTGCTACAGCCAATGACCTCCAGCAGATATGCAAGAATGAGATGAAAAGTGAGGGGAAGGGTGAAAAACCTTATGTGTTCCTCTACAGAGCTAGTGGGCCAGCTGTAGTAGGCCGATAGTTATCTAGTAGCATAAAATGCTATAAAATGGTAGAAAAATCCCAAATAATATCTGCTAAATATGCCAATGTAGGGTCACATAAAATGACCAGTACAAGCATGAAAAAAGGTGATGTAGACCCTATGGAGAAGATGATATATTCCAAAAGCTGACCGGCCCCCAGACTTGTGTGAGCAACCTCAGTGTGCTAAACAAGCTATCCATTGGCTATCTAGACCACCCATCTGTTGTCCATCTTTGCTCGGTGCATTTTGTGCGTTGCCCGCCTTTGTTGCTTGGTGCCTTAAAACACACGTCTTTGTCTTATTTGTGGTAAGGATCCAAACTCAATGGAAAACCCTAGCTCTAGCTTGCAAGTTGGTGATGAAGAAGATGAGAGCACTCCAAAAAAGAAGAAATCCTAGCATGACGTAGATTGTTTATCCACTCAACCATATATTTACCTTTGGGCAGCTTGGTCTCGCATGCCACACATCACTGAGTTTCTAAGCATAATAGTTGTAGCTCAAAAACTTGGTCCTGATGGATGCACGTGCACACTTAATATGCTAAGCAGTGATAAGTTGTCGTATGCCGCATGAATTTCACAGTTTTCAACATTTCAGTTGTTGGGGTTGTAATTTTCTATCCTCGATGAGAAGTGATTTCCTTTCCATTCATGCCATCAACTAAGTTATCACTGTTGCGAAGATCCAACTTCCAACAACTAACATGAAATATTGGGTGGACACAACAGTCTTGTGGTAAGTCCCACTTATAAGCCACATCTCAAATAATCGAAGGCCTACTTTATCTTAGTGACTTGACAAATTTCCCAGTGAGTGCAAAGCACCAATAGTCATGTTTTTGTCTCAAGTTTATTAAAAAATGACCTGCTAAAATTACCTACAAATCATGAATCTCTATTCGCCGGCATAACGAAATCTAGCAGCAATCCGGATGATTTGACACACTTAGATTTTGAAATTTGCCACTGAACACCATTTGTCACATTCACCAGTAGAAACACTTTATGAGCTCAATGGTCTTTCTAATTTTGGGGTTTCCAGCACATGGATTGCCATGACAATCATGTAATATCACACATTCTCTCATCTCATTTGAGTCAAGAATACACATCGTTTCTCTTGATGAGGCATCCATCCTCAATGGTGAAATTTAGAAGCATTGGTGGGGATGATGAATTAAAAGGAGATGACGACTCTTCATCATTAACTTGGCTAGGCTTATTCCACAAAGATATGATATATGGATTTGTCTTTTGAGCTTGACATATTCCTCGGTTAGTTGAAACATGTCATTCTCAACTATACTAAAGCTCATTTGATACATCATCCTTAACGATGCATCTGTGACAACTCTTTTTGCCTCATCGATACAAGATTTCATATGGAACTCTTACATTAACATAACCCACCTTGCATTGTGGCCTCTAGTTTGGTTAGTTGCAAAAATACTTCATTGTATCATAATCCATGTAAACTCACCTCCATACAAGTAATGGCTCCAAACCTTGAGTGTATGAATTATTGTATACAATTCAATCTCGTGGAGGGTAGGCCACTTGCATGGTAGTTATTGAGTTTTTTACTTTCAAAGGGTATCTTTTGGCATTCCTCACTCAACACAATGCTTGCCACGATACCACTTGAATCAATTTCAACCACAAAAGGTAGCTCAGGACCTTCCACACTATAGTAGTTGCTACCACATATTTCAACTTTTCAAAGATTTCTTATCGTCTATATGTTCACATGTTAGATGCTCTATACACACACACACACACACACACACACACACACACACACACAGAGACACACATGCACACAGTCGTACCAAGCTCAAAGAACGAGAGAGACGAGATGTGATAGCTGGAAATACTTGATAGAATGATGAGAAATGAGTGGAGTACAAGGTACTTGTAGTCCTAGGGCTAATGTGCCCAACACACTAGAGTGTGTTCAAATGGGAAAAAAATCTTGCCACCACAGGGTAAAAAGTGCTTGTGTGTAAGACTATTCACACTAGGACTTCTCGGAGGCCAAAGGCTAACAAACCTCCCTAAAGTGAATGGTGTGAACGTGTACATGGTGTAGCAGACTACCTTGGTAGACGTAATAAGTTTAAAGCTTTGCAGAAAGCTAACCTGGCCGACTACATCTATGGAGTCTCTGGAGGTGGCCGACTGATTTGCATGGGTCGTGGACTTCCCTGATGCTGGCTGACCCCCTCTTCTGTTGGCCAACTGAGTATTTTCAATCATGGGGATTTTATGTGTCCTGTCGGCTGCCCTACAGCAGGCCGAGTGCTAATAGGGAGCCATATAAAATGGCCCCCCAGCCCCCTTGTCATTTTTGTATCATTCCCGGGATCTTCTTGTGTATATAGAGCAGAGTTACATGCCTCTACCACTCTATCTGTTGTGCTGTTATTTTTCTGCATTGCGATTTGCTCGTGTTCCCAGATCTGGGTATCAAAGCCTAGGCTCTAGATAGTTCTTGGGATTTGTGTGAGCAAGAGGGGGACTGTTGTGTTGGTGATTGGTGGACTGTTCAGGACTGTTAGGGAAGAGGAGAAGCAAGAGGACGACGGGCTGATTTGCTGGACAGCCACTTGCAAGTGTTAGTTCTTCTTTGTTCCCACCCACCCACCTTTTTCAGAGTACATCCCCGCAATGGCAGATCTGTTTGAGATGGCCGAGAGGCATGTGAAGATCCCGACACTCCCCACGTTCCCGGTGGACCGTCAGTTGGACGGGAACAACTACGGCATATGGAAGGTTATGATGGAATCTGTTCTGGAGTCTTACGACCTCGCTGATTTCGTCGTTGTTGGGGTTCCACAGCCGGAAGTAGAGGAAGGGGAGTTACTGTCGATCCGAAAGGACCGAGAGGCATAGGCACAGATGTGGGATCGTGTCAACGCCATGGTCCGTTCGTTTATCTTTCTCAACTTCACATCGCAGGTAATCAATCATGTAAAGCATATGACGCTGGCCAGAGGTATATGGCAGCATTTGGCTTCTCTTTACAACAGGGTATCGCCCATGAAGAGGATTTCCTTGGAAGTACAGATGCGGGTTATGAGCCCTACAAAGTCGTTGACGATGCGGGAGCATATTAACAAGCTGCAGGCTCTTCAACAGGAAGTTCTTCAGGCTGGGAAGGAGATATCGTCAGAGGACATGGCCATAACGTTGCTGTCACACTTGCCCTCTCAATACTCAGCATTTTACTCGTCTTTGATTGCCAGTGGCAGGCTCAGCACCATCACGTGGGAGGAGCTTGTGCCCATGGTCTTGGACTAGGAGGAACGATTGACGAACCCTCCTCAGGGTGGAGGTTCAGAGGCCTTAACTGGCCAACGGTTGAAAGGCCAGAACACGGGCAAAGGGAAGGCTTCGTCGAAAGCACATTCGGCCAGCATCAAGATGAGTCGGCCAGCAACAGGAGAGTCCCACGACTCATGAGGTGCAGTCGGCTATCTCACAGATGCAGTCGGCCAGGCTCAGTGTCCACCTGCCACTACAGGGCTGCCTCCCAAGCCACAGAAAAATGGAAAAAATAGGGGAAAAAATGCGGGGAGTGAGGAAAAATGATAAAACACCTGATAAGGGCGGGCACACCCACAACAAAGGCCCTGGTGTATAAAACTGGACAGGAGATGACTTCTAACAGTTTCCAGGACTTGTTTTTGCACCGTAACAGGTGTTGATCCTTGTGAGCAGTGTGATGCCACCTTGACTCAGAAGCAAAATGGTTCATTGATCTGGTTGATGGACACCAGATTGGACGGGAGCTTCCTGGTGAGGCAGTTGAGCTCATGGTTGCAGATGACTCTTTGGGAGGCAGGATTGCGTTTCCTGTGGTTTCTGCGCCATGCGAAGGATCATGGACTCTTTTACACAGGAGGGGGATTGATTGATGGAGTCCGACTCCACATTTGGAGTGACTCAGTTTGGGGAGGAGATCCGGACACGAGGAGATCTACTTCAGGCCCAGGAGCAGTTTTACGGAGCAGTAAGAGGTAGTCATCTTTTGCCTTGTCGAGGACAGAGGCAGAGTACCGGGCTGCTTGTGATGCTGCTTGTGAGGTGGTGAGGATGCAGAGGTTGCATTGCAAGTTTGGGCTTCCACTGGAGGAACCCATGGTCATCCAGAGGCACTTTGTTCGTGAACAGATCGTTGCTGATGACATCTTGCTAGAGTTCTGTTCGACGGAGGACAGTACGGTGGACCTCTTCACGAAGTCACTATCTTAGGATTTGCTCAAGCGGCACCCCAGCTCCCTGTGGTTGGTTTCATAGCCAGAAGCTGAGAGGGGGTGTTAGAAGTCATCTCCTGTCCAGTTTTATACACCAGGGCCTTTGTTGTGGGTGTGCCCGCCCTTATGAGGTGTTTTCTCATTTTGCCCCACTCTCCGTATTTTTCCCCCATTTTTTCCTATTTTTCTGTGGCATGGGAGGCAGTCTTGTAGTGGCAGGAGGACCTTGAACCTGGCCGACTGCATCTGTGGAGTCTCTAGAGGTGGCCGACTGATTTGCATGGGTCATGGACTTCCCTCATGCTGGCCGACCCCCTCTGCTGGCCGACTGAGTATTTTCAGTCGTGGGGATTTTATGTGTCTTGTCGGCTGCCCTACGACTGCTGATGGGGGGCCATATAAAATGGCCCCCCCAGCCCCCTTGTCATTTTTGCATCATTCCCAGGATCTTCTTGTGTATATAGAGCAGAGTTACACGCCTCTACCACTCTATCTCTTGTGCTGTTATTTTTCTGCATTGCGTTTTGCTCTTGTGTTCCTAGATCTGGTCATCATCTCCGCTGCGTATTCTGACATGGGGAGCCCATACAGTCTGCCAAATCCCCAAAACAGCATAGATTCAGTGTCCAGCCCTTGGAGATTCAAGCGCATGATGCCCAGCCATCAAGGGAGAAAAGCGAGAGTTTTTTATGTGAATTTTCAGCATTTACTGCTGATTTTAGGATCGTGGACAAAAACTGAACCTGGCCGCCTGGATAAGAGCTGGCCGACTACTGTTTATGAGAAGTATAAATAGGAGAGCCACAATCCCATTGTGTTATCTCATATTTCACCAAGAGCCAAGGCAAACAAGGGCTAGACAAGCCAAGGAGTTGCTAAAGCAAAGGGGTGAAGGACTGCAGGTCAAGGGCAGAGAATTCTCAGCCAAGAAACGTTAAGATTTATGTATTTTCTTTTCAGATTCACATCATTCTAATAAAGCAAATACACCATCCGTGGTGGGGGCCCTACAGAGGGTATTTGGGACCCAATACTGTGTCCTCTCCATCTCTCCCTCTCTCTCTCTCTCTATTTTCTGCACACCTTCATTCAGTTTTGTGCGTTAATCCTATCGTGAAAAGTGTATTGATTTCTGAGCATTGAAGTTACCGATCTTCTCCGAAGCTTCCGCATGTTACAACCGCCCCTTTGGCGCTAAGAGGAGGTATTGGAATATATCATCTCCAGAGGGTCTACATCACCTTTTTTTTTCTTATACTGGTCATTTTATGAGACCCTGCATTGGCATATTTAGCAGATATTACTTGGGATTCTTCTACCATTTTTCAGACATTTTATAGCATTTTATGCTACTGGACAGCTATCGGCCTGCTAGAGCTGGTCGACCAGCTCTCTGGAGGGAATATAAGGGTCCTCACCCTTACCCTCACTTTTTTGCATATCTGTCGGAGGTCATTGGCTGTAGCAGCAGTCTCTTATGCTTGTAAGCACCTACGGGCTTCCCTCATCCTCATTTTCAGCAATAATCAACTGATTCCAGCCTTCTACAGTTTGTGCTTTGGGCCTACAACCCGTGATGCTCTTTCTTTCATCAACCAGACCTGCAAGGAGAGATGCAAATTTTACGCATGTGTTCTTCCATTATTTCTTCATTTTTTCTAGTCATGGAAGTGTAGATACGGGAGTAGCCAAACTCCTATATATAAGAGACTATTGGGTTTCCTCACCCAAAATCAGCAACCGCATCTTGATAGGGGGTCTAGGCCCTCTTGCAAGTCAACGTCATGATGATAATCAAGGTACCAAGCACCAAGGTTTGAATATGGGACCTGCCATTGAGCACACCTAGCCCCAACCACTCAGACCAGAGCCTGTTGGTTCTCGATAAAAGGGTCAACACAATGTAGCAGAGCGCCAAGGGGGTATGACATAACCCCTGATCCCTTAGAGGTCTTTGAAAATTGAAGTGAATTTACCCTTCTTTATCTTGCTATGACACATTGTCATTCTTGATTGCATGTATGGTTGACCTTGGACTTGATTTGATTAAGAAATCTGGCCGCCCTTTGATTGAAGCTTCTAGTTTAGTGTTGAATCTGTGAATACACAATAACGTTAACAAGTACAAAACTTAGTTGATTAACTTAGGCTTAGGGAATATAATTCATGCAGAAAAATTTGCTCATGCAACCAAGGTGGTGACCTTGATAATCCATCAAACATTTGGCAACCGACTCATTCAGACATATTACCTTTATTACACATCATCACAGATGCACTGAGATCTACAATGCTTTGCAAACGCCTGATATGTCAGGAGACAACCAATCACCACCTTTTTGGGTGGAGCAATGACACCTAAACACCTTCTTGAGTAGTACAAACTCCACAATACATCCTGCAATACAAACCTTTTCAGACTGCTGGCGTGTCCAGAGACCCCCATCCTCCACCTCCCGGAGTATAGATTTTGAGAATTTCACCAGGTAAGACTTGAATAGTATTTTTTCCTCCAAGATTCACACACCGGCCATCCTTCATAACTAGAATATTATGACCTCTAGCTCCAGCAAAGCCCCCTTCCAATCCTCTTGGAGCATGCACACGCCTTTCAGACAGCACACTCACGGTAACCGGACAACGGAACTCTATAGACCTGACAATACCATCTCCCCCCTTATGCTTGCCTGCACCACCACTATCATCACGCAAGCCAAAGTCATGAAGAATCACAGGATACCTTTGCTCAAAAATCTCTGGGTCAGTGATGCGTGTATTGGTCATATGGCATTGCACACCACTTGCACCATTCCACGTGGGACCTGCTCCACTGCCTCCACCAATTGTTTCATAGTAACCGAATGTGTGGTCCCCAAACGTGAGATTGTTCATGCACCCTTGAGAGCAAGCACATGCATGAAATGCAGTGAGGATAACATCGGTCACTCTTTGAGAAGTAAGAACATTGCCTCCCACTACAGCTGCTTTGTCACTAGGAGAAAGAAAACAACCCTTAGGGATATGGATTGACACAGGTGCAAGACAACCCTGATTTAAAGGAATGTCTACATCCACCAAGCATCGCAGACTATAGATTATGGCGGCTGCCGTAACTGCTTCCGGAGCATTCCAGTTTCCATATACCTCTGGGCTTGTCCCTTCAAAATTGAAATCAGCCTCACCTTTTTCCTTGTCTATGGTAAGCCTCAAATGTATGGTAGATCCATCATCCATATAGTCCTCAGCCTCCAGAGTGACAAGCTTATTGATCTCACTTGCTGCAAAAAGCTTGGCAGCTCGCGAGGCCATGGACTTGAGCATTTCTCGCACAGCCGCCTCTGCATTAGCCTGAACATGCCACATGTATGCTTGAACAACTTCTAAACCATAATGCTCAATAAGCTCTCCGATGAGAGTAATCCCTCGTTGATTAGCTGCAACCTGTGCTCTTAAATCAGACAGATTATCCTCCAGCCTCCGTGTCCCTGGAATTGTGTGCGCTTTCACAGAGTTAAGCTCCTCTGTAGCAGCAGGAACTTCAGCCTGCAAAATTTTGCTGATACCATCTTCTTGAAACTCTCCTGCCTCTACAAGCTTGAAGGCTTTGATGGCAGCCCCTTCCTCCCATATTGCCTTCGAGAACGGAGGCATACTTCCGGGAGTGATGCCTCCGATCTCCGCATGATGGCCCCTGCTTGCCACAAAGAAGATAACCTTCCCATCTCGGAATACAGGAGTAATGACAGTTATGTCAGGAAGATGGCTTCCACCAGCAGCTGGGTGATTTGTTACCAACACGTCTCCCTCCTTCAAGTTTTTGCCCCAGTGCTGCAGTTGCCACCTCACACTACTCGACATTGCACCCAAATGCACTGGTACATGGGGGGCATTTGCAACCAGGCCACCATCAGGGCTAAACAGTGCACACGAGAAATCCAGTCTCTCTTTGATATTGGTTGATATTGACGTTCTCTGAAGAGTACGCCCCATCTGCTCTGCAATGCCCATGAATCGGTTATTGAAAATTGATAGTTGGACCACATCTACCTTTGTGTCAACTTTGGCAGGCCCACCATCCCTACTAACACACTGTGCACCAACCTCAATCTGCACATTTCCATACTTTGTAATCAAAGCTTTGCAGCCCGGCTCTACCACTATTGTACTGTTCCCATTGATAATGACAGAAGGACCATCAATAACATGGCCGAAACCCAGCTTCTCTAACATGTAGACAGGTGTATTGTGCCATCCACTTCCAAAGTAGACCTTGTGTAGCAACTTCTCTGCTTGGGGCTGGCCATTTGCCTTGACCAGCTCTGCAGGCTTCAAGATATTTGTGTAACCTACACCATGAATCCTGACATCACTGATCAGAATGGATCGCCGCTGAAGCTCAAATCCATACTCTCTGCGAAACTGCTTCACAAACTCTGCAGCAAAATCCTGAGATCCATCTGAGGGAGAAGAAATGGTCAAGATTGTATCAGTACCATAATAGCGCAGATTTAGAAGCAGATCAGTCTTTATGTTGTCCTCCTTAAATCCTTGATCTTTGAGTTTTTGCTTCACCTGTGCTGTCAATGATTTAGCACGCTCCAAAACTTCTCTCATGGACTGGGTCCCATAAGCTGCTGCAAAAGGTTCTTGAGCTTCTTCTACAACATCTGCCAGACCTAGTCCATATGCACTGAGAATCCCACAGTACCGATGCACCACGACCTCCCTGATACCTAGGGCTCTTGCAATAGCACAGGCATGCTGAGGACCAGCTCCTCCAAAGCATGCCAAAGTATGCTGAGCAGTCTCATACCCTTTCATTTCTGTAAGCTCGCGAATTGGCCGGCACATGGCCTCATTAGCCACATGCAAGAACCCTAGTGCAACCTCCTCAACACTCATTGCTGTGGATGAAGAATCTTGCTCTTTCCGATGTGCATTTATGTCAGCACACAGGACATCAAATGCTTTTCTTGCAGCATCCACATCTAACAGCTCGTTCTCATGTGGTCCAAATATTGGTGGAAAGTAATCAGGGATAACCCGACCAAGAACAACATTAGCATCTGTGACTGCTAGCTCACCTCCTTTGCGGTAGCAAATAGGACCTGGGTGTGCACCAACGGAGTCAGGTCCAACCTTAAAAACCCCTACCTGAAATTTGAGCTTTGACCCTCCACCAGCAGCAACTGTATTGATGTCAAGTTGAGGAGCTTGGATTATGACCCCAGCAATCTGGGTCTCCAGCACCTGCTCATAGCTTCCAGCATATCTGCTAACATCTGTAGACGTGCCACCCATGTCAAAGCCAATGAGAGGCTTTGTTGTCTCCAAACCAAAGGTAGTTTTTGCATAACCCACAACACCTCCCGCAGGGCCTGACAATATAGCCTTGTGACCAGAAAACCTATACTCAGGTGTAAGACCACCATCTGATTGCATAAATGAGACTGCAACTTTTTCCAGGCCCTCATCAAAACCAGAAAGAAATCCAGACAGGTAATCTTTGATGACTGGTGTAAGGTAGGAATCTACAACTGCAGTCAGGCCTCTAGGAACTGCTCTAACCATGGGAATCAATGCAGAGGAGATGGATACCTGTTTGAATCCCATGTTCTTGGCCAATCTTTCTACAGCCTGTTCGTGGTAAGGGAAGGTATATGAATGCAAGAACATTACAGCAAGGCTATGGATCCCTCTATCTAGCAGAGACTGCAACAAAGGCTTCAATTTTTCTTCCTCAAGGGGTCGGACAATCTCAACAATTTCGCCAGAGATGCCTTTAACTAGTATTGGGCCATGCGGGTCAGCTGAGCATGGTGAATCAGCACTGGTTAAATCTGACCCTGTTGAGTCATCCATAGCTGGTGAATCAGCCCTAGCTAACCCTGACCCTAATGAATCATTCTTGCCAGCAAGATGTACCCTTTCATCGGCCTCAATCACCACTTCATAAAGTGGGGTGGGTTTGGCCACAGTTAGGTCAAAAATCTTGGGGCGGGCTTGGTTGCCGATCTGGAGAAGGTCTTTGAAACCCTTGGTAACACAGAGGGCAGTGCGCTCGCCCTTTCGTTCCAAGAGGGCATTGGTGGCTACAGTGGTGCCCATGCGGATCCAATCAATACGATCAGTGGGGATTTTAGCAGAGCGAGGGATTTTCTCACCTGTGCATTCTTCGACGATTCGGCGGATGCCTTCTCGAGGTGCATCCTCGTAGTTGCCAGGATCGACAGAGAGGAGCTTCAGAACGCGAAACCCTGGCTCGCCCGGGACCTCCGCATAGATGTCAGTGAAGGTGCCCCCTCTGTCCACGCAGAACCTCAACTGCCTCGATGTCGCGTCTGCACCCATCGCCTTTCAAAACCTTGAGCTTGCAGCGATGGGTGAACGTCAAGCGCAGGCCACTGGATGCTCTCAAGACGTGCTTCCACGTAGACCGGCCAGTTCTCATGCTCGGGCAGCCTCTGGAGTCCCAGGTCTGAGGCAGTGTTCGAAAAAAACTATTTTCCCAAAAAGTAAAAAACCTTCATCTAAAAATTATGAAATTATTTATAAAAAAAATTTTCAAATTTTGAAGGTTTTTGTTCTACAACCCCTCAAAATCTGTAGGTTTTTATACCCTTAAGTTTCAAATTTGAAGGTAATTTTAAAAATCTGCAGGTGCAAATTACACTATACCCTGGTTTTTTTCGAACACTGGTCTGAGGCCGTCTCAGTCTGACCGGTCTACTCTGATGAAAGGATTGTTGGCTTCAGGGCCTCGCCTCCCACCACGTGAGGGGCATGCCATGCCGGCGTGAGTTCAAATCGACACCACCTAGTCAACCCCATCCTTTCAAAACATAGCATTTCACAATCAACGCTTAGTGTCGCACGGCCTCAAGGTCATCCAAAATTGAAGCGGTCTGAGTCACTCTGGTCTTGGTCTCAACAATTGTAGTGTGTTCTTAGATTGCCTTCACAAAGGCCTAAATTTTATGTGGTCTCCAAGGTCTCGCACCTCTACAGTGGCACTCCAGGTGATTAATTAAGGAGTGATATGATGAATATAAATATAATGGCTTAATCCATTAATAAGGAGGGAATATTCTGACATGCTTGCTTGCTTCTTAAAAACACATTAATTAATGGGTGGTACCATGAATATAAATGGTTTAATCCATTAATAAGGGGGGCATATTCTGACATGCTTGCTTCTTTAAAAACACATTTACATAAGGTACCACACTTGCTTCTAAAAATAGCATATCAACAAATATGATGTTTACTTTCACATCAAGAGTCACCAATGTGGTGTTGGGTTCAAATCCCAACACCCTCACTTTTGTGTGTGAGAGTGTGGTTCAATCAAGTGAATGATGCCCTAAGATGTCTCTTTGTTGGGATTAATCTTCCATGATATCCCATGCTCTCTAATTAATAGAATAAGAGAAAATGGAGCCATTAGACACTCTTGATGCATTTCAAGTAAATTTCAAACTAGGGTAAGGCAACCTGGACGATCTGGATTGCAAAAAAAAATTAGAAAGTGTTAACATCCAATGAGAGTATACCACAATAGAGACCTGAGAAGATACAACAGGAGGAGGAGTGTGGGAAGAGGATACACGTAGTGAGTGAGAGAGTGGGTGATTTAACTCTACACGTGTGGGGACGTATGTCCCTGTACGTCGAAAGGATGTCTGATTGTTTATGCATACAGGTTGAGGAGTATGGTGAGGGCTGGGGGGAATTAGGAACTTGAGGAAATAGAGGAGATGAAGCAACCTCGCTAGACGAAGAAGGTGGTGAGAGGGAGAGGAAGAAAAATGTTCCCAATTGGATGAATGTGAGGCTCAATACGCATGCTCAGATTCAAGGAAGGAAGGTATGCATGAGTGAACCCTAAGTTGATCAAGCATCAAATTGGGTTACTTTCTCTGTGTAGTGTGATCATTTTCTGTCCTGGTAAACCTCCTGCTAAGGCAGATGTAGGCAAGTGGTTGCAAGAGGCGGTTTTGCATGATAGAGTGGTGTCTAATGTGTTTTATCTAGGAAAGGGCTTCTTCAACGTTTTGTTTATTAAAGGGCAATCTGTCTCTCAGAACTATTCGCAACAAAAACACCGCTTTTCCTGGGCCATAGGCTAGTGCATGTGTTCCCTTTAGATCCCCTGTTTAATGTGAATAGGAGTCTTCAAGAGGCCTGCCCGATGTGGGTTGAAATTTCTAAAGTCCCGCCTTGGCTTAGACCTGCTTTACGGGATGTTGCTAGTGCATTGGGTCCTGTGTTACATTTACCCTGTGATGATGCGGGGGGTAGACAGGCCAATAGCATCTGTATTTCGTGGAATACTAAGATTGAAACTCCTAAATCCATAGAGGTTGATTTACGAGAACTAGGAAAATTGGAATTAGGTCTTAAGTTTGGCCCCTTCCCTGGGGCTTGTTTCAAGTGTGGGGGATTTGGACATATTGCGAAGAACTGCATAGGGTCATTGCATACGAAACTTGAAGGTGAGGATAAAGCAATAGGAGAGATAAGGGGAGAAAATAGTGTTAAGGAAAGTGAACCCATTGCAAGTCAAGCAGAAGAGGGGAGAGGGAAAGAGAAAGTCCTTGAGGGAGAGAAGGGGCAATCGGGAGGGGATTGGATTAAGAAAAAGGGAAACTTAATCTTAGGCAAACCAAAGATGAGGCACAAAGAAATGTGAACCAATCAGGGAAGGATGTGAAGGGGAATAAATCTCAGGGTAGTTCGAGCCCATTGTTATATTCAAACCATTATAGTCCATTTAGAGAGGAAGATCATGGTACTTCTTCTATCTAGAGATTCAATTGGCAAGTGGATGAAGCCTAGAAGGGGATACAGAGAGAGGGGGGTGTACAAAGGGAAGGGGAGGAACTAGAGATGGTGACTGAAACTGCTTTGACATTATTCAATTTAGGGATATTTCGGGTTATACATGGAATGTTAAAGGTATTAAAGATAAGAAGAAGAATGCTTTGTTTTGGGGTTTAGTGTTGCATTTACACTCTTACTTGGGGAAGTCAGTCTAATATGGTAGAGTGATTGGAGGATTTGTTATTAATAGGTATGTGAGACAAGGATGTCCTCTTGCCCCCTTGTTGTTTGCTATTGCCTCTCATCCTCTGATTGTTGCCTTGGAAGATGCCTATTCAAAAGGAACAATAATTGGATTAAGGCTGAGAAACAGTGAGCAGCTAGTCATTCAATGCTTTGTTGATGACTCATTACTATTCTTGGCTGACAACAATAATATGAGACATGATTTAAGCATCATACAAGAGTTTGCAGAAGCTTCTGGATCAAGGTGCAATATTCAGAAATCCAGAATTATAAGCCTTTATAAAGACAATGATTTGACTTGGAAAGGTAGGGGTGTGAGGTTATTAAAAGAGGGTAGATTGTCTGACACCTAGGAGTTCCTTTTGGGGTTGATGTCACAAATAAACAACTGGCGGATCGGGCCTTAGACAAGTTTACTAGAAAGTTAAAGAAATGGGAAGGGGTCAGAATTCCTTTTCATGAGACAGAATTGTTGTTTGCAACACTGTGTTGAATTCCTATATAATGTTTTTATGCCCTGTGTTAGAGTTTGGTAAAGGCCATTGGAAGAGAATATTGAGTCCTAGATTTTTTGTGGAGGAATGGTAAAGGTGTTAGGAAAGCTCTAGCTTGGTTGGCCTGGGACAAGTTGTCTGTACCAAAGAGTGAGGGGGGGATTGGTATTGTGCATTTACCAACTCAAACTTCAACAAGGATTTCTCTACTTCTTCCTAAGTGCTTATGTCAAGAAGAAGTATGGACAATAATGGTAAGTGAATAAGTAGAGGCCTTGTCTAAAGGGAGTTGACAGGGTTTTGGATGGAAGGATAAATTGTTCTCTTATGCCCCTTTGAAAGTGATAGGTTCTCCCTTTTGCAAGAGGTTGTGTAACAATTGGAAGGAAGCTTTGAGATTGATGTATCGGGATGAGGAATGTAGGGTCTCAGGGAACTCAATGCTCAGCTTGGGTTTATGGTGGTCTCATAAATTTAATCCACTGTTGGGCCTTCTGGACACTTACTCTGCAAGGAAACTGAATAATAGAGGGTTAAAGAGGCTAGCTAATTTTTGAGATGGGACAGTCGTGGGACGGAAATAACTTGATCAACTACAACTAGAATTTGATTTGTCTACAAGGGAAAGGGATTTAATGAGGCAAGTGCTGAGGCATGTCCAGGTGGGATGGTTTTCCACTGCTTTTGATGAGTCTTGTTGGATTAAAGACTGGGCTTGGTTTAATGGGGTTAAACTGGTAAACGGCACAACTAGGCAACTGTATGCCGAACTAAGGAAAGGGGAAATAAATGTGGAATGTTGCAACAAGATTTAGAAGGTGAGTTGGAGTCCTCGCTACTGGAAAAAGAAATGGAAGGAACTCTGGAAATGTTAGATCCCTGTTAAATTCCAGGTGTTTCTTTGGAGAGTGTGCATGTGGGCCTTACCTATTGAGCTAGTGTATAAAATTTTCACTAGTGGGTGTTTCCCCAGATGTAGATCTTCTTTAGAAGATGGTAAACATGCTTTCTGGAGCTACCCAGACATTAGAGGACCATGGGGAAAAATAGCTAAATTGGTTGAGCTTGATTTAGGGATTCAGACTCAGTGGGGGGACTGGATCTTGGGTAAATGGTCTTCTAAAGGGGAGGCTACAAATGTTCTGTTCAATATCATCAAAGCCTACTATCTGTGGGAAATCTAGATCTCTAGGAACTGTATTGTATTTCAGAATGCTTTAGCTATTGGATCGGATGTGACAGAAATGATGCACAAGTGTGTGTACATCTGCACTTCTGTGGTATGTGTGAACAAGCTAGATATTGATGGATTGGGTCTATTGATACAGAGAATGCAGAATGGCATCAATTGATTATTGTATTTGCTTGGGGCCCGTCATGCATACTAGGGAGACCTAACTTCTATTTGAAATAATGCAAGTCTATTTGGATGTGAAGCCTAAGCAAGTGAAGTTTGGTCCCAAAACCAAAAGGTGGTCTCTAAAAGAGAAGTAGGTGGATCACACATTTGTGGCCTTTCTAGAGAACCCTGTAGGGACAAGGCCCACTGCTGGAAAAAAAAACTCCTAGAGGATGTACCACTAAAGCTATGATGGAGGCTTGTATCCAGCTAGGCTACCAAGTGTCTTGGGAACATTCTTCTTTTCTGATGGAGCTTGTTATGTAAATTGTTGAATGTTGGCAAATAATGAGTAGAGATTGGGGGATGGAGGGGCTTGTTTGGTTGAATATAGGGTCTCGATGTAAAGAGGATTTTGCAGTTATATATATATATATATAATTATTGGTCCCAAAAAAAGAGAGTATACCACAATAGAGAGCTACATGAATAAAAAGAGCATGTATGTTTCTCAACACTTTATAGCCTTCAATCTCTCACCAAATTCAACTTTCAATAGCTCACTAGAGATCTTGAGGATTACATAATTCAACGAGAGTATACCATAATAGAAATAAATAAGAATCAAAAGGAGCAAGATAGTTCGAAGACGAATTCTCAAAATAAGCAATTCCAAGACAAATTCTCAAAATAAGTTGAAGCATGAAAACCCCTTTAAGCTATAGAAAAATTGGCTCATAGAAAAAATGGGTGATATTCAAGGTGATCACCTATAACTCACTTATGCCTTAGTTTATTCTCATATTCTATCATTCCCTATCACTAATACTAAACATGATAGCCTAGTCACATTAATGAGCATGTCTTTATGGTATTATAGGTATCTATTGTTAAAATTACTTGCTACATCGAAATTATAGGTGTCTATTATTAAAATTACTTGCTACATTTAAATTATAAGTATCTACTATTAAAATTACTTGCTACATTTAAATTATAAGTATCTACTGTTAAAATTACTTGCTACTTTTAAATTATAAGTATCTATTGTCAAAATTACTTACTACATTTAAATTATAAGTATCTATTGTTATAATTACTTGCTATACATTGAAGAGATCCAAGATGGGCTCCACTCCTTGTGCATTAAGAACCTTCCATCAAAGGTTAATGTGACCTTTCGCTCCACCTTAATTTGTCATCGTCAACTTTGATAATGATACCTTATGCATTATGCATCTATACCAAGTGCCCACCGACCTGTCAATTAAATAAGATCCATGTGTTTAGATTCTCTTACCAAAGCTATAAACTCTTGTCCACAATTTATCAGTGTTGCTTCTTTGCAAAATAGGAATTACATCAATATCATTAATCTCATATTTTTACTAATTACATCCACAAACTATTTTTTAAGGCCAAATTTAAGTGTTCATGTAACACATTGGCATTTTCTTGATTGTGGCTAGGATTGATGTGTGCATTGTGTGTTAGAATTAATGAGGTCAATCTAATGTGCACAATGCACAATGGACATTAATAAATGTATGGACATGAATAAGTGGTACAAAACCTTTGTAAGTGGTTATGACTTTTTATTGATAATAATAATATATGCATGAAGGGAATCGTGGGATTTCATATCCCTACGGTTTTCATTTCTCAACCTCTCTCTTCCTTCTCTCTCACGTGTGATCCTCATGCACATTTCAGCACTTAATCTTTGCACAATTTCATGGTATCAGAGCAAAACGTGTAGAGGAGAAGAAGGGGGTTCCAGGGATAGCAAAAACGCAGGAAAGAGAGAGCATGGAGAAAAACGATTTCTGTCCAGGGGTGACCAGCATTGATTTAGAGGGTTCAAATCCCTAATTCAAGTCCCATGCAATCCCAGGAAAGAGGCGATTTGAAGGAGCAAGCACCATAGAAGCAAAGCGACCTGTTTTGATGCAAATCGATGGAGAATTGGGCCCCAAATCAGAGGCGATTTCTTGCATGAAAAATTGGAGATGATTCAGCCCTCAAAGGTGTGCAAATCAGTCCCAAAACGAAGCCAATTTGATCAATGGAAGGTATGAAAATCTGAAATTAGGGTTTCAGCCCTGTTTTTCTTCCAAAATTTGATGGAAAACTTGCCCAAATTGGGGCAAATGAATGATTAATTGATGGCCCTATCAATGGGTTTCCAAATCATGGAGAAAGTTGAGGCAAATGTTGCCCAAGTTGCTGTCCAAGAAGAAATTACTGCTCCAGCCATGCATGTGATGTTCAAGGGACCACATACTTGCTGATTTTTCAAGCCAAAGTGGAGCATTTCATGTTTGAAGTGTCAAACTTGAAGTTAGGACCTGATTTTATGTCAAAAATGGAAGTAAAGTGCTGCTGTCCACAACCCATGTGTTTGGGCATGTCAAGGCCCTTGAAGACTTGAAGAATTTTGCATTCAAAGGATTGCCCGGGAAGAGGGCTAATGGCATGTATGACCAGCAAAGAGCAAGGTCAAAGATCAACCATGAAGCTGATGGAAAGCTGCAACATGTTGGTAATGTATGTAGCATTTAAATTATGACAAATTAAAGGTCATTTGTGGAAGAGTGGTGCTGTCCATTGTGTGGTTATTGAACCACATTAATCTCCATTGTGTGGAGAAGATTTCCTCACTAAGTGTGTGCTGTCCAAAAGCCTACATGGCAGAGGCAAAGCTTGATATGCTGATCCTACCGGAGAGTGGGAAGTTGGATGGGAAAAATTATCCCATTTGGAAGTTCAAGTTAAAGAATATTCTCAAGGTGAAGGACTTGTGGGACATCACGGATGGCAAGGAAGAAAGACCAACCGTGAGAAGACCCATGATCACCGAAGTTCTTGAAGAGAATCAAAGACAGCTTGAAGAGGAAAGATATGAAAGAGAACTCCTTCAAAGGGAGAAGTATGATAGGAGAGCACAAATGGCTCTTGTCTACATCAACATGAATGTGAAGGACAGCATTATTCCACAAATAAGTAGTGCTTCAACCTCAAATGAAGCATGGGGCATACTTCAAGGCCTTTATGAATCGGTAAATACAACAAGGTTGCTGTTTTTAAAGCAAAAGTTACACACATTTAAGAAGGAATCTAGTGAGTCAATCACATCTTATTTGACTCGTTTAAAGGATATTACTGATCAGCTTGTGTCGGTGGATGAGATGGTGAGTGATGTAGATATGGTGAGCATTGCAATGAATGGGCTCACAATGAATGAGCCTAACTCCCCATGGCAACAACTAGTTACTTCTCTCATGGTGAGAGAATCTACACCATCATTTGAAGAGCTGAGTGCTTTTCTTCTCCAAGAAGAGCTAAGAAGACAAGGGAATAGCACAAAAAGTGTCAAAGCAAAGGATGAAGCTTTCAATGTCAAAGGCAAACCATGGCGTGGCCGTGGTAGAGGAGGAACTTGGAGAAACAATGAAAGGCAAAATCAGACCAGCAATGAAGAAGGGGGAGATTCAAGCTCTTCCCATGATGATAGAAGAGGCTACACCTCTCGTGGAAGAGGTAATTATAGAGGCAATTCAAGAGGAAACTTTAGAGGAGGCTCAAGAGGAGGCTTCAACAACAATCCAAGAGGTAAAGGTCCCTGTTTTTATTGTGGTAAAGATGGCCATATTGAAAGTGAATGTAGAATCAAACAACATGCACAAAGCATGAGAGGTAGGGGGAGAGGCTTCTCCAACTACTCAAGAAAGCAAAACAGCAATTATGTGGAAGAAGATAGCCCACATGATGGAAGACAAAGCAAAGATGAGTTCCTTTTGATGGCTGAATCAACTCACTCTCATTACAAAGGAGAATGGTATGTTGATTCGGGAGCTACAGCCCATATGACGGGCAATGGTGATTGGTTTTCTTCTTATGTTGATGAAGGCAACAAAAACAAAGTGGTTTTGGGTGATGATAGCACTCAAAGCATTGAAGGACATGGTGATATACCAATCAAGCTCAGAAATGGTGACACAGGTATGCTTAAAGATGTGCTTTGGATTCCTAATCTTGCACGAAATTTGCTTTCCGTTGGCTGTATTACAGACCAGCACATGTCCGTGGAGTTCTTTAAGGACCATTTTATCATAAAAGACCTTGAGAAGCATGGTGAAGAGGTGGCCCGTGGCATACGAAGCAATGACAAGCTGTATAAGCTGATTACAATGGGTGGACAGCAAGTTCTCATGACTCAAAAAGCTGAATTATCTCATTTATGGCATAGGAGGTATGGTCACTTGCATATTGAAGCATTGAAGTATCTTCATGACAAAGGCTTGGTGACGGGCTTACCCAAGATTGAAGGAATACCGGGAGTATGTGAGCCTTGTGTTCTTGGCAAGCATGCAAGGGCTCCATTTCCAAAAGCAAGCTCATTTAGAGCAAGGAGGCCACTTGTATTGGTTCATAGTGACTTATGGGGACCAGCCCAAAGACCTTCATTGGGTGGTTCACGGTATTTCCTCTCCCTTATTGATGATTACTCAAGGAAGTGTTGGCTGTTTTTTCTCAAACATAAGTCAGATGTACTTGAAGTCTTCAAAGAATGGAAAGCTCAAGCTGAAAATGAAGCAAGACAAAGGATAAAGATACTCCGGACTGATCGGGGAGGTGAGTTTAACTCGGAGGCTTTTGATTCTTATTGTATGGAGCATGGCATCTTTAGGCAATTAACCACAGCATATAGTGCACAACAAAATGGAGTGGCTGAGAGAAAGAACCGCACTCTTGTGGAAGCGGCAAGATGCATGTTGAAGGATGCAAATATTGGATCAAATTTTTGGGCCGAAGCTGTCCAAACAGCCGTGTACCTCCAAAATAGATCACCAACTAAAGTGTTGGATGGAAAGACACCCAAAGAGGTATATTCCGGATATAAACCCAATGTTTCTCACTTGAGGGTTTTTGGTTGTGTTGCATATGCACATGTTCCCAAAGAAAGGAGGCAAAAGCTTGATGATAAGTCAAGAAAGTGTATCTTCATAGGATACTCTACACACTCCAAAGCATATAAGTTGTATGATCCGGTTGCAAGGAAGATCATAATCAGCCGGGATGTGATCTTCAATGAAGGTACCTTTGCTGTCCATAATGATGAAATTCATGAAGTTGATGATCAACTAATCTTTTATGAGATTGATGAAGACACAGGTGCTCGTGTTCTTGATGAAAATCAGCAAAAGCATAAGGGACCAGCCACTAATGATGATATGGGACATCCTCAAAGTCCTCAAGGGGCTGTCTCAAACAGTCCAAGGAGAATCTCACATGATGGGGGAGGTGAGACAGCACCTACCCATGTTAAAAAGCTTCCAAAATGGTACATAAAGACCATAGAAGATGGTCAAATGAAGGAGCAGCCAGAATCTAGTATTGAAGGTGAAAGACGAAGCCAAAGATTGAAGAGCAAACATTCAGCCAATGTCAATTTAGCACTCATGGCAAGAGTGTTAAGTGAAGAAGAGCCAGATTCTTTTGAAGAAGCCAACAAGAGCAAAGAGTGGAGGACAGCCATGGAAGAAGAATATAATTCCATTATGAAGAATGATACGTGGAGTCTTGTTGATCTTCCACATGGGAAGAAAGCCATAGGAACAAAATGGGTATATAAGATCAAATACAAAGCTGATGGTACTCTTGAAAAATACAAAGCAAGGCTGGTTGCAAAAGGCTATGTGCAACAAGAAGGTATAGATTATGAAGAAACCTTTGCTCCCGTGGCAAAGATGAATACTATAAGAGTTGTTTTGGCTGTAGCAACTCATCATGATTGGGAGATTGCTCAAATGGATGTCAAGAGTGCCTTCCTCAACGGCATTCTTGAAGAGGAGGTATATGTGTCGCAGCCAAAAGGATTTGAAGTCAAAGGCAAAGAAAAGCTGGTATGCAAGCTCAAGAAAGCATTGTATGGATTAAAGCAAGCTCCACGTGCATGGTACTCAAGGATTGATGAGTATTTGCTGTCCAATGGCTTCATGAGAAGTAAAAGTGATCCAAACTTATATATATTTCAGCATAATGAAGATCTTTTGCTTCTAATAGTGTATGTTGATGATCTAGTTATCACAGGAAGTAATAGCTCTCTTATTGACAAGATAAAGAGGAGCTTATCCATGGAATATGATATGAAAGATTTGGGCCAACTTCATTATTGTCTTGGTATTGAAGTATGGCGTCAAGAGAATAGCATGTTTCTCACACAATCAAAGTATATCAAAGATGTGCTTGAGAAGTTTGATATGGCTGATTCAAAAGCTCTTTCTACTCCAATGGAAGTCAATGAAAAGCTCACATCAAGTGGAGATCAAAGAAAGGTGGATCCTACCGCTTATAGGCAGCTTGTGGGCAGCCTTATATATGCAACAATAACTCGGCCAGATTTATCATATGCAGTTAGTATGCTCAGCCAATACATGGCTGATCCAAGAGAACCTCATTTAAAATCAGCAAAGCGGGTGTTGAGATATCTTAAAGGTACATTCAACTATGGTATTGAATATAATTCAGCATGTACTCTCACTTTGGCTGGCTACTGTGACTCAGATTGGGCCAGCAGTGTTGAAGATAGAAGATCTACTTCAGGTTATTGTTTTTCTCTTGGAAGTGGAGCAATATCATGGAAAAGTAAGAAGCAACCCACCGTTGCTTTATCATCTACTGAAGCTGAGTATATTTCAGCAAAGAGTGCAACATGTGAAGCTATATGGCTGAGAAGAATCATGGAAGAAATCAAAGTGAAGCAGGCTGATCCAACAATAATATATTGTGACAATCAAAGTTGCATACAAATAGCAAAGAATCCAGTGTTTCATGCACGTACAAAGCATATTGAAATACAATATCATTTTGTACTGGAAAAGGTGCAATCAAAGGAGATAGAGCTGATTTATTGCTCTACTGAAGACCAAGCAGCGGATATACTCACAAAAGCTCTCTCAAAGGATAAGTTTGAAAAGTTTAGAAATATGTTGGGTGTAAAAGAAAATAGATTGATCATTAAGGGGGAGTGTTAGAATTAATGAGGTCAATCTAATGTGCACAATGCACAATGGACATTAATAAATGTATGGACATTAATAAATGTATGGACATGAATAAGTGGTACAAAACCTTTGTAAGTGGTTATGACTTTTTATTGATAATAATAATATATGCATGAAGGGAATCGTGGGATTTCATATCCCTACGGTTTTCATTTCTCAACCTCTCTCTTCCTTCTCTCTCACGTGTGATCCTCATGCACATTTCAGCACTTAATCTTTGCACAATTTCATTGTGATCATCTTCTTCCAATCCTTACTTTTACTACTTAATAAAAATAGTAATTTACTACTTTTAGTAGCTAAATTCTTGATGGTTGATTTGAATTCTAATGAAGTTAAACCCATTAATACTTATTTAACCAATTTTGTAAACCTTGTGTTTTCAGCCAATAAGTCTCTTACTAAAGAACTAGTTGTTGATGTGTCCCCTTTGATCCTTGTTGACCTTTGACTAGGTTCACACTTTATAGCATGTAAACTAGAAACTTCACTATATATAAACCCCAGACCCTAACTTTCAGATGTGTGACTTTTCTAGGAGTTTAAATGATCCTTATTGACCTTTGATTGGGTTAACACTAAGTAGCATGTAAAATAGAAAATTGGAATACACTATATGTAAAACCTAAACCCTGACTTTGTAGCATGAAAAATAGAAAATTGAAAACTTCACTATATATAAATCCCAAATCCCAACTTTTATATGTATGACTTATCTATTTAATGAGAGCCATACAATTGCTTATGACGGCCCACAAAATAATGCAAGAAATGGGGAGTTTGTTCAAAGAAAAAACTTGAGCCTATTGCCCCATTACATTAAAAAATGTAAATGTGGGTAGAGGTGAAAATGAATTCATTATCAATGCTTTGCATTCCTCTCTTTGTGAGAGTGTTTTTATTGGCAAAACGAGAGAGGAAGTTTACTTTCACCAACAAAATGAGATATTTCTTTCAATAAGAAAATGCTTCCTCTTGGGATATAGTGCACCCTCATCTTCCAAAGTGAAGGTATTGGGTTAAATCAACCCTTACCTTTGGAAGGTAAGGGGTTTAAATCAACCCTAGTGGCATCTAAAATTTCAAAACAGTACCTACTCTCAAAAGAAAAACAAACAAATAAATTAACTCGACCGGTGCCTCCTCAGTAACATGCCTTCGCCTAAGCTTCCCCTTAGCCTCACCACAATGCCCTCAGAACCTCCTTAGCCCCACGCAAGAGGCTCTACTCCTTGACTTGCCTATTCCTTTATATCCCTATGTTGAACTCTTATGCCAACCCTTAGGCAAATTTATGGGCCATACCCAAGTATAGCCCATAAATTTTCCTAGAATCAACCCCCAAGTATGTGTGGGAATTAATCTTCATGAGCCCCATTTATGTGGTCTTAACCTCCCACCTTAATAGTTTACAAGAATCTACCCAACTCTCTATTTTTTATTTTTTGGCATACAATGGCGCTTTTTGAAAGATTACCCCAAAAGACAAGTCAGGTTAAATGAAAAAAAGAACAAGGGGTAGTTTTTTCTCCCCCCTGCTTAAAATCAAGGATTTTCCATTTAGATTTTTGCTTGAAGCGGTCATGTGCGCCAATCATGTGTTGAACTACTATTCAATTTAAAGCATTGAAATCTATGACTGCTTATGAGCCTTGGAAAGGAAAAATTCATGTAGTCACTCCTTTTTTTCAGTTGTGTGGCTTACGTGCATGTACCAGCACCACACAGACATAAACATGATACAAAGGCATTAAAATGTATTTTTGTGGGGTATTGTAGTGAAAGCAAAGGATACCGGTTGTATGTACCGTCCACTCCACTCAGAAGCTTATTGGTTGTAGAGATGTCATCGTTATGAATATTCCTCTCAACCTATGCTTTCATGTTGGCTAGAGCCATCAATTGATGCCCCAAATGCTTTTGATACATTGCTGCCATTATTTGGTATAGGTGTTGAATCAGCTGAGCCCCCTTTGGCTCCGAATCAACCTTTTGCTGTTGTTGCTTATGATAGTCAGCAAATTTAGCAATCTAGCATTCCCCATATTGCTCTAGATCAGCCACACTTTGACCCGGATGCCTTGGGTTATGCATTCGTTGAGAAGAGGATCAGCCACACTTTGACCCAGATGCCTCTTGGGTTATGCATTTGTTGAAGAGGATGCAGATAACCGTGATTCACAGAGAGTTCTCTGTTGGCTCCATATGCCACATTGCGTGATAGCAAGCTGACTCAGCTTATGCCAGGGTGGACACAAGCTGCCTCTTGACATGCATCTCATTTCTTTGATAATACAGCCCTTATTGTTACTACTGCATGTAATGAGTAACCACTTTCTCTTGATGCATTGGACAATTGGGTTTCAACCATGTGTTCGGAGTTGGTCTCCATTGAAGAAAATGCTACATGGGAGTTATGTGACTTGCATGCCACCACTGGAAAGCGTGCTATAGGCACAAAGTGGGTGTATAAACTAAAACTAAAGCCTAATGGCTCCATTGATCGTTACAAGGCTCGTTTAGTTGCCAAAGGGTATGCCTAGAGAAGGCCTTGACTATGATGAGACTTTTGCGCCTACTTCACGTATGACGACTATCCACACTCTTGTTGCATTGACTGTGCATAAAGGTTGGAATGTACATCAGTTGGATGTCAAAACTACTTTTTTGAATGGTGATTTGCAAGAAGAGGTTTATGTATCTCAGCCTCCTAGCTTTGTTCAGAAACATGCAGAGCATAAGGCGTAAATCACTCTATGGCTTGAAACAGAGGCTCCGCATGCTTGGTATCAAAAAATTCATACATACTTGCTCTCTTCTCTTTTTCAAAAGAGTCTGATTAAGAGTACCCTCTATGTTCACAAATAAGGGTATCAACTCATAATGCCGAACCTTTATGTGGATGTCTGCTCATGATTGGCCCTAATAAGGGTACATTTCAGCTTTCATAACTGACTTACAACATGCATTTGATGTTTCTGACATGGGGCTATTGCATTACTACTTGGGTATCCAATTTATACCAGTTGAGGGGGGCATCATGTTATCTCAGAGAAGATTCATTTATCAGTAGTTCTTAGAACGGTTCCAAATGAGGCACGAGTGGTATACTTGTGCAAGTAGTTAGAGTTTGAGCATATGAATAAGGGAGATTTAATGGATGAGTTCCTCACAAGGATTAAAGATCTAAGAGAGAAACTCACATGTATTGATGAGGTGTATCTGGACAGTTCTTTGGTATATCTAATGTTCTCACAACTCTATCAGATTCACACCAAGGTTTTGCATCTACACTTCAGCTGATAATGAAGGGCAACCCCAATGCCCTTACTTTTGATGATTTGGTTGCAGTGCTCTTATAAGAAGAGCAATCTTGGCAAAACCAAAGTAGTATGTGTGTAGGAGATGCCAGTTAAAAAGACACAGGCAAAGCCTTTACCCATGGTACTTATAAGCCAAAGGTAGAACCAACCTAGTCTTTTGGAAAGGATGCCGAGGAGGGTGATAAGATTAAGAAGAAAGGTAAATGCAACTACTGTCGGAAGCTAGACCATTACATTAATGAATGCAAAAAAAGGATGGAGAAGGAGAAGAAGAAAGAGCTAGACATGGCTATGGCTAGGGCTATCAAGCCTTTGCCAGAAATTACACCTTATACATAGTGATGTATGTGGTCCCAAGAGGACACCATATCTTTACTTTGTGACTTTTAGTGATGATGACTACTCCACACACACCTAGGTGTATATGCTAAAGGTAAAGTTAGAGGTTTTCACATGCTTTAGACACTTTGTTTCTATGGTTGAAAATGAATAATCTAGGCGATAAAATGTATTTTGTATTTTTGTGGGACATAATTCAGAATGCAAAAAGGGTATAGACTCTAGCATTCGGCCACAAAGTGGATTTTGGTGAGTAGAGATGTTATCTTTATTAAGAAGTCAATTCAGCCCATGCTTTTATGTAAAAAATAACAAAATATATGCTTACAAGATTTCATTATTTTCAATGTGTGTAGTTATGTGGCCTCACTCCACTTTGGTCACTTTGAGGTTTCAAGTTCCACTCTTTCCTAAGCTTTCAATGTTCAAAATCATTGACTTGCCTTACCATCTAATGCCAAACTCACCACTCTTTCCTAAGGTTTCAATGATCTAAATCATTGACTTGCCTTTCACATTATCTAAGCTTTCAACAATCTAAGGTTTCAAAGTCCATTCTTTCCTAAGCTTTCAAAAATCTAAATCACTAAATGATCTAAACCACTGACTTGTCGTACCATCTTAGTTTTCAAAGTCCACTCTTTCCCAAGCTTTCAATGATCTAAATCAATGATTTGCCTTACCATCTAATGCTAAACTAAATGCCATGACATAAGTCAAGTCATCTAGTTCTCATCAAATCACAGATTTTCATAAAGATCTATAATACATATTTGTGAAAGTACCTCCAAATGTTATATTAGATTAGTTCACCTTTATACATTGATTCAACCGCTTGAGATGGCTTGATCTAGTTTTCCCTAGAATCTCTTGTACCTCTCCCAACTTCTCTTGCCAACCCCTTATTTCTTGTGCCAATCGTATCATATCCCTTGTAATTGGGGTTACAAATGGGGCTTCAGTACAGTTAGTGGCACGTATCCATCCTTAGACATTTCATAGTATGGCACCATTGATACGTAAGGAGGTATCATCATTGGAGCTACTTAATCAAGCTCGCTAACAGGATCTTGGTACAAGGTGTTATTGACATAAAATTGGATCTTGGGGAGACACATCACTTGCTATTCAAACGGATTAAAATATAAACTTTAATTATTACCATCACCAAGATAGCATAAAACCATAGTTAAAATAAACGCATGAAAGAGTATTGGGTGCAATCTATCCCCCCTCAAGAAGTGACGGCATCCTCCCACTTCTTGAGTATTTATGCTTTATTAATAAAAAATAGCCCATAAGCCAAAATAGATGCACGCTTATGCATGGGCTTGCCTTTACAAAAATGGGGGTTGCTTTAACACAAGCTTTGATAAATTCTTCCTATCTAAACCATTAAAGGAAAAATATATAAAGAACCCCAATGGCTAATTCACGTGCAAACAAAAGTCAATAAGTTCATGCCCAAGTATTACAAAAGTGGGCGGCTCAATAGGTTCACACCCAAGTACATCAAAAGTGAGCAACTAACAACGATACAAAAGCTTGTAGTAGATACTACGGCCAAAATACTAAAATGAGAACCGTCCCGATAATAGCTCATACCGTATCACCACCATCACGTCCCAACTATTCTAGCTTACGAGCACAAAGCTCATCAATCTCACTAACCTACACATGTCCCTTCAAACACATTACAAATTAACAACACATGCTAAAAGTACATAACATCACATAAGCATTAAATCCAATACTTAGTTTCAATAATCCCTAATTTCATACATGGAATATTCAAAATCACCCAAGTACCATGCTACGAATATGGTGGTAATTAGGTGTCCCCAATTAACCACAAAAGGACGGATGGGCAAACCGTAACATCCCTCCTGCCCAGGATAGCAACTGTCCTCAGTTGCATCATATCAACAGGCTTGTGTTTGAAAGTAAGATTGGGTGAGATTGGGATAGGCACAGAAAAACCGTTTAGGCATCCATTTAGCATTCTCATGGAGATGATTTTTAAAAGTCAAAAGATATCTATTATACACTATAACTGTGCAAGTGGTAGTGGTCTCATGTGGTTAATAATAGCCTAAGGTTGAAGTTCTTCTACCTGGTTAACAAGACTAAGTACTTTCTCATATACAGGATGTGTAGGGAGTGGTCCCCTATAAGATCTCAAAAGATTGATATGGAAAGAATTCTCCAATGAGAGGGAAGTGAAAGCCTATATGCTAGGTCATTAATCTTATGAGTAATTTGAAAAGGACCATAAAAACGAGGAGCTAACTTAACAATAGGGTTAGTCTCAACACTTTTAAGACGTCTCTTTTCAATATGAAGAAAACCTACTTGAAAAACCATGTGCTTTCTTTTCTTATTAGCATATTTAGTGTATTGTTCTTGTGCTTTAGAAATAGCATTACGAACATGATCAAGAATGGAAGTAAAATCAATGGTAAATTGATCTACAACTTAAATAGTGTGTAACAAACGAGTGATAGGAGTAGGTAAAACTTTGCCATACACAATTGTAAAAGGTGCTTTTCTAGTGGATGAATGTGGCGTATTATTATATGCAAATTGCAAAATATTAATATGCTTATCCCATTGTTTAGGTTATGATAAAACATTAACACGAAGTAAATCCAATATTGTGTTATTTGTCACTTCAATTTGATAAAACATTAACACGAAGTAAATCTAATATTGTGTTATTTGTCACTTCAATTTGACCATTAGATTCAAGATGAAATGCAGTGGAAAACTCCATTTTATTACCTAGATTATCAAACAATGTAGTCCAAAAATCACTGCAGAACTTAGAGTCTCTATCAGAAACAATCACTTGTGGTAAACCATGATGTGTTATTTAACAAACAAGTGTGCAGCTTGATGTGCAGTAAGATTCTTTTTACAAGGAAGAAAATATGCCTGTTTGCTAAATCTATTAACAATAGTCCAAATCATGTCATTATGGCTTGCAGTCATGGGAAAACTAGTGATAAAATCCATAGAAATCTGTTCCCAAGGAGCGTTAGGAATTAGAAGAGGCATAAGCAAACCCAGTTTCTTACCCTTGTAACTTTTCACATTTTGATAAACATCACATTCAGAAACAAATCTAACTACATCATATTTCATTTTAGGCCAATAAAAGTCACTAGAGATGGTCTAGAATGTAGATGAAATACCTAAGGTGGCTGATGTAATTCCTCTAGAATAGAATGTCTAAAGGGTCGAGTAATGCATAATCTTTTGCATAATCTTTTCTGAAAGAAAAGATATCCACATCGTAGGAATACTCAACAAAAGGTTCCAATGATTTTCTCTCAATCTAGACCAAATGTCACTAAAGATAGGTCATAAGTCTCACGCATGGAATCAAAAGATGTATTCTCAATCTCACATATATATTTTGACTAGAAGGTCTTCTACTCAAAGCGTCAGCAACTACGTTTTCTTTACCCGGTCGGTATTGAATAATAGGCTGAAAACTTTGAATAAAAGCTTCCCATTTAATATGTCTATCCGAAATAAGTGGTTGAGAAAGCAAGTGTTTGTACTCTGCTGATCAGTTTTTATAAGAAACTCTGAGCCCATCAAATAATGTTTCCAAATTTTTAATGCATGGACTACAATAGACAACTCCTTGTCATAGGTGCTATACTTATTTTCAGCAAGACGAAATTTCCTACTCTCGAAAGCAATAGGATGACCCACTAGCATCAGTTTCAGCCACAAAGAAAGGACATGAAAAAAATAGGTAATTATAACACAGGTGCATAAGCAAGTACGTATTTTAATGCAAGAAAAGATTTCTCTTAAAGTTCGATCCATTCTTAAGGTTTGGTTTTCTTGAGAAGTTCATTGAGATGATGTGCCTTATATACAAAATTACGGATAAACTTGCGATAATAGCTACACAACCCTAGAAAATATCGTAACTCATGAAGCTTCTTAGGTCACGGCCATGACACAATAGTTTCTATTTTCTTGGGATCAACATGGATTCCCTTAGCAGAAACTATATGTCCCAAATACTCAATCTCACTCTAGAAGAAACTACTCTTTTAAAGATTAAGGTAAAGTTCATTTTCCTTGAGCAAATTGAATATAATTTCTAAGTGATTTTTGTGCTCTTCTTCAGACTTACTAAAAACTAAGATATCATCGAAAAAGATAACCCACAAAGTGTTGATGGCCAAGAAAGATCCCATTCATCGTACGACTAAAAGTTGCAAGAGAATTAGTAAGACTGAATAGCATCACTAAAAACTCAAAGTTACCAATCCGAGTTCTAAAAGTAGTTTTATAGATATCTTGATCGGCCATTCTTACTTGATGATATCCAGATTTTAGATCAATTTTGCTAAAGACACTGGCTCCCCTTAATTTGTCCAGTAGATCATCAACTCTAGGAATTTAAAATCTATTCTTGACAGTGTTCTTTTTGAGAGCCTTGTAGTCTACACACATACGATAAGTATTATTTTTCTTCTTTACAACAAGAAGGACTGGTGCTCCATATGGTAAACTACTTGGTCTAATAAGTCCTGAGAAAGTAAATCCTCAATTTAAGCATGAATTTCTCTTTGCTCAAGAGGGTTAACTCTATAAGGTTTAGGAATAATGTCTATTTGATGATCCTCGTGAGTGATGTGCACAAGGTAGTCCAAGATGTAACTCATTGAGGAAATAATCAGAAAATTTAGAAAGAAAAGAGTCATGTGATGTATCCCTGGGAGATGGTTCTTTAGTACTAAGTTGGTTAACCATAATTAAGAAAGTTTTGTCCCTCTACCTCAAAGCCCTCTTGGCCTGAGTATGGCTCAAAAGTGGTTGATCCTTGCCTTCAAAAATTCCTTGTAAACAAAAATTCTTACCATGATGAATAAAAGACATTGTGTGCTTTGTATAATCAATATGTGGTGTGTATTGATGTCGGAAAGGCATTCCCAAAATCATGTCAATACCATGCAAAGGTGCTTCTAAGAAAGTATGTTCAATAGAAAATTGTGTGCAATAGATAAAGCAAGATTCTTCACTTTCTTAGTGCAATTATACTTTTGATTTTGAAAAGCAATCTTTACTTTAACACAAGAAGAAATCATGTCAAGATGAAGAGCATGTACAAGACGTTCATAAATAAAATCGTGTACTACCATCGCAAAATTGTGATTTCTTTATCTTGAATTTATCCTTTCATTTTAAGTAAAGTGTGTGGTGAAAAAGAATGAGGGTCAAGGTTAGAAGTATCTTCTTGGTCGGATTTACCATTGAACTCATTACCATTAGACTAGCTCGTAGAGTCGTCATTGTAAGCATCATCATCGTCTCTAGTACCAGTTTCTTCATCTCCATCCACCATGTCAAGCCGAGCAATTGGCTTCTTCTTCTTCTTCTTGTAGTTGCTTGGACACCTATCAGCATAGTGCCCCTTTTGATGGAAAATGTAAGATCGGATATTCTTCGCGTTTTCATCTTGAGTCATCGAATCTGGAACATTTATCTTCTTTGGTTCTCCATTTACTCCATTATTATTGTTGCCAATCTTTGCTTTATTATTATTGAATTGCTGGCTTCTTTGATCTTGACCCTTGTGAAAAGGTCATTTGAATGAAGAACGCCTGTCAAAACCACTAGAAGATGTCGAAGCTTTGGAGAATTTAGAAGTACAATTCTCCTGTTTGGAACCTGGGCACACCATTTTTCTTTTCACAATTCAAAGCAAGAGATTTAGCAGAGGCAAGAGTATGAGGACGAAACATGTTAACCTCCGCTCTAATCTTTGAATCCAACCCACAAATAAACTTCCTTTTAAGCTTCTTCTCATGCACTTTTTCAATGGATTGCATTTGAATGCGAGCATTCCAAAAATTTTCAATGTAAGTTTGGATATCCTCCCAACTATCTAAGAGTGTCCCAATGCTGCTAGTCTTTGGCTTTGTACTGAGGAGGTAGAAAGTGTCTCTTAATTTCATGTTGAAAATCCTCCCAAATACGAGGTTTATGTCGCCCGTTCTTGTTAGCGTTCCACCATAAAGCAGCATTATGAATCAAATGATTTACATCGCACTTGACCTTGTCTTTCCCATAAAATATTTCTTTCCCAAAAAATAGTCACCAAACTGGCTCAGCCAAGCTAAAATAGTGCATACATCCTTCTTTCCATCAAAATTTTGAAAAGAGAAAGCCTTGTAACTGATACGGGATTCTTTCCGAGCCATTTGAGCATCTAAAGTTTCCTTGATAGCTCAACAAATAGAATCCTCGTCTCACTATCACTTTCAATACCATGTATGTGTCATTTTTGCGATGTTTTAATTGGTCTTCTAATGCAATTCTATGAGTGCAATCATTGACCAATTGTGCTTGCAAAGCACTGAGTTGCTCTTGAATAGATGGGGATACAAGAAAACTAGCCATAAATGATGAGAAAGGAAGAAAATTAGTTCAGAAATACTTATAGTAGTTCCTGCTCTTGATAATAATTGTGAAGTTCATGTAACCCGCAGAAAAATAGAAGAGTGATGTGGCTCGTCCAACAGAAAAATAATAATAACAATTGTGAAGTTCATGTAACCCGTGGAAAAATAGAAGAGTGATGCGGCCGTCCAATGCAATCTCCAAAATATCCAAAAGTAGCGGTGAAGCGTGGGAAGGTCGATCAGTGGAAAAATATTGAGTACCAGAAGAGAATTTAAGGTTCGAAAGAGTGAACAGTGACCAATTTTGACAATTATGAAAACTTTGATTTGTTATAATTCTGCATTTAGAACAAGCGTGAAATGCTGAAAATTTCTTCAGTTTGAAGCCAGGTCAAATTGAATTTGGACACTTTTTGAAGGGTTTTCTACTTAAAAGAGCTCCACACATGAATCTCCTCTTGCTTTTTATGAGTAAAAGAAGATGGTAATTATGGAGACCATGGATTTCTGCAAGTTTCCATTGCAAATTTAACTTGCTTGATCCTTGACTAAAGCTTGCAAGCAAGGTACATGTTTTGTGCAAGTGACCATTCCGGACATATCCAATGGATTAGATCTTCATTCCAATGTAATTTTTGGATTTGAAGAGCTTATGAGCACGCAGTTTGCATGCTTTTTTGTTTTTCTCCTTTGCATGCTTTTTTGTTTTTCTGCTTTGCATGCTTTTTTGAGCTTCTAGAGGCTAGTTGGAAGAGCCTATACTAGACTTATAACTAAGTCTTTTGTTTAGCCTTTAGTTAGAGCCTCCGTGAAGCCTTTAGTCAGGCATTTAAGCCTTGTTTTGACACCTTTTGAAGGCCTAGAAAATGAGTACTCCAATTAGTTGTAGAAAAACCATAAAAGCTCCAACCTTTGAAGAAGTGATTTTTGCTGCTTTATGTGCCCTTTGTTTTCCAAATTTCTTCTGCTCAAGGACTTAAAGAATTTGATATTTTTTCACCTTCTCTCCCCCCAAAGCTTTGATACCACAGACAGGAAATTGGATCTTGGGGAGACACATCACTTGCTATTCAAACGGATTAAATTATAAACTTCAATTATTACCATGAGCAAGATAACATAAAACCATAATTAAAATAAACACATGAGAGAGTATTGGGTGCAATCTATACCCCCTCAATAAGTGTCAGCATCCTCCCACTTCTTAAGTATTTATGCTTTATTAATGAAAAATGGCCCAGAAGCCAAAAATAGATGCATGTTTATGCATGGGCTTGCTCTTTACAAAAATGGGGATTGCTTTAACAAAAGCTTTGATAACTTCTTCCTATCTAAACCACTAAAGGAAAAAAATATAAAGAATCCCAAGGGCTAATTCACATGCAACAAAAGTTAATAAGTCCACGCCCAAGTATAACAAAAGTGGGCGGCTCAATAGATCCACGCCCAAGTACATCAAAAGTGGGCGACCAACAATGATACAAAATCTCGTAGTAGATACTATGGCCAAAATACCAAAATGAGAACCGTCCCGGTAATAGCTCATGCCAAATCACCGCCATCACATCCCAACCATTCTGGCTTACGAGCACAAAGCTCGTTAATCTAACCAACCTACATAGGTTGTCCATTCAAACACATTACAAATTAGCAACACATGCTAAAAGTACACAACATCACATAAGCATTAAATCTAACACTTACTTCCAACCATCCTTAATTTCATATATCCTACACATGAAATATTCGGAATCACCCAAGTACCATGCTATGAACATAGTGATTTGACTAAACCCGTAAGTCCCATAGTCAGATTAAGGAAAAGATTACACTTGGATCACCCCAATAACAACAGAAAGACAACCGACAAATCATAACAATTATCGTCATTGGAGCTACTCAAGCTTCCTATCAAGATCTTGGTATAAGGAGAAATCTCTCACCATTCACTTACTAGAATTGAATGACGTCCCCAATTAACAACAGAAAGACAAACGGCAAATCATAACAATTATCGTCATTGGAGCTACTCAAGCTTCCTATCAAGATCTTGGTATAAGGAGAAATCTCTCACCATTCACTTACCTTTAATACTAGAATTGAACGACATGTGCAAATAAATCAGCCATGGAAAAATCATATGAAAACACATAAAAGTATGAAGAAATTAACATAGCACAAAGAATAGAGAGCAATCTTCCCCCCCAGCCGCGGTAAAAGGCTCCACTTCTTCCCACACGAGTATTTTTTAATTCCTTCCAAAGTAGCCCAAGGAGCCATCATAAGTAGCTTTCCTTAATGAAATTGGGCTTGTCTTTTACCAAAATAACCATAAGTCTTGCAACTAAGGTTGCAACCATAAATAATTTCACTCACATGTGCACAAAATATTACACACCCTAACTATACAAAATGACGTGGGCAGAATAACAAAATGTTAGCTTGTGGCCAAATAAATAAAGTAACTCTGCATGATACCACAAACGATAAATATGTGCTATGCAGAACATTGCACCCATACGATGTCTTAGTTAGCTCCGTTGTAGTGCTCATGACCTATTACTAAACAATGCCAACCATATTAGTTACATACAATCAATTGGACTCATAATCAATCTCAACATGATAGCATCTGATGATATACATCAATATCACTAGCTCAGTATATAACATGAAATCACCCATAATACGAATAAAACTACCATGTCCCCAAATGTGTATATATAAATAATAATAGCCCTAACAATAGCCGTTAGTATTTAATAATGGAATCATTCATGATACTAACTATGGCATCCCAAATCTACCAATAGAAGGATCTAGCTAACATCCTTCTTGCTTGAGTTTGTAATTATCCTCAATTATGTATTTGCTTGATCGGATGATTATGAACAAGTGCAAAAATATCACTTAGGCATCCACTGAGCATCTTCTACATGGTTCTTGAAAGTCAAAAGATACTTGGTATAAGTGTGGTAGTGTGTTGATGATCAATGATTATGGCAAGTATTTCCTCTTGATCTCAAATAGTTAGAGGTGGCTCTTCATAAGTAGGATGTGAAGGAAGTGGTCCTCTAAATGATTTCAACAACCTAATGTGGAAAGGAATATGAACATGCTAGTGGTGCAATGGTATATCTAATTGATATGTAAGGTTATTAATCTTTTTGGTGATGACCCTAAATGGCATATCTAATCTATATGCAGGGTCGTTAATCTTTTTGGTAATGACCCTAAATGGTTCATAAAACCTTGGTGCCAATTTCACTATATTGGATTCTCACTTTTGAGACATGTCTTTTCAATTCTGAAGAGGACATAATCACCTTCTTTAAAATAAATGGCTTTACTTTTCTTGTTTACTTGTTTAGTATACACTTCTTGGGATTTCCATATAGCTTCACGTACTTGCTGAAATATATTTTCAATATCACCATTAAACTCATCTTCAGTAGCCTCTATTTTATGAGAAAGGTGAGAGGTAGGAATCGGTACATCTTTCCAATAAACACGGCCCGGAGCTGAATAATGTGTATTGTTATAAGAAAATTGAAGAAGGTGAATGTATTTATCCCAATATAGGTTGGGATAAAACATAGGCTCTACGTAAGTCTAGAATTGTACTATTTGTAACTCCAGTTTGCCCATTGGACTCTGGATGAAATCCAACTTAGAGTCTAAGTTGAAATCCAACTTAGAGTCTAAGTTGTCAAAAAGAGTGTAGTCCAAAAATGACTATAAAACTTAGGATCATGATCAGATATAATGACATGGGGTAAGCCATGTATACAAAGATTTTCTTAATAAATAAGTGTGCGGCTTGTTGAGATGTCAATATCTTTTTGCATGCAATAAGATAGGCTTCTTTACTAAAGATGTCCACTATAGTCCGAATCATGTCATTATAACTCGCAGTAGTTGGAAAGCCCATACGAAATCCATTGATATATTCTCACATGGTTCATTAGTAATGGGTAATGACATCAATAAGCCTTGAGTCTTGCCTTTTTAGCCCTTGATATTTTGGCAAGTCATGCTTTTGGCAACAAAACTAGCTAATCTTTTTCATCATAGGCTAATAGAATTCTCTAGCCATAACATGTGATGTAGAGGGGATACCCATCTATGACCCATATATGGAGAATGATGCATCTCCTCTAAAACAATCTCTCTCAATGGTCATGTGATGCATTAGCTTTTCTGAAAGAAAATATATCATGAGTACTTAACCATTAGAAGTTTAATTGTTATCTTTCATTGAGTTCCAAGGTTCCAAAAAATTTGAGATCCTACTCATAGGAATCCTTCATGGTTGTAAATGTGGGTAATGCATGAACTTGAAAAATTGTGACACACCATATTGGATGTCTAGTCCTGAGGTGCATATATAGATTAGGCATCCAACATCTTGATCATAAGTGGTTATGTTGAGTGTTTCAATTACATCCTACAAACTAAGTTTTACACCATGTTCCATTGGTGTAAAGATAGGTTTGCAACTTTCCATGTTGAACTTCTTGAGCAATGACTTGATGTACTTTAACTGCTTAATGACTATACCATCATCTTGCTATATAAACTGCATACCCAGGTAGTAATGCAAAAAGACCAAGGTTTGACATCTCATAATTTAAGGCAAGGTTAGCTTAAAAGCTATAATGAAATCCTCATTGGTGCCTCTCACTAACATGTTATCTTCATAGAGAAAGCAAATCCTACTTACCCTTTTTCACATATAAAGTGCTTTCCGTAGGACTGTTTTGAAATCCCTATCTAGTCAAATAGGCATGAATCTTCTAGTATCAAGCTCTGGGAGCTTGTTTCAAACCATATAAAGCTTTATTAAGCTTTCATACATTCTATTCTTGACCATGTTGGGCAAATCGAGCTGATTGACTCATAAACTTTTTCTTATAAGAAGTCACCATTCAAGAATACAGTTTTGACGTCCAATTGGTGCACTTTTCAATGATGGGCTGCCAAAGCAATAACAAATTACGGATAGAGGTTGTATGGGAAGTGGGAGTAAAAGTTTCACCTTAATCATTCCCTTTTTTTTCTAGGCATAACCTTTTGCAACAACAATTTTGGCTTTGAATATGTCAACGAATCTATCTACCTTTTTTTAGCTTTAAAAACCCACTTAGTACCAATAACTTTCTTAAGTGGTAGATTCACTAAATCCCATATACCATTTTTTTGAATGGAATGAATTTTATCCTACATGGCTTTCAACAAATTTGGATCTTCTTGAGCCTCTTCAAAAGGCTCAGGTTCATCTACATCATGTAGAGAACTAAGAAATACAAACTCAACAATATCTGCTGAAAGAAGTGGTTTGAGCATCGAATCTAGTTATACCCTACAAAGGAGTTGACAATTTGCTATCTTGCAAGGTTCTTCTAACCTATTTAGCATAAGCCTAGATTCATTAATTATTGATCTTTTAACATTTACTACCTGCATCGTTGGTGCATCATTTCCTTGAGCATGCCCCTAGGCAAAATTTGATGAGAAATCAATAGATACTAGCATAGGTAATAAACCATCAAACATGGCTGGAGAATTAGCATAGGCATGCCAATTAAATTCCATCATTAGATAGACAAAATCCTATGTAAAAACGGCATTCCTAGTGATAATAATCTTCTAAGTGAGAGGGTGGAGAAAACCTTTACTTTCAACACTATAACCAATAAAAATGAATTTCACTGCCTTGTTTATCAAGCTTAGTCTTGCTTTGTATTTGCACATGTACATATGCCAAACAAGCAAAAACATGCATGTGTTGAACCTTAGATTTTTTATTGAACCAATCCTCATAAGAAGTGATAGTACTCAAAGATTTAGTGGGACACCTATTTAGCACATCGGTAGCATAAAGAACTGCTTCCATCCAAAACTTGTGTGAAAGCTACTGACCTTTAACCATGCATCTAACCATCTCCATGAGAGTCTTGTTTCATCTCTTAGCAGCACCATTTTGCTATGGTGTAAAAAGGAGTTATACACTGATGCTTAATGCCTTTTTGTGCAAAAAAAACTTTAAATGCATTGGACATATATTCCCCATGTATGTCTAAATGGAAACTTTAAAATTTTAAGCTAGTTTCATTTTCAATGATGGCAACAAAGTGTTAAAAATGAGAAAATACGTCTGATTTTTCTTTCATAGGGTAAGACCAGCCATGTTTACAGTAATCATCAATGAATGTAACAAAATATAAGCTTCTTCCCAAAGAAATAGTCCTCATTGGACCACACACGTCACTGTGTCTGAGCTATAATTTGTGATTAGCTCTATTTACTGCATTCTTTGGGAAAGGTTGGCGAGAAAGTTTACCAAGAATGCATCCCTTACAAACATATCGTGGTGGTGGATCAAGGTGAGGAATATCCTCTAACATCCCATGTTGCTACAAAAGCATTAAACCACCAATAGAAATGTGGCCAAACCCAGCATCCCACAATTGGGCATCTTTCATTGAATTGCCAAATAAGCAATATCACACTTATCATACATGTCCAACTTGTACAAACCAATGGTGGTTAAAGATCTATTAAGCACAATTTATTTTTCATGTTCTCTGTCTCACGGATAATGCGTTTATCATCTACAAATTCAACATTAAGACCCCCCCCCCCCTTGCTCAATCTATTTATCCTATAAGCACAATCTATTTGTCTTGTTCTCTGTCTCACGGAAAATGCATTTATCATCTACAAATTCAACATTAAGACCCCCTCCTTACTAGAGTGGGCACAAAAAGTAGATTCTTTTGAATTCTTGGAACAAAAAGTACATTTTAAAGACAAAGATCCTCACCACTTGTATAGTAGTGAGAGTTATCTCACCAATACCTTTGATAGGGTAAAAGTCATTGGTACGTAACAGTGTGACCATCTTTGTGCAATCTCCATATGTTTGACTATCCCACCAATACCTGTGATGGGGTAAAAGGCATTGGTACGTAACAGTGTGACCATCTTTGTGCAATCTCCATATGTTTGACCAAACTTTGTTAAGAAGTTATGTGCTTAAAAGAACCACTGTTAAGAAACCAATTGTCAGAGAGAGCTGCACTGAGACAAGCATCCTATTCATGATTATAATTATATCATGCTAGAGACAATTGCACTGAGACATGCATCCTGTTTACGATTATAATTGCAAATAGTCACCATTAGTGAGAAATCTTGATGGATAACAACATTACTAGAGTCATCTTTCTTTAAACTATAATTATGTAAGGTAGAATTGTTGAAATAGAGATAGTAGAAGGCTTGTTCACTAGGAGCAAGAGCTCAAGAAGGTACAATGAAGTATAAAATGAACAACCCTAACATGAGGATGAGGTCGCTTATATACTAGCTAACCCTAAGGCACCTGTTCACACGTGGATGGCCATGGGGAAAAAGCCAGTGGGACAAAAATGCCCATGGCATAACTGCGTGACCTCACAATGTAGTACTACCAATTATCTAACAAATTTTATCATGTCTATAACTTAAAAAAGTGAAAGCCATATGGCTAATCTTAATACTCTTCATAGAATCCTGGACATGTAATGTGGCCTCAATAGGTCTATGAATTCTAGAATCTTTAGAATCTCATGAATATGTGCCTCTACTCCTCTTTCTTGGGGATAATTAGCTTATCTTTCACTTAAATAATGCAAGAAAGTTTTATCGCCCCGCCTTGACTTGATTTGTTTGCAAAAAGCTAAGTTTCGTTGTTGTAAGGTAAGACGAGTGTTAATAACTCCAAGTAATTTGATTTGAGTGGTAGAATAGTTGGAAAAGTTTTCAAGGTGCTTACAATAACAATGTTGAAAACTAGCCTTCAAGGCTGCCATTGAAAGCTAAGATGATTTGGTAGCTTTTTACAGATGTTTTCTCTTATTTGTCAGGCGCACCAATATTATTTAAAAAAACTTGTGCATAAATAGCCTCAGAATTGGCCCTCGATTGTGAGAGGACACAAGCTTTGGGCCCCAATGTAATCCAAAAAGGCTATTTTTAAAAGCCTCATGTGTACAAGAGCTATAAAGGTAGCTTAATCACCTTATATGGATTAAGAAAAATGTAATCACACTAGGAGAAAGCTCATGAAACTTCACACTTTTTCTTAAGCGATTGGATCTTGATCTTTGCACACAAGGTAGCTATGCTTCTACATATTATTTGGGAACTCCAAGACATTTCTAAACTTGTTGTGTAGTCATATTTTGAAGAGATGCACCATAGCAAATTTTGTTATAATAAATGATAGGCATCATTATATGTGAAGTTTCTTCAAGCCTTTCAACTACAAGAGCCTTTGTATTAAGGTTTCAAGCACCTAGTTTGCCCAAAGGTCTTTCCTTATTTGTCCAAGGGTCATTCATAGTAATAACCCTTCCTTTGAACTTTAGTTCCCCATTTGCAAGCATTTATTTTTTCTCCTTGATAAATACATTAGCCCTGATACCACTGACAGAATCTTGGTACACGGAGGAATCTCTCACCACTCACTTACCTTTCAAACTATAATTGAATGACATGTGCAAAATAATTAACCATGGCAAATGCATATACAAGCTCATAAAAGCATAAAGAAATTAACACAAGACAAAGCATTGGGTACAATCTCCTCCTCATAGTAGTGAGTGGCTCCACTTCCCACACGAGGGTATTTTTGATATTTTTTCTCACACATAGGTATTTTTTATATTTCTTCCAAAATAGCCTAAGGATCCATAAATAGCTTTCCTTTAAAAAAATGGGCTTGTCTTTTACAAAAACAACCATAAGTCTTTAAACTAAGGTTGCAACCATAAATAGTTGCACTCTCATGTTACACACCCCAACTATACAAAATGGGTGACGTGGGCATAATAACAAATGTCGACTCGTGGCCAAATAAATGAAGTAACTTCGCATACAAACGATAAATATGTGCTATGCATAACCCTACACCCAAACGACATCCTAGTCGTCTCCGTCGTCGTAGTGCTTATCACCTATTACTAATAAAGCTAACTATGTTAGTTACATATAATAAATTGGACTGATCACAAAATCAATCCCAACATGACAACGTATGATGATATGGAGAAACATATACACCAATAAAACTAGCTCAGGAGATAACACGGAATCACCCCCACCAATATTAATAACATTAGCATGGCCCCAAATGTGCATACATAATAACACTAGCCCGTTAGTATTTAGTAATGGAATTACCCATGATACCAACTACCAATATGGTGGAATTACCTGTTAGTATTTGGTAATGGAATTACCCATGATACCAACTACCAACATGGTGTAATCGTATTTCTGGTGTCCCCAACCTACTATTAAAGGATCTAGCTAACGCTCTCGAGTTTCAATTATAGCTCTTCCTATAAAGTCATCATAATTAGTGGTGGAAATAGCATTTGTTGTTCTAATCCTTGGTGGTATGGAGATGTAAAACTATAGGATGCATTCCCGTTCTTGTTTTAGACACTTTTAGATTCTGAAACAAAAACATATGCATTCCTATTCTTATTTCAAACACTTTCAGAGTCTCCCTTACTCTACTTATGGCCATTTGACCTCCCGTTTCTATCTCTACAACTCTTCCCACATTAGAAGACAAGAAATGACAGTTTTGATGTTGGCATAAACCTATTTATCGATAGAATCTTACATTATTCTTGATTGTGGCTCTAGCCAAATCAAGTGCGATATACTTTTCCCTCCTAAAGTGGGTTTCAAGTCTCTTCCCCTTGTCCTGGCTTGTGGTACCGAACTAGGATGTTTCATTGGATGGTCCTTATTGCCTAAAAGAGATGGGATTTTTTGTGGTTGGGTCAATAGGTGGAAGTATTGTTAGTTTCCTTGTAATAGGCACTTCCCATGCACCTCCATGGGTAGAAAATTAACTTATCCCAGGTTGGTTTTGGCTACGATGATCTAATTGGCTATTAAGGCCACAACATAGTTTTAGTTTGCAGAGTCTCAGGGATGATGTCCCTCTTGAACAAGGTCTTATGTAATAGGGATCATTGTGAAATATCCTAAGGCTTTCTCTAACAAAGCTTTTAGAGGAGAAGGTGGTATAATAAGGGATTTGCAGTCCCATATGTGACTACATAACCTTGCTACATGCCATTCCTTTAACCTCTCTGATCCATAGATTCCTCACTAGAAGTTGTGTCAAAGCTAAAGGATTCCTAACATCTTAGGCATGTGATGCTCCTTTGAGTATCACTTGAATGATATGAATCTAAGCTCAATTGATAAGAGGCTCTTTGGACAATTCGATGTGCTACCCATTTGAGTAGGCAGTTTGAGTAAACTCATTTCCTAGAATTCATATAGATCTCAAAGAGAGTGAACGGATCTTTTTCATAAATCTCACTCTTTTTAGGCTCCTAGGATATTCCCAAATTTAAAAAATTTCACCAATATTTTAATTTTGAGTTTGGATAAACTTTTCGATTTCCTACAATTTTATGCATATAACTTGAATTGTCCAAGAATTATACAACGTATCGTTACAATCTTTCGATGTGGACATTTAAAGGCCCGATGTAGAATTAAACTCTTAGTCGTACAAATGAATTATACGTGGAAATTTTATCTCTTTTTGCTCCATACGGAGTAAATTGTACGATGTATGAAATGAATCATACAATATTACCAAATTAAGTGTATTATAAATGTTTACCTGAATTATACATGGTGTATGTTTGGAAGAATGCCTGTACTATAAGAATGATCTACCCTACAAATGGAACCATCCGATGTGTCACTCAAATTATCTGGTGCATTGTTCAATTGTTGAATTACACTAACATATAAAACTAAGTGTATGAATAAAGTGTCATGTATCAATTAGTGATTAAAAGATTACACTTGCCACCTATCAAAATTTGCAGGTTTTTCCTTACACAATTGCAACTTTTCTAATTTTGTGATTTTGATACAAATTTTGAGTTTGTGAGCCTTTTTAAAATTCAATGAATAGATCAAGCCTAAATGTGCTCAATTTTTCAAATCAATTAGACCCCCACCCCCCGTCGCCCTCCTCCTCCTTCTTTCCACCCTCTCTCCTTACAAAACATGAATAACCTACAAGACAACAAAACTACTTATAATGAGAAGGGTGATCCTCAATAGAGAAGAAGCTTTGATCAATGGGTACATACACATGTGCCATCCTAAGCCTCTAGCCTCTATTTTTGGTTGTGGACACATTGAGATGTTCCCACCTTTAGGTATTATTCTTGGCTAGCAAGAACATCAAGGCTAGTCAACATCGTTGGTTAGTGTAAACCTATGCTACAAATCTTTTTATTCCCTTTTACTAACATTGATATATCTAATCTTCTATTTAGTGTCTAGTCTCATGAATTCTATTCTAATGACTTCTTCATTAGGCTAACCAAAGAATTAATGTAATTGCTAGTTTCTTGCCAAACCTTTTCCATTTGAACTACCATTTTTTTTTCGCCTTGCAAGCCCTTGCCACATTCAGAAGCTCTTATATGGACAAGCTCCCCAAAGGTGGTGTGTTAGGGATAAAGTCCTCCTCATATAGGAAGTCCCCACTAGTGTGTTAGGGACCCGCAAAGGAAGTCCCCAGTGGTGTTAGGGATACTACTTTTATTAAGCTTTACATAAATCCTTCTCACACCATGGATTGAAGAGAGAGAGAGAGAGAGAGGTATTAACGTAGAATGCAACACGAGGGCATATACGACCAACAGAGGAAATTGCATAAGCCCTTTTTGTGCCAAAAAAAAAGGCAATAAAAGTAGCTCTATTTTTGCCATTTATTTATCAAGGCCCTTGTTGTGTATATACTTTTGAGTGGAATCGTGAGCTTAAGTTGTACCACGGCGAGATCGCTTGGCGCCATGCCGGTGAGTGAGTCATATTTTCTTCTAATGCAAGAACTCTTGTCTGCGTTTTCGCGGTTGAATGAATGTCTGTAACCTGCTGCTTTGTCTGACAGAACCCATTCATATTTTTGGAAAATCTAAATAACCTGTATAAAGTTTGGACCAAAAAACTCTATTTTCAGCTTCTCAGCGCCTGATTTGGGTAGTAATAAGAGCAGAATTTAACAAAATAATGCAAACGGCTTGTTTAAGCAAGCTCTAATGGTAGTAGATGCCCTTATGGTGGTGCGGCGTGGATGCAGGTCAGACACCTGCTGGAAATTGAGCCCCCAGGGCCTACACGCTACTTGATTGGAGCCCTTGTCATGATGGTGGGGGTTGTTCTACCTGTTGGCTACATGATGTTTCGAAACAAGAGGGTGCCTAGCATCTCCATGTATGGAAAACAGACGTAGGTGGGCTGTTACCTTTTTTTTCTCTTTGACCCCTGATTTTTTCTATCATTTTGCAATCAGTATGAAATGATCACACCACCAAATTGTTGTTTTGCAGGAGTAAGTGAGGACTTGTCCTCACAGTAAGTGAGGAATTGTCAGCAAATTGTGCTCCATTATATTGGATATGGCATGATGCTCCAATGGGTCATATGGAATGCACTCTTGCGGATCAGATGGACCATACTTAAACGCAAGATGCATCATTTCCAGGATCTCTCATGGATCTAGAATATTATGTAGCAACTCACACGAACCTTGTGCTATTGAGGTAGCATTTTCTTTGACTAATAATCTGACATGGCACACTTAAGCTTGTATTGCTCTCAGTGCTCATTTCTCAGCCTTCATGATTGTCTCTTTATCGCTTTCTGATTATTGATTTAAATCAATTATGGTTGTTTTTTTGAAATGTGGGACTATTTGAGCTTGTATGAATGCTTTGTCTGAAGCGTGCGACAGTCACACACAAAGGCTCATGGCATGTTTATCTAGTGTATATCTTGTCTAATGGAAGTGCTACTAAAGACAGTACTTGAGATCATGTAGTTCAAACCATAGTTGCAAACATTCGCGAATGCATGGTGTTGCAAACGTTTGCAAACGTTTGCAGTTTGCATCCCTTTGCAAACTTGACCTGCAATTTCAAGTTTCAAGCTTTCAAGTTTTTCATTGTGTTTTCAAGCATTGACTTTGAACATTCTATTTATGCCCAAAAAAATTATTTTTTTAACCTGCCACGAATGCGAATGCATCCACCCTCAATGCATTCTTTTGCAAACTCGGCATTCTCGAATGCGAATGCACGAATGCAAAGAATGCTTGCAACTATGGTTCAAACTTTCTTAAACATGAGATTGGCATTGGTACTATATACTGTGGCAACCATGTAACTGCATCCTGTGTGAGGTGAATTCAGGCCTAGCGAGGTTTTTTCTGCTCTTCTGTCATTACCACAATGATACAAGTGAAATTATGTAAACAGATGCTATGTCTGAGAGTTCTCTTGGAATGTCCAAACAAGCTTTCTAAGTGGAGATGCCATCAATAGGTGCCATTTGGTTTGTGATTGTGTCCACTAGATCACATTGGGAGACCATTGCCTACTCAACTTAGGTTGCTTCTCATGTGGTGATGACTCTTAAAAGTGAGTTCCCGATGCCTTGCATTCTCTTTATCTCTGAAAGGCTTGATAAAAGCAAGATCTACTTCAAGATCAAGATCAAGAATGGGTATCGATAGTAGAGAAGGGCATCCGCAAGGCAACCTTTTGCATAAAAAAGGGACCCAAAGTGATACCTTTTAGGCTGATCAATTCACCAACATCCTTAACAAGTAGGGGTTGAAAATGGGCTGACCACCCCCTTAAGGTATTTTTATTAGCAAAATGAGTATTTTCCTTGTAGAAGATGCTTGGAATAATCCTCATCTGGTGCACAATTTTCCAAGTACATCAAAAGTATGTAAACAAAACAAGCCAAGGATTTCAGAACCAAGGAATACTTACGAACCTGTGATAGCCGGTCACACGATTCACAACCAGGCAAAACAGGCCATACGTGTAAGGCTGTTTGTAAAGCACAACCAGCCAAAAACGACCTCTAGACACACACAGAGGGCAACCAGCCGGTGCATAACATGCAGGAGAGCTGGTAGTGTGCCTGCAGAGGTGCTGGCCGTATAGATACGGTGCTAGTGACCAACAAGTTAGTGCAAGGTTTTGTGCCACGGATTTGGTAGGCTCAAAATGTGTGACCTTCAGAGGAGAAACTATTTTGAGAGATAATGCCCAAATACTCCGAGAGTGTTGACCTTCAGAGTGTTGATTCTTTTTCAAGAGATTATGTCCTAATACTTAGACGTGTTTCCAAAGGAACCGCCTCATGGGTTATCATCTCTGAGGGGTGTAGACCATAATATTGAGCAGCCCCTGGGGCATAGCCAGTGTTTGGGCAGCCTTACATGTTGAGTCAATCTAAGGTGGATGAAGTTGCTAGACAGCTTCAAGAGTACCTCTAAGATGGACCTCCAGATGGCGGCCTAGCAAGTCACAATGGCGAACACCAGTTCTCCTTGTGAACAAGAAAGGAGACGAAAAGAGCATGAAAGCAGCCTCCTTCCTTACAAGTGTGTGCGAAGCTTCCTCCAGCCCACAATAGCTGGTCAAGTTGCTGATTCTGGTGTTCTAGCTAATTCTGGTAACCCATGTACCCACACATGCATGGGCAGCCCAATTCCAGGTGCCCTTGGCCAGTATGTGTCCTTGTTTTTTTTTAAAGCGTTGCCTGCCTTGCTTGTGAAAGGTTCCAATTAATATAATTTGTCCACGCATGGTTTAATGTTGCACGTACCTATAATGACAAACATTAGTAATAAATGCTTTAATACATTTTTAAACCACTAGCCCAATTGTTTGCTTCAAGGCAACCTTTAGCTTTACCAGCTCCACTTGGGCTTGCTAGTCTTGCATGAAAGAATGTGCACAAGCGGAAGCAAATAAACATGAGAGAGAGAAAGATTGCAAGCAAGAACTAAAGCTTTATTAGCTTGAGGTTACAGAGTACAATAGCCAGCAAATAGGGCAATGAATGATGATTGAATGAATAAAAGAGAGCAACTCTTATATACTTGTGCATGAAGCAGTCGGCTGTAGGAAACAGGCCGACAAGACTCCACGACAGCATAAATAGAGATGCAATATTTTAACACCCCCTCTGCATCTTGAAGTGTGCAAAAAAGTTAGAAGAAAACTGATGTGACGAAGGTGCGACCATGGACACCTCAGCATGGCCAGTACTGAGTACACCTTGGAAAATGCACATGTCAGCTTGTTGTCTTCAGAAAACATAATGCCACTATAAAGAGCAAAAGAAGATCTGCTTGGCTCCAAACTCACAGTAGAACTGTGAACACATCACATCTAATAAGCCTCGAACAAATGAACATGGAACACATCCTGTCCATAGTCTCTGCTAACCAATAGTTCTGGAACTCATCCGAACCATGAAGGAAACTTGGTTGATCATGAAGCTCATCCGGACCATCAAGTGAACTTGCTTGTCTTTATACTTGGAACTCCGACACACGGGTCCCATGCTCCAGATTTAATATAAGAGAGCTTTTGAAAGCCCCTTCTCCCGCCCACAAGCCGTTTCTGGAAGATGGCACACGGGGGGATGCCCTTAGGATCAGAGCAGGACACCAGTCATGTTCTCTCCAAACTGTAAGGCCTTGGGAGAGCTGGGGTTATCACTAGACGAGTCAGTGTCAGTGTCATGTGACTTGTCTTTGCCCTTCTTTGAAGACTTGCCCTTGTCCTTGGCTTTGTCTTTGTCCTTTGACTGTCAATCCTTTGATAGGTGGCCTTTCTTCCCACACTTGTAACACCAACTCCGAACTTTCTTCTGCACCGTCGAGAGTGCCTGATCAGGTCCAATAGATGATGAAACTTTCAATTTCCCCTGAGAAACTAGGATGGATTCCTCTTCCAAGAGGAGAGTACACAGATCATCAAACTCGAGGGAACGTGTTGTGATCTGAACTCGCAAAGCTTGGGAAACCATGTCATAATCTGCAAGAAGCCTGATGAGGAGGAGAGCAGCTAACTGAGAAGAGGTCAGGGCAGTACCCATTGCCACTAATTGGTCATGAATTACCTTAACCTTCATCACAAATGACTGCATGGAAGTCCCTGGTGTAAACTCCAAGGAAAAGAGCTGACCCAATAGGTTGTAGAGTCCCGTTCATATAGATTTGTCAGCTTTCTCCAAACAGAAGCAGGGGAGACCTCTGGTGAGATGGCTCGTACGAGTGCAGAGTGAGCTTTTGAGTCTTGATTCTCCCAAGCTGAGAGTTCTGCGAGAAAGGCATCCTCCTGGTACTGAGTCCACTTCCTAGAGCTGGTAGGGCGTTCGGGCTTTCATTCGTGGCCCTGAACAATCTCCCAGAGTCCCTTGTGTGTGAACAAGACCTTCATCTGTAGCTTCCAGTGATCATAGTTTGAACCACTGAGCTTGTCCTCCTTGTTCGTGCAGGGGGGACCCATGTCTACCTCAAAGAAGCTATGTCTCAAACAACCTCTGTAGCTAAGCAATCCACGTGCTCTCTCAAGCACCTTTCCACAGGATCCAATTAGGGACTAATAGCCCCCTCCGAAGATGCAAGTTGGACAGCAGCAAAAGAAACCCAAAAAACACACCATCGGGAACATCCCACCGGAAGAGGGAGGGGATCTTGGAGGGAGAACAACTGATGTGCCACTTGTCTGATGCACTTACTGAATCTGTAGCTAGACCTCCTCCACTTGCCTCTATAGAAGCTTGTAGAGCAAAAAACGCAGCCGAGGTTTGAAGGATCTACAGCCTGGAGAATCTAGGGAAGCAGAAAACGGAGAGAAGCAGATTGTGTAGCAGCGAGAGCCTAGCTGTATGATACCATGAAAGAATGTGCACAAGCAGAAGCAAATAAACAAGAGAGAGAAAGATTGCAAGCAAGAACTAGAGCTTTATTAGCTTGAGGTTACAGAGTACAATAGCCAGCAAATAGGGCAATGAATGATGATTGAATGAATAAAAGAGAGCAACTCTTATATACTTGTGCATGAAGCAGTCGGCTGTAGGAAACAGGCCGACATGACTCCACGACAGCATAAATAGAGATGCAATATTTTAACATTGCAGTGATCCATGTACTACCAAATGTGCAAAACCAACCTAGGAGATTTATAGGATACCCGATATACATATATACCACCACTGATCTTGCCATAACAACCAACTCTACCTAAACGGATGTAGATCAATTAGGTTTTGATCAAGGAGCCTCTAGACAAAGGGGAGTATCCTTGTGAGTTAGAGATAAATAATGACTATTATGAGGAGCCACAAGATATCTTGCCGGACTTTTATGTTATGCAGGGTGCTACACCAATTCCAATATTTCAAACCGCGGCTCAATGGAAAGGACAAGATATGAATTCTAAGGTGTGAAGGGTTCCATTGCAATGTTCACAGACCCCAATGAATAGCGGAGTGTCCTCTCATGAATATTGTACCAAACCAATAGTCAACTACAAGTGCATGTGTAAACAAGAACAACTCAAGCCTCCTTTACATGTTCACAATGTGGAGTGGACCATCTAATCAAGCTGGAGAGGCTTCAACTTCTACACGAGATGGTTACTCTTGTTGATGGAATTTGACTTCATGATCACAGGGCACAAGGGTCTCAACATCCAAATGGGCAATGCATAGATGATGAACTCCCTGATGCTAATCCATTCAAGATAGATCTCGTGCTAAAGTGGAGCAATGAGATTTTACAATACCTTGCGTATGGTGTTTTGAGAACCGCCACCCATTGAACAAGGATAAGATGTGTCGAATTATTGAGTTGGCAGCACCTTATCAATTGGTTATAGGACAACTATACAAGCATGGTAAGGATATTTTTTTTGGAGATGTGTGCGTGAGGATGAGTTTGTAACAACCATCTCTTGATGCAGTCACTACCAACGACTCTATGTTTAAGGAGTGAAAATATTAAGTGTATGTGCCTTGGATGCCACGTGCATCATAGCACTTGGATGCCGTGTGGACATACATCACTGACAAGTGCAAGGCCTTGAGGCCAGACACCAAGCATATTCATTGTAAGTCCTTGTCTAGGGACGAGTCACGACTCACCGGTGTACCACCAAGGGGTAGTTAGCGTCGTGTCTTGCGCAAGTCAGTGTGATGCCTGTTATGCACACTTGTAATCCTCATGTATGGTGTTAACATGTCACGTCGTCCCGTGTACTTGTTAGACTGCTTGGTCTGCCCATCAACAACGAAGTCTAGGTCAAATGCATCGTGGTGGTGTTGGTGAAGTTTGAACCTGTCACATGCAAAAGCTCTAGGAGTCTTCTTTCAGCCCTAAACACCTTCTTGGAACATGCTGATGCAAAACGCAAGCAGAAGATGGAGAGGAGAGAGAGAGAGTTGAGTTTTCAGTATATTAATATAGTACAAAAAGGTGTACTTGGCAAGCCATAGGCTGCCCCTTGAAAAGGTGATCTTGACTCAAAACAGTCCTACTCTATGAGGAGTGAATGAACAACAAGGAGCCTAGCAATTGCTATTTATAGATCTTGGGAGCTCATATGGACTCTCCACTTGCTGCAGCCAACGGGCAGTCGACACAAAATATCCTCTTTATTTGTAGGCTGACAGCCTCCTGATGTTTACCAATGTCTTCCCCACCTATGCTTATGTGATATGCAGCAGAAGTCTTTGTATTGGAAGATCCTGTCACACAAATGCTCACACCGTCTTCTGTATCATCCTGAGTTTCATGAGTTTAGCAATCCACTTTAATACTTCAAACTTTAAAGAGATGAGAGAGAGATATATGAGAACTGTACACCAGATTGGGTCCCGAATTACCCACTGAAGGGCCCCCTAGCCCGATAACGAGATAGTATTTGCTTTATTACTTTAGAGAGAATGACTGTGGATTGTAGATAAGCCAAACGCAAGATTCCTGAGGGTCGGAAGCCTGGCTGAACTGTACACGGGTGTAGCAACACCTCAATGAACTGATCTCGAGCCTATGCACTCTTCCCGAGGGCATGAGGAAGGGCTGCACACCTGAGGCTGAGAAAAGAAGGCGGTGGACTGTTCTAAGCTATGTTAGAATGCTGTAAATGCTTATGAATGATAGAATACCTTTACCAGATGATTGGTGTATGCTTGGATGATGCACTGAATGCTGGATACTGATGTAGACTGATGAATCAAGGCTGAAACTGCTGGGAATCTGCAAACGCAAGTCTATAGGGCTGACTACTGTTGTAGGACTGATGCTGGACTGAAATGCTGACTGAATGGCTGCTGTAGAACTGTAAACGCAGGGCTGTAGAGGCTTGGACTGCAGGCGGCTGTGATCTATGCAGAAAACGCAGAGGTGCCTGCTGTTTTGGGCCTATGGATGTACTGTATGGCTGCGCCTATGGCTGCAGGGATTGCTGAACTGCTGCGTTGGAGAACCAGGGTTGGCTGAAGCAAAACACAAGTACTCCAAGGGCTGGATGAGACTAGTCTAGGCTGAAGGCAAGGGTACTCCTAGGGCCGAGGAGGAAAGCTCTTAGCACACTGAAGACTGAATGGAGAACTAAGCCCTATGCAAGCCTATTTATACTAGATAGGGGTTGGTCAAGTTGGCTGGTCATAATTTAATAAACTTTATGTTTATAAATGACATTAAATGCTAAATAAATATCATAAAATATGGAAAAAATACCAGATAAATCTTAGTAAATTCCCTAAGGTTTCTGGGATGTTCTAAATGATGCACAGGCATATGAATGCATATTATGCAGGATGCAGAGTGCTTTTTGATGCAAACCCTAAGGCTTCTACTGACTCTACATGCATGAATGATTCTCTCCAAGTGGGTTAAGGGACTTGACTGACTGACTAACCGACCCGCTAAGGCCGAGGAATGACCTACGTAGCTCGTGCCTGACTTATCCTGGACTGAGGATGTACAATGGGTCACGGCGTACGACAAATATCATCCTCCTGGTTCTAATAATTTACAAATGTTGCACTGCTGATGATGAGCCAGTTTGTCACCATGCACTGAGTGCAGAGTGCATGTCACAGAAGCTTAGTTGTTATAGCTCCCAAATCAAGTCTTTTTTTGTTGTCTCTGAGGGTCTAACACTGGGATCTTGCATGTCTATGTGCATGCACATGACCACCCCTTCTGCTAAACTTGATGACGGGATTCCAACTTCTGACCTTGGATGACTGTCATCATCCTCTTGTCTCCTCATGGAGTCCCCAATTTGTCATCCTTTCCTTCTTGGCAACCTTTTCACTGAAAACCCTGCCCGGTCTCCAAATCTGATGAAGATCTGTGTATCTATTCCACCTTGTCCCCTTGCCTTCTTGCTCTGTCCTTGAACACTTTGTTTGGTCTTCTTTTCATGAATGTCGAGTCTGGCACTCTCACTCCACCCCTTGGAGGATCATCCTCCCTTGAAACCGTTTCCTAGTATGCCCCAAGTGGCATCTGACTCACAGGACTGCCATTCCCCTTGGGTCTTGTGGAACAACACCAACCAACCTCTTGGGAACGTCTTCCATGTCTTGTGTTACTTTCCTTGGACTGTGACCCTTCATCTGGGACTGAATCAGTGTTTAGCCTTGCTAAGCCCGATGCTTTGATACCGATGTCACATGCAGAAGCTCTGGGAGTCTTCTTTCAGCCCTAAACACCTTCTTTGAACATGTTGATGCAAAACGCAAGTAGAAGATGGAGGGAATGTGTGAAAATATACCCGAAAGGGTATTTTACCCAGCCCAAAAGAGCTATTTTGTCATCTTAGTTAAACATTATCTGCTGGCCAATAGCCTTTCCTGACCAACCAGCACCCACTCTACCTATATATATGAAGCACATCTTTATTCAGCTTGAACAACAAAAGGCACCTCCTCTGCTGGTCGCCTACATCAGGGCTACCATCAGCGTTTACCTCTCGGGTTGCTGCTGCTGGTGCAGGCCGCCTACGTCAAGTGTAAACTCTGCATTCTCTTCTGCTGGACTGGCTGCCTACATCAGGTGGACTTTCAGCGTTGTTCTGCTGTGCAAGTTTGGCCGCCTACACCAGGGCTGTTTTCAGCATTTTTCTGCTGCTGGATTGGCCGCCTACACCAGGGCTGTCTTCGGCGTTTTTCCATCGCCTACATCAGGGCTGATCTCAGTGTTTCATCATCAGGTGTACTTCTGCATTTACTTCAGCACACCATCGGGCTGATCTCAGCGTTTCATCATCAGGAGTACTTCAGCGTTTACTTCAGCACACCATCAGGCTTACCTTAGCATTTATCATCTGAGCTCACATCAGCCTTACATCAGGCGTATATCAGCGCTTACATCAGGCTTACTTCAGCACTGTTATTTGTGTTTTTGGGACAGCAGCCCTCTCTGCTCCTTCAGACTCTCACATAGAGCTCCAGTATTGGATTTTATCATATATATATATATCCCCATTGCATGCTGTGTGATTTTCTTTGATCTCTCGTATATTTGGTTCTTTGGTCTCTTTTGCCCTCACATGGTATTAGAGCTATCGCGAGCAAAAGGATTGAAGACCTTGAGAGCACACATCATGGATCATCTACCCACGATTCCGGAGGATCAGCCTTTTTTACCAGATGTTGATTCTCCTTATTCAGATATAGATCACACGGAGGATGGGACTCCTTATTCTTTGGAGAGCCTCGTTTGAGGTCTTTCATTGGGAGACGACTAACCTATTTTTACCTACTCACCCTCTACACCCTTGGCATATGGTCTTTCTTCTCCGAGCTCATCAGCCGTTACTTCCAGAGGAGGATACATGCCTTCAGCTAGTTTGCTAGCATTGGACCCAGGTATTCAGCCTCATATGGAGAGCCCTACGTCTCATTCTAGCCGACCGCCTGGACTTCGGTATGGGACTTTTTCTTAGGAAGGACACGTACCCCCTCGGTCGTTCGGAGATCCATCATCATCAACCTTGCCGGTGACCGTGTCAGGTTCATATGTGCCTTTTAGTACGTATGTTCCTAACTCTACTTGGGTATCTTCTTCTATAGCACAGGTTCAACATACGGTACCATCAACTACCCTTGATCCCTGGCATTTTGTGAACCCAAACAGAGGAGGGTCTAGGAGTACAATTCACTCTCGGACTTTTGGTGTTCAAGGAGGTAACACTGTTTTCTCCTTCGGTTCACTTTCTGTTCCTGCTCCTAATGTGTTTTGGAATACTGCTCAACTTTAAGCACAAAACCCTCCCACACCCAACCCATGTTTTTTCCTGCTAGTGTTGGCGTGCAGTCATCACTAACTACACCTCCTTTGGGTCCTGCGTATGGGTTCTACCCATCCCAAGTATCTTTCAACACTATGCCCTCTGGCACTGCGGTGCCACCCAGCATTTTGGGGGTATCAGGTGGTTTACCAACCCATCTTTGGCACTAATGTTTTTCCTAATTATGTGCCCTCACAAGGATTTGTGTCTGAGCGAGGTATTCCACCTATGCCGAGTGCCCAAACTTATATTCCATCTTATGGAGTACCCTTGACAGATCCTACACCTATGCCTGGTCTTGGTGGATTTTTTGGTTTTTCACCTCAAACCTTACACTCTGGATATGGGCACCAGCCCTCCCCCTGTTTCTATGTCCAGAAATGCTTTCACAGAAAAGACTCGTTTTAACGGGTCTAATTATACCACCTGGGCTAATCTTATGGAATAGGTTTTTACTTCCCAAGGTTCTTGGAACCTAGTAAAGGGATTTAAACCAAAACCCCACCATTCCCAAGCACCTCTTGAAGTCATCAGCCATTGGGAAGCTAGAAATGCCACTGCCATAGTGGAGCTCATGAAGGCCTTCTGCCGGAGTTTCATTCGCAACTCTAGCAGTTCCCCTATGTCTTTGACAGATGGGCACACCTTGCAGAGAGAGATGGCGCACGTGATCACGTGTGTCGCATTGATCTTGAGCATCAAATTCAAATTTTCTCTATCAAAGAAGGGGATATGACCGGACTGTCAAAGTTACTGAATACCGGCGCCTTAACGCCGAGTATGCCACCACTGGTTCCACCAAGTCACAGGAAGACCAGGTTATCACTTTACTAAACAAGTTTCTACCTAGTTTCTTTACTTTTGTCACTCTGACCATTAGTTTAGAACCTATGCCTAACCTATATGAATGTGAGTACCAACTCTTGCGCTTCGCTCGGTTGCATAACCAATTTCATCCCAAGAAGTCATCCTCTTCCTCCTCTATTGAAGAGGGGGCCCTTGTGTCCAATACCACCTCTACTCAAAAAGGACAAGGGAATTGGAACAACAACTCAAGTAATCAGGGCAAACCTTCCGGCAACAATACTGATTCCAAAAACCCTACCTCAACACCCATTTCCCATTGGCAAAATATTTCCAAAAGAATAGATTTTGCACTCATTGCCAAATGCCTGGACATATTGATGATGAGTGTGTTTTTAAAGCCAAGGAAAATAGAGGCAACACCTCCAGCACCACTAACTCGAACCGCCAAAACAACCAAGGTTGTAGCAATGGCCCAAATTGGAGATCAAGAGGGGTTAATAATCCAACACCTACTTTGCAGGTCTGCCCGCCAAGGACCCAGCAACAAGGCAACGGTTCGACTTGGCCGAGATCCTCTTAGTGGCGATCCACTGGTCAGGTTGCTCAAGCCCCCCCTTCCCAGTCAGTTTCTTTCACCACCCTGGAAGAGATGTTTGATTGGTCTTCCCTTACACCTCATCCCGGTCCCTCGACCACTCACAATGCTCTAGTAGTACAAATGTGTCTTTTTATTCTGTCCATAACTTTGTGGAGTCCACTTGAACTAATCTATATTTGTCTCGTTGTACGGTTGCATGTGCTTCTATTGTGACTACCTTTAACCACTTAACATCAAAGATAAACATATGAAACTTTCTAAAGCCAACCTTGATGATATCTTGGATGGTTCCAAAGTAATCAAGCATGTTCACATCCGTATTTAGATCACTTGCACTAGCCTTGCTTTCTTGCATGAAATTTACTTTAACACCACAATTGAATGTTGGTCTCTTCTTATCGATTCGTTCCACTCGAAAATGGTGTCCATGGACCACAGTGCTGTAAATTTTTGGTACTAGAAGAAAATAACACATCGTTCATTAGTTTATGGAGAATTTGTAAACAATATTTGGAGAACATGTGGACATATCGAGGCTTAGAATGAATGAAATCCCCGGGGGATTCACCATATATAAACTCTCTATATCACGTGCGTTCAAGGCCTAATTCAAAAACCCCTTATTTGTAAATTTTTCATGAATAAAACACACCCTTTTTCTATATAATCTGTAAATGCCCCCTTTAAATGGTACCCTTCTGTATGTAAAAAATGTGTAAAAAAGGGATTTTAAAAACCCCTTTTGTTGAACCCATGTGCTACATTTACATATTTATGAGTGCCTCCCCCCCCGCCCCTCCCCCCTCGAGATGAAATCACCTACATGGTAGTCACAACCGTATGCAAGCTCCGCTTCCTCATCCGTAATAGCTTAACATGTGGACATATCGAGGCTTCCTCAAGTTGATTCATTTCAACTTGAGTGGCTAATCCCCAATCCCTTTCTTGAATGGATCTCTCTACTACATGCTAATTGTTGATGATTATTCAAGGTACATGTGGGTATATTTCCTAAAGCATAAATCCGACGCCTTCCAATACTTTTCCACGTGGGTTCCGTTAGTCACTAATCAAATGGGCGTCTCAATTGGGAGTGCTCGCAATGACAATGGTGGTGAGTTTATCTCCCATCAATTTACTAAGTTCTTGCAAGACCAGGGTATTCAACGCCAACTCACCTCCACCGACTCTCCCTCACAAAATGGAGTGGTCGAGCGCAAGAACCTAACTGTGATGGATATGGCATGCTTCATGCTTTTTGCAGCTGAGCTGCCTGAACCATAGTCACAAGGGACGGGGGACGGGACGGGGACGGGGACGGGGACGGGGGAGGGAACGGCACTCAAAAAATACTTTTTTTTTTCTACTCTACACTTATTCTACTTTGGAAGTACATCAAAATGAGCACAAATTTACACTAAAATGGTAAGCTTTTGAGTCATATTAATAATTAAGTAGATACAAAATGAGTCAGGACTCAGGACTAAGCCTTAAGGAGGCAAAATACATGGACGGACTCAAATGAGTCAATGACAAAAAAGTGCTGAAGACTAGAGGCTAGAGAGACAGTCTATGCAATGTGTTTGAGACAGCACCATATAGATAGCATGTTCTTACACTACTCTCTAAATTTCTGCCGCCGGGGGGATCCAAGGGGGGCGCCCCCGAAGCTTGAAACGAACTCAAAATCGTGATGATTTTTTCAGTGGTCGGCAGCAAAACATCCTATTATTTTGTGCGCTGAGCGCACAAATTCATTCAAGAAAAATAACAACAAGAAGTAACAGCCATAAACGGCTAGAAACAGGCAGGCACAAATTCATTCAAGAAAAATAGCAAGAGGCTTGTTCTTATATAGATAGGCAAGAGAGAGAGAGGAAAGCCTCAAGGGCAAGAGAGAGAGAGAGGGCCAAGCCTCAAAGAGCCAAGGCCCAACAGCCATAAACGGCTAGAAGAGCCAAGGCCCAACAGCCATAATGGCTCGAAAGGAGCAGGCAGGCGGCAGGCAGGCGCAACGGCCAAAAACGCAGCAACGCTCTCTGCCGTCCCCGCACAGTGCCGTCCCCGACAGGCGTCCCTGTCCCTGCGCCGTCCCCGTCGCCGTCCCCTGTGAGAAACGTCCGTCCGTCCCCGTCCGTCCCCGTCCCTGCGCCGTCCCGTTTCGCGATCCCGGTGTTCCAAGGCTCCATCCCCTCCGTCCCCTGTGACTATGGCCTGAACGCCTTTGGTCAGAATCGGTCAACACTGCGGTGTACCTTCTGAACCGTTGCCCCACGGTCATTGTTCCCCACAGGACCCTGTTTGAGGCATTTTTTGGTGAAAAACCAACCGTTTCCCATTTCCGTGTCTTTGGGTGTCGTGCATACACTCACACTCCAAATGACACAAGGGGCAAGCTTGAGCCAAGGAGTGAGTTGGTCATTTTTGTGGGCTACTCTTCTGAATCAAAGGCTTACAAAGTTTTTGATCCAAGATCAAACAAAGTCTTCGTTTGTCGAGACGACGTCTTTGATGGGCGAGATTTACTTCGCCTTCCGTTGCCCATACCAACCGAACAAGAATCTCAGACTGTGCCACATGAACCCCATCAGTCACCTACAACTTCACCTCTTGAGGAGGCTTCCTCCTTAGCGTTTCATCATCAGGAGTACTTCAGCACACCATCAGGCTTACCTCAGCATTTATCATCTGAGCTCACATCAGCCTTACATCAGGCGTATATCGGCGCTTACATTAGGCAGCACTGTTATCTGCGTGTTTGGGACAGCAGCCCGTGAAAGAATGGCTGTAAAACAGAAAAAACAGCAAATAGATCTTGCAAAGAAGCACATGTGCAAAAGAACTGAAGTAGAAAACTTGTTATCTGCTGAAGTAGAGCACGAGGGCTGCCCGTAGGTGCATACAACCAACAGCAATAGCTGAATAATGATGTGCTAATGATGCTAACCCAAGCCACCTATTTATAGGTTGGACAAGAGCTGGTCGGCCAGTATAAAAACAGTGGGCTGGCCAACTATGCAAAAAATACTAGAATAATGTCTAAAAAATAGACAAAAATAGCAGAAAAATATCTAAAATAAGATGAATGCATGGCCTCATAAATCTGGCCAAATACAGCATGAAATATGCACATATATGCCCAATCTGGAGATGTAATGCCAACACCTCCTCTTCAGCGCCAGATGGGAAGACCAACTCTAGCATGCTGAAGAAAGACCTCCAAAGAGTCTGAAGGAACAACCTCCTCATAAAAGGCACAAAGCTTGCGAAGATATGGTACATCTGAATACTGAGAAGGTCTTCAGAAGAAGCCACGAGAAGATCGAGAAGATATCAAAGACGAAACAATAGGATCAATCTGAAGAGAGAAGCCCTCAGGAGATGGAACCATAGATGGTACCTCCTCTGCTTCTGCAACAAGTATCGGGACCGAAGTAGACTCCTCCTCTGAAGAAGAAGGAAATGAAACAACCACTGGAATTAACTGATCATCAGTGATAGTAGAAGTTGTCAGGTTCAAAGTAGGGACAGGCTCCAAGATAGTGGAAGATGCCTCCTCTGAAACATAAGAAGGAGAAGCAACTGCCAAAGTAGGAAGCTCGAGAATATGTGAGGATATCTCGTCAAAATCATCCACCTACCCAGTAGAAGAACCACTATCCTCCTCTAAAAGAGACGAGAGAAAATCTGCAATAATAGCATCAGCATGAAACAACACAAGGGAAGGGAGATACTCATCCAAAGGAATTAGAGGAACTGATAAGGTCTCTATCAGAAACTCCTGTAAATAATCCTCTGCTACAAATAGGGCATTGACTTCTGAATCAGAAGTCTCCTCTGTGACCACCAGGATGGACTCATCGTGCTCCTGTGAAGATGAACCATCTGTCTGAGCCATCGGAGGAGGACTCCTATTTTGCTTTAGCTTTGCGGGAAGCAGCCTGTTTGGCAAAAATTTGGCCTCAGAATGACCAAGTCGGCCACAAAACTCACAAGATTCCTTCATCCCGGAACCCTTGTTGCTGTCAGAATCGTCGTCGTCAGAAGAAGACTTTGTGGTGACTTTCTGCTTGTTGTTGTTGGGGTTCCCTTTTCCGCCTTTGCCTTTGTCCTTGCCCTTGTTAGAGGCAACAAAAGCAGACTCTGACTTGCCTTTTCCGCGAAGCATGCACTTGTCGCGGAGATAACTCACGACTTTCTCAAAAGGGGGGAGAGGATCACGGAAATAGATGTGATCTTTGAAAGAGTCAAAGGATGATGGTAGCTGACCAAGCAGTTTATGGATCGGGTTGTTGATTGAGCTCCCATACTCCTCAAGTTGCCTCTTGATCCTTGTGAATTCCCCAATCTTATCAATGATATTATCTGAGTCATTGATGATAATCTGCTCAAGATCCACCTCCAACTTAGCAATCTTCACGGAAGATACTCTCCTGAACCTCCTCTGAATCTCATTCCACATTTGACTGGCATCACTCCAGGAAGATATAAATTGTGCCTGGATAGATGGTGTCATACAATGGATGATGATGAGACGGGCCCGTGCATCCAGAACTCCATGAAACGCGGGATCCACCAAATGAGGAGTGGTAACAGAGGGCCACACACCTGCTCCTTCAAGAAGCAATTGTGTATAAAACGACCAAGTATGGTAGTTGGTAGCAGTCAGCTTCATGGAATCACTCACTTGAGGGGGTGAATAGGATGGCACATGGGAAGCGGTTGGGATGAGGGTTTGTGGGAGGGGAGAAACAAGAGAAGTGGTGGTGGTGGGGAATATGGAAGGAAAAGAAACAGGAATCTGGGAATAAGGTAGAGAAACATGAAGCTGGGAAGAAGAAACCTGTGAAGTTGGGGCTTAGGATTGGGGAGAAGGGAAGAGAATCCCTGAGAGAGAAGAATGACTATGACCAGAAGCCATATCCTCCGATAATGCAGCAGAATCCTCCTCTTCAACAAAGCTGATCAGAAAATCAGCAAACAACTCCTCGAAAGCTGAGTGCTGCCAAGAGAAAGGAAGGAGAAGAAGGGATGGGAGGGTGGGAAACCAAAAGGAGAGGTAAGAAATGACTCCCCTGGGTTAAAACCGTGTTGTAGCACCAAAATACAGGGCTGAGATCTGAAAATTCAGATCTCAGGCTGAAAACGCAGCACGTTTGTGGAAAACGCAGCTCCTCAACAGAAAATGCAGCTTCTCAGTGGAAAACGCAGCTCCTCAATGGAAAACACAGGTCCATAGCAGAAAACGCAGCTTCTTTGAAGATGTAGATACTGTGTATCTTTGCCTACAGCAGTAGATGTAGAAAACGCAGGTCCCTTTGCAACACTGGGCTCAGATACCATGAAAGAATTTCTATAAAACAGAAAAAACAGCAAATAGATCTTGCAAAGAAGCACATGTGCAAAAGAACTGAAGTAGAAAACTTGTTATCTGCTGAAGTAGAGCATGAGGGCTGCCCGTAGGTGCATACGACTGTTAGAAGTCATCTCCTGTCCAGTTTTATACACCAGGGCCTTTGTTGTGGGTGTGCCCGCCCTTATGAGGTGTTTTATCATTTTTCCTCACTCCCCGCATTTCTCCCCTATTTTTTCCCATTTTTCTGTGGCTTGGGAGGCAGCCCTGAGTTGGCAAGAGGATCCATTTGCTGGCCGACTACATCAGATGTGTGTACTGGAGCTGGCCGACTGTACTTGATGCAGTAGTGGACCCTCAGTGCTGGCCGACTGGCTGCATGGTGCTGGCGTGGAGCCTTTTTTCAGCAGGCCGACTCCTCACATGGGGGCATATAAATAGGCCCCCAGCCCCCTTGCCACTTGTGTATCATACCGGGATCTTCTTGTGTATATCAGAGCAGAGTTCCACGCCTATTTCTCTCTCTCTTGTGCTGTATTTTTCTGCATGCGTTTTTTGCTCTTGTGTTCCCAGATCTGGTCATCATCTCCGCTGCGTATTCTGACATGGTATCAGAGTCCTAGGCTCTAGATAGTTCTTGGGATTTGTGTGAGCAAGAGGGGGACTGTTGTGTGGCTGATTGGTGGATTGTTTTGGACTGTACGGGGATTGTTGGATGGAATCCGACTCCACAATTGGAGTGACTCAGTTTGGGGAGGAGATCCGGACACGAGGAGATCTACTTCAGGCCCAGGAGCAGTTTTACGGAGCAGTAAGAACCAGTCATCTTTTGCCTTGTCAAGCACAGAGGCAGAGTACCGGGCTGCTTGTGATGCTGCTTGTGAGGTGGTGAGGATGCAGAGGTTGCATTGCAGGTTTGGGCTTCCACTGGAGGAACCCATGGTCATCTAGAGGCACTTTGTTCGTGAACAGATCGTTTGCTGATGACATCTTGCTAGAGTTCTGTTCGACGGAGGACAGTACGGTGGACCTCTTCACGAAGGCTATCTCAGGAGTTGCTCAGGCGGCACCCTAGCTCCCTGTGGTTGGTTTCACAGCCAGGAGCTGAGAGGGGGTGTTAGAAGTCATCTCCTGTCCAGTTTTATACACCAGGGCCTTTGTTGTGGGTGTGCCCGCCCTTATGAGGTGTTTTATCATTTTTCCTCACTCCCCGCATTTCTCCCCTATTTTTTCCCATTTTTCTGTGGCTTGGGAGGCAGCCCTGAGTTGGCAGGAGGATCCATTTGGTGGCCGACTACATCAGATGTGTGTACTGGAGCTGGCCGACTGTACTTGATGCAGTAGTGGACCCTCAGTGCTGGCCGACTGGCTGCATGGTGCTAGCCGACTGATGATGCAGTCGTGGAGCCTTTTTTCAGCAGGCCGACTGCTCATCTGGGGGCATATAAATAGACCCCCAGCCCCCTTGCCACTTGTGTATCATATCGGGATCTTCTTGTGTATATCAGAGCAGAGTTACACGCCTATTTCTCTCTCTCTCTTGTGCTGTATTTTTCTGCATGCGTTTTTTGCTCTTGTGTTCCCAGATCTAGTCATCATCTCCGCTGCATATTCTGACATGGTATCAGAGCCCTAGGCTCTAGATAGTTCTTGGGATTTGTGTGAGCAAGAGGGAGACTGTTGTGTGGCTGATTGGTGGACTGTTTTGGACTGTACGGGAAGAGGAGAAGCAAGAGGACGGCGGGCTGATTTGCTGGACAGCCACTTGCAGGTATTAGTTCTTCTTTGTTCCCACCCACCCACCCTTTTCAGAGTACATCCCCGCAATGGCAGATCTGTTTGAGATGGCCGAGAGACATGTGAAGATCCCGACACTCCCCACGTTCCCGGTGGACCGTCAGTTGGACGGGAGCAACTACGGCATATGGAAGGTTATGATGGAATCTCTTCTGGAGTCTTACGACCTCGCCGATTTCGTCATTGTTGGTGTTCCACGGCCGAAAGTAGAGGAAGGGGAATTACCGTCGATCCGAAAGGACCGGGAGGCTCAGCCACAGATGTGGGATCGTGTCAACGCCAGGGTCCGTTCGTTTATCTTTCTCAACTGCACACCGCAGGTAATCAATCATGTAAAGCATATGACGCTGGCCAGAGGTATATGGCAGCATTTGGCCTCACTTTACAACAGGGCATCGCCCATGAAGAGGATTTCCTTGGAAGTACAGATGCGGGTTATGAGCCCTGCAAAGTCGTTGACGATGCGGGAGCATATTAACAAGCTGCAGGCTCTTCAGCAGGAAGTTCTTCAGGCTGGGAAGGAGATATCGTCAGAGGACATGGCCATAACGTTGCTGTCGCACTTGCCCTCTTCGTACTCAGCATTTTACTCGTCTTTGATTACCAGTGGCAGGCTCAGCACCATCACGTGGGAGGAGCTTGTGCCCATGGTCCTGGACCAGGAGGAACGATTCACGAACCCTCCTCAGGGTGGAGGTTCGGAGGCCTTAACTGGCCAACGGTCGAAAGGCCGTAACACGGGCAAAGGGAAGGCTTCGTCGGAGAAGTCTTCTCAGAAGAAGTCCGTTACTGACCGCGAGAAACTAAAGGCAGAGAGGACCTGTAATGATTGTGGCGAGAAAGGCCACTATTGGAGGCAGTGTCCCAAGCGGAAGACCGAGAAGGGTGAAGATTCCTCAGCAGCAATCATGAAGACTCCGGCTTTTGTGCACCTGGAGGTGATGGACACCGCTGTTTCATTTTCTTCAGGCAGGGAGGAGATTGGAGGACTCTCCGCAACGGATACTCGGGAGTGGATTCTAGACAGTGGTGCTTCCAGGCACATGACTCCTTCCCGTTCCGGTTTACAGGATCTCTGCAGGCTTTCTGGTCATATTCTTACTGGGGATACATCCACTATCCCAGTTCACTGTGAGGGCAGGATGGAGATAGTTTCCGATGGCATAGGGGGGAAGCATTCTTCCCAGGTGTTGTATGTTCCGTCACTTGGTTTTCATCTGTTGTTAGTGCATCAGGTTTGCAAGACTGGCGTACGGGTGGAGTTTGATGAGCATTTTGTTGCTCTCCGGGACAAAGCAACAGGCCAGGTGGTTTGGGAAGGCGGAGTGGAGAATGGAGTTTACAAGCTTTCAGCACTCTCTCTCCCAGGTCCTCAGGTTTGTGATGAGTGGCAGTTTGGTAATGGCCACTTAAGTGTGGATACGCTGCAGGTGCAGGCTTTCAGGGACCATATGGTGGATAGCTTGCCAGTAGATGGCAGCAGTTGGCAGGAACTCTCCAGTACTGATGTTGGTAGTTCTTGTGTTCGTCAGCCAGAGGAAACTGAACAGGTCACTTATGCTCTAATGTCTCGTACTATTCGGGACAAAGAACCTCCAGTAGATGAGGATGTTCTTTCCACGGGGACCTTTCGGAAAGCCAGGTAGGTGGCAGGTGATTACTTGCAGAAGGAGGTGGTTTCTCCAGGCTTTGTGGTTCCGGATTCAGAGGGGGTGGTTGAAAGGTTTCAGAAGGCCTTGCGTGGTCTTCATCAGGTTTCCGGGACTTGTTTGTGCATCGTAACAGGTGTTGATCCTTGTGAGCAGTGTAATGCCTCTTTGACTCAGACGCTGTATGGTTCATTGATGTGGTTGATGGACACCAGATTGGACGGGAGCTTCCTGATGAGGCAGTTGAGCTCATGGTTGCGGATAACTCTATGGGAGGCAGGATTGCGTTTCCTGTGGTTTCTGCGGCATGCGAAGGATCATGGACTCTTGTACACAGGAGGGGGATTGTTGGATGGAGCCCGACTCCACAATTGGAGTGACTCAGTTTGGGGAGGAGATCCGGACACGAGGAGATCTACTTCAGGCCCAGGAGCAGTTTTACGGAGCAGTAAGAAGCAGTCATCTTTTGCCTTGTCGAGCACAGAGGCAGAGTACCGGGCTGCTTGTGATGCTGCTTGTGAGGTGGTGAGGATGTAGAGGTTGCATTGCAGGTTTGGGCTTCCACTGGAGGAACCCATGGTCATCTAGAGGCACTTTGTTCGTGAACAGATCGTTGCTGATGACATCTTGCTAGAGTTCTGTTCGACGGAGGACAGTACGGTGGACCTCTTCACGAAGTCGCTATCTCAGGAGTTGCTCAGGCGGCACCCCAGCTCCCTGTGGTTGGTTTCACAGCCAGGAGCTGAGAGGGGGTGTTAGAAGTCATCTCCTGTCCAGTTTTATACACCAGGGCCTTTGTTGTGGGTGTGCCCGCCCTTATGAGGTGTTTTATCATTTTTCCTCACTCCCCGCATTTCTCCCCTATTTTTTCCCATTTTTCTGTGGCTTGGGAGGCAGCCCTGAGTTGGCAGGAGGATCCATTTGGTGGCTGACTACATCAGATGTGTGTACTGGAGCTGGCCGACTGTACTTGATGCAGTAGTGGACCCTCAGTGCTGGCCGACTGGCTGCATGGTGCTGTCGTGGAGCCTTTTTTCAGCAGGCCGACTGCTCATCTGGGGGCATATAAATAGACCCCCAGCCCCCTTGCCACTTGTGTATCATACCGGGATCTTCTTGTGTATATCAGAGCAGAGTTACACGCCTATTTCTCTCTCTCTCTTGTGCTGTATTTTTCTGCATGCGTTTTTTGCTCTTGTGTTCCCAGATCTGGTCATCATCTCCGCTGCGTATTCTGACATGGTATCAGAGCCCTAGGCTCTAGATAGTTCTTGGGATTTGTGTGAGCAAGAGGGGGACTGTTGTGTGGCTGATTGGTGGACTGTTTTGGACTGTACGGGAAGAGGAGAAGCAAGAGGATGGCGGGCTTATTTGTTGGACAGCCACTTGCAGGTATTAGTTCTTCTTTGTTCCCACCCACCCACCCTTTTCAAAGTACATCCCCGCAATGGCAGATCTGTTTGAGATGGCCGAGAGACATGTGAAGATCCCGACACTCCCCACGTTCCCGGTGGACCGTCAGTTGGACGGGAGCAACTACGACATATGGAAGGTTATGATGGAATCTCTTCTGGAGTCTTACGACCTCGCCGATTTCGTCATTGTTGGTGTTCCACGGCCGGAAGTAGAGGAAGGGGAGTTACCGTCGATCCGAAAGGACCGGGAGGCTCAGACACAGATGTGGGATCGTGTCAACGCCAGGGTCCGTTCGTTTATCTTTCTCAACTGCACACCGCAGGTAATCAATCATGTAAAGCATATGACGCTGGCCAGAGGTATATGGCAGCATTTGGCCTCACTTTACAACAGGGTATCGCCCATGAAGAGGATTTCCTTGGAAGTACAGATGCGGGTTATGAGCCCTGCAAAGTCGTTGACGATGCGGGAGCATATTAACAAGCTGCAGGCTCTTCAGCAGGAAGTTCTTCAGGCTGGGAAGGAGATATCGTCAGAGGACATGGCCATAACGTTGCTGTCGCACTTGCCCTCTTCGTACTCAGCATTTTACTCGTCTTTGATTACCAATGGTGGCAAGCTCAGCACCATCACGTGGGAGGAGCTTGTGCCCATGGTCCTGGACCAGGAGGAACGATTCACGAACCCTCCTCAAGGTGGAGGTTCGGAGGCCTTAACTGGCCAACGGTCGAAAGGCCGTAACACGGGCAAAGGGAAGGCTTCGTCGGAGAAGTCTTCTGAGAAGAAGTCCGTTACTGACCGCGAGAAACTAAAGGCAGAGAGGACCTGTAATGATTGTGGCGAGAAAGGCCACTATTGGAGGCAGTGTCCCAAGCGGAAGACCGAGAAGGGTGAAGATTCCTCAGCAGCAATCATGAAGACTCCGGCTTTTGTGCACCTGGAGGTAATGGACACCGCTGTTTCATTTTCTTCAGGCAGGGAGGAGATTGGAGGACTCTCCGCAACGGATACTCGGGAGTGGATTCTAGACATTGGTGCTTCCAGGCACATGACTCCTTCCCGTTCCGGTTTACAGGATCTCTGCAGGCTTTCTGGTCATATTCTTACTGGGGATACATCCACTATCCCAGTTCACTATGAGGGCAGGATGGAGATAGTTTCCGATGGCATAGGGGGGAAGCATTCTTCCCAGGTGTTGTATGTTCCGTCACTTGGTTTTCATCTGTTGTTAGTGCATCAGGTTTGCAAGACTGGCGTACGGGTGGAGTTTGATGAGCATTTTGTTGCTCTCCGGGACAAAGCAACAGGCCAGGTGGTTTGGGAAGGCGGAGTGGAGAATGGAGTTTACAAGCTTTCAGCACTCTCTCTCCCAGGTCCTCAGGTTTGTGATGAGTGGCAGTTTGGTAATGGCCACTTAAGTGTGGATACGCTGCAGGTGCAGGCTTTCAGGGACCATATGGTGGATAGCTTGCCAGTAGATGGCAGCAGTTGGCAGGAACTCTCCAGTACTGATGTTGGTAGTTCTTGTGTTCGTCAGCCAGAGGAAACTGAACAGGTCACTTATGCTCTAATGTCTCGTACTATTCGGGACAAAGAACCTCCAGTAGATGAGGATGTTCTTTCCACGGGGACCTTTCGGAAAGCCAGGTAGGTGGCAGGTGATTACTTGCAGAAGGAGGTGGTTTCTCCAGGCTTTGTGGTTCCGGATTCAGAGGGGGTGGTTGAAAGGTTTCAGAAGGCCTTGCGTGGTCTTCATCAGGTTTCCGGGACTTGTTTGTGCATCGTAACAGGTGTTGATCCTTGTGAGCAGTGTAATGCCTCTTTGACTCAGACGCTGTATGGTTCATTGATGTGGTTGATGGACACCAGATTGGACGGGAGCTTCCTGATGAGGCAGTTGAGCTCATGGTTGCGGATAACTCTATGGGAGGCAGGATTGCGTTTCCTGTGGTTTCTGCGGCATGCGAAGGATCATGGACTCTTGTACACAGGAGGGGGATTGTTGGATGGAGCCCGACTCCACAATTGGAGTGACTCAGTTTGGGGAGGAGATCCGGACACGAGGAGATCTACTTCAGGCCCAGGAGCAGTTTTACGGAGCAGTAAGAAGCAGTCATCTTTTGCCTTGTCGAGCACAGAGGCAGAGTACCGGGCTGCTTGTGATGCTGCTTGTGAGGTGGTGAGGATGTAGAGGTTGCATTGCAGGTTTGGGCTTCCACTGGAGGAACCCATGGTCATCTAGAGGCACTTTGTTCGTGAACAGATCGTTGCTGATGACATCTTGCTAGAGTTCTGTTCGACGGAGGACAGTACGGTGGACCTCTTCACGAAGTCGCTATCTCAGGAGTTGCTCAGGCGGCACCCCAGCTCCCTGTGGTTGGTTTCACAGCCAGGAGCTGAGAGGGGGTGTTAGAAGTCATCTCCTGTCCAGTTTTATACACCAGGGCCTTTGTTGTGGGTGTGCCCGCCCTTATGAGGTGTTTTATCATTTTTCCTCACTCCCCGCATTTCTCCCCTATTTTTTCCCATTTTTCTGTGGCTTGGGAGGCAGCCCTGAGTTGGCAGGAGGATCCATTTGGTGGCTGACTACATCAGATGTGTGTACTGGAGCTGGCCGACTGTACTTGATGCAGTAGTGGACCCTCAGTGCTGGCCGACTGGCTGCATGGTGCTGGCCGACTGGCTGCATGGTGCTGTCGTGGAGCCTTTTTTCAGCAGGCCGACTGCTCATCTGGGGGCATATAAATAGACCCCCAGCCCCCTTGCCACTTGTGTATCATACCGGGATCTTCTTGTGTATATCAGAGCAGAGTTACACGCCTATTTCTCTCTCTCTCTTGTGCTGTATTTTTCTGCATGCGTTTTTTGCTCTTGTGTTCCCAGATCTGGTCATCATCTCCGCTGCGTATTCTGACATGGTATCAGAGCCCTAGGCTCTAGATAGTTCTTGGGATTTGTGTGAGCAAGAGGGGGACTGTTGTGTGGCTGATTGGTGGACTGTTTTGGACTGTACGGGAAGAGGAGAAGCAAGAGGATGGCGGGCTTATTTGTTGGACAGCCACTTGCAGGTATTAGTTCTTCTTTGTTCCCACCCACCCACCCTTTTCAAAGTACATCCCCGCAATGGCAGATCTGTTTGAGATGGCCGAGAGACATGTGAAGATCCCGACACTCCCCACGTTCCCGGTGGACCGTCAGTTGGACGGGAGCAACTACGGCATATGGAAGGTTATGATGGAATCTCTTCTGGAGTCTTACGACCTCGCCGATTTCGTCATTGTTGGTGTTCCACGGCCGGAAGTAGAGGAAGGGGAGTTACCGTCGATCCGAAAGGACCGGGAGGCTCAGACACAGATGTGGGATCGTGTCAACGCCAGGGTCCGTTCGTTTATCTTTCTCAACTGCACACCGCAGGTAATCAATCATGTAAAGCATATGACGCTGGCCAGAGGTATATGGCAGCATTTGGCCTCACTTTACAACAGGGTATCGCCCATGAAGAGGATTTCCTTGGAAGTACAGATGCGGGTTATGAGCCCTGCAAAGTCGTTGACGATGCGGGAGCATATTAACAAGCTGCAGGCTCTTCAGCAGGAAGTTCTTCAGGCTGGGAAGGAGATATCGTCAGAGGACATGGCCATAACGTTGCTGTCGCACTTGCCCTCTTCGTACTCAGCATTTTACTCGTCTTTGATTACCAATGGTGGCAAGCTCAGCACCATCACGTGGGAGGAGCTTGTGCCCATGGTCCTGGACCAGGAGGAACGATTCACGAACCCTCCTCAAGGTGGAGGTTCGGAGGCCTTAACTGGCCAACGGTCGAAAGTGTTGGGTTTTACACGTCTGTATGCACCCACGGGAGTGCTAGTGATCAGTCTAGGACCACTGGGGCAATTTTTACTTCAGTTAGTGGAGGTTTTTTCCCCCAGTTCACTCTAGTTCAGTTTATTAGTTATTTGGTCCACCCGGCACACTTATGGCCGGCCCATGTGAACCCTTATCTTTTAGGGTCACCTTTATGTGGTGGGATTGTACCTCATTTTTCGTATAGAATCATAGGAGCTGCACGACTCACTCTCTTTCTCACTGTGTGTGTGTGTTTGCTCTACTGTGTGCTAACCCTAATCCTTTCCCGGACCTTCATTTGGTATCAGAGCCTGGAGAGTACCCGTCGTCAGTTGCTGCTGCAGCCCGCCATCAGAGAGAGCTGCCCGTACTGCTGCTGTGTCTGCCCGTACTGCCTGACAGCAGCCCGTACTGTTGCTACAGCTCTGCCCTTGACCAGAAGTCGCCGCCGCCAGCAACTCAGCAGACCAGGCCACCGCCTGTTGCTGTCTCCAGGCGCCGTACAGTCGCCGCCCTCCTGCATACTCTACGCTGCCCTCCTGCAGCTTTGCGCCGTACAACTGCTCCAGCTCCAGCTGCTACAGCTCAGCTCGACGTTCAGCCAAGCCAGCTGTCTGTCATCAGCACCTGCATATGTACCTGTAAGTGAATCTTCAGTTTGGGTTTTCCTTCTGTAGATTGTCTCTGCAAGCATTGGCAGAACATTTGGGTGCAGGTATTTGCAAAGCAGTTGGGTGCAGCATTTTTTTGGGCATTTCCAGGGTTTACTTGCTGCAAGGTTGGTCAGTTGGTGCATTGAAAGCACATTCAAAGGACACAGCTTGCAGGCAATTTTTGAGGGTTTTTGTTCTTTGCACACAGGTTGATACTCTTGTAGAGTATTTTTTTCTGCTTGGAAGTCTGCCAGCAGAGTTTGTACACATTTGAGCATTTGCAGGCATTTGTTCTGCATACAATGGCTGCTCCAGGGAATGATGTGTTCACTTTTGTGTCCAAAGAGGACAAGCTTGATGGGACAAACTATTCCTTGTGGAGTTTCATGCTGAAGAATGTGTTGGTCGCCAAGAATCTTTGGGATTATGTCAGTGGGGACGAGGCACGTCCAGTTCCTATTGCCCCAGAGACTCCTCCGCAGGGGGGTGCTCGTGGGAGAGGAGTACAGGTGCAGGTAGCCCCAGTTCAAAGGACAAACGCCCAAAAGGCTTGGGATTCGAGGGATGCACAGGCACTCTCATTGATTGCTTTGTCGGTCCAACGTTCCATTATTCCTCATATCCGGTCTGCGGGTACATCGAGGATAGCGTGGACGACATTGGAACATATGTATGCAGCCAGGAATGAGGCTCGTATATCCTTCTTAAAGAAGGAATTGGAGAATGTCAAGATGCATGAAGGAGAGGAAATGAGTTCACATGTGAACAAAATACAGGATTTGCGTGAGCAACTCATCAATGTAGATGAGATTATGTCAGATGCACAGATAGTCTCAAGGACTATGGATTCTTTGCCACCATCCTACCTCTCTTTTCATACTTCTCTTTCTCTTTCCATGCGACATGCCCGGGAACCGTTGACGTTCCAAGACTTGGTTGGGTTGTTGTTGCAGGAAGAGCAAACGAGGAAGAACTTGGGGGTGGATCAGGCAGCTGCCGATAAAGCTTATGCTGCTGATCATAAAGGCAAGGGCAAGTTTCAGCCCAAGTCAAAAGGTACAGGTGGTGGTGGCTCCTCACAGGACACTAAAGGGTCTGATGGACAGCCCAAGAAGAAGGGCAAGTGTCACTATTGCAAGAAGCCAGGCCATTATATCATAGATTGCAGGAAGAGGATTGCCAAAGAGAAGGAGAAGAAGGACAAGGAGTCAGGGATGTCTGCCACAGATGCCTCTCATTCCGTAGCATCCACTGAGACTGCTTCCTATGCAGTAGACAGGGATTATTGCTTCTATACTTGCAGTTATGCACCCTCTTTACATGCTCTCAGTATGACAGATCATGCTCGTACATGGTACTTTGACAGTGGTGCTTCAAAGCATATCACATCTCGCAGAGAGTTGTTTTGTAATGTAAGCCCTGCCCCTGTTGGCAAGTCAGTTCAGTGTGCCAACAATGCATCCTACCCAGTTCGTGGCATAGGAGAGATCCAGTTGACAGCCATTGATGGCTCCATTCTTCGCCTACAGGATGCCTTATTTGTGCCAGGCATCAAGAAGAACTTGCTCTCCATTTCTTCTATGGCACAGTGTGGCTTGCATGTCAGTTTTGATGACGATAGATGTATTGTCAGAAGCAAGGGGACGGAAGGTCTACTGCTTACTGGCACATTGAGCCATGGGTTGTATCAGCTTGATACATTTCAGCCTATAGATCAGTCCGCTTATGTACTCACTGATCGTACTCCATCTATGGTAGATGCGGAGTTGTGGCATGCACGCATGGGGCATGTCAATTATGGCAGCTTATTGTTGCTTCAGAGACATTCTATGGTCAGAGATTTACCTCTATTGGAGAAACCATTGGATCACATATGCGAGGGATGTATTTTGGGCAAAATGCATCGCTTCTCTTTTCCCCGTGATCAAGCTTTGAGGGCAACACAGAAATTGCAGCTCATACACAGTGACTTGTGTGGTCCGATGCAGACCAAATCATTGGGTGGCTACTTCTACTTTGCCACATTCATTGATGATTTCACTCGGATGTGTTGGGTGTACCCTTTGACTAGAAAGTCAGAGGTCTATGATGCATTTCTGGTTTTTGTTGCACTTACAGAGACTGACTCTAGTTGTAGAGTCAAGACCCTACGGTCAGACAGAGGGGGGGAGTACATGTCTTCCCGGCTGAATTCTTACCTCGTTGGAAAAGGTATTCAGCATCAGTACACTACAAGGTACACCCCTCAGCAGAATGGGGTAGCGGAAAGAAAGAACAGGTCACTTATGGAGATGGCCCGTTGCATGCTTAAGGGCAAGAAGCTACCACATGTGTTTTGGATGGAGGCCATCATGTGTGCTTGTCATGTATTGAACAGATGCCCTACCAAGGCACTGAAGACATTGACACCTTTTGAGGCTTGGTATGATCGCAAGCCTACAGTGTCACATTTCCGTACTTTTGGGTGTGTTGCATATGCCCACGTACCGCAAGAGTTGCGAAGGAAACTAGATGACAAGGCCACTAAATGCTTGTTTGTGGGGTACAGCCGTGAAAGCAAAGGTTACCGGTTGTACGACCCCTCCTCCAAGAAGTTGTTTGTCAGCAGGGATGTGATTTTTGATGAAAAATCAGAATTATCCATTGCTGATTTTGATGCTTTTCAGGCTACAAATGATGTCTTTGAAAACCTACTGCCTATGGATTTCTATTCCACAGATGGGCAACAAGTACATGATGCTGAAATTCAGCCGGTTGGTCCACCTATGCATGCTGAAAATCAGCCAAGAGCTGAACCGAATATTCAGCACATGGTACCTCAAGAACCCGTTGCAACACAGGGGGCAAGGCCGATACCGAGATGGTATCTTCGTACCTTGCAGGACAGCCATCTTGAGGCACCTCTTGTTGGCCGCACTCGTAGAGAGACAAGGTCATTTGAGCATGCAGATGTTATTGACATTGACATGGTTATGGCAGCCAGTTTACAGGATGATGATGAGCCTGATAGTTATGAGGATGCATGTGAAAATGTGCATTGGAAAACAGCCATGCAGGCTGAGTTTGATTCTATTGAAAAGAATCACACATGGGATTTAGTTGATTTGCCCAAAGGCAAAAGAGCAATTGGTACCAAATGGGTCTTCAAGATCAAGAGACACGCAGATGGCTCTATTGACAGGTACAAAGCCCGTCTCGTAGCTAAGGGCTATGCTCAGAAAAAGGGCATTGATTATGAGGAGACTTTTGCTCCTACATCCCGTATGACAACACTTCGTTGTGTAACCGCATTGGGTGCACATCATGGTTGGGTTGTTCACCAACTCGACATCAAGACTGCATTCTTGCATGGGGACCTCGAGGAGGAAGTTTATGTACAGCAACCCCATGGTTTTGCAGCACATGGTCATGAAGGCAAAGTATGCAGGTTGAAAAAGGCCTTGTATGGTTTGAAACAAGCTCCTCGAGCTTGGTATGCAAAGATAGATGCCTTCCTACTTGACCAGGGCTTTGTGAATAGTCCATCCGAAGCCACTTTGTATGTTAAAAAAACATTGACATATCTGCTGATCATCAGTCTATATGTGGATGATCTCTTGCTTATGGGATCACATGACGATGAAATTGCAGCTTTCAAGAGGGTATTGCAACAGACATTTGACATGTCTGATTTGGGGCCTTTACATTACTATTTGGGCATCCAGTTTGTGCAGAATGATAGGGGTATTGGTATGATGCAATCTCAGTATGTGGATACACTTCTGAGAAAGTTTAAATTTCAGGATTGCAAGCCCATGAGCACTCCTATGGAAACGGGGCTGAAACTGTCCATCCATGATGACAGTGATTCTTTTGATGTTACCACCTATGCACAGGCTGTGGGCTGCCTCATATACTTGTGTAATACGAGGCCAGATATTCAGTTTGCAGTCTCTCAGCTCAGCAGATTCATGCACAGCCCACATATGTCACATTGGCAGGCTGTCAAGCGTGTATTCCGTTACTTGCAGGGCACCAAGACCTTTGGCCTATGGTATGCCACAGGGGGGTCTATGCCTCTACATGCTTACAGTGATTCAGATTGGGCAGGTGATTTTGACTCTCGCCGTTCCACGAGTGGGTTTTGTTTCTTTCTTGGCTCTTCATGCATTTCATGGTTAAGCAAGAAACAAACCACAGTTGCCAGTTCATCTTGTGAGGCAGAATACAGAGCCGCATACACTACTACAGTGGAGTGCATTTGGCTACGCAGGTTATTGACTGATATGGATGTATTAGTAGAGGAGTCTACTACCATTTACAGTGACAGTCAGAGTGCCATTGCAGTGGCCAGGAATCCTGTGTTTCATGCTCGCACGAAACACATCGAGATCCACTATCACTTTGTTCGGGAGAGACTCCATGCAGGTGATATCAGTCTGATCTTCTGTCCTACAGATCAGAATGTGGCAGATATCTTCACCAAGGCACTTTCCAGAGAAAAGTTCGAGGCTTTTCGCACTGCCTTGCACTTACAGCCTCTTGGTGCTTGATATTTACAGTGATCACATATCACTCCAGGGGGGTTTGTTGGGTTTTACACGTCTGTATGCACCCACGGGAGTGCTAGTGATCAGTCTAGGACCACTGGGGCAATTTTTACTTCAGTTAGTGGAGGTTTTTTCCCCCAGTTCACTCTAGTTCAGTTTATTAGTTATTTGGTCCACCCGGCACACTTATGGCCGGCCCATGTGAACCCTTATCTTTTAGGGTCACCTTTATGTGGTGGGATTGTACCTCATTTTTCGTATAGAATCATAGGAGCTGCACGACTCACTCTCTTTCTCACTGTGTGTGTGTGTTTGCTCTACTGTGTGCTAACCCTAATCCTTTCCCGGACCTTCAGAAAGGCCGTAACACGGGCAAAGGGAAGGCTTCGTCGGAGAAGTCTTCTGAGAAGAAGTCCGTTACTGACCGCGAGAAACTAAAGGCAGAGAGGACCTGTAATGATTGTGGCGAGAAAGGCCACTATTGGAGGCAGTGTCCCAAGCGGAAGACCGAGAAGGGTGAAGATTCCTCAGCAGCAATCATGAAGACTCCGGCTTTTGTGCACCTGGAGGTAATGGACACCGCTGTTTCATTTTCTTCAGGCAGGGAGGAGATTGGAGGACTCTCCGCAACGGATACTCGGGAGTGGATTCTAGACATTGGTGCTTCCAGGCACATGACTCCTTCCCGTTCCGGTTTACAGGATCTCTGCAGGCTTTCTGGTCATATTCTTACTGGGGATACATCCACTATCCCAGTTCACTGTGAGGGCAGGATGGAGATAGTTTCCGATGGCATAGGGGGGAAGCATTCTTCCCAGGTGTTGTATGTTCCGTCACTTGGTTTTCATCTGTTGTTAGTGCATCAGGTTTGCAAGACTGGCGTACGGGTGGAGTTTGATGAGCATTTTGTTGCTCTCCGGGACAAAGCAACAGGCCAGGTGGTTTGGGAAGGCGGAGTGGAGAATGGAGTTTACAAGCTTTCAGCACTCTCTCTCCCAGGTCCTCAGGTTTGTGATGAGTGGCAGTTTGGTAATGGCCACTTAAGTGTGGATACGCTGCAGGTGCAGGCTTTCAGGGACCATATGGTGGATAGCTTGCCAGTAGATGGCAGCAGTTGGCAGGAACTCTCCAGTACTGATGTTGGTAGTTCTTGTGTTCGTCAGCCAGAGGAAACTGAACAGGTCACTTATGCTCTAATGTCTCGTACTATTCGGGACAAAGAACCTCCAGTAGATGAGGATGTTCTTTCCACGGGGACCTTTCGGAAAGCCAGGTAGGTGGCAGGTGATTACTTGCAGAAGGAGGTGGTTTCTCCAGGCTTTGTGGTTCCGGATTCAGAGGGGGTGGTTGAAAGGTTTCAGAAGGCCTTGCGTGGTCTTCATCAGGTTTCCGGGACTTGTTTGTGCATCGTAACAGGTGTTGATCCTTGTGAGCAGTGTAATGCCTCTTTGACTCAGACGCTGTATGGTTCATTGATGTGGTTGATGGACACCAGATTGGACGGGAGCTTCCTGATGAGGCAGTTGAGCTCATGGTTGCGGATAACTCTATGGGAGGCAGGATTGCGTTTCCTGTGGTTTCTGCGGCATGCGAAGGATCATGGACTCTTGTACACAGGAGGGGGATTGTTGGATGGAGCCCGACTCCACAATTGGAGTGACTCAGTTTGGGGAGGAGATCCGGACACGAGGAGATCTACTTCAGGCCCAGGAGCAGTTTTACGGAGCAGTAAGAAGCAGTCATCTTTTGCCTTGTCGAGCACAGAGGCAGAGTACCGGGCTGCTTGTGATGCTGCTTGTGAGGTGGTGAGGATGTAGAGGTTGCATTGCAGGTTTGGGCTTCCACTGGAGGAACCCATGGTCATCTAGAGGCACTTTGTTCGTGAACAGATCGTTGCTGATGACATCTTGCTAGAGTTCTGTTCGACGGAGGACAGTACGGTGGACCTCTTCACGAAGTCGCTATCTCAGGAGTTGCTCAGGCGGCACCCCAGCTCCCTGTGGTTGGTTTCACAGCCAGGAGCTGAGAGGGGGTGTTAGAAGTCATCTCCTGTCCAGTTTTATACACCAGGGCCTTTGTTGTGGGTGTGCCCGCCCTTATGAGGTGTTTTATCATTTTTCCTCACTCCCCGCATTTCTCCCCTATTTTTTCCCATTTTTCTGTGGCTTGGGAGGCAGCCCTGAGTTGGCAGGAGGATCCATTTGGTGGCTGACTACATCAGATGTGTGTACTGGAGCTGGCCGACTGTACTTGATGCAGTAGTGGACCCTCAGTGCTGGCCGACTGGCTGCATGGTGCTGGCCGACTCGCTGCATGGTGCTGTCGTGGAGCCTTTTTTCAGCAGGCCGACTGCTCATCTGGGGGCATATAAATAGACCCCCAGCCCCCTTGCCACTTGTGTATCATACCGGGATCTTCTTGTGTATATCAGAGCAGAGTTACACGCCTATTTCTCTCTCTCTCTTGTGCTGTATTTTTCTGCATGCGTTTTTTGCTCTTGTGTTCCCAGATCTGGTCATCATCTCCGCTGCGTATTCTGACATGGTATCAGAGCCCTAGGCTCTAGATAGTTCTTGGGATTTGTGTGAGCAAGAGGGGGACTGTTGTGTGGCTGATTGGTGGACTGTTTTGGACTGTACGGGAAGAGGAGAAGCAAGAGGATGGCGGGCTTATTTGTTGGACAGCCACTTGCAGGTATTAGTTCTTCTTTGTTCCCACCCACCCACCCTTTTCAAAGTACATCCCCGCAATGGCAGATCTGTTTGAGATGGCCGAGAGACATGTGAAGATCCTGACACTCCCCACGTTCCCGGTGGACCGTCAGTTGGACGGGAGCAACTACGGCATATGGAAGGTTATGATGGAATCTCTTCTGGAGTCTTACGACCTCGCCGATTTCGTCATTGTTGGTGTTCCACGGCCGGAAGTAGAGGAAGGGGAGTTACCGTCGATCCGAAAGGACCGGGAGGCTCAGACACAGATGTAGGATCGTGTCAACGCCAGGGTCCGTTCGTTTATCTTTCTCAACTGCACACCGCAGGTAATCAATCATGTAAAGCATATGACGCTGGCCAGAGGTATATGGCAGCATTTGGCCTCACTTTACAACAGGGTATCGCCCATGAAGAGGATTTCCTTGGAAGTACAGATGCGGGTTATGAGCCCTGCAAAGTCGTTGACGATGCGGGAGCATATTAACAAGCTGCAGGCTCTTCAGCAGGAAGTTCTTCAGGCTGGGAAGGAGATATCGTCAGAGGACATGGCCATAACGTTGCTGTCGCACTTGCCCTCTTCGTACTCAGCATTTTACTCGTCTTTGATTACCAATGGTGGCAAGCTCAGCACCATCACGTGGGAGGAGCTTGTGCCCATGGTCCTGGACCAGGAGGAACGATTCACGAACCCTCCTCAAGGTGGAGGTTCGGAGGCCTTAACTGGCCAACGGTCGAAAGGCCGTAACACGGGCAAAGGGAAGGCTTCGTCGGAGAAGTCTTCTGAGAAGAAGTCCGTTACTGACCGCGAGAAACTAAAGGCAGAGAGGACCTGTAATGATTGTGGCGAGAAAGGCCACTATTGGAGGCAGTGTCCCAAGCGGAAGACCGAGAAGGGTGAAGATTCCTCAGCAGCAATCATGAAGACTCCGGCTTTTGTGCACCTGGAGGTAATGGACACCGCTGTTTCATTTTCTTCAGGCAGGGAGGAGATTGGAGGACTCTCCGCAACGGATACTCGGGAGTGGATTCTAGACATTGGTGCTTCCAGGCACATGACTCCTTCCCGTTCCGGTTTACAGGATCTCTGCAGGCTTTCTGGTCATATTCTTACTGGGGATACATCCACTATCCCAGTTCACTGTGAGGGCAGGATGGAGATAGTTTCCGATGGCATAGGGGGGAAGCATTCTTCCCAGGTGTTGTATGTTCCGTCACTTGGTTTTCATCTGTTGTTAGTGCATCAGGTTTGCAAGACTGGCGTACGGGTGGAGTTTGATGAGCATTTTGTTGCTCTCCGGGACAAAGCAACAGGCCAGGTGGTTTGGGAAGGCGGAGTGGAGAATGGAGTTTACAAGCTTTCAGCACTCTCTCTCCCAGGTCCTCAGGTTTGTGATGAGTGGCAGTTTGGTAATGGCCACTTAAGTGTGGATACGCTGCAGGTGCAGGCTTTCAGGGACCATATGGTGGATAGCTTGCCAGTAGATGGCAGCAGTTGGTAGGAACTCTCCAGTACTGATGTTGGTAGTTCTTGTGTTCGTCAGTCGGAGGAAACTGAACAGGTCACTTATGCTCTAATGTCTCGTAGTATTCGGGACAAAGAACCTCCAGTAGATGAGGATGTTCTTTCCACGGGGACCTTTCGGAAAGCCAGGTAGGTGGCAGGTGATTACTTGCAGAAGGAGGTGGTTTCTCCAGGCTTTGTGGTTCCGGATTCAGAGGGGGTGGTTGAAAGGTTTCAGAAGGCCTTGCGTGGTCTTCATCAGGTTTCCGGGACTTGTTTGTGCATCGTAACAGGTGTTGATCCTTGTGAGCAGTGTAATGCCTCTTTGACTCAGAAGCTGTATGGTTCATTGATGTGGTTGATGGACACCAGATTGGACGGGAGCTTCCTGATGAGGCAGTTGAGCTCATGGTTGCGGATAACTCTATGGGAGGCAGGATTGCGTTTCCTGTGGTTTCTGCGGCATGCGAAGGATCATGGACTCTTGTACACAGGAGGGGGATTGTTGGATGGAGTCCGACTCCACAATTGGAGTGACTCAGTTTGGGGAGGAGATCCGGACACGAGGAGATCTACTTCAGGCCCAGGAGCAGTTTTACGGAGCAGTAAGAAGCAGTCATCTTTTGCCTTGTCGAGCACAGAGGCAGAGTACCGGGCTGCTTGTGATGCTGCTTGTGAGGTGGTGAGGATGTAGAGGTTGCATTGCAGGTTTGGGCTTCCACTGGAGGAACCCATGGTCATCTAGAGGCACTTTGTTCGTGAACAGATCGTTGCTGATGACATCTTGCTAGAGTTCTGTTCGACGGAGGACAGTACGGTGGACCTCTTCACGAAGTCGCTATCTCAGGAGTTGCTCAGGCGGCACCCCAGCTCCCTGTGGTTGGTTTCACAGCCAGGAGCTGAGAGGGGGTGTTAGAAGTCATCTCCTGTCCAGTTTTATACACCAGGGCCTTTGTTGTGGGTGTGCCCGCCCTTATGAGGTGTTTTATCATTTTTCCTCACTCCCCGCATTTCTCCCCTATTTTTTCCCATTTTTCTGTGGCTTGGGAGGCAGCCCTGAGTTGGCATGAGGATCCATTTGTTGGCTGACTACATCAGATGTGTGTACTGGAGCTGGCCGACTGTACTTGATGCAGTAGTGGACCCTCAGTGCTGGCCGACTGGCTGCATGGTGCTGTCGTGGAGCCTTTTTTCAGCAGGCCGACTGCTCATCTGGGGGCATATAAATAGACCCCCAGCCCCCTTGCCACTTGTGTATCATACCGGGATCTTCTTGTGTATATCAGAGCAGAGTTACACGCCTATTTCTCTCTCTCTCTTGTGCTGTATTTTTCTGCATGCGTTTTTTGCTCGTGTTCCCAGATCTGGTCATCATCTCCGCTGCGTATTCTGACAACAACCAACAGCAATAGCTGAATAATGATGTGCTAATGATGCTAACCCAAGCCACCTATTTATAGGTTGGACAAGAGCTGGTCGGCCAGTATAAAAACAGTGGGCTGGCCGACTATGCAAAAAATACTAGTCTAAAAAATAGACAAAAATAGCAGAAAAATATGTAAAATAAGATGAATGCATGGCCTCATAAATCTGGCCAGATACAGCATGAAATATGCACATATATGAGCTAGTGGGGGGGTGTGATGGATGGAGCACTACTGCTAGAGGCTCAATATGCAACCTATATGCGTAGGGTATACAAGAATGCAATGCAGATCTGTCTAGCTCCAACCAATACCATAATGGGGGTGTAATATGTGATACATAGGCGATGGCGAGGCAAAAATACCTCGGAGCATAATCTCCAGGTGTGAGTGTAAGTGAGCTAGCCGCTCCTGGATATGGTGTTGATGTCGAGCCCGTATCTCTGTGATCTCCCTCTCATGTAGTCTGGGAGTCTGGTAGCCTGGTGCTCTCGGTCTCCGTCTGGCTCGGAGGTCTGCAGCGCGCTGAAGTGTAACCCCCTCTTGTGTCAAGATAGGCACTGGGATAGATCTCTGGAAGAAATCAGTGAGCTAGAGCTGTCGCCCACCTCTCCCTGTGGTATGAGTCCGTATCAATGTCTCTCCGTGGCGCTATGTCTCTAACAAGAACTAGCCAAATCTGCATTGGTCTGCGGACTCCATGATCTGGCGGAGTAAGGGATGTTCACTGAATAGAGGGAGAAGAGGACACAATATTGGGTCTCCAATACCCTTTGTAGGCTCCCACCACGAATGGTGTATATGCTTTATTAGAATGATGCAAATCAGAAAATAAAGAGTGAAAACTTGACTTTCTTGTGGCTGAGGTAGAACCGCTGCCCTTGACCTTCAGCTTTCACCCTTGTGTTAGCTTCTCCCTTGGCTGTCCGCGCCCTTGAGATGCTTTAGCACTTTGTGAATGATGAGATCATCTAATCGTTTTCTTGGCTGGGTTTATATACCCTCTAAAGCTTCAAGTCAACCAGCACAAACAAGTCGGCTAGAAGCAGTTTTCTCCATGACTTGGGAAAAATAGCAATAAATGCCATAAAAACCAGCGTTTTCACACTATGCATGGGCTGGCCACACTGCGCATGGCCAAGGACATTGTCCAGGCTGCTGGGCAGCCTGAGTAGGCTGTCCCACACCTGGCCGACAGCCCCTCTAGGGCCTAGACCCAGTCGGCTGGCTGTCCAAAGGCCATAGGGCTGGCTGACAGCCCCTTCCAGCCCAACTCATGGCTGGTGGGCACAGCTGGGGCCCTTGGGGCCCCTTGGGTGTGATTCTACACCTTCCCCATGCCCACACTAAGAGTGCAAATCTTAGCCCTGGGGTAATACTAGTATATAATGTCCAGAAATATGGACACACACTTTCCTATTAAGTCCCTGAACACACGCATCATCATGCGGTTGAATGTGGCTGGGGCGTTCGTCAAACCAAAAGGCATGACAACGAATTCATGTGGGCCCGTTCCGTACGGAAGGCTGTCTTGGGGATGTCGCTCTTCAAGTCTAGTTTCAAGAATACCTTGGCCCCATTCAGCCTCTCGAGAATGTAATCTATTCGAGGCATCGAGAACTTACTCTTGATTGTCAACTTATTGAGTGCACGATAATCGACACATAATCGAGAAGACCCATCCTTCTTCTTGACAAACAGGATTGGAGCTGCAAATGGCAACACATTGGGACATATGAAGCCAGATTGCTACAGTTCTTGGAGTTGACGGTCCAACTCTGATTCCATTGTCTTGGAAAGGCGGTATGAAAACTTGCTTGGGGGATCCGAGCCTGGGAGGAGGTCTATTCTGTGGTCCTCCGGTCTGGACGGGGGGAGCTGGGGAGAGAGATTGTCCTGAAGAAAAATCTTCTGGAACTTGTCATGGAGAACCTGGTACTTCTCGGAAGCCCTAGCCACCGTCTGGGCAGCCTGGATGTAAATCATCGCACACTGTGCGTCTTTCTTGATTTCTCTTTTAGCCTATGAATGGCTTATGAGAGGAAAGTTTGGGATTCGTGGCTCACACTTAATGGTCACTGGGGCTTTAGACACATTCCAATTAATCACGAAAGTGTGCTTGTCCCACTTGATATCTGGCTGGAACTTGTGAAACCACTGAATGCCCAAAATTATGTCTGCTCCTACAAGAGGGGCAACCATAAACTCTACACCTTGAATGACTAACTTAGCACTCTGAGCTTCAAACTTAATGCCCGTCGTCATGCCTATGCTAAATTCCTCAACTTTCTTGTCCACCGAAGTCAAGACGAAACAGACTCGCCGAGCAGCCTATTCCGTGACCACATCCTCTATACTACTGTTGTCAAATAAGACGACTCTTTGGCCACCTATGTAGCCAAAGGTCTTGAGCAATTCGTTGCGCTCATACTCCTGGTCATGGGCGCCCTTTTGCTTATCTTCGAGCTCCCGGCTAACAATTGCACCAACTAAAGCATTGGGATCCGAAGAACTAGGGGTAGCCATTGGGGTTCTCTGTGGGAGCTGGGCTCGTCACTGAAGCCGTGGAGGCTGGGGTGTTTGTCTGTGGAGTGGTAGTCTTCTTAGGGCACTCCCTAGAAGTGTGTCCTTTTGTATGACAAAAGAAGCACCTACCCTCCTTGTACTGAGTTGTCTCCTCAGTGCTTAATTTACCACTGGTCTTGCTTGCCTGAGCTTTCTAGTCTGGAGTAAGCTTGGGCGCATTGGTCGAGTTCTTGGAGCCCGAGGCTCCCGTGCTCTATCTTGGGGAAGACCCCGTCTGGTACTGGCCTTTTCCCCCCGAGGTGTTAGCCTTGGGAGTAGCAGGCTAGGAAGTCTTGGACTTTCCGCCATTGTGCTTCATTTCAGCACTCTACCCAAGCGAGAGTGTGTCTTCGAAGGTGGCTGGCCTAAACATACGCACCTCCCACTGGATGTGCGTGTCAAGGCCATAAAGGAACTGCCCTTTCTTGTCCTTGTCAGATAAGCCCAACTGCAAATATAAGTTTGAAATCTTATCGGCAAACTGCAGGAGTGGTTGCGCGTTTGGACGCACTCCCCTAAACTCGTCTTTGAGTCGCTCAAGGTAATGAGGCGGTAGAAACCGCCGCTTAAGGTCGAGAACAAACTCGTCCCAAACATAAGCTGCCATACCTAATCTGGTGTGGGTATGAGCCCACTAGGTCCACCAAGGAATGGCCTCACCTTCCAAATACCAACTAGCCAAGATCACTTTGTCAGTGTCACTTTCTCTAATTGCGGCAAAATAAGCTTCAAACTGATGCAACCAAGAATAAAGAGTTGTGGGATCGAGTTTACCATTATACTTCTGAAGCTCATTTTCTCGGAAAAATGACTCGAGGAAGCCGTTGGTGTCATTCTTGCGTCCAAAGCTACAAGGTATCCTTTGTGTTCCACGCATCGCCTGGCGTCGTTTTGTGTAGTAGCACGGGCTACTGCCGCATGGTCTTCCATCTGTCGAATCTCTAATGCACGAATCTACACCTCGAACATAGAACTCGGCTTTGGTCGTGACCCTTCAAAAGGGTCATTTTGTAGAGGATCTGGAATCTAGGAAACGGAAGGAGAGGGAGGAGGAGACAGAAAAAGAGGAGCTAGAGAACAGGTGCGCTCTTCCAGGGCCAAGATCTGTGCCTTCTGCTCTTCCAATTTGGTACCCTATTTTGCGATTGCTTGCATCATCTGTTGGAACATCTCTATTACACTAATGCCTGAAGCCCTAGATGGACTACCTGGTGCACTTTGGTCCCAAGGTTGTCGTTGTCTCTCGTTGTGGTAGCTTGCCATAGCAGGAAAATGCACTTACTTTCCGTAGCGCAATCTGACCATCCACTGTGTGTGTGTGGGAGACTTCTGGAGGCTGAAAACGAACCGTCCTTCGAGGGACAGGAGTCACACCAAAAGGGGGTGGTCCACCGGAACCACACGAGTGAGTTTTTTTTTTTTTTGGTTTTTCTGGCTGAATCTTCACACTTGAAGAAGGCTCTGATACCAATGTAACATGCGGAAGCTTTAGGGTCGAATCAGTAAGTTCAATCCTCAGAATTCAGCAATCTTTCACGACGAATATAACGCACCAAACTGAAATAGATGTGCAGAAAAGAGAGAGAGAGAGAGAAAGAAAGAAAGAAAGAAAGATTTTATTAACGTCTTCCAAAAGACCGAACTCGGCCTATGAGACAAATCGGAGTACCTGTATGGGGTATCCTCTGTCATCCCAACAAAATGAAAAAGTACTGAACAAAAAAAAGCTGAATCTGGGTGTGCAGGGGATGGAGCTCTACTACTAGGAGAAATGCAAAGCTATATGCATGGAGTATACAATCATGATATGCAACCTAGCGAGCTCCATCCTGTACCATACTGGGGGTATAAAATGGTATACATCAGTGAAGGGGGTGTCCACAGCTCCCTGAAGAACATGCCTGGGTGTGCTCTGAAGCGAGCCAGTCGCTCCGCACCCTCTCTGTGAAACTGAGCTCTGATCTCTGTCATCTCTCTCTGGTATAGGCGTGGTGTCCGAAAGCCAGGTGTCCTCTGTCTCCTGCGGGCTCTAAGTGCCTCTGCTCTCTGGAGAGTAATTCCCTGCCGTGTAGGGGCTGGGAGGGGGATGGATCTCTGAAAAAATGCAGTAATGTGTGTCTGTCTCCCCCCCTCTGGAGCTGTCTGAGCCTGTAATAATGTCTCCCTGTGGCGCTGTATGTCTAGAATGTATCTCCCCAGTATGCGCTGGTCTGCTGCCTCAAAGATCTGGCGTAGGGAACGTGGCTCTCTGAATAGAATGGGATATCTCTCTCTGATGGCTGTATATGCTCTGCATCTGCATACATAATGCTCCTCACTCTCCACCTCCTCTCTGCACAATCTGCATACCCTCTCCTCTCGGGGGATCCGTGCTGCGCTGCCAGTCTCAATCTCCAATCGGTATGATGAAACTCTGAGTTGACCAATAGCCACTCGGGAGCCGTGTGGTAAAAAACCCTCCATGTATCTAGGCCTCTCTATAAATCCATCATCAGTGATACTCATGAAATGATCTCTGTAGTATAGCATCTTCGGTGGAAGAGGCTGTGTAGGCGATATCCATGTCTCTCGTGTATAGAGCTGCCATAGATCCTGTCTCAATACTCTGTTCCTCTCACTATGAGAGAGACGGATATGTGGTGCATCCCTATCATACTGGAATGGTGGTAGATGATCCATGTCTAGGCCATGCTGTGAGAACCAATGTGTGACCTGTGCATACCATGATCCTCTGTCTCCTGCCTCAGCCAGCTGTCTAGATGCCTCAAAAGCTCTGTATGACAATCTGTCTTGTGGCATCTCTCTGAATCTGTCTAGCAGGCATATAGTCTGAAATATGGCCTCTACCATCATAGGAGGCGCAGCAAACTCTGCTCGGATAATGTCATGAGGTACTGACGGTTTGCTGCGTATCATGCGTGCCATCATGAGGGCCTGTGGTCTCTCTATCTGTGTCCACCAATGGGTAGCGAGGCCTAGCGCCCATACCGCTGCTCCATACATCAATGCCGGTGTGACTAATGTGTCAAATAGCCACCCCTTCGTCCGGGGCTCCTGAAAATGCGCCTGGTGGCACTGTCTCTCTAGCATAGCCAATGCTGCATATCCCCGTGTCAATCTAGCTCTGGCTGCTGAACCCATGGTGAAGCGTGTGGCTGCTGCAGAGAAGGTAACCCCTAGGTACACGTATGATGTCACCACCTCCACCTGGCATCCTGCGAGAGTAAATGTCAGCTGACTCCTGCCCTGTCTCGATGTATGAAAGACCATAACCTTGGTTTTCCCAAGGTTCACAGTAAGACCCCTCTGTGTGCAGAAATCATGGAGTGCATGTAAATGCTGCTATAGACCACCTGGAGACTCACACACTAATACAATATCATCAGCATAGAGCATAATATGTACTGAGGTACCTGCTAAATCAACTCCATCTCCGCCTCCCCGTGTAATGAAGTCAGCCACCTCATCAATGTATAACCCAAATAGCGTGGGGGAAAGTGGGCATCCTTGCTTCACACCAATGGTGCTAGCAATAGTCTCGGACATACCTCCTGGACATCTGACTCGCCCAAAAACCTGCTCATATAATGCATAGATGCCCCATGTCATATCTGCTGGTATGCCAAGAGACTGCAGGCGCTGAAAGAGCCTCTCTCGTGGTACTGTGTCAAATGCCTTGCGGAAATCCACGAAGCAGCAATAGAGCTTTCTCTTCCTCACTCTGGCCTGATCAATCATACATCTCAAAGTGAATACATGGTTAGTGGCAGAGAAAGCTCTTCTGAAGCTTGCCTGCCCTGATGAGCGTAAACCTGCTCGCTCAGCATATAAGCTAAGCTCCTGCTCCAGCACTGCACCATAGAGTTTGGCCAGCACGTGGCCAACCATAACCATCCTGTAGTTGCTCGGATCGAGCATATCCCCTGTTTTGTGAATCGGCACAATGGTGTGCATCGTCCACTCTGCAGGCAAACCCTCTGCTAGTGCCCTGTTAAACAGGTGTGCAAGAAAAGGAGCTAAAGAATCTACTGCATATATGAGATGCTCACCTTGCAGGCCCATATGGTCGGCGGCCCGTCCATGCTGTAGGCGGCGGATAGCTTCCTGTACCATCGAGTGGGTAAAGAAGCTAGCTGTGGTAGGTCGAGGCTCCTGTGGCTGAGGTATAGGTGGCTGCTGTGGGGCATGGTATAGTCCCTCTGCATATGTGTGCCATGTCTGTGGGTCTGCAATAGGTGTCGGGGTCCGGGGCTCTCTAAAGTGCCGCCATGAGACAGAGAGAGGGAGAGAGAGAGAGAGGGGGAGGGAGGGGGGGAGGGAGGGAGAAGAAGACATAGTATTGGGTCCCGAATACCCTCTGTAGGGCCCCCACCACGAATGGTGTATTTGCTTTATTAGAATGATGCAAATCAGAATATAAAGACTGAAAACTTGACCTTCTTAACCTTCAGCTTTCACCCTTGTGTTAGCTTCTCCCTTGGCTGTCCGGGCCCCTGAGACGCTTTAGCACTTTGTGAATGATGAGATCATCTAATCGTTTTCTTGGCTGGGTTTATATACCCTCTAAAGCTTCAAGTCAGCCAGCACAAACAAGTCGTCCAGAAGCAGTTTTCTCCACGACTTGGGAAAAATAGCATTAAATGCCATAAAAACCAGTGTTTTCACACTATGCATGGGCTGGCCACACTGCGCATGGCCAAGGACATTGCCCAAGCTGCTGGGCAGCCTGAGTGGGCTGTCCCACACCTGGCCGACAGCCCCTCTAGGGCCTAGACCCAGTCGGCTGGCTGTCCAAAGGCCATAGGGCTGGCCGACAACCCCTTCCAGCCCAACTCATGGCTGGTGGCCCAGACGGCGCCCTCCTGGCCCCTTGGGGGTGGTTCTACACCTTCCCCATGCCCACACTAAGAGTGCAAATCGTAGCCCTAGGGTAGCCCTATCTACATGCAAACCTACATGCCTACACAGAATTCTGGCATCCAGTTACAAACCAAATACACAGAACATCTAACATCATTCCAGAGGGAGACTTACAACGTGGACTGGCACTACTTCATGTGCAGGACAATGCACACATGACCTCGGACGCATAGAGTGGAACCTTGGCTAGCTCGTCCCAGACTGGGCTCACATGGGACCAGTTTCCACTCCAGGTCTTGCACCTTCTTGTTCAGATATGTCCACGTGGCATCCACGTGCGGGATGCATGTGACAATGAGATTACATGGACACTATTGTATCACTTTTGGCCTCATAGACCCATTGGGTCTTTTGTTGGGATGACAGAGGCTACCCCATACAAGTACTCCGATTTGTCTCATAGGCCGAGTTCGGTCTTTTGGAAGACGTTAATAAAATCTTTCTTTCTTTCTTTCTTTCTCTAATCTCCATCTCCATCTCCATCTTGCATAATTTCAGTTTTGTGACATCTTCTGTGCCACTCAAGTAAAAGGTTCCATTAAGCTTCCGCTTGTAACATTGGTATGAGAGCTTTGAGCTTGATTATCCTTGGAGGCAAATTTTTTTCTCATGTGGATGGTTTACTTTCGCTCCAAGGCAACCTGTAAGTAGTGATCCCCCACACACAGTGGATGGTTTACTTGCGCTCCGGAAAAACTTTACACGCTCCCACTATGGACAAGCAAGAGGAGATGAGAGAGATTGAGTCTCGTGCGTTTGATGGATGAAGATGTGCCCTTGACATCCACTGACACTACAGCAATCCTGCCTAGGCAGCCGACCCAATGTTCCCCTACCTCCACCACCCCCACCTCCTCTAGCTTCTTCTACCCTTTCTTAGTGTGACACATCTCACTTGTAGGTACATGCGGACAGCAGCCAGGCTATGGTTCAAGTGCGAGGACAATCTGACAGGCCCAGTTGCCATGTGGCAGTAGGCTAGTGGACATTGGTCGTGGGCAGTCCTCTGACCTGGCCAACAGTAATAAAACAGGCTGACCATCAATGATGGGACACATGTATACACATATGGGAAAATCATCATTTTCATCTGTAAACTCTCAGTGATTGGAGCCTACAGAGTGTCTCTGCAGTACAGAGTGGTCAAGAAGATCTATTGTAATGTGTGGGTTGAGAAATGACGTCTTCATTCTCAGTCATCACTTGTACTCGAATTCCAGTTGTAATACTTCATTCTTGTACATAATACATAGCAATAGTTTTAGGACTCTTGTGTGTTATGTGTGTTTGATTCCGCTGGTCTCTACTCTCAAACTTTAGCACATAGGCATGAGTGTTGTATAGTTGGTATTAGAGCCTGCGTATTGCTGCTTCCTTTCTCCACTCATCCTTCCTTGGGGTGAAGGACCGCAGCCCTCGCCATCCCTCTTGATCATTGGTCCTAGTTCTTCATCATGGATTCAGAGGCACTTATGGAAGTGCTTTCAATAATGGCGGTCATACCCGTCTCAACAGTGATCATGGCGTGGGAGAGTTCCAAGTTTGGGACTCAGCAACACAGGAAGCCGAAGGGCAAGCATTGCGTTCACCTAGACCTTGTATAGGTTGCAAAGGGTAAGCCCTATTTTAATGGGGGAGTGTCGTCCCACTTACAACAAGAAGCACATTCGGAAGATTCTTCAGAGCCATTGGGAGTGTTAAGCCTTCCCTTTCTTCAGCCAACAACTTCACAACTGGCACCACGCTAGGACATGTCCGTGGATGTGTCTTCACCATTGGAGGTTGTCCTAGAGGTTGAGGTTTCATCGGAGATAGCTTTGGAGGACGAAGTGTTTTCTTCGTTTTATCGTAGGGTGTATCATCTAGAGTATGTTACACAAACAGGTATCCATAGGGAGGACCAAACATTGGTGCCTAGTTGGGAGGGAAATGTTGGTTTGAGCATACTAGTGCCCAGAGGTGCCAGCGTTACAATGTTGATGCAATAGTTATGGGAAGCTGTGGGTTTTTGCTTGATTTCTTCATCGGCAGGCATATGTGGGACTTTTGGAAGCCAAGGATGGTGGTCCGAATGTGGAGTTACCAATTTAGCACGGGTGCTTGCGGAAGCGTGTTTATGAATTGATTGATTGTGATTAGGGCCTAATCAGAGACTTAAACCCATGCACAAATTGCTTCTTCTTCATGTTCAATACACGATAGAGAAAAATGACCTAATGTATTAGTAACATGAAATATATACAATGTTGAATAGAGATACTCAATGGTAGCATTGCTCTTGAGTTCTCAACCTAATAATAATGTCCAATTAAGTGTATTCACACAATAACCCAATAACTATGTCCACACTGGGCTGGTCATTGGGCACCTGGACAATATTACAATGATTTGGCACAATAGCCCTTACAAACACATGAATCCATTCGGCCACATTCTTAACCTTTGAGGTGACCAATGGATAGAAGCATGTCCACGTCACAGTCGAGAGAGTGTGCGCATAACATCTCATCGAAATTTGCATACTTGTGCTTCATCTCATCTAGTCCTATACCAACGAAATCCATCCATGTGGATTGGATGTAGAAAACTGTTCCTTTCCTACTCAATGTATCGAAGATGGCTATGGCCTAGACTCTTATTTTTAGTGTCTAATGTTAGTGAGTTGGCTACCAACTCTACCAACCCTAATAATAATATCCAACTAAGTGTGTTCACACAATAACCCTATGACTGTGTCCACAATGATCTGGTACATTAGCCTTTATAAACACATGAATCCATCCGGCCACGTACCTCCACCTTTGAGGTGGACAATGGATAGAAGCATGTCCACGTCACACTCGGGAGAGTATGCATGGGACATCTCATCAGAATCTGTGTACTTGCGCTTCATCTCGTCTACTAGTCCATCCGTGTGGAAACGGTTCCTTTCTCGCTCAATGTATCGGCTAGTGGATTAGCCTTGCCTGGAAGATACTCAATCATGTCTCCAAATTGTTGGAAGATTTGGCTCCAACAGTACTGCCGATTATTCACACTTGGCATCGTCTAAAGCCAGCGCAATGCATGATGATCAGTGCAAACCTCAAAGTCGCGCCCATATAGGCAATGCTTCAAGGCTTGGATCATGGCAAGGAGTTCCAGACATAGACCGAGTAATTCTTTTCTACAGTTTTCAGCTTACAAGACATGCAAGCAAGTGGATGACCATTCTACTGTAAAACAGCTCTAATGGTGATGTTACTTGCATCGGTGACTATGTAGAATGGATCATCCCATGAGGCAAGATCTAAACGAGGGGCCTTTGGTAAAGCAACCTTGAGGTCCTTGAAAGCATGCAATCCATGTGGAGTTATGTGGATGCGCTGCCTAGAGGTCTTGACACCCTTGAGCAGATCTTTGAGAGTCGCCGAGAGGTCGGAGAACTTGTTGATGTGGGTGGAATATGCGTGGCGAATTTCCACAAATGACAATACATGGCACGTTGTTTTTGGAATCTCACAATTTCGGATTTTTGCCACTTTGGTGGGATCTAATCGGATGGCCTCGGCACTAATAATATATCCAAGGTAATGAACCTTAAACAAATAAAACTCTGATTTCTTTTCATTGACATAAAGCTCGTTGCTTTCTAGCAACTTCATCACTTTTTCCAGATCAATATTGTGTTGCTCAACTATTGAAAATACGAGTATGTTATCCAAGAAAATGAAGACACACTTTCCAATCAAGTCTCCAAAAAACACACGCATCATCATGCTGTTAAATGTCGCTGAGGTGTTGTCAAACTCAAGGGCACGACCACAAACTCGTAGTGGGCCCGTTCAGTGCGAAAGGTTGTCCTTGGGATGCTCCCATCGACAATCCGTACCTAATGGTATCCACTTTTTAGGTGAAGCTTCGAAAACACCTTGGCTACATTCAACCTCTCTAGGATATAATTAATCCGAGGCATTGACAACTTGCTCGACTGTCAGCTTATTCAAAGCACGATAATCCACACAAAGTCTAGAAGATCCATCTTTTTCTTGATGAAATGGATTGGTGCAGCAACTGGAACGTATGAACCTTGATTGCAACAATTCTTGGAATTAGTGGTCCAACTCCAATTCCATTGTCTTGCTTAGGCAATACGGAAACTTGCTCGAGGATTCCGAGCCTAGGAGGAGATCTATTGTGTGATCCTTCGGTCTAGATAGGGGGAGCTTAGGAGGGAGATTATCTCGAAGGAAAATTGTATGGAATCGGTCATATAGGGCCTGGTACTTCTCGGAAGCACTAGCGACTATGTGGGTGGGTGGTCTGATTATAGATCAACGCGCAATGTGCGCGGTGATCTATAATTCTCATTCAGCATGCATGTGGCTTATGAAAGGAAAGTTAGGTATCCCTGGCTCACACTTGATAATGACTGGAGCCTTGGAAACATTCCGGAGAATCCAAAAAGAATATTTGGATGGAACTTGTGAAACCAACGAATCCCTAGGTTTATGCCTGGCAACCATGAAATCCCCCACAAACTGGTGCCCTAGATGACCAACTTAGCACTACGAGCCTCAAACTTGATACTTGTGATCATATCTATGCTAAATACCTTGCATCGAGAGTTGCATGGAATCGCTCGTGTTTAAGGTGTCGTCTTTGCTCCTCTTGCACGGTGGCACGAGTCGTTGCTTCACGGTCTGTATCCATCTGAAGCTCAAGTTCTTGTATATGCAAATTCAAGTGGAGAACGGGCCTGTTGCGTTCGGTGGAGTTAGTCGAGATAGGGATTTGGGAAGGAAATTGGGTGAGAATTGGCGAGAGCAATCAGGGAAGAAGAGGCTGGAAGAGGTAATCGCTTCTCCAAGGCTTGGATCATGCCTTTTTGCTCAAGCAATTGATCTCCCTGTTGCTTCATGAGAATCATGAAGTTCTGGAACATTGCTTGCATTTGGTCCCCAATGAGAGCATTGCTCCCTGCTGCCATGGTTGTGGAAGTGACTCTCTTCTTGGATCTGTTGTTCTCTCTCATCGGCGGAGGTCGCCATAGTGGGAGTGGTCAAGGTTCTTCTTAACCGCAAATAAAGGCTGAATTTCTTCACCAAAAGATAAATTTGAGGATTTTACTTTGATAAATACTTTTAGCCCCTTTCATCGGACATCAAATAGCAATTGACAAGAAGAGTCGGACATTGCAAATGAAACGTGGCATTGCTACATGGCAGTTGCGTAAAGGTGGCCGACAGTAGTACTATTAGCCGACTAGGAGCATTGGTGCATATATATATATATACGTGGGTAGCCAAATCATCAGCGTACAGCTTTGACAGGTGTGCCGCTCTCTTGTGGTGGGAAAACCACCTTAGGCACAGGCACCACTCCATGACTTGTTGGAATGACTGTTGCAAGGTAGACTTGAAACAATTTATTCCCTTAATTTACCGGCGTGAATTGAAGAAATAGTGGGAGCGTTTTATGCATAAACATGGCAAATCGACAACTAACTATCTCGCTCGTTTCTAGAAGTTTTTGCTCAAGAGTCGGACAGCGCAAGTGACACATGGCAATGATGACATGGCAACAATGATTTGGCATTGATGACATGGAAGTCGAGTACAGGTGGCCAAAAGTAGTACTACTAGTTGACTAGGAGCATTGGTGCATATATACGTGGGTAGCAAAATTGTCATATTCATCTGTGTTCCGAAGTGCTAGCCATGAGTGTAGAGTAGGTCATAGGATTGTGATTTGACATCTTCATTCTCAATCACATCTTGTACTTGAATTTTAGTTGTATTACATGTACATAATAGAGAGCAGTAGTTTAGGACTCGTGTGTGTGCTGTATGTGTGATTCCACTACACTTTTCTTTCTATCTCTGGAAAACCCTAGCACATAGGCACAGGAACAAAGTGCTTCAAGACCGCCTTGCAATCATTCTAGCAAGTCATGGAGTCCTACCTAAGGTGCTCTTCCCAGCACCATAGAGCAGCACTTGTCAAAGCCGTACGCACCAAATGGAGGTGAAAAGCATCTGCCAACATGGCAGCCACCTCGCGGGTCTGGTTGGTGACGACTTCTCCGTCCATCTTCCCATTGAACTTGGGAGGATTTAGAAGCTTCAATCGTTTCTCACAAGGCATGGAGGAAGGCAACTATATTGACCACCCATCATAGTCACCAGAAATGGGAAACGGGAACGGAAATGACGGAACACGTCGAAATGTGAAACACTTGTCACTAGAAACTGGGATCGGTAGGAACTGGCTGGTGGAGTCGGCTAAGTATAAATTATTGGAATAGATAACGAACAACCATGAGAAACATAGAAAAATGTAAATAACGAACAACAATAGGAATTTGAGACCCCTTGATTTATAATCATTGAAATTACATCGGGATACAAGTTACAAAAGTCTCATAAGTGAGAGGCTAGCACAAAAACAGAATAAAAACCTTCCGGCTCGAAAAAGCCATGATCATCAAGCTCGTCAGAGCCACAATCTCCTGTTGCTGTTGCTGTAGCAGAAGAACTAGCAACCATGTCGGGTGGAGTAGAGGGCTGCTCCATCCGCTCCAAATCCTCTTCGTCCTCCTTGGACCAATGCTTCCAAGCATCTTGGAAACTCCAAGCGCTCAAGAAGACGTAGATTGGCACTCATATAAACTTAGTCATTGGCCTTTAGAGTGCCAAGATGGTTACGCTTCTTTGAAGCGACATGGCTGAATGAGCTCCATGGTTGCTCTAAGCAAGACGAACTAACAGCTTGGCTTAGAAACTTGATGGCAAGCCCTTGTAACTCTGGTGCATTTGCTCCATAATCCTCCCACACACACATGGATCAGTTGTCATTCGATCCAGCAAAGCATTCGTTTTACCAAACCTCTTCTTAAGGGCCCTGTAGTCAGCTAGTTGATTCCTGATGGTTCTTTGTAGAGTTGGATCCGGCATACGTTTGTCAAGCACCTTGTCCCACCCAGCTGACACCTCCCCATCTGCATACTGCTTCCCTAATTGGAAATACGGGTCGACAACAAGAGCTCCTACATGCATAGGAGAATGGTACTCACTCCACCTGTCAGTGCATATGTTCCTCATCTCCGTATACAAGACTTTATTTTTGTCTCTATTTGCTCCAGCTTCTCTATCATCCTGTCCATTGCTTCATAAATTCGACCAATGCATGGCTGCAAAGCACCTGTCATCCTTAACAAGTGGATGATGGGCTTCACTAGATCGACAATTTTTCCCAAAATTCCGAGTGTGCGATGTTTGTCTTGCAATCCTTCCCTGCTTTTGTGCGTGCTAGATGATGTTTCTCAAACTCATCACTCACCATGAGTTGCTTTAGAGCACTAGAGCTCTTCTGTATGGACTCCATCATCAAGAGGTTGCATCCGAAACAACCCGTTTCTTGCAACACGGCCACCAAAAACACCGTTTTCACGTTTCTCCCCTTGGAAATGGCCGTTTCCTGTGTCTATGCCACCCATAAAGGGGGCCATGGGCAAGGGCCCATATGAAGGGCGCCCATGAACACACCTTGTTAGGTGTAAAAAGGAACCCACGACCTGCTCATGTCCAAGTCGACCAGCCTAGGCCTAGTTAGCCAACAGCCTGCACCATATATATGCATGCACATCCAGCCTAGAAGCCCATCTCATCATCGCTTGCCCCCCAGGAGTTGAACACAGTGTCGGAGGCAGCCATCAGCCGTAAATGCAAGCTCCGGAAGAGTCCCAAATCAGCGTTGAGAGCAAAATGCAGGTCCTTTGCCTGTGCGAGAGAAAAATGCATAGAAGAATGTTGTCCAGCAGGTGTTGCACAAGGCAACCAGCATTCAGCTTGTAACCACCACATCTGTATGTGTGTAAAGAAACCAACTTTTTTTTCAGCTTCTTTGTTAGTTTGTTCCATACTTTGAAATCTATCCTGGTGACTTTCAACCATGTTGAAGTCTTCATCTAGGATAGGGGCACCTATGCTCTAAGGCAAAGAGTTCTAGAGTTGGGGTTTGGTATTGAGTGGGCTAGTAGCATAAACATATGTGTAATCCCTAGAGGATTCTTTAGGGATACAAAGATCCATTGATTATCAGGATCGCGCACTGAGCCAATGAAGTCTTTCCATCTGGGATGGGGTCCCAAAACAACCCCACCCTTAAGCTCATAGAACCATATGTCATCTTTCATGATAACATGTAGTTTTTAATGGAGAATTTCTCCACCAATTTTTTACAAGGTAATAAAGTGAGGTTGCAAAATTTTTAGATACAGCCACCTAGCAATAACCCCCTGTTCTTAGATGGTGAGATAGGCCTTGGGTGTTGTAAGAGAGAAGTTTTAAAGAACTAATCTTTTCTTCTTGAATTGTGGGATTTACCATGTTTACCCTACCTTTAGCTGCTGGAGGAGGAGAGGCAGCTCCAACTTTTGAAAATCTTCTTTTGTTTTAGACATTAGCTTTGCCTAACTAGCAATCTTGGTTGGGCTAGTAGGCTGAAGCGAAGTAGCATGGATTGATTCTTCCTCTACTTTATCAAAATCTTTCATAGTTAAATTACTACCTCCTTTCTTGGCTTTATAAGTCTACTTTCTCCATGACTTTTTATTATATTTTAGGGATGAAAGGAGTAATCTCCAGCTTTAGTTTTAGCCAAAATATCATATTTATTTTGAGTGCAAAAGACTTGGTCCATCAAAGGAGATGATTTTTTAATTCTTTTTCTTCCTTTAGAGACAATGATAAATGAAACCGATCCCGTCAACTGGGGGTAGATTCCGTTGGACTCCCACACGCGTAATAGCACAACTTAAATATCACAATATGAATGGACAACACAATAACAATTGAAAAACTGAAATGAAATGATGATCAATGGACACCAGCACTGGGGCCGCAACGGGCCGACCCCCCCCCCTCAATATATGATATATTATTGGGAGTATTTAAGTGATACAATGTTCCATGGGTTCAAAGAACCAGATGATGTCCATGTACAACTGAAATCAAAAAACAGTTACCAAACAATAGACTTGAAGTAGACGTTCAAAGTAGAGCGACCCACTTGATGAAGTTCTAGTCTCTACGGCCCCATGCCTTCACTGGAATCCGCAGAGAGCGCCCCACTGGTGTTCCAGAACCACGCACAAAACAGGCGCTCTCGTACTAACGCCTGGCTCTCTCGATCTCGGCACCCACGGACCGTGGTTCTCCAAAAGCTTGGACTACCCAGCACCGAATGGGTGTTAGCAATAGTGAATATCCCTCGAAAGATTTACACCAAAGACCTTTGCTTGAATCTCAATCAATGTACCTTGTAAAACAATGAGTATGGCCTCTAGTAGAACTAGGCACCCACGCATGAGAGGAAAAGGCTCTATTACTGCTGTTGCTGCCCGCCCGCAAGTGAGTGTCGCCTGTAGTTCGCTAGTGGGAGAACAAGAATCAGAGGCGCCTAAGTGCAGCTGCATAGGGGCAACAGCAGGAGAGGGTCGCCTGGTTGTAGTCGCCTACGGGCAAGAGAAGAGAGGCCTTGTGCGCAGCCGTTTCAGGGGAAGAGAAAGGCGACCTGTGCGCAGCTGCTTGTGGGCAAGATAAGGGTGACCTGTACGCAGCTGCCTCCTGCGGGCAAGATAAGAGAGGGTCGCTTGGTTGTAGTCGCATGCGGGCAAGAGAAGAGAGGCCCGGTGCGCAGCCGTTTCAGGGGAAGAGTAAGACGCCTGGGCAAAGGTGGCCGAGCCAGGTACAGCTGGCCGACTCACCCTTTGCATAAGGGGCAGCCAGTTTGAAGGCTTCCAAGGGAGGGTGGTTAGGTGACCATGCACCCACCACCACACACGGTTAAGGGAGGGCTTCTCTCCCCACCATGGCCCAAGTGTGGGTGTCCACCCTAGAAAAGGGCACCATGAGGTATTGGGGAGGCCGCCCACTCATTAATGAGTGTGAACCTGCAACCTTATAAAAACAAAGGTTAGAAATAATTCCATAAAATAAACAAATGGAATACACTTACCACCTGTTCACACGCAACAAAACTCGTCAGAAGACATAGCAAACTTCACGACTCACTGGCAGGCGTCCCCGCTCAATAAGTGGCACGTCAAATAGGCAAACACAAGAATACAAGTCACGCGAAGACAGTTCCAGGCATGCAAACATGAATGCATGTGCAAACAGTATCATGGACATATCTCCCGTTCATGGAACAAGCACTAGACATTCCTGTCGGGCACAATGATGGCACGGCAAAAAGTATAAATCCCGGTCTTCCTATGGAGTGACAGTCCCATAGGTAAGACACAGATCCAAGCACGAGCCTCCCTATGGAGTGACAATCCCATAGGCAAGACACGGCACAAATACTGGCTCTTCCATGGCGTGACAATCCCATGGATAGAACACAGTCCAGGTCATACACGGGTGGCACCAGTCTGGCTCCTGTCCATACTACACCATCCTGCTAACACACGGGTGGCACGAGTTTGGCTCCCGTCCATGTTATGCAAAATACTGGCCCCTTCACATGAGACACCGGCCTAGCCTTAAGTGAACAAGACACAAATCTGGAGATGGACCAAATGGTCGGCCAATTGGTGACATCCGCCCGGGCTTCTAAAGAGTTGTCCTCAACTGAAAAGCCTCAAGATATGCCTGCAACAACTGTGGGTAGTCAACAAAATAATCCTCATTTACCCACTTTGCATCAATGGACAAATAATTCTTGAACTTCACAAGGTATCTCGTGGAAAGTTTTCCTGCAGGTAGCCTTCTCTCTTTGTGAAAGACAATCTGTTCTGGTTGGAGGATCTCCTCAAGCTCATCAATCTCTGGAAGATCTTCTGTGACAGGCTCGTCAAGATTTGGCCCGACATACTTCCGCAAAAGACTCACATGAAATGCATTGTGAATCTTCCAATGACTAGGTAAAGCAAGCCTGTATGACACTTCATTGATCTTTTGAATCACCTTGAAGGGTCCATAATAGCGAGGAGAAAGCTTAGGATATGATCCTTCTTGTCCTGGCCTCTTCCGAAGCCTAGCTTTCTCAAATTTCAGCAAAACCCAATCACCGTCTTTGACTTGCATGTCACTTCTATGCTTATCAGCAGCCATTTTATGCTTATCTTGTGACCTTGCAATGGCTGTCCATACCTGAACAAAGGCTACATCCAAGTCACGTACATACTCGTCAGCTGCAAAAATCTCATCCTTTGTACGAAGGATGGGTGGCAAGACCACTCTGCCATAAATAATCTCAAACGGGGCCTTTCCCGGAGGCATGGACCGTATATTGTTGTAGGCAAACTCAACAAGTGGAAGATACTTCTCCCATGCAGTCTTTTGATCTGCCACATAACACTTCAACAAATCCAACACGGTTGAATTTGCAGCTTCACTCTAGCCATCCGTTTGGGGATGATAAGCTGATGAAAACTCAAGTTTAGTGCCCATGTTATCAAATAAAGCCCTCCAGAAGAGGCTCGTAGTCTTGGGATCTCTATCCCCAATAATGGACTTAGGCATACCATGATGCTTGAAGATGTTAGCAAGAAAAAGCTTCACCATATGATCAACTTTAATGGTTTTCTTGACGGGCAAGAAATGAGCTTGCTTGCTAAACCTGTCCACAATGGTCCAAATAGCATCATTCCCATGCTGGGATCTAGGCAAGTCCATAATAAAGTCCATGGTAATGCTTTCCCATGGCTGCAAGGGAATAGGTAATGGTTGAAGCAAACCTGGAGATTTTTGCCTGTCAAATTTCACTTTTTGGCAAGTAATACATGCACGTATATATGCCTCAATGTCTTTACGCATGCTTGGCCAAAAGAAATATCTCTCAATCATGCGTGTAGTAGGCATGATACCTCTATGACCAGCATAAGGTGGAGCGTGACATTCCTCCATAACCTTTGGACGCATATCCTTCAGCACACATAAGCAGTTATCCCTCATAAGATAACCCTCTTTGATCACATAAGAGGCATGTGAGTGACCCGAAACAAGGAAAGAAAGTTTGCCATTCTCATTTGCTTCTCCGAGAGCTTTGTTTGAGATAGGAAGTATCTCAAGCTTTGATGATCTGTCTTGACTGCAAATTCAGCCCCAAGAAGATAATGTTTCCTTATCTTTAAGGCATGAATTACAGCCAAGAGCTCTTTCTCATAGATATCCATATGAAGCTCAGCATCATGCAAACGACGGCTCTCATATGCTACTGCATGACCTTCTTGATTAGGACAGCCCCTATACAATCGCCACAAGCATCACATTCCACTATGAATGAGCTTTGCAAGTCGGGAACAATCAATACGGGTCCACATATGATAGCATGCTTGAGTTGCAAGAAGGCATCCTGCTCCTTTGGAGTCAATTTGAAAGTGGCTTTCTTCTTTGTGAGATCATGTAGAGGGGTGGCTATCATAGCAAAATGCCTTATGAAATGCCTATAGTATGAACATAATCCCAGAAAACTACGTACTTGATGTACATTTTGCAACTCTGGCCAATTCCGAATGGTTTCTATCTTGGCAGGATTCATTCTTACTCCATCTTTGGATACAATGTGACCCAAATAATGTATCTCTGAAAGAAAGAACTCACTTTTCTTGGCATTAATGAAAAGTTTATGCTTCCGCAACTCTTCGAACACTGTGACCAAATGAGTTCTATGTTCCTGCTCATTCTTGGAGAAAACCAAGATGTCATCAAAGAATACACCTGTGAATTTGCGATGGGGTCGGAATATCCTATCCATCATACGATTGAATGTGGCTGGGGCATTAGTGAGACCAAAAGGCATCACCAAAAATTCATATAATCCAAAACCTGTCTTGAATGCAGTTTTGTGGACATCCTGTGGCACCACTCGTATTTGGTGATAACCACTCTTCAAATCAAGACGGCTGAAACAAGCTGAGCCATCAAGCTTATCCAAAATGTCATCAATACGCGGGATTGGAAATTTGTTCTTGATGGTGAGCTTATTTAGAGCTCTATAATCCACACACATGCGGAATGACCCGTCTTTCTTTTGAACAAGAAGCACGGGAGAGCAATAAGGTGAGGAACTTGGTTGAGCCAAACCTTTCTCCAAAAGCTCATTAACCTGCTTCATGATCTCTTCTTGTTGTGCGGCACTCACACGGTATGCGGGTTTGTTAGGTGGAGAACTGAGTGCTGGCACAAGATCTATGATCCTCGGGCCTTTGAGGAGGTCATTCACCTGGCAATGTATCAGCAAAACAATCTTTGTATGCATGAAGAAAATTCAGCCTATCCTGAGTCAAAGCATCCACAATTTGATGACTTGGTTCAAATCTATCACGAGCAAAAACCAAGTACGCAGAAAGACTCTTTTTCATTGCTTTATTAATCTGGATGTGAGATACAAGTGGGATAGAATCTCCTTCCTTGCGAGCATCAATGACATGCATGCAACCTCTATGTATAAAAGAAATCATGTTTGTCTTGTACTCTTTGCGGGGCTCAAGCCTATGATGCCATGGCTTGCCAAGCAATACATCACATCTCTTAAGAGGTGCAACCAAGAAATGCTCATGATCTTGTGTTCAATCAACCTCAACGGTAACCAACCAGCAGCTGTACGTACCGCCTCGGCAACACTTGAACCACAAAATCAAGAATTAACTCCCACGTCTACAGAGAATTATGAGCGCATCAAAGACAAACTCACAATGCTCTTTTCGCTCCTCTGGATGTGAAGCATAAGTTCAAATTCTACGCGGCAGACATAAGAGCCTATTCTCTCAAAAAGGTGAGTAGTCACAAGAACCCGTTGTTCGCAAGGTGATAGCCAACCAAAAATAAAAGAGAAGAAAAAAAAGATTTTAAAAAAAAAAGAAAAACAAAAAACAAACAAACACGAGGGAGTCACATAAACGATCTTCAATAGTCATTACATCCTTGTTAAGCTTATAGCTTACTATTCTTTTGGCTAAGTAAATGTAGTAGCTGCTTCATGAGTATATATCCATACTCATGCACTGGAGGACATTTGCACCAAGGTCTCATCGTCGATAACTTTCCAGGTACATCTTTGAATGGGGGGGCCATGGTGGGCGAAATCCTGGTCAATGATGGTACAACCCATCGCCTGGAATTTTCCTTCAAATTGCCAAACCTCTCCAAACAAAACTAGAATCTTCACAACACAATGATATATAATCCTTTGTGAAGATATCTATGGAAGCCTCGCAAGATGATGTAATTCTTTCAAGCCTCACCAACAAGTGGCTACTTCAACAGGAGTAGCTCAATAAGAGTCTATATGACTCAATTCTTGTACTTCATGTATATCTGCTTCATAAGAGCACTTAAATATACATAAAAGCACAAAAATCACATGGGAACAAGCATGCAAGAACAGGTCCTACTCAACAATAATTAGCAAGAATCCTGACATAAGGAGCGACTTCATCGAAAGCCAATTTATTCACATAAAGAATGTCGCTTCAATGAATCAGATGAAGAACTAAGAATCACAATCTCGTTCTGATAATTTTGTCTACGTCCCTCCGGATCCTTGTTGGAATTAGGGTTGCAGGAAAGCACACAAAGCTTGGAGAAGAAGAAGCAAGAATGCACACAACACACAATGTATTAGATTGTGTCAATGTATAAAAGATAAGTTAGTCCTAGAAGGATGGGCGTATATACAAGCCGGGGAAAAAAACCTCCTAAAGAGGAAAAAAGTGCCCCGTCGGTCCTAAGTGTGTTCACACACATCACTGCCTATATATATATATGGTAACAAATCCCTCCTGGGAGTGATGGTGTGAACGAGAGCTGGCACTCATGTATAGGGGAGTGCCATGCCCGAAGTAGATCAGTCCACAAAGGGGAGCAAGCCCAAAGCTTTGCGGAAAGCTTCGAACTTCTCACGAGGAAGCGCCTTTGTGAAAAGATCGGCGAGGTTGTCCTGTGTTGGCACATAGGCCAAGCTGATCTCTCCTGCTAAGAGTCTCTCCCTGACATAGTGATAATACACCTCAATGTGCTTTGTGCGAGCATGAAAAATTGGGTTTCTCGCAACTGCCAATGCGCTCTGACTGTCAGTGAAGATAGACGTGGCAGACTCCTGTCCAACACCCAAGTCAGCCACCATAAGCCGTCTGAGCCACACACACTCAACCGTAGCTGTGAAAGCTGCCCTGTACTCAGCTTCACAACTAGAAGTGGCCACAGTAGGTTGCTTCTTGCTCAACCAAGATATGCATGAGCAAGGGGAGCATGAAACAAAAACCACTTGTAGACACTCTTGTGTCATAGCAACCAGCCCAATTTGAGTCCGAAAAAGCATGTAAATCTGGCGGCAACGATCCCCCCCTTGGGATAAAACAACCTAAGATGTATGGTGCCACTCAAGTAGCGAAAGATGCGTTTAATTGCCTTCCAATGCTGAGACCCTGGGCTATGCATAAACCTGCTCACCTGTGAGACTGCAAACTGAATGTCCGGCCTCGTAATGCATACATAAATGAGGCAACCAACAGCTGTTTGATAGAGTGTGACATCAAAGTGATCTCCAGCATCATGAAGACTCAACTTCAAACCTGTCTCCATTGGAGTAGCAATAGGTTTGCAGTCTTCAAGGCCAAATCTCCGTAACAATGTCTCAATATACTTTGTTTGACACAAAGCAATACCTCCATCACACTGCTTAAATTGTATCCCCAAATAATGATGCAAATGTCCCAAATCTGACATCTCAAAAGAGGCATTCAAATCAGCCTTAAAATCAGCAATATGACTTTCATTTGGTCCTGTGAGCAGCACGTCATCGACATAGAGAGCAATGATTAGATGTACATCATCCACACATTTAACATATAAAGTGCTTTCTGTTGGACTATTCGGAAAACCATGTGCAGTCATCTCGTGGAGCTTGCTTTAAACCATATAAAGCCTTTTTCAACGTGCACACTTTGTTTTCTTGCCCTCTTTGAACAAAACCACGAGGCTGCGATACATACACCTCCTCATGCAAATCTCCATTCAAGAACGCAGTCTTTATGTCCAGCTGATGTACATTCCAACCATTATGAGCTGCCAATGCACAAATGCTACGAATGGTAGTCATACGACAAGTGGGAGCAAAGGTCTCATCAAAATCAATGCCCTTTTCTTGAGCATAACCCTTTGCAACAAGTCTAGCCTTATAGCGATCAACACTGCCATCTGGCTTTCGTTTCAATTTAAAAACCCACTTACATCCAATGGCCTTTTTACCAATAAGCAAATCACACAAAAACCATGTACCATTCTTCATTATAGCATCATATTCACTTTGCATTGCAGCCAACCAATTTTTTGAATTTTGTGCCTCATCAAATGAAAGAGGTTCTTCCTCTTCACACATACTAGACACAGCCAAAGCATAACAATCTGATGCATAAGAGGCATGCTGAAAACCTGAACGAGTACGACTAGACATAAGTGCATCAAATTTACTATCACGCAAGGTTTGCACCAGCCATTTAGGCATACCTCTAGCCTGCTCATTTTCAGCCCTATCCTCATGAATTATATCCTGTAAATCTGCATCAGAAATAAGCTGATCTATGATGTCGTTTGAAATCTGCATAGGCTGAATATTTGCCTCATTAGGACTTACATTTTAATTTCCACTTATAAATAGAGGCAATAACGTATCAAATACATCCCGTGAGCTCACACCTGTCTCTTTGGTACATGATAACAAAGATTGCACAGCATCGTCCACAAAAACATCATCTCGACTAATCAAGATACACTTTGACTGCGGATGATACAATCTGTAACCCTTGCTCTCAGCACGATAACCAACAAAAATGCATTTGACAGCCTTATCATCCAATTTTCTGCGTTGTTGCACAGGCACTAAAGCATAGGCCAAGCAACCAAAGACACGCAAGTGACCAATAGAAGGCTTCCTGCCATGCCAAGCTTCGTATGGAGTAATAGACTGCAAGGCCTTAGTGGGACACCTATTGAGTACATATGCAGCACACATGACAGCCTCAAGCCAAAACGCATGTGGCAAAGCTTGGCTCTTGACCATACATCGTGCCATCTCCATAAGTGACTTGTTTTTCCTCTCAGCAACACCATTTTGCTGAGGGGTATATGGCACTGTACATTGGTGTTTTATCCCACGACTAGCCAGAAATGCATCAAACTCTTTAGACAAGTACTCCCCCCCTCGATCAGAACGGAGGGTGTCCACAGTACAATTGGATACATTTTCAACCATAAGAAAAAACTGTTTGAAGCACAAAAACACTTCGGACTTTGCCTTCAGTGGGTATACCCATGCATGCCTCGAGTAATCATCAATGAAAGTCACGAAGTACAAGTGTTTACCAAATGATGGAGTTTGCATAGGCCCACATACATCACTATGTACAAGTTGCAATTTGCGAGTGGCCCGCACAGAACCATCCTTTGGAAACGCAGAACGCTGCATTTTGTCCACAAACATGTTTCAATGGTGCCTCAGGAGGGGGCAATGAAGCAACCATATCAAATTTCTGCAAACGCAGCAAACTAGCAAAGTTCAGATGACCAAAACGAGCATGCCATAGTTTTGCATGTGAAACTGTCTTTTCATCAGAAACTGCATTTACTGAATCTTCCACACACTTGTCATAAGAATTGAGCCTATACAGCCCACAAAACAAGGTGCCAGATACAATAATCGTATCACCAGAAGTCAAATCATGAACAGTACATCTGTCATCCACAAATTTGACTACAAGTCCAAGTCTAGCAAGTGCAGAGACAGACAATAGATTCTTCTTTATCCCTGGCACATACAAAGCATTTGAAAGTGTAAAAGCGCTGCCATTTGCAGCCGTAAGCATAATTTTACCAATGCCCTTCACTGGGTAAGAAGCATTATTGGCACATGTGACAGTATTCCCATTAGGGACAGCCTCAAGAGAAGTGAACATATCACGATGCGAGGTAATGTGCTTTGTAGCACCACTGTCAAAATACCATACATGAGAGTCAACAGAAACTGCCAAAGATGCATCATGTACAGATGGGTCATACTGGCAATACACGCTAAACGCCCATTCTGTATCGTGCACAACATTTGCAGAATCTGCATTTGTAGAAGCATCCGCTATTGTGGCTGCATTTGACTCTTTCTTCTTTGCCTCTTTAGCCTTTAGCTTAGGACAATTCTTAATGACATGATCATTTGCCTTACAATAGTTGCACCTGGTCTTTTTCTTGCCTTTATCAAGAGCCTTCTCAGACTTATTGTTGCTACCTGTGGAAGGAGAAGAAGTTGCAGACCTACTAATAGGAGAAGAAACAGTGGAAGGGGCTGCTTTACCACTTCTTCTCTGCTGCTAGGCAGCAATAAATGCTTGATCAACTGCACGCTGCCTAGCCCTGTTTTGCCTGGACTGCGCTTCTTGCAAGAGCTTGTTGACTAAAGTATCATACTTGACAGCATCAGGTCTGTCCTCATTAAGAAGTCTCCACGTGGAAGCAAAAGTCTGATATGTATTAGGTAAAGCATCAAGAACAGTCTGCACAAGAGAATGATCAGGAATAATCTCACCTGCAGAAATCAATTGTTCTTTGAGATCTTTAATCTCAGCAAGAAAAACATTCATTTCATCATCTTCTTACATAATCTTCAATTCTAGCTCTTTACGCAAGTAAGCGATTTTACCTCGTTACGACCTGCATACAAACCAGCTAGAATATCCCAAGCCTGTTTTGCTGTTTTAGCTGAACGAATATGTAGGGTGATATTACTGATAGCCGTTTTTTTCGGCTATCCACATTACCACAAGGAGCTACCTCGGCCAAGGAAAATCATATAAACTCTTTGTCATAAATACCTTTTCACTGTAAATAGGCGTGTATGCGTTAGGGACTTTACCCATATCTTCTATATTTTTTTTTGCTAGCTACTCATCAAAAATAAATAAAATTATTACGGTCCATTTTGTGTAAATATTTCATTTCATATAAGGGCCTAAATATGGGGGTCTCTATTTTCTCAAATATGTAAATACTTCATTAGGTGTGTGTATTACAAAACCTCAGTATATTTTATTTATTATTATTATTATTATTATTATTATTATTATTTCTTCATAATACTTTTGGACCATCATTGTACATATGCTTCAACTTCACCATGCATAAGTAACTCTTATGCTCTTGCATTTCCAACCACACCATGTAGAAAGCCTACTACCCAAATCATTTTTTCCCTTAGACTATTTCATCTTTTATTCTCTCATCTACCCTAAAATAATGAGGGTCTCCCTCCCTTTTGACTTCCATAGTTTAGTATTTTTGTATGTATTTTTTATTATTAAATATTTTATATATTTTCATTAAATACTTTTTCATATATCAATTATTTTTATATATTTTATTCACAATTAGATCTCTTTGTTTATTTTATTTTCCTATCATAATAACCATATTGTCATGATATGTTGACTAGTTAAATACTAGCTTGTTTTTTCTTATTATGTAAATCCTTTATAAAATGAAAAAAATCTCCTCCATGCAAGTGTCCACATACACTTAAGTCTCTAAGGTCAGGGTATGATGTATTGGGGGGCTCACTCTTGGAGCTATCAAGAAATTCCACCAATGGGGACCCACACAAACATTTTAAAAATTCAGAAAATACATGATTCTGTTGAATTTTTTGCGCCCGCCTCCACTCCGAATTTGGACTGGTCATCAAAAGACAAAAGTTAGCTCGGGAGCTCAGGAATATGCTCAATTTTTTTGAGAATTTTTGGAGCTAATGGCGGTGAGATATGAATTTTTTATTGGACCCCAGTCTGCCCACTTTTTGGCAAGGTACACCTAGTCTCTTCTCACCTCCCTTACACATTCATCACCTACATACTTACTCATTCCTTTCTCACTCCATCAAACCTGCAAACTTCATGTCCTCTCTCACCCTCTCCACCTTTGCCCTCTCCTTCCATCTCCATTTGCTCTCATATCTACTCTACACCCATACCCCATCTCTATTTCTCTCCCTACTACTCCCATATTACTAAATTATTTTTCCAATCTCAAAAAATAGATAAGAATTCAGCATGAATGTATCATATTAACCTCTGCAAATATGGGGTTTCCATCTACAAAAACTCCCATGTTCTTTACCTCAATCAACTTTTGTGGCGTCAAATGCGAGAAGGAGATTGGCGGTTAACTTAAAGATCTACACATGGGAGAATCCAAGCTTCTTCGAGCTTTCAACCACACAAAGGATCTTTCCAAATCTTTACTCCTCTCACTCAACCTCTCAGCCCTTCTCACCTATTTTGTACATTGTATTACTAACCTTTTATAGTGATTACTAACTACTAACCACTAACATTTGTAAATAAGCACCCACTCTACTACTTTTGGAGTAGGCATTACTACAAGTTATTTGCTCAAACCTCTACATCACACTCTCCTCTCATCTTCAATAATTCTCTCACCTTGAGCCCACATCCATGTGACTCAAGGGATAAGAAGAGGCCCACTCTCATTTCAAAATAAAAAATCCATAATCTATGATTTCTTATAATAAGATTGATTAGGCTTAATCCTAATTGGGGCTTCTCAAACCTATAAATAGGGCCCCCTCCATTCCTTGTAAAATGGGGAGATTACACACATTGTACACTGTCAGGCTTTTTTCTGAGTGGTCTTTTTCGTCAGTGTACATATGGGTGCATGGCAGTTGTGCAGAGTTTTGCTTAGGAGAGCGTTGCCAGGTGTGTAGTGTGGATCGGTTTGGATTTGAGCCTGTTACAGGCTTGTCTGGAAGATAGTCAGTTGCAGTTGTTCAGCCGTTCGATGGCTTGAAGTGTGTGGGCGTCCCAAAGAAAAAAATGGGCACTAACCAGTTTGTGTTGAAGGTATGGCATGATGGGCAAATAAATATGAAGGGGCCATGTGCCATGGACATAGTGTGAAAGATGAGGGTGGCCATCTTAGGCAAAATAGAAAACAAATATATAATATTAAATGGCCAAAAAAAGAAAAGAAGGCGTGGAGCGTGGAGTGACTGCCAGCATGCAATTTTCGAAGCCTTGCGAAGGTGGTGAGTCGGCAGTCTGTTGAAGAAAAGCAAAGTCGCCGTGTAGTGAGAGCGCGGCCCCCTGGGAGCGAAGAAGAGTCGCCGAGAATGCAGGAGGAGGTCCGCCAGCAGGGTCGCCAAAGCTGGTCGCTGAAGAAGAGTCGCGGAGATAAGGAAGCAAAAGTGCAAGTCGCTGAAGTGGCCGAAATGCACCAAGGAAGGTCGCCTTGTTGAGATAGGAGGCTCTGCGGTCCGCGAGAGAAGCTGGCTGCTGGTCGAATTGGGGAGACTGGCTGCCAGTGCTAGAGAAAGGGCCCAGTCCTCTGTGGAGGCGGCCGTGTGGTGAAGATAGAGAGGCAGTCTGCAGGAGAGAAAGTCGACTGAAGGTAGTCGCCAGGAGAGGTAGCCGAGGTGGTCGCCGAGGAGGGTCCCAAGTGAGAGTCGCCAAGGAGAGGTGCGCAGCTAGTGTGGCCGGTGGGCGACTGGAGACTGTAAAGATGGCCGCCCTGGGGTACGAGAATTGGTGAGTGTGGAAGACACACACAGAGAGACAGGTGGGCAGTGACTTTGAAGGCAGAGGGAGCCTGTGAAGTGAGGAGCAGATAAGCTGCATTGAAAAGGTGGCTGGTGTGGGCCGCCTAGGAGACAGGACAGAGGACAGAGTGGGTGCCGAGTGAAGAAGAGGTAGAGACGGGTGTTGCTGCTTGGTGGTGGGCCGGTAGCAGGGCAGATAAGCTGCCTGGGTTTGTTGTGAGCTGGCAGAGGATCAGCACAGAGATTGAGAGAGAGATGATGGTGTAGCTGCTGCTGACGACACATGCAGAAGTGATGGGTCGCAGAGGACTCGAGGGTTAGCTGGTGTGGGCGCCTTCTGGAGTGAGAGTGGCCGGGTTCATTCTGGTGTGGTTGGTACAGCAGGCAGGCGAGTGGATTTCGTGGTGATCAGGGATGTGGTGTATCCTCGGCTGACAGGCCTGAGTGTTTTGTTGTGGGTTGTGTGAGTAAGGCTTCTGTGTCGGAAGAAGCTTGTATGAAATTGTGATCTGAAATATATTGCTGGGTGTTTGTCTTGGTTTATGGTGCCCCTGTTTTGGGCTGTCTGTCTGGCGTGGGTTGGGTGGTGAAGTGAGAGAATTGTTCCAGCCGGTGGCTGGTGGTGCCCCCGTTCGTGTGTGTTATTCCAAGTTTGCGAGGTGGAAGGGCTATAGAGGCAGGTCTTTCTTTCTTTTTTTCACCTCACATCCTTCTGGTGCCCCCACTGAGGATTGCTCAAGTGTCTCTTACGAGGGTGTATGCCCCAGAGTAGGAGATTGAAGGAAGGTGTTTTCTGCTTTTTGACCTACTGAGGAGTAGCTCTGGTGTTGTTCTTTGCCTAGAAGGGCGTGTGTTCCGCTGAGGAGAGCTCAGGGATTGATACAGGTTTGTCATGATGTGGTCCTATCCAGAGTTTCATGGCAGGAAGGGTGAAGATGTGTGTGACTTTTTGGAGCAGATGGAGCTGGCATGCATTAGCAATCATGTCACAAATGAAGAGCAGGTTCTGAGGCTGATAAGGATTTTCTTGAAGGAAGATGCCCGAAGCTGGCTTAAGGATTTTGAAGCACAGGATGCTGGTGTTCTGACCTTAGACAGGTTGAAAGAAGGCCTTTTGGAGCGTTTTCAGCAAGTGGAGGATTCTGGTGTGCTTTGGCAAGAGCTGAGCGTCTTGAAGCAGGTACATGGGCAATCACTGGACGATTTTGTGAAGGTATTTACATGTTTGTGGAGTAAGTGGTGTATGACATTGAAGCAGGAAGTTCCTCCTATGTTTTTGAAGAAAAGCTTGTTTGTTGATGGTTTGCTACCTCATTTGAGGGTCAGGGTTGAGTTAAAGAATCCCAGGTCATTTGATGATGCTGTTAGGGTTGCTAGGGAAAAGGAAGGCAAGGTTTTGAAGCAGATGGAGATGGGTATTTATCCGTATGAGGGTGTCGTGTCTGTAAGGGATAAGCAGGTAAATTTGGTTGAGGTGGATAAGAGTTCTATGCAAAGTTGGATCAGACAGGAGCCTCAAAGGCCGATACAGATGCAGAGGGGGATGTTTTATATGCCTTTTGATTTTTTTCCAAAGTTTTTAAAGCATGTGCAGGTGGATGAAAAGCAGGTGAAGGAGCAAGGTGCAGATGAAGAGTTGCCAGTGGATTCTTCTTTGGATTTGGACGTGGTGGCTGTACATGACAGTGATCTAGATGATATGCATGCACATGGAAGTGAAGGGGATGGTGCCTTGGGATTGGCTGATGATAAGAAGAAAGAGGAGCTGGATACAGGATGCTTTGAGAATGATTTTTTGCCAGATTTTACAGGGGAGGAGGATGGGGTAGAGACTTCTGATGAAGTGAAGATGGCTTGTGATGCGAATGTGGAGAGCGTGGAGGAAGATCCTATCATTATGGATTTTCTGGGACAGCTGGATGGTGGTATGGTACCTGCAATGAATGGAATGGATGTTGTTCCATTGGATGCATTTTGTGCTGGGAAGTCTATGGACGATGATACCAGGGGGGTTGGCAGCACTGAAGAAGGTATGCAGGTAGATTTAGCTGATGAAGAGCATTGTGTGGTGAGCATTGTGCCTGAGGATGATATTTGGGAAGTTGCTCGCCTTGATGAGCAGGAACCAGAGGTAGAGATGGATGCTGATATGGCTGAGAGTGTAGCAAAGGCTACCTTATGTGTTGCTGAGATGCTAAAGGCAAAGTCCCTGGATGACAAAGGTTCTGAGCCAGTTGAGCTGTATGGTTGTGAGGAGATGCCTGAAGTACAAGAGTTGGAAGTGCTGGTGAACACTGCTGATGGAAAGGACGTGGATTTTAGTGTGGAGAAGGGTCAAGATGCTGGAACCTGGCCTTCACAGGTAATGATGGATGGAATGCCACAGGTTTCGAAGATGGGGAGGTTGGTTGTGGGAAAAGAGCAAAGGCTTGAAGATGATGCTGTGTTGTCAGAGTCAGTGAATGCTGATCAGATGATGGACAGAAATGATTTTATGATGCGCGTGGTTGATGTTTGGTGTGCAGTGATGCAGCCATGGTGTTTGAGGGATGTTGGGGAATGGGATGATGAGTTGCTGTTTCCTTTTGATCCTAGTGGATAGCTACTGGACTATGCTGAATGCTGCTGAGCATGAATGCTCTAGCAGATGGGGGGGGTGGCAAAGTATGTCAGGCTTTTTTCTGAGTGGTCTTTTTCGTCAGTGTACATATGGGTGCATGGCAGTTGTGCAGAGTTTTGCTCAGGAGAGCGTTGCCAGGTGTGTAGTGTGGATCGGTTTGGATTTGAGCCTGTTACAGGCTTGTCTGGAAGATAGTCAGTTGCAGTTGTTCAGCCGTTCGATGGCTTGAAGTGTGTGGGCGTCCCAAAGAAAAAAATGGGCACTAACCAGTTTGTGTTGAAGGTATGGCATGATGGGCAAATAAATATGAAGGGGCCATGTGCCATGGACATAGTGTGAAAGGTGAGGGTGGCCATCTTAGGCAAAATAGAAAACAAATATATAATATTAAATGGCCAAAAAAAGAAAAGAAGGTGTGGAGCGTGGAGCGTGGAGTGACTGCCAGCATGCAATTTTCGAAGCCTTGCGAAGGTGGTGAGTCGGCAGTCTGTTGAAGAAAAGCGAAGTCACCGTGTAGTGAGAGCGCGGCCCCCTGGGAGCGAAGAAGAGTCGCCGAGAATGCAGAAGGAGGTCCGCAGCAGGGTCGCCAAAGCTGGTCGCTGAAGAAGAGTCGCGGAGATAAGGAAGCAAAAGTGCAAGTCGCTGAAGTGGCCGAAATGCACCAAGGAAGGTCACCTTGTTGAGATAGAAGGCTCTGCGGTCCGCGAGAGAAGCTGGCTGCTGGTCGAATTGGGGAGACTGGCTGCCAGTGCTAGAGAAAGGGCCCAGTCCTCTGTGGAGGCGGCCGTGTGGTGAAGATAGAGAGGCAGTCTGCAGGAGAGAAAGTCGACTGAAGGTAGTCGCCAGGAGAGGTAGCCGAGGTGGTCGCCGAGGAGGGTCCCAAGTGAGAGTCGCCAAGGAGAGGTGCGCAGCTAGTGTGGTCGGTGGGCGACTGGAGACTGTAAAGATGGCCGCCCTGGGGTACGAGAATTGGTGAGTGTGGAAGACACACACAGAGAGACAGGTGGGCAGTGACTTTGAAGGCAGAGGGAGCCTGTGAAGTGAGGAGCAGATAAGCTGCATTGAAAAGGTGGCTGGTGTGGGCCGCCTAGGAGACAGGACAGAGGACAGAGTGGGTGCCGAGTGAAGAAGAGGTAGAGACGGGTGTTGCTGCTTGGTGGTGGGCCGGTAGCAGGGCAGATAAGCTGCCTGGGTTTGTTGTGAGCTGGCAGAGGATCAGCACAGAGATTGAGAGAGAGATGATGGTGTAGCTGCTGCTGACGACACATGCAAGAGTGATGGGTCGCAGAGGACTCGAGGGTTAGCTGGTGTGGGCGCCTTCTGGAGTGAGAGTGGCCGGGTTCATTCTGGTGTGGTTGGTACAGCAGGCAGGCGAGTGGATTTCGTGGTGATCAGGGATGTGGTGTATCCTCGGCTGACAGGCCTGAGTGTTTTGTTGTGGGTTGTGTGAGTAAGGCTTCTGTGTCGGAAGAAGCTTGTATGAAATTGTGATCTGAAATATATTGTTGGGTGTTTGTCTTGGTTTATGGTGCCCCTGTTTTGGGCTGTCTGTCTGGCGTGGGTTGGGTGGTGAAGTGAGAGAATTGTTCCAGCCGGTGGCTGGTGGTGCCCCCGTTCGTGTGTGTTATTCCAAGTTTGCGAGGTGGAAGGGCTATAGAGGCAGGTCTTTCTTTCTTTTTTTCACCTCACATACACCACTTCCAACTCTAGTGTGTAAGGAGATAGTGAACTTGTGAGCTTTCTCTATACATCAATACCTTTGAGAAGCTTGAAGCTTGAAGCTAGTTATGTCATTTTGTGAGGGCTTGAGTGATGCCATACTCCCTATCATAATTGTATCTTGCCTTTGTGCATAAATAAGATTAGTAGTTTGGGTGCAATTGTGTACAAATCTTGGACTCCTACATCTCCAAGTTATTTTACCAAAGCGGTACGATATTGGATTTAAGGTAAACTCGATCCTTGTATTTTGTGGTGTGATTTTATACTTAGCGGCTTGAGGGCCTGTTTTTGATTTGTTGCCTTTCATTCCGTGGTAAGAGGGTTGTATGGTGAGAGGGCTCCCGTAACCTTAAGACCATGTGTATACCGACAACAAAATCAAGCTTATATTGTCTCTCTAAGTTCTTCTCCAAGTTTGGTGTGCATCCATTTGCGTTATGCTAGTCTCCTCCACACATAATATCATATGTTATAAGTAATTGTTGAGAGTGTGTGTGCCTTTTGATTGATGTATATGGTAAGCTTGTATTGATTGGCTACAAGGAAAGATCTTTGGTGTCCTAGTTCACACACATAACTAGGTGGTGCCCCTTTTCTTGTTGGGTGTGTGGTTTTAGGGTTCTTATGTTTGTGTTGCGTTGTGCCCCAAGCCCATTGAGCAACACGAGAGCCTTGAGGAGTGCTTAGAGGCCGCTCTTCTTGTTGCCCGCCCCGGACTGCCTCAATTTTGGAGCCCCAGCGAGGACGAGCAGTTTTTGAATGGGTATTTAAGGTACATCGATCTCTCTAACACATAAATTTCCTTGTTTGCTTGTTGGGTATCATATTTTAAGAAGGAAAGTGGTACTTTTGTGTGATCTTTCATGAATAATCCACCTCCTCCTAATCCTCTTGGGATTCAATTCAACCAGTTTCATTGGGTGCACTCCATTAGAGTGAATGTTTGCATTGATAGAAAGATTTTCTACCAACAACGCATGGTTCTTCTTTTTGGTCCAGAAAGACTAAGTGAGATTTTAGCATCACCTAATCCTGTCATACTTCCCATTGTAGATTACACCATTTCCTTTGATGTGCATATTTTCATCTTGTTTTAGCTTAGTTTTATGAATCAAGAAGACTTATACCATAGGCCAATCTCTTATGCTAGGCAAGAAATACACATAGTTGTTGGTAGTAAGTTACATTCGTCGTATGTTTGGACCTAGGCAAGTAGCAGCCATTAATACCTCAGTTAATCCATTTATTTTGCCTTTGATTCGTTATGACATAAGCTTTGACGTCTACATTTTCATTCTACTTTGAAAAAGAAAAAAAAAGAAAAAAAAGAAAAAAGAAAAAAGGAGTGAGAGAGAAAGAGAGTGAAGGAAGACCTTTGTGCAATCATATTTGTGCTTCCTTCTTCTCAAGCATGGATACCACTAGGCAAATGAGTGGCTATCCCTTATTCTTTGGAGAGCCCGGTGAGGATGCCGAGTTATTCTTATCAAACTTTAGAATGGCACTCCACATAAAGAGAGTGGTAGGAGACCAAGAATGCTTAGACATGTTTGAGTTGGTCCTACGAAGAGATGCTTCCACTTGGTTTCAATCTCTACCTGCACCTGCACAAGTAGATTACAAGGGAGTCATGCAACTTTTTAGAGACAATTACTTCACTCCTTTGAACACAAAAGCTATGGCAAGAAATAGTTGCTCATAAGCAAAAGGATCTAGAGGACTACTTGAGTTATAAGCAAGAATTCTTACATCTTTGGACTCTTTGGTTGCGTAGTCTTCCTAACCCTGGAGATGGTGCTGAATTCTTGAAGAAGGAGAGATTTATTGCAGGGATGTACCCATCACTAAAACTGCAAGTAGAGTCAGGAGAGCCCACAACATTTGATGCTGCTGAGGCTAGGGCTACCAAGAAACTCCGAAAGATGAGGTGTATGCTTGGGGGGGGGTTTATCTTTGATGACTCAAAGCCTAGGGAAGAGGTACAGTCTTACACTCATAGAGAATTACTTGAGGTCACAGTCGAGGTGATAGAAAAGTTAAATGAGTCTTTAAATAACTTGTCTATCCACTTTGCACAAGCTGTGGAATAGAAGGGCCAAGCTAAAAGGGTTGAAGAACGAGAGCAACGACCTAGGCAACTCTTGCAATGTTGGAATTGCGGAGAGTCAGGGCATGGGATGTATAATTGTCCTTGGCCTCGTGGGGAGCCAGGAAAGCCTAACATGAATTATCCAGTGATGAATGCAGGTGAAGGCACTAGTCAACAACAACCGATGATTTTGCAGAGGCCCAATGCAACAAGACCACCTCCACGAGGAGTGGAAGAAATGCCACCCTTGCCGGACCCAAATGTACATGTGGTAGAGGTAACAAAGGCCAAGGAGGTAGACATTGAAGCAAATGGTGTCAAACGAGGGCGTGGAAAAGAGAAGGAAAAGGAGGGTGTGGCATCACAAAGTGACCATGGACGAGGAAAGAAAGTGAAGGAAAACAAGGAAGTCAAGAGGAGACGACGTCGTATAAACCTCCAAGATTTCCCCCTTGGACATGATATGGCTCCATACAACCTTTTGGAAGACATGAGAGGTAAGGGTCCTGATATCTCATGGCCTTAATTTCTAGCCTTATGTCCACAAGTTAGGAGGGAATTAACAAAGGCCGTGAGCACTAGGAGAAAAACAAAAGAGAATGTGCCTGTTGTAAAAATTTCACAAGCCGAGATGGATGAGGACATTACACCTATATTAGATTGCTACATCAAGGGAAGGCTAGTTAAGAAGGGTCTAGTAGATGAGGGTGCACAAATTTGCATCATGACAGAGGACCTTATGCAAAAACTAGGCATGCATATTCATGAAACACCTGAAATTAAGATGAAAATGGTAAACAATAGCAAAGCAAAGTGTCTTGGGATTTGTAAGAATGTTTCTGTGAAAGTTTTTGGCATTAAGAAGGTTGTTGATTTTTATGTTATGTCTACCAAGGGAAGTGGTTACCCATTTATTCTAGATAGACCATGGCTAATGAGAATGCGAGCTTTGCAGGATTGGGAAAATGGAAAGTTAATTTGCAGGAATGAAAATCGTAAGAAGATTATCTTTGACATGAAGGAGCAACGACAAGAGGAGATAAATGAAGAATCTTCTCAAGGCGAAACAGAGGAGGATTGGACCGATGACGCCTCAGAGGAAGAAAGCAGCAGTAGCACTATGGACGAGGAGTCTTCCATTGAAGTCATGGGGGTAAGATTCAGAGCAAAAGACAAAGAGACACCCTGTCAAGGTTTGGAGGAGGTAGGCTCTCAAGAAGACCAAATTGTGCATGATGAAGAAATGTTTGATGTTATGCTCTCGAAAACGCTTACATCGGAGGAAGGAGAGGAGTTTAAATGTGTACTAAGGAAATTTCCTAGGTTTTTTGCTAAAGATTACACAGATGTGCGTGGCGTAGAGACCATTCAAGAGCTAAAGCCAGAAGCCAAACCTAAGGCACAAAAGCTACGAAGACTAGGAGTCATCAAGGAGCAAGCACTACTCAAAGAGGTGAGGAAGCTTCTAGCAGCGGGATTCATATATCCTGTAGAAAATTCAGAGTGGGTCTCTCCCGTCGTGGTCACTCCCAAGAAGAACGGCAAATGGAGGGTGTGTGTGGACTATCGTCCACTCAACGAGGCGACAAAAAGGGACCACTTTCTTCTCCCATTTCACAATGAGATCCTAAATGAGATAGCAGGTCATGAGAAGTATACAATATGTGATGGCTACTCGGGTTACTTTCAAATTGGGATTGCATTGGAGGATCAATTGAAAACAACCTTCATCACTCCTTGGGGTTATTATGCTTTCAGAGACATGCCGTTTGGTTTAACCAATGCTCCAGCGACATTTCAACGTTTCATGAACATGGTGTTTCAAGCATTCTTTGGGAAATCCATTAGAGTGTTCATAGATGATTTTTGCATCTATAGCTCTAAGTCATTGCATGTGCAGAGGGTGGAAGAAGGCTTGAAGAAACTCTACGACATGGGGGGCCAACTCAATCCCGACAAATGTCATATTGGTGAGGATGAAGTAATCTTGCTGGGTCATAAGGTTTCTTCCAAAGGCATTGAGGTGGATCCTACAAAGGCAAAGGCTCTTATTGACCTACCATCTCCAAAGAGTCTCAAGGAGGCCATCTCATTCATTCAAAAGGTGAAGTACATGTCACACTTCATTCACTTAGCCTTAGAGTTACTTCACCCCTTGCAAAAATTGACTCAACAAGTAGAGTTTGCATGGTCTAATGAGCTTGAGGAGTACTTTTGTAACATTAAAGCCTTTTTTGAGAGCTACCAACACTCATGCCTCCTTGTTGGGAGTACACTTTCTTTGTTAGCTCTAGTGTTGGAAAGGAAACAATGGGTGCAGTTTTGTTACAGCAAGATCCCCACAGTACTAGGATGCGGCCCATCTACTTTGTTAGTAGGGTCATGAATGTCTTGGAGAAAGGCTACACGGAAGCGGAACTCATGATGCTTGCTCTCATCTTTGCGGTGAGAAAATTTAGATCTTACTTGTTTCCAAAACCTTTTGTAATTCTCACTACAGACAATTTATTTCCTTGGGTGTCTTCTCAAATGACTATCAGTGCTAGAATCACAAAGTGGATTATGGAATTGCAAGAATTCCAATACTCTTTCAAGGTAGAAGATAGTGTGCGTGCACAATTGGCAGGGATTCTCACTTATAGAGTGCATGAAAAGGAGATTAAGGTGCCTGAAGTAAAGACCCTACCATTGCCACCACCCAAAACTATACCTAATGCATTCACCTTGTTCTTTGATGGAGCTTTTAGAAAAGCCACAAGTAAAGCTGGGGAGGGTGGTGCTACTCAACCCAAATGGAGAGGTGGTTATGAAGGAGAAGGTCAACTTGCCAAGTTCTACTAGCAACAATGAAGCAGAGTACGACATACTATTTCATGGTTTGAAGGTGTGCATCAATCAAGGGATACGTCTCTTGGTAAAAGGGGATGCACTTCTTATTGTAAGGCAAATTTTAGGCATTTGGGCATGCAAGAATGAAAGATTAAGGCAAAAGGTTCATGCTATCCGTAGGCTGTTTAATCAATTTGAGGAGGTGCAATTGTATCATATTCCTAGGAAACAAAATGAGGATGCTGATCTACTTGCACAACAAGCTGTTGCATGTGTTAAGGAGGAAATGCAAGTAGTAGTCTTGGCTGCAGCGGCTATTAAGCAACCACACGGTACCAAGGAATGGAGGCACTGGCTCCCATAGTGAGCTACATCTTGGAAGGTGAATTCCCACAAGACTTCACAAAGGCACAAAAGAGGAGGCTCATGAAGAGGGCAAGTTCTTTCTTGTTCTTAGAAGGTGCCCTCTACCAAAAAGGAAAAGATCAAGTGTGCAGAAGAGTACCAACAACCAAGGAGATTCCAGCCATTTTAGAGGGTTTGCATGAAGAAGCATGTGGTGGCCATTTTCCTCAAGAACTAACTGTGAAAAAGATTTTGCTTGCTGGGTATGTTTGGCCAAGCTTACATGTGGATGTCCAACATTAGTGTAGGAGCTGTCATAACTGCCAAGTCAATGGTAATAAGAGGTTGCTACATGGTCCACGCCAATTAGTCATTGCAAGTGGTCCATTTGAAAAATGGGGCATTCGTTGTCAAGAAGGTTTTCAACTCTAGCTATTATCAGCTCATGGATTTGGATGGCAAAGAATATTCTAAGAGGGTTAATGGCTACAGACTCAAGCCATACTTGAGTCGCATTCTACCGACAGACTTACAAAAGCAATCACAAAAAGGAGATAAAAGGGCATGTAAGTTATGTGGTGGGATGTGGTGCAAAACACAAGGAACAGAAGAAAGATGGACAAGAGAACCACATTACACCAATTGCTTTAGAAGGCCTACATTATGATGGTACATGAATATACCATCATCTAGGGGGAGGGCTAAATGATAGCCGTTTTTTTCGGCTATCCACATTACCACAAGGAGCTACCTCGGCCAAGGAAAATCATATAAACTCTTTGTCATAAATACCTTTTCACTGTAAATAGGCGTGTGTGCGTTAGGGACTTTACCCATATCTTCTATATATTTTTTTTGCTAGCTACTCATCAAAAATAAATAAAATTATTACGGCCTATTTTGTGTAAATATTTCATTTCATATAAGGGCCTAAATATGGAGGTCTCTATTTTCTCAAATATGTAAATACTTCATTAGGTGTGTATTACAAAACCTAAGTATATTTTATTTATTATTATTATTATTATTATTATTTCTTCATAATACTTTTGGACCATCATTGTACATATGCTTCAACTTCACCATGCATAAGTAACTCTTATGCTCTTACATTTCCACCCACACCATGTAGAAAGCCTACTACCCAAATCATTTTTTCCCTTAGACTATTTCATCTTTTATTCTCTCATCTACCCTAAAATAATGAGGGTCTCCCTCCCTTTTGACTTCCATAGTTTAGTATTTTTGTATATATTTTTTACTATTAAATATTTTATATATTTTCATTAAATACTTTTTCATATATCAATTATTTTTATATATTTTATTCACAATTAGATCTCCTTGTTTATTTTATTTTCCTATCATAATAACCATATTGTCATGATATGTTGACTAGTTAAATACTAGCTTGTTTTTTCTTATTATGTAAATCCTTTATAAAATGAAAAAAATCTCCTCCATGCAAGTGTCCACATACACTTGAGTCTCTAAGGTCAGGGTATGATGTATTGGGGGGCTCACTCTTGGAGCTATCAAGAAATTCCACCAATGGGAACCCATACAAAGATTTTAAAAATTCAGAAAATACATGATTTTGCTTAATTTTTTGCACCCGCCTCCACTTCGAATTTGGACTGGTCATCAAAAGATAAAAGTTAGCTCGGGAGCTCAGGAATATGCTCATTTTTTAGAATTTTTGGAGCTAATGGCGGTGAGATATGAATTTTTTATTGGACCCCAGTCTGCCCACTTTTTGGCAAGGTACACTTAGTCTCTTCTCACCTCCCTTACACATTCATCACCTACATACTTACTCATTCCTTTCTCACTCCATCAAACCTGCAAACTTCATGTCCTCTCTCACCCTCTCCACCTTTGCCCTCTCCTTCCATCTCCATTTGCTCTCATATCTACTCTACATCCATATCCCATCTCTATTTCTCTCTCTACTACTCCCATATTACTAAATTATTTTTCCAATCTCAAAAAATAGATAAAAATTCAGCATGAATGTATCATATTAACCTCTGCAAATATGGGGTTTCCATCTACAAAAACCCCCATGTTCTTTACTTCAATCAACTTTTGTGGCGTCAAATGTAAGAAAGAGATCGGCGGTTAACTTAAAGATCTACACATGGGAGAATCCAAGCTTCTTCGAGCTTTCAACCACACAAAGGATCTTTCCAAATCTTTACTCCTCTCACTCAACCTCTCAGCCCTTCTCACCTATTTTGTACATTGTATTACTAACCTTTTATAGTGATTACTAACTACTAACCACTAACATTTGTAAATAAGCACCCACTCTACTACTTTTGGAGTAGGCATTACTACAAGTTATTTGCTCAAACCTCTACATCACACTCTCCTCTCATCTTCAATAATTCTCTCACCTTGAGCCCACATCCATGTGACTCAAGGGATAAGAAGAGGCCCACTCTCATTTCAAAATAAAAAATCCATAATCTATGATTTCTTATAATAAGATTGATTAGGCTTAATCCTAATTGGGGCTTCTCAAACCTATAAATAGAGCCTCCTCCATTCCTTGTAAAATGGGGAGATTACACACATTGTACACCACTCCCAACTCTAGTGTGTAAGGAGATAGTGAACTTGTGAGCTTTCTCTATACATCAATACCTTTGATTGTATAGAGAAGCTTAAAGCTTGAAGCTTGAAGCTTGAAGCTAGTTATGTCATTTTGTGAGGGCTTGAGTGATGCCATACTCCCTATCATAATTGTATCTTGCCTTTGTGCATAAATAAGATTAGTAGTTTGGATGCAATTGTGTACAAATCTTGGACTCCTGCATCTCCAAGTTATTTTACCAAAGCGGTACAATGTTGGATTTAAGGTAAACTCGATCCTTATATTTTGTGGTGTGATTTTATACTTAGCGGCTTGAGGGCCTGTTTTTGATTTGTTGCCTTTCATTCCGTGGTAAGAGGGTTGTATGGTGAGAGGGCTCCCGTAACCTTAAGACCATGTGTATACCGACAACAAAATCAAGCTTATATTGTCTCTCTAAGTTCTTCTCCAAGTTTGGTGTACATCCATTTGTGTTATGCTAGTCTCCTCCACACATAATATCATATGTTATGAGTGTTTGTTGAGAGTGTGTGTGCCTTTTGATTGATGTATATGGTAAGCTTGTATTGATTGGCCACAAGGAAAGATCTTTGGTGTCCTAGTTCACACACATAACTAGGTGGTGCCCCTTTTCTTGTTGGGTGTATGGTTTTGGGGTTCTTATGTTTGTGTTGCGTTGTGTCCCAAGCCCATTGAGCAACACGGGAGCCTTGAGGAGTACTTAGAGGTCGCTCTTCTTGTTGCCCGCCCCCGGACTGCCTCATTACGTTTGACAGAAAGTGCAGTCAAGGCATGAGCTTGCGCATCTTTACCATCCCAACGAGCTTGTTCAGCAGTGGGTAAAATAGCAGCAACAGTAGAGCTGCTAGAACTTGCAACATCCTCAACAGATCCTACATCCACAGAACCTGGACGTACATCCATACCCTGCACAATGTTCCACACTCCTTTTGCAACCAAAACATGCTGCATCATGTATGCCCAAAGTGGGTAGTTGCTGTCTCCATCCAGTTTGTCTTCAGTAGACAACATGCGAAATATATCATTGCTGTTATCAGCCATTCCACTGACTGAAACTGATGCAAAAGCTACCTGTAATGAAGCAAAGACTGAACAGAAGACAACTTGTGCTATGTAGCACGGTAGAGTACGTATGCCTGTTTTGCAAAAAACTGCACTGTCGAAATTTCTGCAGCAAATGACGAAAACACCTGTGCAGAACTTGAAATGCAAAAACGGAGCCCGAAACGACCTGGAAACGCTCGTGAAAGCTCACCTCAATCGGAGAACGTGAGTCGGAGGGTGCTGGCGGCGTAGCCCTGGGAGCCGATGCCTGCTCTGATACCAATTGTTGGAATTAGGGTTGCAGGAAAGCACACAAAGCTTGGAGAAGAAGAAGCAAGAATGCACACAACACACAGTGTATTAGATTGTGTCAATGTACAAAAGATAAGTTAGCCCTAGAAGGATGGGCGTATATACAAGCCGGGGGAAAAAACCTCCTAAAGAGGAAAAAAGTGCCCCGACGGTCCTAAGTGTGTTCACACATATCACTGCCTATATATATATATGGCAACAATCCTTCCTTCTCTTCTCCCCTATTATTAACATCTCTTAGTTTCCCAACTAACATAAATCCCATGTAACTCTACTTATGATTGCCAAAAAACAAAGTGAGCAAAAAAAAGGGGGGGGCTCACAAAAATATAAAAATGAAATCATTCGCAAATATCTCCACTCACCCACCCCAATAGGAATTTTCGCTAACCTCTAACCTTTCCATTTACTAACTAACCTTTCTTATTTCTCCCAGAGGGAAAAAAAACTATTGAACATCACTCAACATCTAAACCATCAACAAAGCTTGCCAATTCTCCCCACACAATGGTCTTCAACGAGATCATAGGGACACGATCGACATCAGGAAGGGGAAAATGTTAACCTATTCTTAGAGTTAACAAGAGCTACTACCATTATCTTATAGCAAGGAGTCAAGGTAGATATACCAAAAGTCATACATTCAAGATATGAAGTAATGGTGTCTAAATCTACAACTTGGACGGGAGCTTGTAATGGTCCAACGGAATATCTATGGTAATTTCCACTTCAAGAGCGTAAGGTAGTGAGTTAGGATAAAGTCTCAAGTGATGTACTTCATGGATATATTATGAGAGTAGTCATTGTAATAGCATTAGGCCTCTTATGAGCCTAAAGTGCCCGGCCGGCCACAGTTTAAGTGAGTGTGAATACTTATGGTCATGTATATAAGTGAATATCTCTCATAATACAAGGACTTTTCCATTGTGCAATAGAGTTTTACTCTTGCTAATCCTCTTATTAATCTCTCTCTCTCTCTCTCTCTCTCTCTCTCTCTCTCTCTCTAATGCATGCTAGTGAGTGTGATGCATGCTAGTGAGTGTGTGTGAGTGATGTGAGGTGAGAGGAGGGATGAGTACACATAGTGCAATGCGGCGGTGTGACAACGCTCGCGAGAGATGTGGTGAATTGCTTCTCAAGGAGTTGTAGAGCTTGGAGACTTTGAGGGTTATAAACTTGGCCATGAAAGATCCTCACGAACGACAGTTGCAGTTTACCAGGTAATCTCTTGTTAGATGTGTTTCAAGGAGGGTTAGGGTGAGCCATAACAATGTCCAAGTTCAAGTAGTCCAAGTTCCCATGAGTAATCTCCACAACTCCTATACCCTTCTCGATGAAGAAAACCATAGAAAAGCTCTTTCTGGCAAGAAAACAAATATAAAACATATTTTAATGGTTTTGGGCGATAAAAACATCCAAAAAGTAGTTTTTTTGGAGCGATTTTATGGTTTTTGAAATTTTTAAGGTTTTTGAAATTTTTGTCCATACATGTTCGTATAGCTCCGTATAGGCGTTCATATCGCCCATACATATGCCCATACAAGTCTAGGGCTGACCGTACATCTAAAAAGCAAGTTGAAGAAGGTGTTGATGGTGAAGAAGAAGCTCTCCATGATCATAATGATGTCCACACACACTCCACGATCTCCTTCATGATGCTACAAGAGAGGTTCAAGCCTTTTTATACTTGAAAATGGCTCTGCTTTTTTGCCAAAAGGTTGTCCATGCTTTTGCTTTGCCTTTTTTTTAATGCTTTGCTTTTCCTTTTTGCCTTTGCTTTTGCTCTTTTTACTTTTATTAATAAAATATTACTCAACTTTTGGTGCTTTGCTTTTATGGCTTTAAGGCCTTGCTTTTTGGCCTTAGAGGAGCAGCTTTTTGAGAAAGCATCTTTGAGCTTTTTGGTCCGGCTCAGTCTTCTCTTTCCAATGGTGCCCTTGGCTCGCGGTCAACTTGTTTGACTTTTTTACTTTTTTGACCAAGAATGGTGCTTTTTCTTAATCAAATCTTATGGACCTTGTCCCCATGTCTTCTTTCACTTGTCTGATGTCCAGGCATGGATTTCATCATGTGAAATAGAGCTAGGAGGGCCAAATAGTTACACACTCCGATCGACGAGGACTCCCTGCTGGAGAGAAAGGCAACCGTGTTACCCCTAAGTCTCACAATGTCTAGTACAACCAATTGGGAATATGCGATCCCCCCTCAGATGTTGAACCCTGATCTTGAGGTGTAGCTTGCTATGGAGAATCCACCGAAATCTCCCTCGATTTCGGATGATTGCTCTGCCTGAGGTGCTCGAAGACGTGCCGTGTCAAGTCCAAGAAGAGGAACAAGAGGATCCAACAAGGAACCAAGGAGAGGCTGAGTCGAATTATCCCCAAAAGATGAAGAAGCCTCCTCTGCAATGGAAGATGAAGTCTCATCAACCACCACGTCTATGTTGATGATGACCTTCAAGGTTGTAGGATTGTAGAGCCGATAACCTTTGGATTATGAGCTGTAACCAACCAAAATATGGTGCTTGAACTTTACGTCCAGCTTCCCCTTGTCACCGTCAAGTACATGAACAAATGCATCTGACCCAAAAATCGAAAAGTGAGAAACCGTGGGTTTTCTACCGAGATAGGCTTGAAAGGGGGTTTGCCCTAGAACAACAGTGGTAGGGGACCAATTGAGAATATAAACAGTAGTAGCAATTGCCTCCACCCAAAGCTTTTGAGGAAGACTCTGATGTTACTCCATTCCAATACTAGATCTAATTTGAATAGAGTAGCATCTGGTAGTTCATTATCTACACCAGTGTGGGTAGGTTTTCCATTAGGTATTTGCGACATGTGGTCTACCACCAATACATGTTGTAAACCTTTCTTTATTGTGATAGTAAAGTTAAACTCCATAAATAGCAACAACCCCAGTAAGTAATTTGCCCAATCATGCAAGGTTTGTTGACAAGATACAAAAAGGCTTGATGACACGAAGAAAACTCCATATCAAAGCTTTGGAGTGGAAACTCCTTTGTAGACTTGATAACAGAGATGACATAAGTAGAATGCAAGTGTTTAAAAGTTTTTTTCATATTATCTTTGATTGTCATTTACACTTGAAAACTTTACTTTTTGAACTAGCAGAATCACAAATCTTGGTGTTTGTCCCATGTACACCTCCTCCTTGAGAAGTTCATTTAAAAAGGTTGACTTTACATCCATATGTATAGCTTACCACTCGTCTTGTGCAACTAAGGCCAAGACTATTGTGGTCAATTGAGAGGTTGTTACACATGGTTGCTCGCTCTTTCAACAACATTGTCGCTAGCATCCAAGATGATTGCACCATCTTGATCAAAGTGAATCATCAAGTCACGATCTATGATGGTCGTGATGATGATCAGTAGGTTCCTTCTTTATGTCTGGTACATAGAGAACATTTGAAACCTTTTAAATAAAACCATTATTTTAATGTAAAATAAATAGTACATGTGCCTTTGGTTAGGCATATGACTCATTCTTGACCAATACCAAGATGTCAATTCCTATTGGGTGTAGAGGCGTATAAAGGGGGTCTTATAAAATAAAGCTAGCCAATATCCACCACCGTACAATAATAATAACAAGGGTGAATCACTAATTTCCAATATCTCTTTCATTTATTAGAACCCACATGTTTTTTACATTAGATTAAATTTCATTTTTATCATTGCAGCAGTAAGAAATTTCTCTCTATTGCTTTTCTACAAGTAGTGGTGCGGACATTTGTGTTGATAAAATGAGAGGCCCCAACTCTTTTAGTATTATGTGTATATCCCTTAAAAGGTTTGTTTTAGTGATGAAGGCTCACCTATCAATTTTTCTCTCCAAGGAAGATATGAGTGGTGCTTCTTTATGCATGTGAATACTCCCTTATTTGTTTGTGATCGATTTAACCCCTTTTTTGAAAGCTCTTCATACCATCACTTTGAATGTCTAAGGTCTTAATAAAGGGTTTTAACCCTAAGACACCCAAAAGAAGATTTTGAAGGTAATGTGCTTTCATGATATTGATTCTCACAAAGAGCTCTTGTGGAATTATAGCAGATCTAGTTGTTGAAGAAGGCATTGCTAGTTTTGTCCTTCCTCGTCGACTAAGAGGATAATACCCATATGAGAGCCATTGGTAGATGCTATATTTTGCAGATGCTACTCATGGTTTGAATTGCTTGATGTGATGATATATTAAATACGTCACTCATAATGAAGTACAAATTTGTAGCTCTCTATTTGAAAGCCTTTGCCTTCTACATTGTTGTGACAATTGCAATGATGAGCTAAAATTTCTCTCTTGTTAAAAATGTGGTGATAAAGAGCGGCCATATGGTTTATTGGCTCTTACAATTGTGAATGTAGATGTGGAAGCGGTGAACTCCTCTCTAGAACGGGGAGAAGGTTGTGTATGTCTTGTTATGATTTACGACCACTTATTTATTCATGATTTAGATCACTTGTTTGTGTGATTAGAGCTATAAAGTGATTGTACTTGTGAACATTTATATGAGATCTTGATTGGTGGAATGGTTTAATTTTTTAGTCTCACTTAATCTTATGTCCATCGTTATCCTTGATTAGTATTTTTAATCGTATGTTTTGAGCTTCCCAAGATCCTAGGTCTCTAAGTTGGTATCACTTCAAGCTTCTGCCTACAGAGTCCACTACTTGCCTATAGGATGGTTGCATCCATCTTTTCTCGGGGATTAGTGCATTAGCATTTTGCTATTTTCTCTCATGTCTCTTGGAGCTTCAGCGTTTTTGTCATTCATCTGTTGCCCTCTGACATGGCATTAGAGCCCAGAGGCATCTAGACCTGGAATTGTTGATTGGAGGCTAATTGGTGTTGTATTCACGCAAGCTTCGTGGCTGTTCTCGCAGTGTTTCAAACTTGCATTTCCCTTCTCCAAAGGGGTAGATCTACCTTTTTGTGTTTTTTTTCTCCTCTCCACTCTCTTTCTACCCCGCCCACCCTCCCTACAAGTGTAGAGAGCAGGTCTTGGGCTGATTTGGTGGCTACATTTTTCAAAGGATGTACATCATGACACTCATCCAACCTCGGGCAATTCAAAACCCACTCTTTTGACTCTCTTCAGATGCCAAGTTGGATGGCACAAACTACGAATTTGGAAAGTCATAGTGGAAGCAATCTTCAAGACTTACAATTTTTTGGAGTTCATCACTTGACCATTGCTCTCCGGACCAACCTGGACACTATAGAGGATGAGGATACGAGGGATGCCCTTACACATGAAGTTGCTCTATGGGATCAACTTAATGCCCATTCTAGGTCATTCATTCTTCTCTCAACCCTTAGTCATCGCTCACATCAAACAAAATACCCAGACACATGTTGCCTAGAAGAGACTCTTTGGGATCTACAACCGGAAGACACCCATGAAAAGAGTTTCCCTGGAGATTCAAATGTTGAAGCTTTCACCCACTGATACTTTTTCCATGCGAGATCACATCAACAAATTGGAGTCATTGTGATCTAAGATTTCTGGGTGCGGGAAGGAGATTTCCATTAAGGATATGGCCATCCGGCTACTTGCTGAGTTGCCTTGAAAATATGAGAGCTTCCTTTCTTGACTTCTTACCTCTGGAAGAACGGAAAATATTACCTAGAATGAGCTAGTGCCTATGGTCCTTGATCACGAGAGCAAATTCATGGATTCTTCTTCAAAGAAATGTAACCAGGCTTAGCAAAGGCAAAGGTGGGGCATCTCCCTTTAAGGACTCTAAGGATGCAAAGCCGAAGGGGTCTTCACTCAACGTCTAATTCTTGTGGGAACCAGAAGGTTTGTGGCTACTGCTCTAAGTAGGGCACTTATGGTGACAATGCCAAAGTTGCATGCGGGATTTGGAAGAAGGGAAGTAAAAGGACAAAAGGGCAAGCTCATCCACCAAATTTTTGGAGGGGTTAGCTTTTGTCACCCTAATTGATCTTGAGTCAACTTTTGTTACCTTGATTGATCTGGAGTCCAATACTCCTTATCCAATGGTTGAGCAGGCTTTTCCTTCTTGTTCCCACTCTCCTCGGTGGATTTTGGACAGAAGTGTGTCACATAGCACATGACTTATGGCAAGATTGGATTGATGAGCTGCAACAATGCCACAATAGAGTTGCCATTGGAGATAACTCTACTACCCCCATTCTTAGCGAAAGGACATTGTCCCTCATTCTTGATGGCAATGGAGGGAAGTACACCTCGAGAGTGTTATATGTGCCAGATTTAGGATTCCTTTCTGTACATGAGATCTGCAAATTGGGAACTAAGGTCAAATTTATGGAGGACTTTGTGATCATTCGAGAGCCTCTCACTCGACAAGATCCTACGGCAAGGCATAGAGGACCATGGCCTCTACAAACTCATGGCTCTTTACTCTCATGCAGGTACCCGCACATAGGTGATCTTTGGCATGCTAGATTTGGACATCTTCATTTGGATGTCTTGCTATGGAAGACTTTGAGAGAGCAGCTGGTGGATGCATTGCTAGATGTTGGCACATGTGAGGGCCCTTGTCACTCGTCTCAAAGAGAAACAACATCAGGAGGCCTTTCCAAAGAAGGCTACATGACGAGCTACAACACCTCTAGCGTTGGTTCATGTAGATTTGTGCGGCCCGATGCGCACTTCGTCTCTTGGTTCTACCAGTTATGTTTTCCTTTTGATTCATGATTTTAGCAGGTATACCTGGGCCTATTTTCTCAAATCCAAAGATGAAACTTTTGACATATTCCAAACATGGAGAACCTTGGTGGAGAAACAGTCGAGACACTCTTTCTTGACATTACAAGCCAACAAAGGAGGCGAGTTTACTTCTCACCAGTTTAACCAATATTGTGATACATGGCATTTAACGGGAGTTTGCCAACATAGGCACTCCTTTAGAGAATGGTGTGGTGGAGCGGAAGAGCCGAACGATGATTGATATGGCTCGGTGGAGATTATGCGAAACTTTAATATCACATTAAGACACTCAAACTAAAGACTATCTAGAGAAAGTCATGTAGTTGGACATGTTGGCCATGCTCTTATCTGAAGGCCTTTCTTTTTATCCCTAGTGTTTTGACTGTTGAGTTTTTATAGCAACTTGTCTTTTTGTTGTTATTTTTTCTCTTACCGTTTAGGAAGTTGCCAAGCTGTATATTAATCCTTTTAAAATATAGCATGAACTTTCATTGATTCTCACTTCAATGTGAGACCAGGTATACACATTGATTATGTCACTTCAAAGTGAGACCAAGTATACATATTATAGCTTAATGAGCATTGATCACACATATGCTCCAAGTGATTGGCATAGCCCATTGTTAACCACACTAGATAACATTATTTTTAAGCGTGGTTATGCTTCTTGTAACTCATTATTATATAACCGAGCTAAGCGCTTCATGTAAATGATAAATGGGATGATCGAGCTTACGACATGTGTAATGCCAGCCTAAGAATAAGCCTAGGTGTAAATAGAGCTAGGAAATCAGTTTGGGGCCCTCAATTGTTGAATGAGCGACCGGCCATTGTAACAAGTGAGCTCATGTATATAAGTGACTTATGAAATATGAAAAGAGACAATCCCATTACCACAATTGAGTTTGCCTTCTCTCTCACACACACACACACTCTCGTGTGGCTATGGTGGTAGGCTTATATGTGTTCATGCTTGTTTGCTTGATTGTGGTTATGTGCATGTAGGTGATGGTTCTTGTCTTGCTTCCTCTTCTCCCTTTTCTTGTCTTTTTCTTGATATCACTCTTGCACACACAAAGGCATAGAGTAGAGGTTTAGCTCTCCATAGCTCTCTTCCTCTTTTCTCATTACTTAGCTTGTGGAAGCTCCATTTGAGTGACACAAGTGGAGGTAGAGTGAGCCCCTAGTGGCCTTACATAGAGGAGTTAACCCTCATTAGGGCAAGGAAGTTGACCCACTCACATAAACCTCAATCTTGGTATTTCCTCCTCCGTGCAAAACCAACACACAAGCACTTCAATGTCAACCTAGATGCTCACCAAGCACCATGAACCAAGTAATTCCAAGAAAGCACAACACAAGAATGGAAACAAGAAGCAACAACACGAGGGAATGTAGAGTTCAAGAGTTCCCAAAGTTTAAAGTAGCATGTAGGGTCCATTGAGTGTTGAGAAGTTGGCTTCTATACATGCCCATAAATTAAGTTGATTTCTATACATGTCCATGAATTAAGTTATGGCTATTTCACACTTGTATACATCCCATAACTCCCTTATAACTTAGTCCATCCTCTAAGTCCTTATTCACCTAACTTCTAAAGTTGAAACTATTGGCCTAGGCACATCATCCTAGTGTCATTTTCAGCTATATTCTAATCTGTAAAAATTTAAAGGACACCACGTAATTTATTTCCACCCAAAATCTTAAAAATGTAGTCCATCTTCTTCTTATGAAAGGCAGTACAATAGTTCTTCCCATTTTTGTGCTCCTTATTGGTGTCTCTTCATCCGTTGTCACCCAAAGTTGTTGTCTCGCTCAAAGAATTGAATGGGTTAACATCACTTCCTTCCTAACTAACATGTAGTCTCTTATATGTAAAGTAAGGGATGGCAAGCCATCTCTTCTTGATGCGAATAGAATTACCAGTGTTTTTTTGGTGAGGGTAGGTTTCAAATAGTTGTTCATGGTGGTATGACAATCTCTCCATTAATGAGACCAACAACCAAACAAATAGTGGAGATTATTGATCCACCATTGATCTACATACCCAAGGGCATGTTGTAGAGTTGTTGCAAGCTTGTAAAGGTAAAGGCATTATGAGGTGCGGATAGGTGGGATTCTATAATTTGGGATAATCACTAGTGTGCCTTACGAAGTGTCAATGAACTGAATGAGTGCCTCCATGATTGCTATGTCCAAAGTCAGTAGCTCATCATTTGAATGGAGAAGTTGAATTCCTACTTTGAAGCTACAAAAAGTGTCCAAGTTTGCGTTGTGGAATGAGAAAAAATGTTGGGCTGATGGGTATGATCTCATGAGCATTCCAGTAGAACTTCATGTAGAAGAAAAGGTAGATCTTAACGTGCCAGGACTATTAGTAGATTCATTTATGATTTTTAAGGAAGGGTGGCCATAGATAAAGCCATCTTATTGCTCTAGGAGGTACTATAGTGGAATGCTCCTACTCTAAGAAGCCTTTACATATAACGGGTCCATGTGCTTGCTCATTTATGTATGTTGTGTGTAGGCATCATTTAGTCTAATTTTTTCCCTTTCTTTATTCCTCTTCCCGTCTTTACTTTCAATCCCCCCTTTTTGTATTTTCTTCTTTCCTTTTATCCAAATTTTTTGCGCTTCCTCTAACCTTTTTTCTTTGTTTTTTTCACTCTTTCACTCCTTCCTTGTTCTAATCTCCTTTGGTATTTTTTTTGGAATACACATTCTCCTTCTTTAAATTTCCTCTTTCTCTTTTCTATTTTTCTCTCCCATTGTCCTTGCACTCCACTATCTTCATATTTTTATTTAATTTATTCTCCTATTTCTTCTATTTTTTCATGCATTTTCTTCTATGGAATGAAATTTTACTAAAGAGGGTCAACAAGGGTCATGGAGGATTCCTAATTATCTTATGGTCACACATTTCAGTTTGATCAAAAAAGAGAGTGGCTATTGACACATTGTTCCATTCTCAAGGAAGCAAAAGCTAATTTAGCCAATTGTTTGTAATGGAGTCGCCTTATATATCTCCAGTCCAAGGTTGACCAATTGAACCACCTACGCATCAGAATAGTGTGTAATGGAAGATGGAGCTTCTGATTAAGAAATAAATGAAGTTGAACAAGAAAATAGCCTACAGTGTCCAATCGAGGAAACCTACTGCTAATGCTTCCTGTCAAGAATAGGGGAAAACCCAAAGCCATATTATCATCCCTAAAACAATCTCTCTCTCTCTCTCTCTCTCTCTCTCTCTCTCTCTCTCTCTCTCTCTCTCTGTGGACACCCCCTTCACTGATGTATACCATTTTATACCCCTAGTATGGTACAGGATGGAGCTAGCTAGGTTGCATATCATGATTGTATACTCCATGCATATAGCTTTGCATTCTCCTAGTAGTAGAGCTCTTCTCCTAGTAGTAGAGCTCCACCCAGATTCAGCTTTTTTTTATTCAGTGCTTTTTCATTTTGTTGGGATGACAGAGGATACCCCATACAGGTACTCCGATTTGTCTCATAGGCCGAGTTCGGTCTTTTGGAAGACGTTAATAAAATCTTTCTTTCTTTCTTTCTTTCTCTCTCTCTCTCTCTCTCTCTCTCACACACACACACACACACACACACACACACACACACACACACACACACACCAACATAAAACACATTCACATGTCTACATACCCCCCTCTGCCCCACTTTGAGATAAGTTGAAACTATTGCTCAAGTGTCCATTGAATCCATTTGACTAAATTCTTTTAGTTCTAAGAAATTGTACAAAACTTCAATTGGATACATCAAGATTGGACTTGTTCGAATCCGTTGGGTTAAACAATTGAATCCACCATCTTTTATATTGCTCATGTCTCGATTAGAATCCATTGTATAACCAACATTAAATCTTGTAGTATGATAGACACCATTGATTTTAAAGTTTTAATCCGTTTGCGTTTAAATTCCATGGTGTATGATAAAATATGCCATGAGAAAACTTTAAACTCAACGAGAGAAAAGTTTCCTCATGTAATCTTTCCTTGTGCCTTGTCCTCTTTTTAGACAATTTTACATGATGTGCCCAAAAATCTTTAGCACATGTTTGTAAAAGCTAATTGGATTTTTCTCCTACTATGAGAAAACCTTCCCTCATTTGCACGAGAAGACCTTTGAATTCATATATATGGCTATGATAACAACTTGTAGAACTTATATAAAACTTATGTATAAGCAGCCATGAGAAAACCTTTCCTCATTCCATGAGAAAAAAATTGTTAACTTAATTGTTTGGTGATGTCCCTTGCTTTCATGCCTACAATTGACCAATGAAAAAGCCTAAAATCGATTGGTTTTCCCAATAGAAATGCACCTCCGATCCAAGAAAACTGTTGGAAATAATGATCTACTTAGCTCTAGTGCTTTAAACGGCATGAATGCTTCAGTGTTGGGTCTCACCAATCCAATGATACTCAACAAAGTAGGTTTAGATTTATACTTAGAAGGCAAGAAGAAATCCTTAAAGTTATCTAGCTAGGAGTCCCTTATTAAAATGAGCCAAGGAAGTTCCAATATGGATAAAGTGTTGGATCTCACAAAATGGAGAGACACAAACACACAATGCTCAAAGACAAGAACACAAGGGTGTAGGGAGCTCAAAGGCAAAAGATGAAAGCTCTCTATAAGTACAAAGAGAAAGTACAAATGAGCGAGCAAGACTAAACTGAAAATGAGGTTACTTATAGCTAACCCTATGGTGCCCATTCACACCTGGATGGCCATGGGAAAAAACCCAGTGGGACAAAAGTGCCCATGGCATGAGTGTATGACCTCATGATGGTAAAGTACTACTACCAAATATCTAGCAAAACCCCTGTAGAATAAATGTGAGGTTTACACAAACTGCATGTCACTCTCTAAAAGGGAAGAGGCCCAAACCTTTGCGGAAGGCCTTAAACTTTTCATGTGATAAGGCTTTAGTGAAAAGCTTTATCACATTGTCATGTGTACTGCAATAGATTCGATTGATCTCTCTTGCATGGAGCCTCTCTTTGATATAGTGATAATGCACTTCAATGTGCTTGGTCTTGGCATGAAAAATAGGATTCTTAGCAACTACCATTACAATGTCAGTGAGAATAGGAGTAGGATTGTCTGAAGGGACATAAAGATCCTCTATCAATCTTCTTAACCATACACATTCAATTGTCATAGTGAATGCTATGTATTTTGATGTTGCCATAGTTGGTTGTTTCTTGCTTAGCCAAGATATGCATGAATTGCCAAGAAAGAAATAGTTTCCAAATGTGGAATTTTGTGTATCATAATCACCTACCCAATCAAAATCACTAAAGGCCTACAGTTCTAAATTACCCCCCTTGGCAATAATCCAAAATCTCGCGTGCCTTGCAAGTATCTTAAGATATGTTTAACTACCTGCCAATGCTTAGTGCCTGGGCAATGCTTAAATTTTAAAAGTTGTGACACACCATACATGTCTGGCCGTGAGTTTCCATGATGGACTACCAAAGTAATAACAAATTGGATAATAGTCATACGAGAAGTGTGGGAGCAAAAGTTTCATCATAATCAATCCCTTTCTATCGGGCATAACCTTTTGCAACAAGTCTAGCCTTGAATCTATCAACCGATCCATCTACCTTTCTCTTGACTTTAAAAACTTAGTACCAATAGCTTTCTTGCCAAGTGGTAGATTCAATAAATGCCAAGTACTATTTTTTTTAATGGAATGAATATAATCTTCGTGGCTTTCACTGTTTTGGATCTTCTTGAACCTTTTGAAAAGACTCAAGTTCATCTACATCATGTAGAGAACTAAGAAATGCAAACTCAGCAATATATTTTGAAGACGTGGTTCAAGCACCGGATCTGGTTCTACTCTTTAAGGGACAGACAATTTGCTATCCAATGCAAGGTGCTTCTAACCCATCTAGGTGTAACCCTAGATTCATTGATTGTTGATCTTTTAGCATTTATTGCAACTTCTAACAAATCTAAAGTTGGTGCTTCAATTCCTTGAGCATTTCCCCTTTATAAAACAAACAAGAATCTATAGGCAAAAAATCTATTGAGAATTAACAAAAACTGGTACAAGTAACAACCCATCAAACATGTCTAGAGAATTGGCATAGGCATGCTTGTTGAATTCTATCATTGTGGGTAGATAAAATCCTGTGCAAAAACAACGTCCCTACTTGCAATAATCTTCTTACTGAGAGGATTGTAGAGATGATAATCTTTACTTTTAGCACTATAGCCAATAAAAATACATTTCACTACCTTATAATCAATCTTATTTCTACTTGTTGTCATTTTCAAGTGCATCGTGTAATACATGTATAAATTCATCCTCTCACGGACACACCTCCATAGAATATCATGTTTACCTAGCTTATATAATTGTAATGCTATTAGTTGTTGATATGGTGTTGCTAGCTTGATAAGCTACCATATCTTATCCTTATTTAATAGTCAATCTTGCATAAAACTATATGCGAGGTATCAATATATTGTTTCACTCCAATCAAGCACATCATCTAGGAGATCATCATCGATTCCAATGCAATGAGTTCCTCATTAGGAATTCGTGACATATGATCAGCTAAAACATGTTTCGTTCCCTTTCTTACAATGGTTGTGAAGTCAAACTCCAAGACAAGAAGTAACCATTATGCAATTCAACCCATGGTGCAAGGTTTATTAACAAGACATAACAATGCCTGGGCCATAAGGAATATAAATTTGTTGGTTAAAAGATAACGTATGTATTTCCTCACCACATAAACCATGACCAAGCCTTCTCATTCTATGATTGTCTAGTTCATCTCATCTTCATCTTCAGCTTCAACTTCATTGACTTACTTGCCGGCAAAAAGAATAGTTTAATTTGTGCTTCACTGGTTGTGCCAACACACACCCAATAGAAAAATTTGATGCATTAATATTCACATAAAGATCATGTCCCAATTTGGGGATCTTAAGATTGGTACACTTACCAAGGCCTTCTTCAGTTCATCATATGCTTGGCATTCCTCAATCCATTCAAAGGCTACTAGTAGTCTATACAATGGCCTTGTAATCTCTCTACATAGAATACAATGATTCCATGGAGATTCCAAATATGTCCTAGCAATAGATCCGCAAAAGGTGGAGGTCATTATATCATTAAGTAACCCAAGAAATGCAAAGCATATTAGTAGGTTCCTTGGGCAAATCTGATGGTATAATCGATTTCTACAATACTTGGCTAATGTGGTACACCCATTGCATGCTCATATGAAACAAGATATAGTCTTTGTGTGGTTAGTGGAGTGTGATGAAGCCTTCCAAGGCTAAAGTTGATACTAATGGTAGTCCTAATCTTGCAAGTGCTAGACTAGTCTAGGACTTTTCATATGTTTGTAGATGCCTCGAATGTAGCCATAGGCTATGCATTAATGCAAGAATCTGAGAATAGATGGTTTCGGCCTATCTATTATGCAAGTCGCTTACTTGCTTAGTTACTCTACCAATGAAAGAGAAGCCCTTACGATGATTTATGATGTTAACAAGCTTTGACACTATTTGGGGAATGAATTCACTTTTCATGTGGATCATCAAGCTCTTTTATACTTGATTAATAAGCCAAATTTGATAGGCAAGCTGGCCAAATAGATGTTGCTTCTTCAGGAATTAAACTTTCACATCTGCCACACTCCTGGGAAGGAGCATGTAGGCTAATTTCTTGTCAATAATTGAAATAGGGGAAGCTCCCACATTTGTTATTGATTTCTTGATGTGGGTGTGTTTTAGTGGCCCGCCTCTCCTGGATTGGTATGATGAAATGCTTATGTTTTTAACACAAGGGAATTTTTTGCCTACCTTATCATAGGATCAACAAAAATGATTGACCCTAAGGAGCAATACTTTCGTGATAATTACTAGGCAATTGTATAAAATGGGCATTAACCCAAGTTTTTAAAAGATATGTTTCATCACACGAACAACAAGCTGTCTTGGGGGGCGGAAGCCCATCAAGGGTATTGCCATTGAACATTTCTCCTGAAATATCACAGGGTGGTGGAAAGTATTCCAAGCCAGATTATGGTGGGCCGACACTTTTTAAAGATGCATGGTGGATGGCTAGGGAATGTGATGTATATCAATGCCTAGGCCAGCCTCCTATAGCAACAAGAAATTAAATGCCTCACAGCCCAATTTTGCCCTTAGAGACTTTTCAAAAGTGGAGATTGGATTTTGTAGGCCCTTTTAAATCATTAGCATGTAATACTGGTAAATAAGTATATCTTGGTGGCTACTAATTACTTCACCAAGTGGGTGGAAGCTTGTGCATTACGAGCTAACTGGGTGGATTTGGTGGCTAAGTTCCAGTATGAAATGATTATGACCCCTTTTGGGTGCCTGATTAAATTAGTAAGTGATCAAGGAGGACATTTTCTTAATGCAATAATTTGCAGTTTGACAGGTGTATTATTCATAGGCCAATGGCTAGGAAGATTCTACTTGGGATCAAAAGCTCTATTCTGCATTATGGGCCTTCCAGAGACTACTTTACAAAGTGGCAACTCGGCTTACCCCTTTCTCTTCAGTGTATGGCATGGAGGTAGTGGTACCCATGGAGTTCATTGTGCCAAGTATTCGAGTAGCTATTTCCACTTGCTCTCCTCTAGAAGAGTCCTGTACAACATAGATTGAATCAATTAATGGCCTTAGATGAAAATAGGTTTCAAAGTTCCTAGTGGGCAGAAGTGGTTCAACGAAGGTGAAAACTCTAGGTGGGCACGAATACTAAATTTAACATATTTGAAGTAGGTGACCGATGTTACTTTTCTAGTGATGGGCGTAGATTGTGTGGTAAGTTGAAACTCAGATGGGTAGGCCCTACCGCATTTGGCCAAATTTGGTCTAGGTACATTTTCTTTGGTTATAATAGATGGAGTTCCCTTACCCAAACCAGTTAATGGGTTTTGGTTGAAAAAATATTATGGCAAATTACTAGATGATGAGATATAGGCAGCTCATTCAGCCACACAACAGATTATAATGATGGCTAAAGAAGTTAGAATGATGGCTAAAGAAGTGCCGAACCCTCAGTATCTTCTTAGCAAATGTTATGATGGTGGAATTCACCTAGGCAGATTATGTTCTGAAAAGATCCATGTGGTCGGTCATGGTGGCTAATAACACAATTACTCTCTGCACATGGACAAAACAATCATATGCCTTACACACAGGTGAAATTAATAGACCCTCGAGAAGCGGTCAAGTTGAGGCCACATTTTGCCATGCATTGGTAGTTATTTATGGCTCTCCTTTACAAGCATATGCCCACACCAAGAGGAGTAGTCGCCCTCTTGCCCATCAAAACATACGAAAGGAGCAATATGAGGTGTGGATTTTAGTGGGACCGCCTTGGTCTACTAAATGTAGAGAGGTACATGTAATCATCAAAGAAGAACGCACCACGGTCCTCGAGGGGGAAGAGGAGACATGGAAGCCGTTCGAAGATCTTGGCAATTTGGGCGACTTGCGGTAAGTCCTTTTCCCTTGAAATATTTCAATTTTCTTGTTTCTTATAGTACTGCCATTCAGACGACCTTCTTTGCAATTCTATCTTTGATTCCTCACCTTCCATGTCACTCACACCATCTCCAAAGATGGTGGAGTTCACGAGCCTTGCCACTTTGGCCAGCATCACACGAGAGGGGGGGGGCAAATCAACAATGGCTAAGGTGGGTCCAATTGGATAATTTCCTCTCCTTGCCTTGAAGTGCATAGGAGGTGGATCCCATGCATAGTATCAGCTCAAATCCTTGTTGCATGATTTGGTGGTAGTCTAACCAGATGGAAGCAATACGCCTCCTCTCGCTATGGTGGCCAAGGTATTCTCTCTGCCGCTCGATGGTGCACATCTCACGCACGCCATGGAGGAGGATATGATTTCCTGGTTTGGAACTTTAAAGAAAAATGAGCCTGCTATTCAGAAGTGTGAGAATGTGTAGATTTACTTGCGGGTCTGGTTTTTTGTGGAGATGATGTCCCTGACCCCAAACTCTCCAATGCTTCAAGATAAAGTGGTCGACTAGATATTGCCAATTTAATGGTGGGGAGATGTTGTCCCCGGGGCAAAGTTACTTCACCATCAACTTACCCAAGAGGTTAGGAAGCTTTTGGAGAAAGCCCATACATAGATTGTTTCATATTTAGCAACTTTACATGGTGTCCCCCCACTAGTGTGTTACCACCTCCTCTAGCACTGTGTTTGACACGACCATCACCATAAAATGTAAGCCATGGTGTGATCCCAGCGGTGGCCAACAATGGAAGAGATCTAAGTCTTGCCTTGTTTCGAATCAAGATATTAAAAATTACATGGGCAGATGAGAAGTAGAAAAGCCTATGAAAATTGAGACACTTGTAGAAGCATAAACATTTACAAAACCCAAGAAACTTGGAGAGATTGAAACAGCCAAGTCTACCAAAGGGGAGAAGCTGGCTATGCCGTTTTATTAGAAAATCAAAAGAACAAAGTAGCTGTGCAAGCTAAGTAGGTCAACCCCACTTCCACCGAGGATGTTGGCCTCTCTAACGTGTCTTTTTATTGATTTAGTGAATGTAACTGTGGTGGAGACAAATCTAACCCCCATGGATGTTAAAGCTGAGGTGCCTAAATCGGATGGGAGGCCAGCCAAGTAGAGGTTCTCATTTGATTACCCCAATCCTCCCAATTTTATTTGTGAAATCCAATAGTCATGGGTTGAATAATCTTTAAAATATTTAGCAATTATGGCCCATGCATCGCTAAGTTTAGAGAAAAGCAAATCCATTTTACAAATTCAACTAGCAAATGTGGTGGGCCACAAAGCTTTCCTTGAGCAACTTCATAAAGCATAGGCATTGGAGTTAAGCACTGCATTAGGACTAAAAGGATGATATGTCAAAAACTCTAGCATCAGCTTTGGCAAAATGCCATGATAAAATTGTCCACATCTTTGACTTACAAGAGCAACTTCGGAACAAGGAAGTTGAGCTCGAGAGATCTAAGAGTAGTAAAGTAAAAAAGGGTGGTGAATGGCATGATTGATATGTGCCTCAAGCTTACACAAGTAGAGCAAGAATTGCAATGTCTTTCTAATGCCAAAACTCAAGATGAGCAGCGGGTCAAAGTAGTGGTGACAACTCACCTTGAAACTTTTTCGGAGATCCGTGCTTCAATGGATGTGGATAATTGGGAGCGTAGGGGGTGGCAGATGTAACACAACTTTATAACATGGAAAAACGCCTATTAAAGGCAATGAAACAACCTCCGCCTACCTGAAAAAAAAGCCATGGTGGTTTATTAGCCATTTTAGGCTTGTTCAAATGGTGATAAGGGTAAAGGCAATGATGGAAAAGCCATCCACCCAGCAACTTTTGGTGGAAGTCCACAACTTGTAAGGGCGAAAATGCCCAAACCATAAAAATCCTCTACTAATGGATTGCAAGACTGTGGAAATTTGATAAAAACAACTGGCTTTATTGAAAGGGAAGCTAAAAACTTGCCAACACGGCACCTTCAAAACAACCAATGGAGGAAGGAACAGGTTCAAAGGATAAGCGTAAGCTCATTTTGACCGTCTCGTCAATTACTCTTTGGTGGTTTTAGACATGTCTACTTTAAGAGACCATGCCCTTGTCCTATAAAAGAAGCTTCAAATGACAACGGATGAGAGTGTTTATCTTCATCTACAACTCAAGGAGTATGAGGATGAAACTGAAGAGCTCTCCAAAGAGAACAAGCAAGCAACTGGCAGAGCAAACAGACAGCTTAAAGAACTTGGTCAAGAGCGAGCAAACTCGCAAAAAAGGGATTCCAGACGTTCGCAAGGAGCTCACAAAAGAGAAAGCTACTTTGGAAGCAATAAACATCAAGAATGAGGAGGAACACAAGCTCCAATTAACCCATTTTCAAAAAACTTTTGATTAATTTGATAACTCAACTTAAATAAAGGAGCAAAGAGTTGGTGAGCACAAAGATTAAATTCAACAAGTTCTAGTTCATCCTCAGGAGCTTCTTTCTGTTATACGTGGTTAATACATTAGCTTAAGAAAACAAGTGAACATTTAACACTGCAAACAAGGCAAAGTATCTGAACAAGGAAAAGCAACTAATTGGAGCTTATAGTGTAGAGGGAGGAAAGACTGTCAGGTCTTAAAGACGATTGCTTCCATAGGCAGAATATTTGCAACAATTGGTCCATACATTTATCAAAAGCCTATGTTGCTTTAACTCACAAATTGGAGTGATATCAATGCATTTTTATTGTAATATGCCTAATCTACTGGGGTGATAAGAAAAATGTGTTGAAAAACATGAGTATCTTAAGCCTTTATTTATTACCTTGTAAATTGGAGTGATATTAATGAGTTTTTATTGCAATACGCTCGATGTATTGGGGCGATTAAAAAAATGTGTTGAAAAACATGAGTATCTCAAGCTATGGCTATGAAAGCTTGTGGGCTAAAAAGACGATCTAAGACCCTGGGCTAGGGTGGATGTTGCCTAAGTACACACATAATGATGAAAAGCTGAACTAAATAAGCTTTGGACTCAAGTTCAATTAGGTTACAAGATTGAGACTTATAGTCATATAAAGATTGCTTAAAAGTGACCCCTTTTAAATGAGGTGGGTATATCTTGGCCTTTTTAGCTCATGTGGGACAATTCTTGTTTGTACACGTGGCAACTTGTTAGACTTACCCTCACTCCCTACCTACTTTGTGGTCCATGGCACCATATTTCTCAACACCCCCCCTTGAAGCCATATTCTTATGCTACTACAAGAGGTGGTTGGGATGTGACGTTTACAACTCCAATGTCCCTCTTGGGTGCTTGATTTGCTCCTCTTAGGTGGTAAGGTATGGTTACAACATGTTATCACTCCCCAATAGTGCCATTATAGCTACTTAAGGTGGTAAGGTGTGGGCGAAACAATGTAAGTGAGATGAGATGGGTGTTTACGCATATGGTTGTCCATTTTTACAACACGTAGGTTTAGAAAAAGGCTTGGGTAGTGAGGTTTATTAATGTAGCTTTTAGAGGAGTCTGATGTTGGGAATATCCTCTTTGCTCGATGAAGACTCCATATATTTGGCTTCTTAGTTCTTGAATCTATATTCCTCTTCTTTGTGTTGCTCTTTCTTGTAATGGTCACTCACACTTGGCTTGTGCTTGAGTCTACATTCACTTTGGTAATGACCAATCCTTCGACAGTGAAAGCATTTCTTAGTTGTTGAAGAGTGCATGTTGCACATTGTGCTTCCTTCATTTAGCTCTTTTTCTTCTTCAAGAAGAGAGGAGACACATCCTTCAAAGGTTGGTTCTAGTAAAAAGAATTAGTGTAGTCACACCAATGCATTGTTCTCTTTTGGCATGCTTTTTAAGAGAATGGTTAATGCAACTTTATCTTCTATCTTGGCATCTATGCCATCTAGTTGTGTCATTATGCTTTTCATCTTGCTAATAAATTGTGCTAGTGACTTACTAAATTTGTTGTTGCTCATAGTGAAGGAAGTGCCAAACGCATGGCCTTTGCTTCTCTTAGAGAGATGAAATTGCTCATGAAAGTAGCATTCAGGGATCTTCTTGCAACTTTATAGCCTTTGATAAATAATGTACTCCCACTATTTTTCTTCAAGGAACATTGTAAAAATCAATTTCCCATGTCAATGTTGACTAGAGCAAAAGAAAACTACCTTTTTTTTCTTCCCTAATTCTAATGCCATGTGAATTGATTTTTTTTGGTGGCAAAATTGAAATTGTGCTTCCTTGCTTTCCATAAGCTTTGTTATGCCCACCAAGTTAAGAGTTGCATGAAGAATTGATTGTGATGTCATACATTCACAAAGTTTCTTTCACATTTTATGGTTTAGAGTCAATAGTGAACACAATGCCATACAAAAAAAAGCTAGTAATGCAAGTGCTCACCATAAAAATCTATTAATGTAATTGCTCAATTGCTCATTATAAAAATCTATTAATGTAATCTCTCACTATGTTTCAAAGGACTATGTGAATGTGCAACTATTTATAAAAGAGTGAGAAATACAATCCTTTTCTATTCATGATAACTCTCAAGATGGAGAACTCTTGAGATATATGGATCACAAGTTGTGATAGGGAGATTTTTACTAGTCGTGGATCATAAACTATAAGGTGGATCTTTGTATGGCTTATGCTTTTCATTAAGAGGAGATAATTTTTTTTGGACAAAAGATTGAATGCGAGATAGTTGGTGAGAAGAATCAGGGATGAGCCTTACAACGTCAATTAGTTTTTTCTAATTACTAACTTGGAGAAAAAGGTTTTATGAGAATTCAACATAGGGATGCATGAAAATTATTGCCTTAGCTTAACATCCAACACATGAAAGATTGCTTAAAAAACTTCGGTTTTGAAGAGCGAGAAACTATTGCAAATTTTTATGAAATTCAAACAGTTGTGAATTGGTTAAAGTTTTGAACCTTTGATTAATGGTGACTGATTGAAGAATGAATTAAAGATGTTTAAGTGTCAAGCTGTGATGATTGGATGGGCACACATAAGCTTGGCAGATGTCTCTGCAATCATAGCTAGCAATGAAATGTGGAGGGAACATATCCAAATTTCTTCATGTATTTGGAATTGCTCTTGTACAATGTTGTTACATTACTACACGTGAAAGATGGGTAAGTTGTTGAACCAAAATAAAGACAATGTGGTGAAATAGAATGGAAATAACTAGCTTGGGTGCATTGATGAAAATTGTCTTGGAGGGCCTATATGACATGGGTATAAAGAGGATGCTAGTTTGTGGAAAAATGATGCACAATATAAGCATCTATATTCTCTTTATATTTTGTCCTTGGTTTGAGAAAGTTGTAATGTTTTTTAAAATTTTACAATTATATAAATGTTTTAATCAGCACCACCTCAGTTTCCAAATTTGTACTATAGGGGAGTTGACTCTTTCTCCTTGCATACAATAAAAAAAAGTTAAATATGTTTATTGATAATGCTATCTATTATTGAAGCATTGCTTTTTTCTTAACAATGGTCTTCACTTGCGCAATGTTTGAGAAAGCACCTTGACGTCTTTAGGTGGGATTGAGAATATAAGCTAATAGGTTTATACACTAGGCTGGCAAGAAACTAGAGGAAACTAGTGTGCCAAAGTTTCAAAGGAAATGTGTGTCTCCCAAAGAAAAGTTTCATGAAAGTTGGTTGCAACTCAACCTGATTGTCCATGATCTTGCACGAGAATGGTCAGAACTGCTTGTTTGCCCTCAGATTTCTTCTTTAAATCTCATTGCATGAGTCAAGTTTCAATTGGAAACATGTCATGCAATATTCTTAGGTAGCGCGATGAGAGTAGTACCCTTGTAGTATCCTTGTATGGTTTTTACCTTTCCTTGAGTGCTTCTTGAATGAGAGTTAATTGGGCCATAGGAAAACGGTCTCAACAACTAAAACTTATGAACTCGTGAGTTCATTGGACAATGTGAAAAGGGCTTTAACTAAAATAGCTTAGAACTTTAGCAAGCATGTGTAAAAACAATTTTGAAAATGGCGGGAGAAATACAGTTGTTGATGATGTTGTGATCATCATCTACACACAAGAAGAATCTGGAGCTTCCACAGCTATGGCGTCCTCCACCCCTGCCTCACGGCCTTCGTCTCTTCGAAGGCCTCACAATAGCTTAACCCCGCAGGCCCCCAGCCCTACCGCAGCCTTCCTGTCTCTGCTGGCCGAGTGCGGCTGCACCCTGTGCCGTGAAGGTCTAGTCCTCCCCGCTTGCGATGCCCTCGTCTTCCTGCACAAGCTTGAGCACCGCCTCAAAGCCGACTCCGCCCTGCTCGAGAGCTTCATTGCCGGCCTGCAGGACTTTATTTCCGGCGACGCCAACCTTCGCAGGTTAGAGTTTCTTGCCACCATTCTGTTGAAATCGTCTGCGATGGTTTAGTGTAAAGGGATAGAGGTCAGGTTGAGGGCTCGGTTAGGTCTTGCTATCATTCTGCTTATTCTGCTCAGGTTATCTTTCTCCGATATCATTCCTCGCTGATTAGGGTTTTCCCTTTTCTGCCAGAAGTCACGTTTAAAGCTGCGAAGCACAAAAAAACATCTACACTGTCGAATTAGGGTTTCGTCAGGGTAGGCTTATTGTTAATTGCCCGTATTATGTCAGGGTTTAGCAGCTAACGGATTAGGCTTTGGGCTTACTAGCTAATCGTGTAGGGTGTTTACCAGTCAATGGCTGTTTTCTTGCTTAGGGTAAGTATTTTCTAGCTAATTCCCGGACTTCTACCTAGATTTCAACAGTTCGTGTTTTCAAGTTATTCAATGGGATAGGTTTCTTCAGTGTTTTTTAAAATTAAATTTGAGATTATCCATTATGATACACTTCTCCATACGTTGAAGGCCTGCGAAGCATAAGAACCTTAAGCATTTTCCATTTCCAAAACGGCATGTTTTGGGAATTTTAGCCGTTTCCTTCTATTGTTTTGGTCCTTTTCCTGCAGCTGGTGTTTCTCCTCTATAACTTCCATTCCAACAGGCCACGTGTAGGCCAAATGACTTAGATTTTTCTTTCTTTCTTCTCGCAAGACTTTTTTTTTTTCTCTTCCTTTCCCTCTTGAATCCATTACTTCCCTCACTGCAGATGCTACCTCCGTTGCTGATTATGTTGCCCAACAGAGGCAGCTGCTGGAATAATTTTGGCAAAAATATGAGAAAGCCGAGTGATATATTTGAGAAGAGGGTTTTAACTGTGGGAAGCAAGCTATAATTGAAATGAAAGTGCGGGAAGATTAAATGGCCAAGATCTAGAGAGAAAGGTCAGCTAGACACAGGAAGAATGCTTCTATAGAGCCAATGAGGTGATAGCCCAAGTGGTGAAGGTGTTTGCCTAGGGCCAAGAGGTCTTGGGTTCAAAACCCCACAAGGTGCTTCCTTGGCGGCGTCGCCTACGAGCAGATAAAAAGCTCCTATGGACGGTGACAAATGGTGGTCTTGGGTCTGAGGCTAGTCGGGGGGAAAAGAGAAAAGAATGCTTCTATAGAAGGAAGCCATAAAAATCCTTTGGCTACAAAAGGAAGAAGTCAAGGAAGCCCAACAATTCTTGCAATAAGATCCGGACACGATGATGTTCGTGTGATTCTCTTTCATGTTGGCATATCCTTCCCATTACAAAGCATTGATAGAGTGGCTCTTGCTTAGCCAAAAAAATTATTCGGGTACATTACATGCTTTTCATGTGCTTTAGGAAGGGATATATTCGATACTACCTACAGAGGTGCGACGTCAAGATACCCTTTGCCACATTCTTTGAAGGCTTGGAGGGTTTCACTAGGTTAATTGAGACTATGGAGGATTGCTCGATGATGATGAGTGTGACTGAGATATGTAATACAAGTAGGGGGGTTGATCCCGTTCAAAACAAATTATGAATTGTACAATGTTAGGGTTGTTCCCATTTTTCAAATGCTCATATGACAAGCCTTGCTCTTTGGTATTTCTATTACCCATGCTAGGTGGAAAACACGGCACAAAGTCCATGCTGATCTCAAAAGGATGATTTGGAATCTCTAATGGCATCAACATATTAGGTGTCTTTCCATGAGGCACCTTTATCTTCTAACAAAGTCCATGGTGATCTCAAAAGGATGATTTGGAATCTCTAATGGCATCAACATATTAGGTGTCTTTCCATGAGGCACCTTTATCTTCTAACAAACGTGCGATATTTCTTTTTTTGCAAGAAAGAGACTTCTATTAAGTATGAAAGAATCAATACAAAACCATGGCTAGAAGTCGAAAATCCTCATCACAAAGTGTAAGGTAATTGCAGCCAGTTAGGGACGCGGTAATGCCAAGAGATTTCGGGGGGTGTCGAAGAGAAGATCCCATGATCCCATTCCCTTACGAAGAAAACGCGCTTTGCTTGCATTGATCTACTAGAAGGTCCCTCCTCGTATACGGGCCCAAGTGGCCATAAGGGTATGAATAATATCTCCCCAAATGGTACAAATGCACTGAGTGTCATAGATGTGGGTGCCCTTGATCTTCTTGATACATCTAGCCCTTGATACCACCTAGGAGATTATTGCTGGCATTACTTCTTGGCCACTTGCAATATTTTGACTCAATCATGCAAAAGCTTAGAATTCTGGCAAAGCTTGTGAACAAAGAAGGGATGAAGTCTCTTCTTTATGATGATGCTTAAAGATGTGTTTCTAGCTAACTATTGTCTCTTAAGATCTCAACTCTTTTATGCAAGAGAGGTTAAGGCTAAGTAGAAGGGAAAGCATTTGGTGAAGCGTGTCACGCGCACATTCTATCCATTAGCCAACTCAGAGGTTGAGTGCGTGGTCGAGGCATTTGTTCCAATTCATTCTATTCTTGTCCAAGTGCCCAATGAGGAGCCAAGTGTGGACAACATTATTATTATTATGGTGTGAACACCCTACATTAGGGTTGGCCAGCCAACTCTAGCCCAAAAGTCACAAAAAATAGAGGGCTATCATTCATTCATCATTGAATTATTGAGAGCTTAGGAGTTGTGCTACCATTGAGTATTTTTATTCCATTGTAAATAAGTCATGCATATGAATACATTAGTAGGTTAGGTCATCTCTTTATCTACTGTGTTTGTAGCCACCAAGGGTGCCCACATTGCATTGGGCCGGACCATCTCTGGGCATCACGCCGTAACAACGTCACACCGCCATGCTGTAACGTTGCCATAGTGGGTCAGTCCTATAGGAACCATCGCGGAGCATTCGGTGGACTATCCAGAAGCGGAGGCACACCACCAACGGATACATGAGAGGTGCACGGACCGGCATTGAAGGCATCAAACCGACACTCCAACATAGAGATAGGAGATTCTAAGTCTTAAAGGGGATTGCTAATCTCGCGAAACTCAGGATACAGAAGACGGTGTGAGCATTTGTGTGACAGGATCCTCAATTACGAATACTTCCGTTGCATGTTATAGAGGCCAAGCCAACCCTCTTGGTCCAGCCAATCTTCCTAGCGTGGAACCCCTTTCCACGATGCTTCCAACCTTCAAAGGATCCTCCGTTGAAGATGTAGATGACCACATTCGGTGGTTCATCTCTATATGCAAGAGTCCAGGCCTTGAGCGGGAGGATGCCTTCTTGGTACTCTTTCCGTCCACTCTACAACGCTCTGCAGATAAGTGGTTCAGTCCGTTTCCAACTGACAACTTTGTGGACTTAGCCCTAAAGAACACCTTCCTCCGCACCTTCCATCTTGGTAATTATGAGGACCTCATTCTCCAAGAGTTAGGGAAGTTGTAACTGCTACTAAGGGAGAGGGTGTCAAAACTTATGACACGGACCACAGTTCCGGTAGCTTGCCCACCGGCGTACCCTGGCGACTTCATGGTGCATTAGTGGATGACACGTCTTGCCCAAAATCACCCAACAAAAGATTTGAGAGAGTCGCCTCCCACCAACTACCTTGTTGGAATTCTAGGAGCTAGCCTCCCAACTAGAAAATGCACGACTCATGCGTGAGTGTGATGTGGGCTTTGTACATCTAACGGGTGACGCCACTGGATGATCTCGTGGCTCAGCTGAAGTGGGCGCTGGAGACACTCAAAGTGAGCCAGAAATCTTCAAGTGAGGAAAGTACCTTGTTCCAACTTAGAAGGGAGATTGAGGAATTGAAGACACAAGAAGAGGCCAATAAGGGGCTGTGGTGTGCTATATGCCAGTCACACCCCGTCCAAGAATGTCCAAAGAGGAGGTATTGCTCCTTTTGCAACATGAAGACAAGGATTGGTACTATTTGAAGAGGTTATGTCAACTTCGTTTTGCAATATACAGTAGATTAGGTCTCTCTCTCCTTCTCTTTTGTGTCTTTGCTAAACATAGGATTAGCGTTATCTTCTTTGCTTAGCGTTAATCATGAACACGCTTCTGCAACGCATGTTACAGTTTGCATGATTGTCTGCCTTGAAAATGTATTGGAGTCGGATGGTACCAAGCTCAACTTGTTCCCTGGTAAAATGAAAATGGACACCCACATGCTTGGTACGGTTAGAAAAAATAGGGTTGCCAGCAAGGGCAAGCGCACTCTGACTGTCGACAAAGATGATAGAGGCGGTGTCAATGGGGACGTGCATGTCGGAAAGAAGTTGATGAAGATACATAGCCTAGTGGTGGCGTCATAGAGGGCTCGGTATTCGGCTTCTGCTGATGAACGGACAATGGTGTCTTGCTTTTTTCTAGACCAAGAGAAAGGGGCAGATCCGAGGGAGAACAAATAACCACCATGAGAACGCGTCGGGAATCGAGATCACCAGCCCAGTCGGAGTACGTGTAACCACGCAGGGTGATCCCACGATTGTAGTGAAGTCCATACAAATAGGTACCTGCTAGATAGTGAACAAACCTCATTGCTGAACTCCAATGTGGCCCCTTAGGAGCATTGAAATACTGACTTAAAATGGATGTGCAATAGGAGATATTAGGACGAGAATTTTTGAGCCGAATAAGTTTCCCAACCACTTGTCAGTAGGCTCGCTCTTCATGTGGAGGTGAGTCCACTTCCTTTGACAATTTAACGGTGGGATCCAATGGAGTAGCCATTGGGATAGCACCATCAGGAAAGTAGGAAGTAATGAGTTGGAGACAATACTTCTGTTGAGACACGAAAATACCATCAGGATGTTGGATCACCTCCATGCCAAGGATGGATTGTGGTCATTCGAGCAGTGGGTGCAAAGGTCTCGTTGAAATCAATGCCTTCTTTTTGGTGAAAGCTGTGCACAACTAGTCGGGCTTTGCATTTGTCCAAGGTACCATTGGCTTGAAATTTGGTGCGGAAGATCCATTTGGTTCCAATGACCTTCTTATGACGAGGGCGATCCACAAGGGACCACGTGCCATTACAGTCAATGCTTTCGAGTTCTAGTTCCATAGCCTGTTTCCAAGGTGGAATTTTAATAGCATCTTTCCACGATATTGGCTCATCATGTGCCACATAGTCTGCGGAAAAGACAGAGGCGAATGAGGCACGAGGAGCGAGTCTGGTGGACCGACAAGGATTGTCCAAAGGGATATCAAGGAGAAGCATGCGATAATCACGCATGGTTTGTTGATATCAGCGAGGGAAAGGGTCCCTGATCTTGTAAGAACTTAGTAAATTGATGGGAGATAAATTCACCACCATTGTCACTACGAGCAATCCCAATTGAGACGCCCATTTGATTAGTGACTAACTGAGCCCAGGTGGAAAAATATTGGAAAGCGTCAGATTTATGCTTTAGGAAATATACCCACATGTACCTTGAATAATCATCAGCAATCAACATGTATTAGCGAGATCCATTCAAGGAAGGGGTTGGGGATTGGCCACTCAAGTCGAAATGAATCAACCTGAGGATTCCCGAAGCACGATGAGTAGCATATTGTGGGAATGGGGAGCGATGTTGCTTACCCATTTGACAGGGTTGACAGACATCCTTTGTCAGTTTGAGGCTGGGTATACCTTCAACTAACTTGTCTCGAGATATCTCAGAGAGTGTGGCTGAGGGTAGATGACCATAGCGAAAGTGCCATAGTCGTTCAATGTCGGAGGGAGCTTGGGTCACATAGGCTTGAACCCAATGAAACTCTCAACTAGCTGAAGATGGCTTAGTTAGAAAAGTAGACATCCAGTACAAACCATCCTTTTGAGCTTGACCTCTGGCAACCACAAGACCGATAGTTTTATCAATTACCTCGACAACTCGTTTGTTGAAGTAAACACCACGATCGAGTTGGGTCAGCTGGGGTACAGAAAGAAGGTTGAGGCAATTTAGGGACAAGATAGACATTGTCCAAGGTAGCTTGGTTGTTGGGACCAGTGTTGGTGTCAAATAAGACAGTGCCAATGGATTTATGGGCATCATTGTGTTGTTGCCACATCGAACTTCTCCCTTAACGGGAAACTGAGAGATGAAAATGTTAGCATTGCGTGCCATATGGTGAGTAGCTCCACTGTCAACTACCCAAGTGACAGGATGGCCGCGGGGAAGAGTTGGATGGGCCTCAATGATGGGCACACAAGGATTGTCAGGTAATTGACAGATTTGAACGAAGGCAGAGGCTTTCCCCCGCGGATGGCCGTGTTTAGGCCTTTGTTTCTTCTTCTTTTTGGAGTAGTGGCTATAATCAACCTTAAATGTGACTTGAGCAATATTGGCCAATGGGGCCGGGATGAGGTGTAAGGGAAGACCAGTCAGACATCTCTTCAGGAGTGGTGAAAGAAATTGACTGGGAAGGTGGGGCTTGAGCAACCCGACTATTGGCTCGCCACTGGGAGGAACGCGGCCAAGTAGAACCATTTCCTTGTTGCTGGGTCCTTGGAGGGGAGCTTGGCAGAGTAGGTGGTGGATTGCTACCCCCTTTGGATCTCCAATTTGGAGCATTGCTACCACCTTGGTTGTTTTGGCAGGTGGAGGTAGTGGGGTTGGAGGTGTTGTCTCTATTTTCCTTGGCTTTAAAAACACACTCATCATCAACATGTCCAAGCATTTGGCAATAAGTGCAAAATCTATTCTTTTTGGGAATATTTTGCTTGTGGGGAATGGATGTTGAGGTAGGATTTTTGGAATCAGTATTGTTGCCCGGAGGTTTGCCTTGATTTCCCAAGTTGCTGTTCCCTTTCCCTTGCTGTCCTTTTTGAGTAGAGGTGGTATTGGACACAAGGGCCCCCTCTTGAGTGGAGGAAGAGGATGACTTCTTGGGATGAAATTGGTCATGCAATCGAGCGAAGCGCAAGAGTTGGCACTCACACTCATATAGGTTAGGCATAGGTTCTAAACTAATGGTCTGTGTGACAAAAGTAAAGAAGCTAGGTGGCAACTTGTTTAGTAAAGTGATAACCTGATCTTCTTGGGACTTGGCAGAACCAGTGGTGGCAAACTTGGCGTTAAGGCGCCGATATTCAGGAACTTTGACGGTTAGGTCATCCCCTTCTTTGATAGAGAAAATTTGAATTTGATGCTCAAGATCAATGTGATGCGTACGATCATGTGCGGCATATCTCTCTGCAAGGTGTGCCCATATGTCAGAGACATAGGGGAACTACTGGAGTTGTGAATGAAACTCGGACAAAAGGCCTTGCATGAGCTCCACTATAGCAGTGGAATTTCTAGCTTCCCAATGGTGGCTGATGACTTCAGGAGGTACTAGGGAAGGGTGGGGTTTTGGTTCAAATCCCTTTACTAGGTTCCAGGAACCTTGGGAAGTGAAAACTTGTTCCATAAGATTAGCCTAGGTTGTATAATTAGACCTGTTAAAACGAGTCTTTTCTGTGAAAGCATTTCTGGACATAGAAACATGAAAGGAAGATGGTGGGGGAGTCCAGGAAGGCCGGTGTCCATATCCAGAGTGAGTGTTGAGGAGGGAAACCAAACAGTCCACCAGGACCAGGCATAGGTGAAGGACCTATTGAGGGTGTTCCATAAGATGGAATAAAGTTTTGGGTACTCAGCATAGGTGGAATACTTGGTTGAGGGACAAACCCTGGAGAGGGCACATAATTGGGAAAAACACTAGTGCCAGAGATGGGTTGGTAAACCACCTGATACCCTGGAATGCTAGGTGATACCGCTATGCCAGAGGGCATAGTGTTGAAAGATAATTGGGATGGGTAGAACCCATATGCATGACCCAAAGGAGGTGCGGGCAGTGATGATTGCATGTCAACATTGGGAGGGAGGGTTTTGTTTAAATATGGGCAGTATTCCATAACACATTAGGAGTAGGAACAAAAAGTGAACCAGAGGAGAAAACAGTGTTACCTCCTTGAACACGTGAAGTAGGCGAGTGAATTATACTCCTAGGCCCTCCTCTGTTTGGGTTCACAAAATGCTAGGGATGGAGGGTAGTTGATGGTATCGTTTGTTGAACCTGTGCTATAGAAGAAAATACCCAGGTAGAGTTAGGAACATACGTACTAAAAGGCACATATGAACCTGACGCGGTCACCGACAGGAATGATGATGGATCTCCGAGGTACGTGTCCTTGAGAAAAAGTCCCATACCGAAGTCCAGTTTGTCGGCTAGAATGAGAAGCCGAGCTCTCTAGTTGAGGCTGAATACTTGGGTCCAATACTGGCACACTGGCTGTGGGCATGTATCCTCCTTTGGAAGTAACGGCTGATGAGCTCGGAGAAGAATAAAAAAAATGCCAAGGGTGTAGAGGGTGAGTGGGTAAAAGTAGGCTGGTCGACTCCCAATGAAAGACCTCGAACAGGGCTCTCCAGTGAATAAGGAGTCCCATCCTCCGTGTGATCTATATCAGAATAAGGAGAGTCAATATCTGGTATGAAAGGCGGATCCTCCGGAATCGAGGGTAGGCCATCCATGCTGTGTACTCTCGAGGTCTTCAATCCCTTTGCTCACGATTGCTCTGATACCATGTGAGGGCAAAAGAGACCAAAGGACCAAATATACGAAAGATCAGAGCAAATCACACAGTATGCAATGGTAATATGTATATAAAAGATGAAGTCCAGTACAGGAGCTCTATGTGAGACTCCGAACAAGCAGAGAAGGCTGCTGTCCCAAAAACGCAGATGACAATCCCAAAGTAAGCCTGATGTGAGCGCCGATATATGCCTGATGTAGGGCTGAGAAGTAGGCGCTGATGTATCCCTGATGTAGGGCTGACAAGTAGGCGCTGATGTATCCCTGATGTAGGGCTGAGATGTAAGTGCTGATGTCCTGATGGCTGCTGATGGAAAAACGCACAAGTCAGCTGTGGTGAAAAACGCCGATGTATGCACCATGGACCAGCAGCAGCAAACTGTGATAAAATGCAGAAGAAACACTGTAGATGAACACGTCCAGTTCAGCACCAACAGGGAAGGGTTCCACCTATTTGTAGGCGGCCTGTTCCAACATCAGCAGCCGGTACAGAAGCACGCTGAAGGGCTGTCCTGAAGTGGGTGATCAATCCAGCAAGAGAAGAATGCTGATAAGCGACCAGCCAAGCAGAAATCGTCAGTTTGTGGTGAGGTTTAGGAGGCGCCTCATATTTATATGAGGGCAGGGTGTTGGTCTGCCAGCAGATAAATAATATAAAAGAAAAAGGTGGCCCTTTTTGGGCTGGGTTAAATACCCTTTTTGGGTATATTTTCACACACCCCATCGACATCCCACATCCGACCTCGGGTGCAAAGGCTGTAGGCAGAAGGGTAGCAGGCGGAAGAAAGTGCAGGGGGGAAGGCGACGGTGAGGGGATGCTAGGCGTGCAGGGGGGAGAGCTCCAGCTTTGCTCGAGAACACTTTTTTCATCATGGAGACTTCGTACTACATTTGGTCTCATAGACCATTGAGGTCTTTTGTGTTAGAAGTCATCTCCTGTCTAGATTTATACACCAGGGCCTTTGTTGTGGGTGTGACCGCCCTTATCAGGTGTTTTATCATTTTTCCGCACTCCCCGCATTTTTCCCCTATTTTTCCCATTTTTTTGTGGCTTGGGAGGCAGCCCTGAGTTGGCAGGAGGATCCATTTGTTGGCCGACTACATCAGATGTGTGTACTAGAGCTGGCCGACTGTACTTGATGCAATCGTGGACCCTCAGAGCTGGCCGACTGGTTGCATGCTGTTGGTCGACTGTAGATGCAGTCGTGGAGAATTTTTCAGCAGGCCGATTGCACATGTGGGGGCATATAAATAGGCCCCCACCCCCATACCACTCATTGTATCATATTCGGGATCTTCTTGTGTATAACAGAGCAGAGTTACACGCCTACATCTCTCTCTCTCTCTTGTGCTGTTTTTCTGCATGCGTTTTTTGCTCTTGTGTTCTCAGATCTGGTCATCATCTCCGCTGCGTATTCTGACATGGTATCAGATCCCTAGGCTCTAGATAGGTCTTGGGATTTGTGTGAGCAAGAGGGAGACTGTTGTGTGGCTGATTGGTGGACTGTTTTGGGCTGATCGGGAAGAGAAGGTGCAAGAGGAAGGCGGGCTGATTTGCTGGACAGCCACTTGCAGGTTTTAGTTCTTCTTTGTTCCCACCCACCCACCCTTTTCACAGTACATCCCCGCAATGGTAGATCTGTTTGAGATGGCGGAGAGACATGTGAAGATCCCGACACTCCCCACGTTCCCGGTGGACCATCAGTTGGACGGGAGTAACTACGGCATATGGAAGGTTATGATGGAATCTGTTCTGGAGTCTTACGACCTCGCAGATTTTGTCGTTGTTGGTGTTCCACGGCCGGAAGTAGAGGAAGGGGAGTTACCGTCAACCCGAAAGGAACGGGAGGCTCAGACACAGATGTGGGATCGTGTCAACGCCAGGGTCCGTTCATCGGAGAAGTCTTTTGAGAAGAAGTCCGACGCTGACCGCGAGAAACTGAAGGCAGAGAGGACCTGTAATGATTGTGGCGAGAAAGGCCACTATTGGAGGTAGTGTCCCAAGCGGAAGACCGAGAAGGGTGAAGATTCCTCAGTAGCAATCATGAAGACTCCGGCTTTTGTGCACCTGGAGGTGATGGACACCATTGTTTCATTTTCTTCAGGCAGGGAGGAGATTGGAGGACTCCCCGCGATACTCGGGAGTGGATTCTCGATAGTGGTGCTTCCAGGCACATGACTCCTTCCCGTTCCGGTTTACAGGATCTCTGCAGGCTTTCTGGTCATATTCTTACTGGGGATACGTCCACTATCCCAGTTCACAGTGAGGGTAGGATGGAGATAGTTCCCGATGGCAAAGGGGGGAAGCAATCTTCCCAGGTGTTGTATGTTCCGGCACTTGGTTTTCATCTGTTGTCAGTGCATCAGGTTTGCAAGACTGGCGTACGGGTGGAGTTTGATGAGCATTTTGTTGCTCTCCGGTACAAAGCAACAGGCCAAGTGGTTTGGGAAGGCGGAGTGGAGAATGGAGTTTACAAGCTTTCAGCACTCTCTCTTCCAGGTCCTCAGGTTTGTGATGAGTGGCAGTTTGGTAATGGCCACTTAAGTGTGGATACGCTGCAGGTGCGGGCTTTCTGAGACCAGGTGGTGGATAGCTTGCCAGAAGATGGCAGCAGTTGGTAGGAACTTTCGAGTACTGATGTTGGTAGTTCTTGTGTTCGTCAATCAGAGGAAGCTGAATAGGTCACTTATGCTCTGATGTCTCGTAGTATTCGGGACAAAGAACCTCCAGTAGATGAGGATGTTCTTTCCATGGGGACCTTTCGGAAAGCCAGGCAAGTGGCAGGTGATTACTTGCAGAAGGAGGTGTTTTCTCCGGGCTTTGTGGTTTCGGATTCAGAGGGGGTGGTTGACAGGTTTCATCAGGTTTCTAGGACTTGTTTTTGCACCGTAACAGGTGTTGATCCTTGTGAGCAGTGTGATGCCTCTTTGACTCAGAAGCTGTATGGTTCATTGATCTGGTTGATGGACACCAGATTGGACGGGAGCTTCCTGATGAGGCGGTTGAGCTCATGGTTGCGGATGACTCTTTGGGAGGCAGGATTGCGTTTCCTGTGGTTTTTGCGGCATGTGAAGGATCATGGACTCTTGTACACAGGAGGGGAATTGATTGATGGAGTCTGACTCCACGGTTGGAGTGACTCAGTTTGGGGAGGAGATCCGGACACGAGGAGATCTACTTCATGCCCAGGAGTAGTTTTATGGAGCAGTTGGAGACAGTCATCTTTTGCGTTGTCGAGAACAGAGGCAGAGTACCGGGCTGTTTGTGATGTTGTTTGTGAGGTGGTGAGGATGCAGAGGTTGCATAGCAGGTTTGGGCTTCCACTGGAGGAACACATGGCCATCCAGAGGCACTTTGTTCGTGAAGAGATCGTTGTTGCTGATGACATCTTGCTAGAGTTCTGTTCGACGGAGGACTGTACTGTGGACCTCTTCACGAAGTCGCTATCTCAGGATTTGCTCAAGCGGCACCCCAGCTCCCTGTGGTAGGTTTCACAGCCAGGAGCTGAGAGGGGGTGTTAGAAGTCATCTCCTGTCTAGATTTATACACCAGGGCCTTTGTTGGGGTGTGCCCGCCCTTATCAGGTGTTTTATCATTTTTCCTCACTCCCCGCATTTTCCCCCTATTTTTCCCATTTTTCTGTGGCTTGGGAGGCAGCCCTGAGTTGGCAAGAGGATCCATTTGCTGGCCGACTACATCAGATGTGTGTACTGGAGCTGGCCGACTGTACTTGATGCAATCGTGGACCCTCAGAGCTGGCTGACTGGCTGCATCCTGCTGGCCGACTGTAGATGCAGTGGTGGAGCCTTTTTCAGCAGGCCGACTGCACATGTGGGGGCATATAAATAGGCCCCCACCCCCATACCACTCATTGTATCATATTCGGGATCTTCTTGTGTATATCAGAGCAGAGTTACACGCCTACATCTCTCTCTCTCTCTTGTGCTGTTTTTCTGCATGCGTTTTTTGCTCTTGTGTTCCCAGATCTGGTCATCATCTCCGCTGCGTATTCTGACATTTTGTAGATGTTAATATAACTTTCTTTCCTTTTCTCTTTCGCTATCATCTCATTTTGTTTCATTTCATTTTAATCTAGTTTCTTGATTTGTTAATTCTAGTTTCTTGTTTTCGTAGTTACTTGATTAGTTGAACATCGAAGTTTTATTATGTCCTTGTATTCTTTGCAAAACTTTTATATTTACTCTTTGTTTTATTTGATTTTGTTGAAAGAGTTCTTTGTTATTGCGCTTTGTCAAAATCCTCTGAATCTATAAGCATTGATTCTTTGTTTTCTTCAATTTTGTTGATAGAGTTGTTTGTTATTGATATATTCTAAAAGGTATGTTTGTATGTATGGGTGTATATACAAAATGCGCATGCACACACACACACACACACACACACACACACACACACACTTTTTAGTAAAAATACACACGCGCGCGCGCGCGCGCACACACACACACACACACACACACACACACACACACACACACACACACACACACACCCCGTGTGCAGTGGCTTGCACTTGCACTAGTTGATGGGTCCCAAATGAGGCTTGCTTTTTACTAGGTTGGCTTAAAAATTTCATGATAAATAGATGGAGTCAGTTGCTCAAGTGAGTAAGCCCAGAAATACCATTTGCACTGATTACACTACTTTGGAGCAGGTTGTTGACTTCATTTGCAGGCAGTGGGCAAGAAAGTATAGGGGGAATAGATAGTCTTGCACGGCTGCTGTTGTCCATTGCAACCATCCAAACTCGAGTTGCAAACATCTTTCTGGAGAAACTGCCAGAGTATTGTACAGATGCTGAAAGCTGTTCCTCAGGTTTTCTCCTGAGTCTTAAGGACAGTATACCAAGGCTCATCTTGAGCCAGTTCAGATGGCTAGATTATCTAGTAGACGGTGAGAATGTAACAAGTAAGTTGATGGAAGTACTATCAATCTGTCCAATGGGATTACAAAAGGAAATCATTACTTTGATCCCAGAAATTGTGTCGGATAATGCTCACGAGCTTGTTGTGAGTACACTAGAGCAAATGTTACAAGGCGAATCCCAGCTGATTGCTCCTGTCTTAGATGCTCTTTCAAACCTCAACCTGGAAGAGGGCCTTTTGGACCAGGTATCTACATGGAAAATGCCATAATCTGCTATTGTTAATGAGCTCAACCATGAATGCAAGAGTGGACCATGCAGCTTATGTCAGTTCTACATCAAAAATAAATTCCAGGTAGTAGCTATGAACCTGATTCCTTCTTCTTTTTCTGTCAGGTTGTGTCACTGGCAATAGCAAGTCTGAGATCAGCAGATGCAGAGGATCTGCCTCTTGTGGTCAGGTTTTTGTTGCAATCGGCAACTGCAGCAAATGTGAAGAGGATTGTACATCAGCTTCGAGAGAATCTGCACTTTACTGCTGTTGTTGCCACCAAGGCAGAAAGGCATGACAAGAAGTTGAAGGGCAAAGCAATCTTGACAAATTGCGAATCTCTTGTGCTGGAGGCAATCCGATCAGGCCTGCGGTTCCAAAATGTGGGGAAGGATTCTCAAACGCTTGTGTTTGTTGCTAGTGCTGGCTAGAAGCACCATCTGAAGTGATATGCAGAGTCTAACCAAGTGTTCTTGCTACTTATTTGGGCAGGTTATGAGTGAAGCAATCCTTAAGGAAATCAAAGGTCTTGACCAGGTTCAGGAGCACAAAGTGATTGACTTCTGGCTGCTTTTGATCATCTATGCAAATGGAGGGCCCTACAAAAAGCCTGCTGAATCTATATTGAAAAGAAAAGCTATCGTAGGGCTCTTTGGAAAGAACCTGCTTAATCAATGTATACGTGGAAGAGTAGCATTGTTGCAAGTAAGTGGGTGCATAGAGATTTGATGTGCACGTGCCTTGTAGTCTATGAAGGCAGATATATTTTCCATTCAACTATTGTAGGTTGCTGATCTCAGTGCTTGGTTGGTATCTGCTAGGATTACTTTCAGCCCCTTCTGTCCATGAGCCATGGATTGTTATCTTGCAAGGAGTTTGCTGCCAGGCGATTGGGGTCCCAAGTTTATGTACTTATTTTTGAAGAGTTTACAGATGCTTATCACAGACAAGAGGTATTCATTCTACTTCGACATATATGATGAATTTCTCCTTCATAAGTACTTCTTCAATTCTAGAGTCACCTTGAGAAGATCCATAGTGGCTGGACAAACTAGAGAGTTCCGGATTTGTTTTGTTCCGCCTTCCAGCCTGTTTTTCTTCTGGTTCTGCCTTGCTTCCCTTTTGGTCACCCTCACTGCTTCTGCCCTCTCTTGCTAGCGCGTGCTCTTCGTTTGGCGTTTGAGAATAGCCTGCCCCACCCCTGCGGCGGCCCAACGCCTATGCTCGCCTTTGCGTGAGCTGCCCCTCATCTCTTTTTTCTCTTTCGACCTCTTTGCCTTTGTCCTAGCCTCTTGCTTTAATTTTCTTTCTGCCTTGCTTCCCTTTTTGGCCACCCTCTCTTGTCATAGTCAACCGCTTCTGCCAATTCTTGGCTGCTCATGTGTGCTCTTCATTCTGCGTTTAAGAGCAACTCCCCCTTTCCCCACCCCCCCAAGAAGTGGGCGATGTCCTCACTCCACTCTAGTACGTGGTCAATGTGGAAAAATGGAGCATCGGGAAGATCATCTTCCATTCCTAGAGGGGCTTCTCTGTTTGGAATCCAAGAAAGGTGGTTAGCATGGACATTCACAGATCCCTTTCAGACGGTGATGGTAAAATCGAACCCCAAAAGAATGAGCAACCATATGGTGATGCATCTTGTGTGGTGCAAGGCTTATTCATAGCTAGGAGGTAATGCCTATACTTCTTTACAACATATACTATGGGTAACCCCTCTCTCTCAGTGGTTGTGTAATTGCGTCCAACACCGTTGAGTTGACAGTCAGCAAAGGTCATAGGGAAGTCCATGTTGTGCTCCCTTGGCTATGCTAACAAGCATTCGATAGCAAATGCTGAAGCATCGATATGCACATGGAAAATTAGATCCGAGTTGGGGGATCTTAGGATGGATGCGCTTGCTAATGCCTTCTTCAGTTTTTCATATGCCCATTGACATTCGCACATACATTCAAAGACAATCAACAACTTATACAAAGTTCTTGCATATATGGCATACAAGAAGATAAATCTTCTATAATACCCTACATGTCCCATGAATCTCGACACTCCCTTGTAGTTGATGGGTGGTTGTAAATCCAAGATCACATGGATCTTTTTTTCATCTGCGGAGATGCTGTTCTTGGAGACAATGTGTCCAATGATGACATCGTGTTTTCAACCCAGAATCGACATTTGAGTGGGCTCAACGAGATGCGGTAGAGTCTGTATCTCTCAAAGACTATCCTCGTCAAAGACTAGCTGAGGATGAGTTAAGATGCTCCTTCCACTCCGAGTGTACACACGAGTCATCAATGACTATCTCCAAGATCTTGCGAAGGAGATCCTTGAAGGCTGTACACATCAAGTGTTGGAAGTTGGCGAGAGTGTTGGTCAAGCCGAATGGCATGACACGATGAGCGTAGGTTCCCCATTCCATCGCAAATGCTGTCTTATATGGATCGGATGGTCAATCATCACTTTGCTCTTCTCGCCACCTCCCTTGGTTCCTTTCCATCCTTCAGTCCGCCAGGTGTGGCGAGCTATCTCTCACGCCCGCCCCCTTGGTGCAATTGATGCAAAGGCCTCCTCGGATCATGTACAGATAGATGATGTTTTTGGTTAGAGGGATGTGTCAGCTGATGCATCTTTGCAGAGAGATGATATCTCAAATCAGGACGATTTTGTTGAGTCCTCTCTACTTGAAGGGGGCGATATGCAGGATGTTCAGCACAGTCGGGATCATGTATTGCAGGATTTTTAGCATGATGCCATTGCCCTTGATGCCCCGCAGGGCGAACAGGTTTCTCGTACATATGCACGTATTGTGCATGGCCTCGGACAAGGGCATGTCAGTGGACTTTGCCCCGTGGATTTTCCCGTCCTCCAGCATTATGAGAGGCATTCTCAGGCTGCCCATCGTCTTCTTAGATTGGGGGTCAAACCCTCTTCTCTTCCATGAGAATCGCCTCATGGAATATTTAGGGCCTTGGAGAGCTTCCCACCCGTGGTAGGAAGCGCCTTTTGAAGGACCAGCTTCACCCTGCTGTTACAGGAGGGTCTATGGATGTACTTTTGTTGCAGGAACACAAATTGGATAGATCTCAGTGTGGCAAAATTGGTAAGATGCTTTCTGGCCACACCTTTTGGTCCTCGGCAGTTGGGACTAGAGGGGGTGTTTGCATTTCAGTGGCAACATCTGTTATGCCTCATGTTATTGGGCACGGTGTTATCATCCCAGCTAGAGCGCAGTGGATCTTGATCATGCATGAGGGTCAAAAATTGGGAATCTTGAATATCTATGCACCTAATGTGAGAGGTGAAAGGGTGGCCTTTTGGGACAGCATTACAAATGTCATTCCCGAGGTTGATCATTGGGTAGTGGGAGGAGATTTTACTATGGTTGAGCAACCTTCTGACAAGAAGGGTGGACGCAGAGGGGGTTTACACCCTTTGAAGCGAACCTCATGGGAGAGGTTCACGCTTTCCTTTTTTGGCAAGGATTGCTGGACTATGGATGACTTCCAAAGAAGGCCAAATTCCTTATCTTTCTCTTGGCATAACCGCAAGAGTGGGGATGAGAGCATCTTTGCACGTCTAGATAGGTTTTATGTGGATGATTGGTCCTTGGACAGAAGAGGCACCATTGCTATTATGCCTGGCACCACCAAATCCGATCATTGCCCCGTCGTTTTGTGTCTCAAGGAGCCTGGGGCTCTCTCGACCTCTCCTCGTGTGCGTATCCTTGACTCTCTTTATCTAGATGCTGACATCTCCCTTGAGATCAGAGAGATATGGAGATCTTGTGACGGTCCTGATCCTCGTCTCATAATATTGCACTAGCTCTTGAGGACCAGCCATCATTATCATAGCACTGCCTTGTCCAAGAAGAAGGAGGCTCTGGACAAGGAGAGAGCTATTAGGCATAGGATTGCTGCTCTTCAGAGGGAACATGAAAAGCATCCACATGCGTCTTGGATTACAGACCTCTTGACCACGGTTAGGGCAGAGCTGCAGTTGGCCATGGACAGGAGGGCAGAGTTCGCGTTTCATGTGCGAACGAGGCTTTTTGCACTCAGATGGGTGGCAGATGCAACAAAGAGTTTTTTTCAGCACACATGCCTTCCCGTAGCAAGGATTCGGTGAGGTACTTGCAAGATTCACAGGGTGAGGTTCAGATTGAGCCTGATAAGGTGAGGGGTATTGCTTTAGATTTTTATCGGTCTTTGTTGACTGCAGAGGTGCCCTCTCCTCAGAGAGATGTGGCACGACAAAAAGTTTGGGAGTGCATGTTGGGCTCATTAGAGATGCTATGTGTTCTTCCCTGGATGCCCCTTTCTCGAAGGATGAATTCCTTCACGCACTGCATGCTCTTTCTAGTGGTTCATGCCCAAGGGATGATGGTCTTTCTCTTGGCTTCTTTATTCTTTTTTGGGATCATATTGGAGATGCTATCATTGTTGCCCTTCAGGAAATGTGGTTGTCGGGTATGATGCCGCCATACCTCACGGAGGGGTTGATTCACCTTATCCCCAAGAGTGGGGACAAGACTGACATCAAGCAATGGAGGCCCATCACCCTCCTTGGATCTGTATATAAAATCCTAGCTAAAGCCTTGAGTATAAGGTTGCAGTCGATTCTCCAAAGGACTATCCATGATACACAGAATGGGTTCCTCCAAGGAAGGAGTATATTTGATAACATCTTTTCTTTCTGGGAAGCTGTCGAGTGGGCAAAGTCTAGTCAGCATCCTCTTGCCATTCTTTTGCTTGATTTTGAAAAAAGCTTATGACATAGTGGATTGGGATTTTTTAGAGGGCACAATGGCACACATGGGGTTTTCCCAAAACTGGATCAGAGGGTTGTCCTGCCTATACAGGGAGGCTCATAGCACTATTTTAGCTTGTGGGGGGCATGGTGAGCGTTTTCGGATTTCCCGTTCAGTGAGGCAGGGCTGTCCCCTCGCCCATTTACTGTACCTCATTGTAGCTGAGGCTATGAGCAGATTTCTTCATGCTGCCACTGGTGTTGTGGGTCTCAGGCTGCCTTTATGCACGGAGGAAGAGTTTTTGGACTCTCAGTTAGCAGATGATACGGAGTTGTTCCTTGAGGCTTCACATGCTTGTTTATGTGCTTTCCGGACAGCCTTGGAGGCCTTTTGTTTGGCAGCAGGAGCTACTATCAATTGGCATAAGTCAGTTGGTTTTTGGATCAGTGATTCTCCTCTTGCAGATTGGCGTAGAGATGTTGGTTTTACTTGGAGTGAGAGAGGATGCTCTACCAGATACCTTGGTTGCCAAGTGGGCGTTGACATCTCCCCTCCACAACAGTTTGCTCCAGTGTTCTTAAGCATTAAAAGCAAACTTCATCACTAGAGTAGGAGGAAGCTCGACTTGTCTTCTAGAGCTTTGGTGGTTAACCAAGTTTTGCTAGCCACGGCTTGGTTTATCGCTTCGTGCTGGATTTTTCGTAAGGGTTGCATTGGCCAGCTTCGTTGCCTTATTCGGAACTTTCCTTGGTCAGGGCTTGATGGAAATGCTCACACCAAGGCCATAGTTGCTTGGGAAACCATTATCAAGCCTAAGCAAGAAGGGGGATTGAATATCATTGACCCTGAGGTGCAATGTAAGGCTTTGCTTGGTAAGCTTGTTGTTAGGGCCTTTCTTCCAGGCACCGAGCCGTGGAAGCACTTTCTCATGCAGCAGATCACGAAGTGTGTCCTTGTTCGCGGAGGTGATTGGACTTTCAGCTCACGCTTTATTTTTTCGAATGCAGTTCACCGCTCCCCTTCATCCCCCCTGGTTAGGTCCCTCCTACGGGCCTGGGACTGCCTGAGGGGTTTTTTGGTACACACCCCCCCGCGTTCAGCGCAGGAAGCTAACCGGCAACCCATTCTGTGGAATGATTTGATCTTAGATGTGCATGGTAGGCCTCTTGGGACAATTATGCATATTCTTTGGGTTGGCTGGGAGACCCTATGTCCCACAGTGTTGGCTTGGAAGATGCTTTAGAGCCTCATCGAGGTGCAGAGATTGGATTTCACAGAGCATTTGAGAGGCTCTAGCCGGAGGATTGCACAGATTGATGTAGCCATTCCCAACCATTGGATTACTGGATCTTTCTTGGAAGGCCGTCATCATTCTTGGTTTGGGGTTTTTTCTGGGACAGGTGTTCCTCTTCAAGTTATGGGTCTCCCCTTGCCTAGGGAGGATGATGTACCAGTCTTTTTTTCTGTACAGGATGGATGGCAGCTGGAGAGTTGTGACGTGCAGGTCCTTATTAATGGCCCCCAGATTCATCTAGTCAGAGTTATTGGCAAGTTAGGGAAGCACGTCTTTGTTGACCCCCTCCCCAGGGATGATCACAGAGAGTGTTAGCCTTTGGTTGTAGGGTGGCTGCCCTATCAGACATTTGCATTGGGACCCCGGTGAGTGGGAGTGAAAGGATGCTTGTAACCCTTCGAAAAGCATGCCTTTTTTCAGTTATACGGTGCGGAATGCCAGACATCTTATCTTGGGATACATTCAGAGTGTGTCCCTACTCTTGGACCCCATTGGGAATCTTACGGCATTTCGACTGACATTTAGAGGGTATTTTGGCAGAGATTGTGGCATTCTTATAGGAAGCCACAACTTTCCTCCTTTATCTGGGTTTCTCTTCATGGCGGTTTGGCCACCAATCAGTGGAGGTCAGTTACTGGTGCTTGCGCAGCATGCCCTAGATGTGCAGGAGTTTCGGAGTCAGTTTACCATTGTTTATGGGAATGTAGGGAAGCACAGAGGGTTTGGTCTGCGATTGCGCGCCTCTTTGGTAGGATTAAGAGGGATGCTATCATTTCTTTTGGTTCTATCATTTGTTTGACACAGTCTCAACCTCAGCTGAGATTCGAGGGGACTGACAGGAGCTTGGCCATTATGGTTAGGCAAGGAGTTGCTCGGCAGTGTTGTCTTCAGGATTTGCCACTTTCACACTTTGTCCCTCCGGCACAAAGGTTAGACAGCTCTTGGGAGATTATTGCTAGCATCTCAGCCTGGAATATCTGGAAGGCTAGATGCACAGAGGCCATTGAGGATACTCCCGTTCTTGTTTCTCAATGTCTTTGCAGGATTTGGAGTGATATTATTCACACCATTATAGCTACTTGGGCCAGAATCCAGGGATCTTCGAGGGCTACGGAGAGGAAGTGCGGCCAGTTTATGAGAGAGTGGGACATTGGTATCTTTTTCACATCCTCTCATTCGGGACCCTATTGGCAGCACAGGGCTCCTGATTGGTTGAGATCTCCACCTTGCTTGGTGTGAAATCTCAATTTTGTAAAAAAATTTCATACTTAATAGAAGTCTCCTTTCTGGAAAAGAAAAAATACCCGAAACTTCTGAGACAGTGCAACATTGCATATGGGAGTGTAGAGTTGCTCAGAGGATTTGGGACTCTATAGCTCAACGTATGTGCAGATTGAGAAGAAAGACCATTTACGGGACTCTATAGCCACACTAAGGGTATATATACCTAGATGAATCCAAGAACATGCCCAAATTCACCTTATAAGAATGTGCAATTTATAACCTCATGGTAGCCATCCACAAGACAATAAACCATCAACTCCATTATGCATACATAGTATGGACTAGTAGATACTACGACATCCCCACTAACGTCATCAAAGCCCAATAGTGGATGTAGAACTTGGTATCAATATATGCTCCCACCCCCCCTCCCCCCCCTCCCCCCCCCCACACACACACATAAGAGCATACATTCATAGAACATACAAAGGTTTGTGTACTGAGTTTCTATCAGAGCTCCAGAGATACAAGGCAGACTCAGCCATAATGAAGCCTAGCACTAAGAATTATAACAAATAGAAAGAATTATTACAACAAAAAGGTAGTTGATAGGACATGCACCACTAAAGATAGAAAGAATTAACACAATATCAACTGGTTGCAACTTGGACAAAACGAAAACTTCACAATGTGAAATTTGCATGTCCGCTAATACAACATAAAGATATAGCTAGATGAATCCAGGAACATGCCCAAATTCACCTTATAAGAATGTGCAATTTATAACCTCATGGTAGTCATCCACAAGACAATAAACTATCAACTCCATCATGCATAGTATGGACTAGATACTATGACATCCCCACTAAGGGTGCCCACACTGGCCAAACCACCACCACACCACCACACCGTAACACCGCCATAATAGATCAATCCTAGAGGAACCATCCCAAAGCATTCAGTGGACTATCCAAAAGCGAAAGAACAACACCAACGGATACATCAGTACACACACCGGCATTGAAGGCACTGCACTGGCACTCCAACGACCATCTTCCGGAGATGGGAGATCCCACCTAAGGCCTATTCCTCCGATGGCATAGTATCACAGCTTGGTAGATTTGGAGGGCTAGATGCAGAGAGGCTATTGAGGGCACTCAGATATACGACACTCAGTGCATTTGTACTATATGGGAGATATTATTTACACTCTTAAGGCCACATGGGCTCGTATGCAAAGACCTTCCAGATCTACGCATGCAAAGCGCATTGTTTTCATGAGGGAGTGGGATCAAGGGGTCTTTTTCTCAAAGACCCCCATAGAACTCTCTTGGCACCTTTGTGCCCTATATTGGTTGAGATCAACCTACATTTTGGGATGAGGTTTTCTTTTGCTCCGACTTCCAACCGTGATTTTGTAAGGTTTATTCATACTTGGAAGTCTCCTTTTTGCCAAAAAAAAAAACAACAAAGGAGCGGGGGCAAGACCGAGAACCTCAAGGTTCGCTCCCTCAAGAAGTGGTCAAACTATGTCGAATACCACAATGTTTCAAACATTTTGTGTTGGGTCTAGAGACTACATCTTCGAACGAGTGTTGCCCTACGAGGCAACAGACCTAGTAGACAATCTGGAAGACAAGGACATGGAAGTCATCCACCCAAACCAAGAGATAGGGGATGCATCATCCAAAGCCTCAATGGCTAAGGTGCCCTACTACCGACACCAACTAGAGCCCTAGTCAAGGACATGTGCATGGACGAGTTGGCAAAAAATCCACTAAATTGTATCTGCCGAGTTCTTGCTCGTCCCCTCCTCCTCCGAATCTGCATGTGCACCCTTGCCCTTCCCTGCCTTGGCCTGCACCTCCTACCTCGCCTCTCTAAGCTTCTCGCTTGCAGCTCCCCTGTGCTTGCATCTCTTGCCTTCCCCTCTCCTATGCAGTAGCGCCACACCCCCCCCTCTCTTTGTTGCGCTCTCCCCGCCTCTTCCTTCCGCCTGCGCGTGCCCCCCGGGCCCCCTGGCCTGTTTGCCTGCCCCTTCCCCTCTCTACCAGCCCCTCCCTTTCCTCCTTTCCACCCCACGCACCCCCCCCTCTCTCTACCTTTGCGCACCCTCCCTCCCTTCGCCTGCGTGCGCCCCCCTCCCACCCCCCCTCCTTTCCTCCTTCCTCCTCGCCTCTCTCGCTCACCCTTCACCTCCTCCTTGCCTCCCTTTCCGCTCCAGCTGAGCTCTCCCCTTCCCTTTCGCCTTCTCGTCAGCCCTCTGTTGGAATGCACAACGGAAAATGAGACAAGTGTTGTAAGAAACAAAACACAGAGGTGTAGAGAGAAAGAAGCTATATAAACTCTACTATATACAAAAAGATCCGATACAAGATGAAGTGGGGGACCAAGGGTGGTATTTATACCACCCTACAGTGTTGGTCGGCCAGCCTAAAAGTAACCAACAACAAGACTGCATGTCCACGACTGAGAGAAAGGCCAGTTGACCAGCAAATACCTATTCGGCCAAGACAAGAACAAGTTGACCATGTCAAGAGGAGTCAGACAGCATCAGAGGACCCCCACGACCAAAAACAGGGAGAAAAATGAAGGAAAATGGGAAAACTCCTGGGCGGGCACACCCACAACAAAGGCCCTCACTGAGTAATATGTACAAACAAGAGATGACTGCTAACACCCCCTCTCAGCTCCTGGATGTGGAACCAACCCCAGCGAGCAAGAGTGCTACTGGAGCATCGCCTGAGATAGAGACTTCAAAGTGATATTGTATCTCTATGAACTTGGTCCAAGCATGGAAGACCGAGTTCCGAGGAATAGCTATACAGCTCTGGTTATCGCACTGGATGACCGTGGGTTCCTTCTGTGGAAACCCAATCTCGCCAAGTAACCTCCGCAGCCACACAACCTCGCAAGCAGCACCACAAGCAGCCTGGTACTCTGCCTTTGTAGTAGAAGACAAGGCAATAGTTGGCTACCACTTGTTGCTCCATGAAATAGCTCCTGAGCCAAGGGTAAATCCGTAGCTTGATCTCCTCATGTCTGGATCTCCTCCCCAATCTAAGTCACTCCAACGTTGAAGTCTGACTCATTCCGTCGTTCCCTCTCTAGTGTCATAGAAGAGTCCAAGATCCTTCGTACCGTGCAGATACCGCAAGATCCGCAATCCTACATCCCAATGAGTCTTCAAGGGTGTCTACATGAATGAGCTCAACAGCCCCACTGGAAAGCTCTAGTACAATCTAGTGTTCAACAACCAAATCAATGAACCAACAAGCTTCCGATACAAGGAGGCATCAACCTACTCACAAGGATCATTCACTGTAAGTTTGGTGTTCGGGTCCATCGATGAAGTAGTAGGCTTGTAGTTCTCCATCCCAAAGGTCTCCAGCAACTCATGAACATATTGTTGCTGAGACACAAAGAACCCCCTCTGGGCCTACCAAATCTCCAATCTCAAGAAGAAATGGAGTAAGCCTAAGTCAGTCATCTCAAACTCCTTTGATGAGCTGGATAGGGTTCTCGTGGAGTGGATCCGTGGTGTTTTAGGACTTTACTGCGCCTCTCACGATCAGGTTCTCATTCAGGGAGCCCGTGGTGACAGATTTTTCGTCTCTCACTCGAACCGGCTAGGTTGTTCTCTGGCACCTTATCTTTACTTATTCGTTGCCGAGGCCATGGGCAGTTTTCTCTCAGCTCAAAAGACGGGGCTACAAGGATTGCGTCTCCCCCTCCGTACTTAGGAAGAGTTGCTAGACTCAGAGTTTGCAGATGATACATCAACTTACCTATCAGGAGATGTAGGGAATCTCCAAAGATTCCCTAAGGCGATTGAGATCACCTGTCGCACATAAGGAGCGCAGATCAACTGGCACAAGTCGTGTGGCCTTTAGGTAGGCTCTGCACCCACCCCGACTTGGCGCCCAGTTGAGGCTTTTCAGTGGATCCCGAGGAGCACTCGGGTTTGCTATCTTGGATGTTAGGTGGGCATAGATATCTCTCTGGAGCAACATCTCGCCCCTCTTCTTGAGCATTCAAAAGAGCCAGAAGAATCTTCTTGCACTCTAAACAACAAGGCTATACAACAAGTCATCACATCAGAACACTCAACATTTATTGGAGTTCCACAAGACTCTCCCTCGCTAGTAGAGTGGTAGTGGCGAACCAGGTCCTTCTTGCCACCATGTGGTACATTACTTCTTGTTGGACCACCTCCCAAGCATGTATTGGTCAGATGTAGCAGTTGATCCACAAGTTTTTATGGGCCAGCGGGAGGCCTGCCAGGGCCAAGGTGGCATGGAGAATGATCATTCAGGCACAACGTAGAGGGGGCCTAAGCATCATTGACCCTGCTATTCAAAGCTGCACCCTGCTGGGCCAGCTGATTGCTAGAGGATGGTGAGCCTTGGAAGGATTTCCTGGCTTGAATTTCAGCCGGCACCCGGACTCTAGGGGGCCCTTGGCTGTAGAGTACCAGATGCATCTTCACATAGATGCGGGCCCGTTGATTCAACCCTGCCTTTGAGGAGAGATTTGCAACGAGCTTACTCCGAGCTTGGGACAAGCCGGCCCTTAGGCAGGGCTCCGGTTGCTCCAGAGAAGCGTCTTTGATAGCCATTGATCTGGAACCCCTTGATCTATTTACCTAGTGGCCATATATTGGGGGCCCAACCTCATGTGTCATGGGGCGCATTGAGCTTAGGAACTGCCAAGTCCCTTCGAGATTGGCTTGCACACAGGCAGCTACCCCTGGAGGTTCAAGAGAGAGGTCTAGCAAGGATCCGGGGTATAGACAAGCTTAGCATCAATATCGACTCTGCTATTCCTCAAGAGTGGTTGGCACCTATCCCAGACCCGACCCCCCAACTGTGACTAAGAGTGTTTACTCGGCATGATATTCTTCTAGCAGTCCACGGGGCGGATGAGGACAATGGTTTGCTCACTTTTTCTACTGGTCCCCATGGCAGATTAGAGAGATCCGAGCCCCCCTTGGAGGATTTCAGTGGATGCACCTTATAGAGGGTGAGGGTGATTGGCTTTCAGTGGATGCACCTTACAGAGGGTAGGGTGATTGACTTAGCATGATCCCGCTGATCGGGAGGAGACTCTAGATTCCCCCCTTTTTGGATATACAACACGACTAGGTCACAGGATTCAGATGCTAGAGATTGATGGTACCCTAGCAACATCAGCACATTGGCAATCACAAGGCCTCTCCCCGCGTTTCCTCAGATTTTTGGAAGAGGCTTTGGGATAGTTTTCGGCCTCGAAAGATAACCCTCTTTCTTTGGCTGATGGCACACATGCGCTTGGTGGTTGGCACATGGTTGGTAGTTGGAGGTCGGCCAACAGCTTGCCCGAGGTGATTCTTAGGGATCCAATGAGGTGTGGGCATGCCCATCATCCCCATTATCTAAGGAAAATACCTTAGGCTATGTGCACTAAGTAAATAATACAATGTGTGCATGGACAGGGCCTCGACCTAGATCATTGCATGGGGCAATGTCGCTTGGGCCACAGAGGCAGAGGTGGTCAACGCTTATGAGGAGTATAGTGGAGGGCTAGCCCTTCAGGTCTCTCACCTCCGCATTTCGGCAGTACTAATCTCCATTGGTCCATAGATGGGACTGTGACAAGGCTCATGTCAGAGATGGGAGATTTGCAATAGTATCGCAACCTGGCACATATGGCAAGCTACATGCAACGAAGCCATCGAGGGTATCCACACTCCACCTACAGAGTCCATCGGGAGCATTTGGCTCGACATCATCCATATGCTCCGTGGTCAATGGGGAAAGTTGCAGGGAGGCTCTGATCGCATGCGGAAGCAACGGGAAGCTTTTTTGAGACTCTGGTGGCTTGGCTCTTTTCTCATCGATAGAGGTGGTGATCCCACTTGGCATTACAGACCACCTGTGTGGTTATTCTCCCCTTTACGAGATAGCCTTCTCCTCATAGAGCGGCCAGCCGAAGGGGAAGTGCATCTTTCTCCTTTTGATTATTTGATCCCCGCCCTCTACATGAGGCGAGTTTGTATCTAGCCCTTCGTGGTTGTATTTAGCCCTTTGTGGCTGTTTTTCATTAACTAATAGAAGGATCTTTTTCCCGGGAGAAAAAAAAAGAGGGAAGCATCATAGTACAGAGGAAGTTGAAACAACCATAGACTAGCAAAAACAAGACCATTACCCCCAAAAAAATTTGGGAAAAAAATTTCCCATTTTTTTTTTGTGAAAAATCCGTACGAGTCCATATGGTATCGTACGATATTCTGCACGATTTGGCGTCATATGCCGTACGGAAACAACTATATAACCAAGGATTGTTAGGAGGCCTAGGGAAGCCCAACCAACACTCCTAGGCACAATCCTCATGTTCAAGCTTGCCGACGAAAACACAACCAAATCCTTGGGCATCCTACAAGATGCGATGATCAAGAACTTTCGACTAAGTTTTAACTTTCCACCACACATTCATGGTGATGGATTTCCAAGTGAGGGAAGCAAGGTTCGTTCATGACTGGGAAACCAATCACATTCATATACGCAAAGACAACAAGGCCTTAAAATAAAACATAAAGACAAAGAATACTTATCCCATGGGTCAAGGCATTCTCGCCAATGAGTCTAACACTACTATCCATACTGCTTCGGTCAACATGTGTAAATGTTGAAACAAGTTGTATGGTGAAGATAGAACCAAGACTACGAGCCTCTTCCAGAGCCTGATGACTTTGAGGATTGGGTTCATGTCTTGGCAACCATGGACACTCTTCCACAAAAGCTTGGGACAAGGATTGCAAGACTTGGCAAGACAAAAAGAACCTCCATGGTCATGCTTAGTGCACCATCCCTTTTGGGAGCCAATGACGACTTCAAACCAGGAGTAGCTAGTGATTCATTTAACAAGGACTTCTCCGAAGAAGAAAACTTCTACACTATCCATAGTCACCCGGCCAAGGAGAAGAAAACCACATAGAAGTATATTCTCCCTATGGAGACGGATCTTCATTGGCTTCGCTATGTAGAGGCCGTGGATTCACATGAGACCTACTCCACACAGTGTGAAGCTGACCTAAACAAGCTAACCATTCAAGCCAAGACAGTGGCCAATAAAGGTGAGGAGGAGCCCACGAGCTCTAAGCAAGCCAAATTTTGTCAAGCTGCCAGATGCAGGCTCAACAAAATAAAGGTTGAGACAGAGAAGAAAGCAAAACTCAAAGAGCTTGCCGAGCCTCAAGAGAAAGATTTGAGACAAGTGCCAAAGTACTTCAAGTCCTACGACATCGAGGATAGAGTGATACAACGTGAGAAGGCTCAAAGAAGCCCGAGGGAGAGCCACATGCTTCATACGATGACCTTGTCAAGGTCAATTAAGTGAATCTCGAAGTGAACCTCACTCGCCTAGGTGAAGAACCTAAGCCACTGTTTATTGCCAAAGACCTCACCCCTAAGTAAGAAGAAGAAACGATAGCCTTGCTCAAAGAATTTCAAGATGTTTTTACCTCAAAATACACTGACATGAAGGAAATTCCTCTCGCAATGGTGAAACACACCATCCCTCTCTATGAAGGCGCAAAACCATCCAAATAGAGAGCAATCCAAAGAAAGGATAAATGGTCAAGGAGGAGGTAGACAAGCTCATCGACGCGGGATTTGTATATGAAATCGAGCACAGTGAGTGTGTCACCAATGGTGATCATTCCCAAAAAGAACAAAAAGCTCAGAGTGTGCATTAACATCAAAAAGATTAATGCCACCACAGTTCATGATCACTACTCCCTTGCCTTACACCGACCACATGTTAGAATGTTGGAGATGCAATCCACACTTCTAGAGAGAACCAGCTCATGTGGTGAGATTGGGTTTGAATCTTGGCAAGTTGAGGTTTCTACAAATCACATTACCGGAGGTCACCTAACACCTTAAGGTTTTGGGGTCTGAATGGCTAGACCAATTTGTGGAACACCTCAGTGAAGCGCGCTTGCGCAGGAACATAACTGGGATGGGTGACCTCCCAGGAAGTGGAAGGATCCATGTTTCCAACAACATGGTATCAAAGCCCAGGTTGTGATGTTGGAAGCTAAGACCTCAACCAAAGTGTGACTTGAGGGGGGGTGTTGGAGATGCAATCCACACCTCTAGAGAGAACCAGCTCACGTGGTGAGACTGGGTTTGAATCTTGGCAAGTTGAGGTTTCTACGAATTGGATTACCGGAGGTCACCTAACACCTTAAGGTTTTGGGGTCTAGATGGCTAGACCAATTTGTGGAACACCTCAGTTGAGCGCGCTTACGCAGGAACATAACTGGGATGGGTGACCTCCTGGGAAGTGGAAGGATCCATGTTTCCAACAACAGACTTGAGAAGCACGCTTACGAGGCCTCTTGCGACCTCGAGCTGGAGGGCAATCTCGAGCAAAGTGACCTTGTTGGTGACAAACCCGGCATTGATCGGGTCTACTTGCAATCTCCATACGTTGCTTCAAAGGGCCACAAGGGCCCGGAAGCAAAACATAGTTCTCAAAGAGCTCAATGTCACGGGCAAGAAACATGACCCTGGGGACAGCATCCGCCGAGGCAGTGACCACCTGGGCAGAAGATGTCGGCAAGGCGTGGAGGGGGGACACTTGAAGGAAACGGTTCTAGTCTTCCTCAACAGGGTCAAAATAGCTGGAGTAGGGAAGAAAGAATATCTTCTTCGGGGCCAATGGCAAAGGGCTGCCCTCCAAAACCTCTGAGGCTGCGTCCTCAGAATCAAAATCCACTTGGAAGAAACCTCTTCCAAGCAACTTGACATCTCGAAAGTGTGGAGCGAGGTCGGAGGGCAGAGCCGCCAAGACCCAATCCCGAGCCTGGAGACGGGACGGGTGAGATCCAAAGATTTTGGCAACGAGGGTCGTTTTGGAGTCTTTCTCTATTTCGGTGTAGAGGACCGCGAGCTCGGCTTCGGAAAAAACAATGGTTCACCTCGGTCGAGGGAGATGGATTAGCCATGATGCTAATCGAAGAAAAAGGCCGACTTGAACCTGGATGAGGAGCAATCCGAACCAAGGGGAAGAGGCAGGCAAGGAAGGGAGGGTGGAAAAGGGCAAAAAAGGAAATAAATAAATAAAATAAAATAAGAAGGAAGAAAAAAGAAGAAAAAAGAAGAAGGAAAAAAAAAGAAGATGAAGAAAAGAAAAGAAAAAAGAAGAAAAGAAAAAAGAAAAAAGAGAAAAGAAAAAGAAAGAAATAAAGAGAAAAAAGAAAGAAAGAAAGAAAGAAGAAGAAAAGAAGAAGAAGAAGAAGAAGAAGAAGAAGAAGAAGAAACCAGGCGAAGAAGGGCGGGGGAAGGGCAGCGCAGCTGGAGGAGGCGGAGGAAGAAGGGGAGGCGGCAGGCGAAGAAAGGCTGGGGAAGGGCAGCGCAGCAAGGGCTGCGCAGAATGGAGGAGGCAGAGGAAGGAGGGGAGGCGAACAAGGAGAGCAGGAGGGGACGGGGCGCAGACTGGAGACATCAGTGGGAGGAGGAGGGGCGGGCAGAAGCAGGGGCGAACAACGGGGGAGGAAGGAGGGGGGGCGGAGGAAGGAAGGGGGCCTACACAGACGACAGAAGCGGAGGTTCGGGGAGCTCGGAGGTCTTCAGCACGCCGTTGTTTCCTTCAACTCCCCAGAATGTATTTTTTCCAGTTTCGGGTATTTGAGACAGGCATTGTCTACTCTAAAAATAGCTCTCTACTAATTAATGGAAGGCCACCATGTAAGGATAATCAAAAGAAGTGGGAGATTTGGCTCTCCCTAGGAATTTCTTAACCTTTGTAATTATTAGGGTACTTGGAATTTGTAGTTGGTACAAATTGTATGACAAGAAAATCCTTAAAGGAGATGAGTATGTATGTCCTTACAAGTCTTTAAGGCAATAATCATTGGTTGGTACAATATTAGTTTTACCTTCCTCTAGACTCGTTTTGTTGAATCACGTCTCCAGACCATAGTAACAAAAAAACTCATTTCTAGCTTTCGAAACCTCGAAACTTCGAAACGGTTTTTAAAAACCTCGAAACCTCTCTAGTACAACAGTTTCGTCCAAATTTCAAGTTTTGTTTTTTTTCCCTCTTGATTTTTTTGGGATTTTTTTTTTAATTTTGTTTTTTTCCATAGCCCCTCCTCATCACCTTTCTTCCCTCTTCTTCTCCTACCTCCCTCCTTCCCTTTTTCATCTTCTGCCACTTCTTTCACCTCTCCTCTTGCTTCCTTCATTCTCTTCTTCTCTCCTTTTCTTCTTCCTTTCTCTTTGTCTCTCCTCTTCTTCTCCCTTGCTCTTCTTCTCCTTTTCTCTTCTTCTTCTCTCTTCTTTTCCCTTTTTCTTCCTTCAATGTCTTAAATCTTTCCCAATTTCTACCTTCTCTTCTTCAAACTTAAGAGTCCTTGATTGAACGACTTGTGGCATCTAATCAAGCAAAATTGCTATAATGCCTCACCAAAATAAGGATGGTTTCCCGAGATGGGTGAGAAGAGACCATTTTTTCATCATTACACTATGTTTTTAGATGGTTGCTATAAGTTCTTTAAGTTTTTATACTTCATGAAATTATTGATTTTTCGAAACCTCGTGGTTTCTTAGCAGAGGGATGAAACCTTTCGAAACAAAACCCCAAAAACCTCGAAACGAAAAAAACCTTGAAACGTTTCTTGTGACTATGCTCCAGACTCAAGGCTCACTCATGGCTCATGTCTCCAAGCTCACGTGTGTTGACTCATGTCTTTTTTCGTGGGACTGTTGGCTTATATCTCCCAATCCGAGAGTTGGTTTAGCTTGGTTTTTAGAGTTTTTTGGACTTGATGGAGGGGGTGATTAAGGATCTTAATCCTAGTTATTGGTGGTTATGCAAGTAATTAAGTGTTTTTTGATTTTTTTTTGTTGATTCTGGATGCTTCTAAGCTACTTATTTCAACAATGTATGACACTCCTAATCTAATTGCTAAACTATTTCTTGGCTCATTGCAATGAAATCTAAGCCTTGTGTGCTCTAAAGTCGTGAAAATCACCAAGAAACTACGTTTTTTCCTTCCAAGCTATGAACTAGAATGCCTAATGCAAATAAACTTCATAACAAAATCGAAAGAAACGAAAATAACATATCTAAGGCTCCAAAACTGTGTGTTTTTTGGAGTGTGACCTCTTAATCAATGCCGAGCAATATTGGGTAATCCCAATAGCTTGGAATGGATGGAAGAACGAAGGTAAGTCCTAGTTAGTCCCTGTTTTGACGGCGCCAAATATGTTCAAGTCTAGAGCTTACCTTAGCCTTGCCGAGTCATGTGTTGTTGGGCCTTGCCTTAGAGCTGCAATGCAACTCCTCGATGTGGGTGTGCTAGCTTGTCCGTCACGTCCTCACTCTGGTGTCACACCGGAATGCTCCTTTGCCAATGGGTGAAAGAAGAGCTCCCTATGCCTAGATGGAGGCAGAAAGAGAGAGCCTTCGTGATGGTTCTTTCTCACAAAAGGAAAGGGAAGAGGGAAACCTACAAACCAACCTATTCAAGCAAGCCACCATCTAGCATGCAAGAATCCAATAGAGCACAAGCAAGCAAGAGTAGAGAAGTGAAGAGTTCACAAGTATTCTATTGCTCGGGAATAAATGTATATTTCTTGACTTATAAATGATTGTTTTCACACTAGGCCAACCAAACCTAAAAATGTATGATCACTATTACTAGTCTTAAGCAAGTATGTACATGAAGTCCTTAGACTTTCTGTGTTTGACATTAAGCTCAAGGTAAGGCCGCTTTATATGTTCCAGTGTCGTCTTACAAAAGATAAGTGGTTGGCTTGAGTGGGTAAGATGGCAAAGCACCTTACGGTAGGTCGGGTGAGTGAAGCCATGTTAACCTACGAAATGGTTAAAAATTGTATTGAGTTTACACACAACCCCCTTTTGTCCTTGTACAAATTAAGGCTCACAACATAATACGATTCTCTATAAAAACCGTGACCGCCTTACCCTTACCCTTACCTAACCCTAACAATAACCTTGAAGATAACCCTAACCTTTACCCTAATCCCACCTTGTACATCCTCTCATGTGCATGCATCTGGGGACTTATGCATGTGACAATTAGAAACTTCAAAGACGAGCATAACACGTGCACCATTATGGGTGCCATTGGTGAAACTTGAGTTCAAGTGTTTTGGCAAGACATACAAATACAAGGTGGGTTGTTTTTGATCAAGGTAGTTTAGAAGGCATAGTATCACTCACAGTTTTAAGTTGGTCTTCTAGTAGCACTTACACAGCATCGTGTAGTCTATTAAGTGCTTTTCCAGGTGGTGTTTGAATCTGTCATACTAAAAGGCTTCTACTAGTGAATTCAACTTGGCAGGTTCTAGGATCCTTGGTGACACACACTGGTTCAGGTGTTGATTACGAAGTTGGTTCTGCTTTGGATGCTTTGGTTGTCATCTCCTCAAAGCATTCAGAGGAGCTGCTGCCAATGTCGTCTTTCATAAATGGTCAATGGTTCTTCTTCTACCACGTGCAGTGTCAGGCATAAGTGATGTTTTGTGAAACACTTCTGATAACAAATAAAGTTCTGTTTTTTGAACATGGCTTATGGCATTGACAGGGATCTTAGACTATCTAGAAGGCTTTCAAGACAACCATCTCCACCAGGTTGGTTGTTGCTGATGGTTATTTTCTGTCTTCATGTTATGCCAAGAACTGCTTAAAGGATAATAATTTCAAGTTTTTTGAGAGCCTTTGCTTCTCTGCTTTAGGTATACAAAGTGTTTGGGCAGCTAGCTCTGGCAGCCTGGTCTCATGGACCACTCACAAATGGCTCATCAACAGCAAATGAGTTATCAATTGTGCTTAGGAAACAGGTTATTGCATTCTGGTCCACTTAGATAGCATTCCAACATTAAAATGTTTTTTAGTAGCTTACATGTGGATGCGTGCATGCTGTTTTATGGCCAGATCACTAATCCAGATACAACATACAAGAGGATGGGCATTATTGGTGTAGTTGGGCTGATCTCTTGCTTAGGGGCTGATGACAATTCAAGGTCCATGCCACTGGGCGGAAATGCACAGGTATACTAATGCATGCAGGAAATCTTCTGCCTGTCGATGACAAAAGAAGCAACTATGCATTAATTCATGATTTTGATGTTATTTGGCTGCTGGGATATAATATAATTACAACTCCTAGCTACTCAAGGGAAGCTTTCATTTCAATGAAACCAATTTGAATAATAAAAAAAATCCAAGAAAAAATTCTACGGTTTTAAATTAGTTACATACAAGGAGGATGGTCTAGAGAAGATGAAGAAGACATGAGACAAAAAGAAACAAAGTTCTATTAATGTCTACAAAAATACGAAACGGTCTATGAGACCAAAAGTGTTACAATGTGTCCATGAAATGACTGAATCATGGTAAAAACATAAAAAACCCAACTAAAGTTGAAAGAAAAAACAACCATGTAACTGCTAGTGGTACAATGATACAATGTGAGGGGATCAAAGCGGGCCCTCAACATCTATGATTGTATAGAGGCTCTCCACGACCATTGCCTATGGAGGAGCACTCCTATGTCTTTGGAGGATCTCTCGAATTGCTTGGGGTGCACGTCTGTGCCATCTCCTTGTGCGACCCCTAGGTCTCGGACAACATCTGGCAATGTGGCCATGTTGTTGACAGACTAGGGAGTGGTCTGGTCTATTGGCAATCTCCATCCGCTATCTGCATAAAGAGCATTTATTCATGGCAGCAACACATAATCATCTGCACATGGGAGGGGCCACTGACGAGTATCATGACTACCTGGCCGTGACAATTGCTGTTGCCGTGGAAGGTGTCCTTTAGAAGGGCGGTGACTTCCAGAACCTATTCGAAGGCTGATCTTGTGGAAGCCAAAAACTTCCATAGATCCTTGGGAGCTAGGGGAAATTGAGGAAGATCGTAGTGGCTGATTACTTTAGGTATGGTGCGGTATGGTACGTGTATGGTACGAGTACGTAAAGTACGTATCAAGATAAGGACTTTAAGTACATTCACGTTTTTAGTGTATATATATATATATATATGTATATATATGCGTGCGCGCATGTGCGCGTGTGTGAGTGAAATAAGAAATAGCATCCATACAAAAATAGCATGAAAGACAATGGTAATACTGAAATGAAAACTAATCTATTAACTACTGAGCAATGACCACTGACTAAAATAATTTGAAAACGGGCCAAATAAGTGTTGTACATTGAACCTCATATTTGGTATGAAGACATTATCCGTACGAGGTACGGTACGTATGGAGTGGTACGGAAAGTATTGAAGGTACACATCGGATGAGTATGGGTACGGAATGCAACTATGAGGAAGATCGGACAAAAGTTGTGGTCCTCTAGCATCTGGTCAAAGTTTGAGCGGTATCGAAAGAACAATTTCCTCGGGTCGAGAGGAAACGGGCTGCTCTCAAGAGTCTGTGAGGTTGTCTCTGCCAAATCGAAATTTGCTTGGAAGAAGTCTCTTCCAAGCAAGCGAGCATTAGTAAAGGGCGAGGCAAGCTCTGTGGGGAATGCCACGAGGATCCAGTCCCTAGCTTGAGAGTGTTGAGATATCGAGCTCAACTAGTGTTGTGAACATTGAAGACCTACCTAGGTGATAGCTTCCGCACTTACGCCATTGGCTGGGTTGGTGAGATTATGAGCGATATGCTGCCAGTGGTTTATAGGCTGTGTGCATAGTTGCAATGAAACGCGTTTCATTCCATCTGAATGAAACAAAACGTTTCATTGGAATGAAACGTGTTCCTTTCATGCTGCCTAGGAAAACCTATGTTTTTCAACGTTTTCTATCTAGGAGTACGTTTTTTGAAAAAAAAAAGTGTCTACAGGCAATTGGGAAACTATTTGAAGGAGCTCCTACCTTGCACAAATCAGCTCCTCTAGTTTACTATTTGTCATCATTCATGCATGATTGCATCTATGCTTTACTTTGTGTATTTCAGACTTTAGTTTACTTTTTTTATATCAGCTCAAGATTCAAACTTTTTGTGATCACTTTGAGTGCCATTATTGAGTAGTTGCCATTATTGATGATGAAATCTAGATCTTGATTCTTGATGTTGCCAGTTTATTTATGCCAATTGGTCAATGACTCAGTTGGGTTCCCACTGTAACTGGGTCATCCAGATTCTTTAGTTTTAGCTTGTAAACATGTTTTAATGTGTAAATGATGCATGTTTAATATTGTTTTGCAAGGAAGGCAATATATTTTTAACATATTATAAACCTGTATATAAATTTTGAGGCCTGTACCCCCCCCTTTTTATATGAAACGTTTTTGAAACTTCTGGAAAATGAATGAAATGTTTATGAAACACGTTTCATGAAATGCCTGGCAGCTATGGCTGTGTGATAGTCACTTCGGATGTTGCAAGTGCCAATAAGTCTGGGTATTGTAAATGAGCTCTTGCATTCGATCACAACGAGGAAGCATGTTCTTAAAATGATCAAGGATCCTCGTGGCAAGAAGATATGTTTGGTGGTGGCCAATGATATCATGTGCAAGATAGCCCAAACTATTAGCAGTGCTGAAGTTGTTAATGTGTGTGATGAGGTATGCATTAGTACCAAGGCATGTAAGGCACTTCATCAGTTGCTAGGAGACACCCTTCTCAAGAAAGGTATCATGCACAACCTTTTCCCACCACCTAAGAGAGTATCATTAGCTAAGGGAGTACTAGAGTTATGGCATAGTTTTAGTGTTAGCTCATGTACTCATTCACACTATCGACTGACCTTTATATATTTTAGTGGGAGAATAATTTCCCTTATAGTGTGTACTCTTATCTCTAAATGTTATGGTTGTAGAGAAGAGAAGAGAATAGAAGAAAATTGAGCCATTCATCTCTCTTGTGTGCTTGTCTATTCGTGTGTGTGTTTTCTTGCAAAGCTTATCCTCTCCTTCGCATTCTTCTCATGGTATAGTGTTGGTTTGTGTGAAGAGCTCAAGAGGCAAGCAAAGGAAGCGGTACACATGGAAGGGCAACTTCATCTCCTTTCCTTTGATTTGGAAGCAAATCTTAGCAAGAAGCTGCTAGGCAAGAGCAGTGGGCAAGTGCAATAGTACGGTGCACTGTCACATCTTGAGGTGACGTCTACTAGAGGCCGAACTCGACCTATGAGACAAATCAATGTACAACTGTCAATGTCTTTTGGATGTCCAGAAAAAAAAGGACAAAATGAACATGAAATAAACTATGAAAGTACTAAGCTAAGGGGGGGGGGTGTGATGGATGGAGCACTACTGCTAGAGGCTCAATATGCAACCTATATGCGTAGGGTATACAAGAATGCAATGCAGATCTGTCTAGCTCCAACCAGTACCATAATGGGGGTGTAATATGTGATACATAGGCGATGGCAAGGCAAAAATACCTCGGAGCATGATCTCGGGGTGTGAGTGTAAGTGAGCTAGCTGCTCCTGGATATGGTGCTGATATCGAGCCCGTATTTCTGTGATCTCCCTTTGATGCAGTCTCGGAGTCTGGTAGCCTGGTGCTCTCGGTCTTCGTCTGGCTCGGAGGTCCGTAGCGCGTTGAAGTGTAACCCCCTCATGTGTCAGGGGGTAGGCACTGGGATAGATCTCCGGAAGAAATCAGTCAGCAAGGGTTGACGCCCACATCTCCCTGCGGTATGAGTCTGTAGCAATCTCTCTCTGTGGCACTGTGTCTCTAGCAAGAGCTGGCCAAATCTGCGCTAGTCTGGGGACACCATGATGTGTGAGAGAGAGAGAAATGAAATGATATATTAACGTCTTCGGAAGGCCAAAATGATCTATGAGACCAAAAAGGTTACAACAATTGGTGGATCTGATACAATGTCTGTGTAAGAAAAGCTAAAAACAACTAATTGAAACTGAAACAACTATGAGGAAAAGTACGGTACTAGGAGCTCCTAATGGATAACATCTGGGAGGAAAACTCCAGCAACAAAGGTAAGCATCATACACATCACTATCCAAAGATGTCTCTCATCGGTCGATGGCGGATATCCTCAATGTCCGCCATGGTGAGTACTCTGACTGGACGTCTCCCATGCCGTGATAGTATGGTCCTGATCCTTTGTTGTAGTCTCCGCCGGTGTCGAGATGGGTCTCTCATCTTGGGGCGCTTGGACCGCCCCAGCTCTATAGCTCGATCAATCAGTGTACCTTTGGTGCGCGGCTATACTCTGGGGCTAGCTGCAATGCCTGCTGGCCTGACTGCTCAATAGAGAGAGAAATGAAATGAAATGAAATGTTATATTAACGTCTTCAAAAGGCCAGTGTTGCCAAGGTTGATTGTAACTTGGTTGAACACAATGCTAATCAATACACTTAAATACACTAAGATTTGAAGGACACTTGCTCAAATACAAGAAGTAAATTGCTGAATTGACAAGAGACACACAATGGAACGGCCGACCCCTCCCTTGAGTAAATTGTATTACTATTGGAGAAATTCAATACATAGCTTCACGGGCATCCATTGCCAAATCCTCCATGCCAATGCATATGAAATTCAGCATTTAGAAAACAATGGTATGTCGATGTAGATCACCAAGGAGCTGCCTTGATGCCCGGCCCGACTTCAGTGCCCATATTCTCTACCATTGGCTCTATGTTCTACCAAGCAAGGTAGCAACATCTTCAAGAGCACATAGGACAAGAGAAATACTACACAGGGCGGCTAAACAAGGAGTCCTGTCCTTCTACTGAATAAGTAATGACAACACATTGTCCAATTAGCTTACCAGTCTTCATAGAAGTTGTTGCAAGCGGAACCCTTCGCATTGGAAGCTTTAGAAGTGTTGATATCTTCGATTTGCCGCAATCCTTCACGACAAAAGTCTTCAAGAGGATGAAGGGAACCCTGGGAAAGCTTCCCCTATGGTTCAACTTGAGAAAGGAAGGCTGAAATTAGGGTTTTCAGCAAAAAGACCAGAAATTACAGCAAAAATGAGAGCTGTTTTGCTGAATTTCAGTCATTGGGAGTGAGTAGGAGAGTGATTAGCACTTGGAAACACTCTTGGAAGCTTGGAAAACACCCTAGAAAGTTGGGTATGGCTATGGAGAGCTTGGAAATGGAGAGAAATGGTGGAAAAACAGAGTTTTCAGCCTCCAAAAATCCTCATGAAGAGAACACACGAATTTTCTCTTAATAAGTAAGTGAATTGGGGTCCAATCAGGTGAAGGGACATGGGGAGATGCCCATTTATGAGTAAAAAGGGAGGATCAGGTCCTGGACATTGAGTCTTGTCTGCCTCGGGACTTCAGTGAGTGTGAACTTGGAAGCGGTCATAATTTATAAGTGACTTTTGGGCGCCGAAACTTTAATGAAGTGGGAACGCACTCACTTATAAATATTGGCTAAGTCCTAAGGGCTATTTGAGCCTAGATTGGGTAATACTTACCAGCTGTTCACATGCCACACAACCATGTCAGCAGACAGTTTCACACGCACGGTTTACGGACGGGCGTCCCCTAGCCCGGAATTACACATAGGTCATGCAGGCATGAAAACAGCATGCAATTTCATTTGCAGGCAAGCACATAAAGATGCTATGCAATGCAGCATTGGCATGAGCAATTTCCGTTCATGAAACCATATAAGACCAGGCGTTTCCAGGCAAGTATATGCGATACCAGACCCAATGGAAAGCCAATCCTCCAGGCGTTACCGGGCATGTACACAAAGGCACAAGTCCCAGCGGAAAGCCAAGTCCTCCAGATATTTTGGGGATCTTTGAAAAAATGTAGTAATCTGTGTCCGTTGTCCCCCCCTCTGGAGCTGTCTGAGCCTGTAATGATGTCTCTCTGTGATGCTGTATGTCTAGAATGAATCTCCCCAGTATGCGTTGGTTCGCTGCCTCAAAGATCTGGCGTAGGGAATGTGGCTCTGTGAATAAAATGGGATATCTTTCTCTGATGGCTATATATGCTCTGCATCTGCATACATAATGCTCCTCACTCTCCACCTCTCTGCACAATCTGCATGCCCTCTCCTCTCGGGGGATCCGTGCTGCTCTGCCAGTCTCGATCTCCAATCGATGTGATGAGACTCTAAGCTGACCAATAGCTACTCGGGAGCCGTGTGGTAAGAAGCCCTCTATGTATCTAGGTCTCTCTATAAATCCATCATCAGTGATACTCATGAAGTGATCTCTGTAGTATAGCATCTTCGGTGGAAGAGGCTGTGTAGGTGATATCCATGTCTCTCGTGTATAGAGCTGCCATAGGTCCTGTCTCAATACTTTGTTCCTCTCACTTTGAGAGACGGATATGTGGTGCATCCCTGTCATACTGGAATGGTGGTAGATGATCCATATCTAGGCCATGCTGTGAGAACCAATGTGTGACCTGTGCATAACATGATCCTCTGTCTTCTGCCTCGGCCAGCTGTCTAGATGCCTCAAAAGTTCTGTATGACAATTTGTCATGTGGCATCTCTCTGAATCTGTCTAGCAGGCATATAGTCTGGAATATGGCCTCTACCATCATAGGAGGCGCAGCAAACTCTGCTCGGATAATGTCATGAGGTACTGACGGTTTGCTGCGTGTCATGCGTGTCATCATGAGGGCATGTGGTCTCTCTATCTGTGTCCACCAATGGGTAGCAAGTCCTGGCGCCCATACCGCTGCTCCATACATCAGTGCCGGTGTCACTAATGTGTCAAATAGCCACCCCTTCGTCCAGGGCTCCTGAAAATGCGCCTGGTGGCACTGTCTCTCTAGCATAGCCAATGCTGCATCCCCATGTCAATCTGGCTCTGGCTGCTGAACCCATGGTGAAGCGCATGGCTGCTGTAGAGAAGGTAACCCCTAGGTACACGTATGATGTCACCACCTCCACCTGGCGTCCTGCGAGAGTGAATGTTAGTTGACTCCTGCCCTGTCTCGATGTATGAAAGACCATAACCTTGGTTTTCCAAAGGTTCACAGTAAGACCCCTCTGTGTTGTGCAGAAATCATCGAGTGCATGTAGATGCTGTTGTAGACCTCCTCGAGACTCAGACACTAATACAATATCATCAGCATAAAGCATAAGATGTACTGAGGTACTTGCTAGATCAACTCCATCTCCGCCTCCCCGTGTAATGAAGTCAGCCACCTCATCAATGTATATCCCAAATAGCGTGGGGGAAAGTGGGCATCCTTGCTTCACACCGATGGTGCTAGCAATAGTCTCGGACATACCTCATGGGCATCTGACTCGCCCAAAAACCTGCTCATATAATGCATAGATGCCCCATGTCATATCTGCTGGTATGCCAAGAGGTTGCAGGCGCTGAAAGAGCCTCTCTCGTGGTACTGTGTCAAATGCCTTGCAGAAATCCACAAAGCAGCAATAGGGCTTTCTCTTCCTCACTCTGGCCTGATCAATCATACATCTCAAAGTGAATACATGGTCAGTGGTAGAGAAAGCTCTTCTGAAGCTTGCCTGCCCTGATGAGCGTAAACCTGCTCGCTCAGCATATAAGCCAAGCTCTTGCTCCAACACTGCACCATAGAGTTTGTTGGCCAACACCTGGCCAATCATAACCGTCATGTAGTTGCTCGGATCGAGCATATCCCCTGTTTTGTGGATCGGCACAATGGTGTGCCCTGTTAAACAGGTGTGCAAGAAAAGGAGCCAAAGAATCTACTGCATATATGAGATGCTCACCTTGTAGGCCCATATGGTCGGCGGCCCGTCCATGCTGTAGGCGGTGGATAGCTTCCTTTACCATCGAGTCGGTAAAGAAGCTGTGGTAGGTTGAAGCTCCTGTGGGTTGAGGTATAGGTGGCTGCTGTGGGGCGTGGTATAGGCCCTCTGCATGTGTGCCATGTCTGTGGGTCTGCAATGGGTGTCGGTGTCCGGGGCTCTCTGAAGTGCCGCCATGAGATAGGGCTATCTCTACTCATGAAGAAATGAAAGATCTCTAGCTCTTGTATCTCTTTGCGGCGAGTAAGTCTCCTCATCTCTCTCCTCGACTCTTGCTCTGTGATGGTTCCCAAGGCTCTCTGTATGCGGAGCCGTGAGTATAGGGCTCTGCACTCGTCATCATACCATCTGTTTTGGGACATAGTCCCAGATCTCGCAGGCTCTCCTGAGTGGAGACGATGTGGGAAGCTTTGTAATGTAGCCATGTGTAGGAGTGATGCCAACTAGGCTGTAATAGGTGGCAGGGGATCCATGAGTAGGAGCCCATCCTCTACTCTGCCAGTGTATATGTCTGCCATGTCATGTGTGAAGTAGATGATAGTGTGTGGCGTCGGTATGTGGGGGACTGGAGAGAGAAAGATTTTATTAACGTCTTCCAAAAGACCGAACTCTGCCTATGAGACAAATCAGTGTACCTGTATGGGGTATCCTCTGTCATCCCAACAAAATGAAAAAGTACTGAACTAGAAAGCTGAATCTGGGTGTGCAATAAGTACAATGAGTGGGGGAGGGGATGGAGCTCTACTACTAGGAGAATGCAAAGCTATATGCATGGAGTATACAATCATGATATGCAACCTAGCTAGCTACATCCTGTACCATACTGGGGGTATAAAATGGTATACATCAATGAAGGGGGTGTCCACAGCTCCCTGAAGAACATGCCTGGGTTTGCTCTGAAGCGAGCCAGTCGCTCCGCACCCTCTCTATGGAATTGAGCTCTGATCTCTGTCATCTCTCTCTGGTATAGGCGTGGTGTCCGAAAGCCTGTACCATACTGGGGGTATAAAATGGTATACATCAATGAAGGGGGTGTCCATAGCTCCCTGAAGAACATGCCTGGGTTTGTTCTGAAGCGAGCCAGTTGCTCCGCACCCTCTCTGTGGAACTGAGCTCTGATCTCTGTCATCTCTCTCTGGTATAGGCGTGGTGTCCAAAAGCCAGGTGTCCTCTGTCTCCTACGGGCTCTGAGTGTCTCTGCTCTCTAAAGAAAAAGAGAGAGGGAGGGGGGCCAAAGTCGGCCTATGAGACAAAAAATAATACAACTGTGTTCTTCCAGTCATCGGAAGAAAAGAAACAAAAGAAAAAGTGTGCATGTGTCTGGATACAACTGTGAATCATCATGGATCGGTGGAGCCCATATACAAACAATATAAGGGGGGTGGGGATGTGGATGGAGTGCTAAGGCAAGATGCATCTCTATATGCTGAAGGGGTAGTACAAGCATGCTATGCAGATCTATGTCTAACTCCATCCAGTGCCATAAGAGGGATATAAGATATCATACATCGCCGATGCTGAGGCTGTGAATGGCATGAACATGTACCCTGAGTCTGAATGAAAGCGAGCTAGCCTCTCCTGTGTCTCCATCTGGTGTCTCATTCGGATAGCTGCTATCTCTCGGTGAGACGGAGTCGGGGTGCTCTATGTCCAGTCTGTCTAGGTCTCCTCCTGGCTCTCAATTCCTCTGCTCTCTGTGCGGTCACCCCACGTGGTACATCAGCTGGCACTGGCATAGCTCTCTGGAAGAAATCTGTGAGCTGGGACTGTCTCCCACCCCTAGTGGGAGCGGGTGTCTGGAGGAGTCTCTCTCGAGAACTATGAAGCTCTAGTAGTAGTCTGCCAAGCTGTCGCTGGTCCGAGGCCTCCATCAACTGATGTAGTGAAGAGTGCTCCTCAAACAATCCTGCATATCTATCTCTGACCCCCTGGTGGGCTCTACATCTACATACAAAGCGATCCTCAGTCTCCACCTCCTCGCGGCACAATCTGCATATCCGCTCAGCTCTAGGAACCCGTGCCGCTCTCCCAGCCTCTATCTCTAGCTGATGTGATGAGACTCGTAGCTGTCCCATAGCAACGCGAGAGCTGTGTGGCATGTATACATCCATGTACCGCGGTCGATGTATAAACCCATCCCCTGAGATGCTCATAAAGTGGTCTCTGTAGTACAGCATCTTCGGTGGTAGTGGGCTCTCTGGTGCTGTCCATGTCTCCTGTATGTAGTGCTGCCATATGTCTTGTCTCATCACTCTGTTCCTCTCATTGAGAGAGAGGTAACCCCGTGGAGCAGACTGATCATATTGAAAAGGTGGCAACCGCTCAATGTCTATACCATGATGTGAGAACCACTGTAGCATCTGTGCATACCAAGATCCAGTGTGTCCAGCCTCGGCCAGCTGTCTGGATGCCTCAAAAGCTCGGCGGGATAATCTCTCCATGGGCATCTCCCTCATCCTGTATATAAAGGAGATCGTCTGGAACAATGCCTCCACTGCCATAGGTGGTGCAGCAAACTCAGCTTGAACAATGTCATGCGGGACGGATGGTTTGCTGCGTATCATCCTCGAGAGCATCAAGATCTGTGGTCTCTCCAGCTCTCTGAGTCTCCTCCAAGCAGCAGCAGCATCTCTGCTCATGAGCATGTGATATGTGTCCCAGTACTGAGCCTCCTCATAAGCTCGCCGCTTACGGCGGGTGAGAGTATGCATCCTCTTGCCTGCCTGCCTCCGGGTGATCTCCCCGCGAGCCCTCTGCACTCGGAGACTGCGGTAAAGGTTTCTGCACTCATCATCATACCATCGGTTCTGGGGCATGCTCCCAGATGTAGGTGGCCGTCCTGTCTGTATGTGGTATGGGAAACTCCTCGCGGCTGCGGAGTGAAGTACATGTGAGAGCTGGGAGGTGAGCATGGCCATGGGTGCTGATGGATCTAAGGCAAATAGCTGATCATGAACATGATAGTCGTACACCTCGGCTAGGTCCTCAGTAAAGTGAAAAATAGTGCGTGGTGGCTGTATGATGGGTGGGTGGGTCTCCAATAAGCTCCTGAAAGAAATGAAATGAAATGATATATTAACGTCTTCAAAAGGCCAAAATGACCTATGAGACCAGAAAGGTTACAACAATTGGTGGATCTGATACAATGTCTGTGTAAGAAAAGCTAAAAACAACTAACTGAAACTGAAATAACTGTGAGGAAAAGTACGGTACTAGGAGCTCCTAATGGATAACATCTGGGAGGAAAACTCTAGCAACAAAGGAAGCATCATACACATCACTATCCAAAGATGTCTCTCATCGGTCGATGGCGGATATCCTCAATGTCCTCCATGGTGAGTACTCTGACTGGACGTCTCCCATGCCGTGCTAGTATGGTCCCGATCCTCTGTTGTAGTCTCCGCCGGTGTCGAGATGGGCCTCTCATCTTGGGGCGCCTGGACCGCCCCAGCTCTATAGCCCGATCAATCAGTGTACCTCTAGTGCGGCTATACTCTGGGGCTAGCTGCAATGCCTGCTGGCCTGACTGCTCAATCTCTGGTCGAAAGAAGTTTGTAATCTGCCTCTGTAGGTGTGTCTCCCTCTCTGATCGCGTCCCTCTCAAGAGACCCTCTCTATGTCTACGAAGCTCCAGCAAGTATAATCCGAGGCATCTCTGATCCTGGTATCTCATGACTCTAGAAAGTGGTCCGAAACCCTCTCTAAACAGGCAGTGAAAACGGCCTCGTATCTCATAGTATACTGGACAGTGACATATGTAATGTAACTCTGTCTCTGGCTCCATCTGGCATAGCTGACAAATCTTGGCCTCAGCCGGTACTCCTCTGAATCTGCCAGTCTCAATCTCTAGCTGGTGTGAGGATGTGCGCATCTGACCAATAACACACCGTACCCCATGAGAAAGATGAGTATCCATGTAGCTGGGTCTAATCACAAACCCATCCTGCGTGAGCTGGAGAAGATGATCCCTATAGAAAGCCATCTTCGTACCAAGCTCGTGTGTCGGCTGTATCCATGTCCTCCTAGTGTCCAGCTAAATCAAGTCCTGCCTGATAAGTCTGGTAATCTCTGCCCGTGTGAGAGAGAGTTAGAGAGAGAGTTATATTAACGTCCACGGGAGGCCGAATCCGACCTATGGGACATATCAGGTACATCCATTTACATTCCACTCTGGGTATCGATGCCAAAGAGGCATAAAATTGAAAAAAAATAACTCAAAATGAACTCTTAAGACTCTTAAGAGTTTAAATTACAATGGGTTCTATTGCATCTAGTTCGAAATTGAGGTCCAAAATAAAAATAGCTATATTTCATTCATGGATGGATTTGCTCTTGAGGGGGGTGGGGTACGGAATTCTTTAATGATTGCTTGTCCTCCTCTGTATATTGCCCATTTGCCATTCTTTCTTGCTTCTTTAACTTTATTCAGCTCTGCCGATCTGTTCTTAAGTTGTAGCGGGGTGAGTTCATCAGCTATCCATACCTTTGTCCCTTGGAGAGACCTTGTTTGCTTCATCACTGCTATTTTCTCATTGTTGTCCATATAGGAGACTTTTGCCTCTGTACCCTTTACTATAATAGAGATAGGGTCTCCTAAGTCCACGAAGGGGACTACTTTGCTCAGTTGTGCTGTAAGTACATCTGTATCTAATATGTAGTCTTCTCGAAGCTCTGGAGCTATGTCTGCCCTATCCCAGCCTTGAGGAAGACCACCGACTCTGATTACCTTTTTGTTACTTTCCATTCGTTCCTTTTCTTTGACCGCTGATATGACTTCTTTAACAAAATGTTGTGAGTTAACTGAATTTACCTTTGAAACATGGTTTGAGAGAGAGAGAGAGAGAGAGAGAGAGAGAGAGAGAGAGAGAGAGAGAGAGAGAGAGAGAGAGAGAGAATGAAATGAAATGATATATTAACGTCTTCAGAAGGCCAAAATGACCTATGAGACCAAAAAGGTTACAACAATTGGTGGATCTGATACAATGTCTGTGTAAGAAAAGCTAAAAACAACTAATTGAAACTGAAACAACTATGAGGAAAAGTACGGTACTAGGAGCTCCTAATGGATAACATCTGGGAGGAAAACTCCAGCAATAACAATGTCTGTGTAAGAAAAGCTAAAAACAACTAATTGAAACTGAAACAACTATGACGAAAAGTACGGTACTAGGAGCTCCTAATGGATAACATCTGGGAGGAAAACTCTAGCAACAAAGGAAGCATCATACACATCACTATCCAAAGATGTCTCTCATCGGTCGATGGCGGATATCCTCAATGTCCTCCATGGTGAGTACTCTGACTGGACGTCTCCCATGCCGTGCTAGTATGGTCCCGATCCTCTGTTGTAGTCTCCGCCGGTGTCGAGATGGGCCTCTCATCTTGGGGCGCCTGGACCGCCCCAGCTCTATAGCCCGATCAATCAGTGTACCTCTAGTGCGGCTATACTCTGGGGCTAGCTGCAATGCCTGCTGGCCTGACTGCTCAATCTCTGGTCGAAAGAAGTTTGTAATCTGCCTCTGTAGGTGTGTCTCCCTCTCTGATCGCGTCCCTCTCAAGAGACCCTCTCTATGTCTACGAAGCTCCAGCAAGTATAATCCGAGGCATCTCTGATCCTGGTATCTCATGACTCTAGAAAGTGGTCCGAAACCCTCTCTAAACAGGCAGTGAAAACGGCCTCGTATCTCATAATATACTGGACAGTGACATATGTAATGTAACCGTGTCTCTGGCTCCATCTGCCACAGCTGACAAATCTTGGCCTCAGTTGGTACTCCTCTGAATCTGCCAGTCTCAATCTCTAGCTGCTGTGAGGATGTGCGCATCTGACCAATAGCACACCGTACCCCATGAGAAAGATGAGTATCCATGTAGCTGGGTCTAATCACAAACCCATCCTGCGTGAGCTGGAGAAGATGATCTCTATAGAAAGCCATCTTCGTATACCAAGCTCGTGTGTCGACTGTATCCATGTCCTCCTAGTGTCCAGCTGAATCAAGTCCTGTGCCTGATAAGTCTGGTAATCTCTGCCTGTGTGAGAGAGAGGGAGGGTGCATCCAGGGAGTACTGAAATGGAGGTAGCTTGTCCATACTAAAGCCATGCAGCTAGAACCAAGCTGTCATCTGTGCATACCAACATGATCTGTCTCCCTGTGATGCCAACTGTCGTGAAGACTCCAAGGCTGAGCGAGCATATCTGTCTCTAGGTAGAGCCCAAGTGCTATGTATAAAGGAGACTGAGCGAGCGAGTGCCTCTACTACCAATGGGGGGGCAGCCATCTCTGCACGGATAATATCATGTGGTACAGAGGCCTTGGCCCTAATCATCCGGGAAATCATAGAAACCAAGAGCCTCTCCATACGTCTCCATCCATTAGTGCTACCAGCTCGGCTGTGGTGATCCACTGAGGGTCCCCATATCTCCACTCCATACAGCATGGCTGAAGTGACCAAAGTGTCAAAGAGCTAGAGCTTTGTTCGAGGTTCCTGAAACTGAACCTGCGAACACATCCTCTCTAGTCTCCCCAATGCTACATAAGCTCTGGTCAATCTGGTCTCCGCTGCTCTCCTCAAGGAAAATAGTGGGCCACTAAAAACCACACCAAGGTAAGTATATGCATCTGTATACTCCACTGTCTCCTGACCATATGTAAAGGTGGGTACTGACCTCCTAACCCACTGTGCTGTGGTGTTAAACACCATCACCTTGGTTTTACCAAGGTTAACAGACAATCCCACTGTCCTGTGCAAACGTGTGCAATGCATCCAAATGACGCTGCATCCCCTCTGGAGAATCTGAGATCAGCACAATATCATCAGCATACAATAACAACGGAATCCATGTCCCTGCTAGCTGTGCTCCTTTGTCACCCTCCTGTTCTACATAGTCCGAAATCTCATCCACGTACATCCCAAATAAGGTGGGAGAAAGGGGGCAGCCTTGTTTCACCCCAATAGTGGAGTGAACCATCTCAGATATACCCTGAGTAGTACGTACCTGCCCCACAACTGTCTTGTATAAAGGCATTATCCCCAAATCAGCTCTGTGGGCACTCCCATCTCGTGTAGTCTGCGCATCAGTCTGGCTCTCGGTTCTGTGTCAAAAGCTTTGCGGAAATCCACAAAGCAACAATAAATCCTCCTGCCATATATTCTACCCTCCTCAATAATAGCTCTGAGTGTCAAGATATGGTCAAGAGTGGAGAAACCTCTCCTGAACCCTGCCTACCCTGATGTTGTATGCCCTCTCTCTCTGCCCATCTATAGTTGCTGTAAGAAGGTAACTACATGGAATAGGGCCTCGGTTACTACTGGTGGGGCACCGAACTCAGGCCTTACAATCTCATGTGGTATTGCTGATTTGCTCCGAGTCATGCGGGTAATCATCTTAATCAGTGGTCTGTCCATTTGCCTCCATCCCTCATCTGTCCCTCTCTGAGATTTGTGATGTATACTGGGTACCCAAATTGGAGCTCCGTACAGGAGGGTCCGTGTGACAAGCGTATCAAATAGCCACAATTTGGTTCGTGGCTCTTGAAACTGTGTGCGCGCACACTGGCTCTCAAGTGCCCCCAAGGCTGCATGCCCTCGAGCTAATCGAGCTGTTGCTGCCTCCTTTTGGGAGAAACGCGGTCCTGTGAAAGTAACTCCCAAGTAGACATGACCTGATGTACTTTACCGGCTCCCCTCGGAAAGTGAACTGAGGCTCTGATCTCGTCACCCATGCCTCTGTGGTGTTAAACACCATAACCTTGGTTTTCCCAAGGTTGACTGTCTCCGCACAGAAAGCCTGTAATGCATCCAGGTGCCTCTGTAATCCCTCCGGAGAGTTTGAGATTAGAACAATATCATCAGCATATAACAAGATGGGTATCAACACCCCTGCCAGGCATGGCCGTGGGCCTCCCAATCTGTCTACATAATCAAAGATCGCATCAATGTACAGTCCAAAGAGGGTGGGCGATAGCGGGCATCCCTGCTTCACCCCTATCGTGCTGATCACCCTATCAGATAGTCCGCCTCGAGCTTGGACTGTGCCTGTCATCACAGACTCGTACAAAGCATGTATCCCCCACTGCATATCCTCGGGTACCTCAATGTCATGCAATCTGTGCATAAGCCTGGCACGTGGTACGGTATGGAAGGCTTTGCGGAAGTCCACAAAGCAGCAATATATCCTTCTCTTCTGTGCCTTGCTCTCTTCAATAAGTGCCTGAAGTGTCAGTATGTGATCCAAGGTAGTACATCCTCTCCTGAAGCCAGCTTGTCCATGTGCTCGATGACCATGCCTCTCTGTCCATTGGCTCAGCTCCGACTCCAATATAGAGCCATGTAGTTTGGCCAAGTAATGACCAATCATGATCGTCCTATAGTTGCCTGGTACCATGGGGTCCCCACTCTTAAAGAGTGGTACAATGATGTTCTCTGTCCAGCTTGTCGGGAAATCCTCACAAATGGCACGATTAAACACATGTACGATGAGCGGAGCCAAAGTGTCTCGTGCATATGAGAAGTGCTCTCAAACTAGCCCATCATGATCCTGTGCCTTTCCATTCTGTAACCTGTCTATCGCATCTAGCACCATCCGCATAGTAAAAAAGGTGCAGCTAGCCAGTCTAGCTCCCAGTGGAGGGGGGGTGGGGGCATCATATAGCTCTCTAGCATAAGTATGCCATGCCTCAGGTGCAGTAATCGGAGTACCAGGCTGTCTCTCCTGAAACATCTTCCATGCCCTCTTGCTGTCCTTCCCCAGGAAGAGTCTAGCTTAGCCAGATAGGCTCGTTTCTTCCTCCGCATTCTGCACAAGGTGCGGAAAGATCATCCTAGCCTGTCTATGCGTGTGAGTCCCAATGGCAATCTCACGTTGTAGCTGTGCTTGTGTCTCACGACACTCATCATCATACCAACTGTTTTGTGGGGCAGTGTTGTGGGGGTGGGTGGAAGGGATCATAGTGCAGGGAAATGCATATGAGGTGGATGCATGTAGTACACCTGCCAATCCTCTCGTGATCTCGTCCAGAGGGCTATGTGGGTCTAAAGCGAACAAGCCATTAGATACTGCATCTCGGTAAACCCCAACTGTCTCACGTGTAAACTGATATCTCGGGTACCTAGGTAGATGAGTGGCTGGCCCATCTCTCGGGGATCTACCTACTAGTGTGAAACTCAGGTATGCATGATCGACCGCTATGCCAATGGGCCTATTGGAAATCGTGAAACCACATCAGGTATCAATGAAGGAGATCCCATCAAGAAGTCCAGTGTGCTCGCTCCCCCTTTAGAGTTCCAGTGTGTGAGAGCATCTGATCCTTGCCATCTCGATAAGCCATTGTATATGACCAACCCATGTGACCAAGCAATCTACCCATCTTATCCTGTGTACGCTTGTCTGAGCAAAAAAGGAAGGGTAAATGACGCCCAAATAAAGCCAACCTTTTATAATGGTGGCTGATAAAGAAATATTTATTAGAACTCATTTGCGTCCAATCTGCAGTTTTTAAGTTTTGCTTATTGAGATGGGAGGTTTTTGGTTTTTCCTGTATGCTCTCTGGATAACTATGCTTTGGATTCTGTAACTAACTTGCTGTTGGGTCTTGTTTATACAAAAAGAAAGCAAGCTTTGAGGAGACTTTTGCGTTACTGCAAATGATCATGGAAGTATGCAAGACATCATCTACGGCTAGAGGCTTTTTCTATGATGAGCTTGCTCTCTTATGCGAAACAGTGTCTCTTGATGCCTCAATTGTGGAATGGTAATTTGCTGAACTTTTTCCAAATGTCTCCTTTTTTTCATGAAAATAGAAGGCAAGCAACTGGTGATGTAAAGCCTTCACCGTATGCTTTAGTCAGAGCCTCTAGAATGTCATATTTTCCACTCATACACATGCGCACCCACAGGTGCCCATGATTGCGCACACGCATGCTCATTCACGCACTCATCCACACTTGCATGCATGCATGCACGTGCACCCATGCATTTAGACTAGAAAACAAGTCCAAATCATTTGATTAAAGCTTTTCAGTAGTTATTATGCATTTCTGCAGAGCTTAGGTTGTAGGTATATTTGCAAATCTGCAGTTGCCTTAAGGTAAGGTTGCTGAAACCTTTCTTAACATCTTAGGATCTCAAAGCAGACAATTGAGTTTGAAGCTTTATTCCTTGCGGACCTGGATGCCGGCAACATCCCAGTCGATCTCCGAGAGACTGAATGCTTGGAAGGTACACATCAACGTGTTAGGCAAATTCTATACTGGCTACATGGTTCTCTCATTTAGGCTTAGAGCTGTGGGACTACAGGTGGTGTATGGATGAATTTGGATGGGGAAGTGTCTCCCATTTTACTTAATATTCAGGCTTTATTGACATCCGATGATGTGAGGTAATCCATGCTGCTGCATTGCTATAGCTTTCTTTAGATATACTCTAGATCCAAGTCCCCTCTAAGCACTTGGTTGCTGACCTTTCAGCTCTTCTCAAGCATTGATGTTTCTTCCCTCGAGCTTCCGCCTATTGGCTGCTGTAAGGGAAACTTCTTGCAAGATGTATCAAATGATTTTTTTGCAACAAAATTTACTAATTTTAGTATACAAACTGTACTGGTATTCTTGAGCTGCTTCTATTAGAAATTTTTTTTGTGACAGGTTGAGCGGGCAACCAATCAAGGATCTCTTGGAAATATTGATGCTCTTTTGGGATGCCCTTTGTACCTTCCAAAACATCAGGTCTACCTCTGTATTCCATTCCAGTCAATATGTATCTGATTCTGTGGGTAGAATGAGGTGATTGCTATGTTATCCTGACTGGGGGAACCCTGAAACGTGTGAAATCAGCAAGGAGGGTGGTGCACGTTTATGAATTGATGAGAGGCCTTATGTTAACCTAAATCTTTCTAGGCTTTGCAACTAAGTTATGGTGAGCCTCTTTCACTGGCTTCACATGCTTAATTACTTAATGTAGGTCCGTGGGTCTTGGAGACACTTAATCATTAATATGTGAAATCAGCAAAGAGGATGGTGAACGTTCATGAATTGATGAAAGGCCTCATCTTAACCTAAATCTTTCTAGGCTTTGGAACTTAAGTTATGGTGAGCCTCTTTCACTGGCTTCACATGCTTGATTACTTAATGTAACTAGGCCCGTGGGTCTTGGAGACACTTAATCTTCGAGACAACATGGTTAAACAGGAACCAGTTAAATTCCATTCCAGTCACAACATAAACTGTAAAGATATCAGATATCTTATTATCCAAGGAGTCTGTCAAAGTACAAGCAAGAGGACACCTTTCCTGGTCACCAGAGTTCCAAATACAACAAAGTTGAAAATAACAAATACAAATGCCAACCTCTATGGGGCTTAACCCTGGCCCAATATCTGGAACACACCCAAAGAGTCCTGATTCTAGTAACCTTTAGCAGCCTAAGACCCAATATCTGAGCTCCTGGGCCTTCCTTTTTGGCAAATGCGTTTTCCCTGGGTCTGTCTCCGAACACTGGAATGAAATGGGGAAACTCCTCAATGTGTAGAGAGAGTAGTACTGAGCAAGGAGTGGTATACTGGTGATGCAGGAGGTGGAGAAAAGTGGTTTTGTAGGTGGTGCTGCTGGCTGGACACGTGACGCAGGGCAGAACTGAGTGGCATGGGCGGCAAATGGTTCTGCAAGGTGGCACAACCGCCGGGCTGCACAGAGTGGTTCTGGCAGCAGCTGGCTCTGCTGGGCAGCACAGCCAGGCTCAGCAGGACGGTGGGCTGAGTGGTAGCCTGGTGGAGCAGGGTAGTGGAGCCCAAGGGAATGAAAGCCCAAGGAGGGAAAGCGTACTTCTTTCCTCTACCCCTCCCCCTTATATATGGAAGGAGGAAGGGGCCTTGATAGGACAGTCCCTCCATGTGGAGGAGGGTGGGCTGCCAAATGGCTTGAGTAGCCCATCATACCGAATTTGTTATGGAGGCTGGGTCTATACCACACTTTTTTTTTTTTGGGGACCAATAATAATTACATATATATATAAACTTGGAAGATGTCCAAAAGTATTGAAGTACAACAAAGTAGAACCTAAACTTCCCTACAGACCTCTACAAATCACTATTGTCTTCATTTAAAATTTTACAAAGAAAATCCCATCTCTCCTCCTCCATCAAAAAACAAGAATGCTCCCAAGATATCTGATAGCCCAGCAAGATACATGCCTCCATCATTGCTTCAATAGTGCAGCCTCTAGGGGATTGCTTTTCCAACATTCCCCCCTTCTTGGACCATATCTTTACGGTGGGTCTGGTTCCCACTAGGTTCTCTATAAAGGCAACAAAGTATCATCAACTTGCTTTTCTTTATGATACCACCTCCGAGTTCTAAGGCCGAATTTAGGGAGTCTCTTCTTCCCTTCCCAACACCTCACCTGCAACATACAAATCAGCATTAGGAGTTCACTCCCAGTATGGTTGAAGCTTCACTAAAACCAGGGCAGGAGTCAGATGATGTTCCTCTGCAGATTTAGTAACACCACATCCAGCTTAGTACATCTCAGCTTATTCACATTGCATACAGACCAACACATGCACACACACTTATGCATCAAGTCTGACTCTTGCAAACCAATACATGAGACCTTCATAAAAACAATGGCATTCCTGTTAGACCAGATTTCCCATAGAATACAAGCTTTGATGATGTTAAATAGCAACCCAATCACTGGGAGACCATTTACCCAAAATCCAGTCCCCCCAGAATGTTTGAATGCCCAAGCTCTTCTCAATCCCTTTACAAAACTTTGACCAGGTTACTCTCATTGCTGGGCAGCCCCAAAAAGCATGTTTACCATCGTCAACTGACGATCTGCACCTGGGGTAGATACCACTAAAGATACTTGTCCTTTTTTTTTCCCCCTTCTTTCTTTTCGTGAAAGGAGACTTCTATTAAGTATGAAAAAATTTACAAAATTGAGATTTCACACCAAGCAAGGTGGAGATCTCAACCAATCAGAACCCTGTGCTGCCAATAGGGTCCCGAATGAGAGGATGTGAAAAAGATACCAATGTCCCACTCTCTCATAAATTGGCCGCACTTCCTCTCTACAGCCCTCGAAGATCCCTGGATTTTGGCCCAGGTAGCGATAATGGTGTGAATAATATCACTCCAAATCCTGCAAAGACACTGAGAAACAACAACGGGAGTACCCTCAATGGCCTCAGTGCATCTAGCCTTCGAGATATTCCAGGCTGAGATGCTAGCAATAATCTCCCAAGAGCTGTCTAACCTTCGTGCCGGAGGGACAAAGTGTGAAAGTGGCAAATCCTGAAGACAACACTGCCGAGCAACTCCTTGCCTAACCATAATGGCCAAGCTCCTGTCAGTCCCCTCGAATCTCAGCTGAGGCCGAGACTGTGTCAACCAAATGATAGAACCAAAAGAAATGATAGCATCCCTCTTAATCCTACCAAAGAGGTGTGCAATCGCAGACCAAACCATCTGTGCTTCCTTGCATTCCCATAAACAATGGTAAACTGACTCCGAAACTCCTGCACATCTAGGGCATGCTGGGCAAGCACCAGTAAACAGACCTCCAGTGATTGGTGGCCAAACCACCATGAAGGGAAACCCAGATAAAGAAGGAAATCTGTGGCTTTCTATACGAATGCCACAATCTCCCCTGAAATACCGTCTGAATGTCAATCGAAATGCCGTAAGACTCCCAATGGGGTCTAAGACTAGGGACACTTTGAATGTGTCCCAAGATAAGATGTCTGGCATTCCGCACAGTATAACTAAAAAAAGGCATGCTTTTCAAAGGGTTACAAGCATCCTTCCATTCCCACTCACTGGGGTCCCAATGCAAATGTCTGATAGGGCAGCCACCATACAACCAAAGGCCAACACTCTTTGTGATCATCCCTTGGGGGGGGGGGGGGTGGGTCAACAAAGACGTACTTCCCTAACCTGCCAACAACTCTGACTGGACGAATCTGGGGGCCCTCAATAAGGTCCTGCAGATCACATCTCTCCAGCTGCCATCCATTTGCTGGTACAAAAATAAAGGCTGGTACATCATCCACCCTAGGCAAGGAGAGACCCATAACCTGAAGAGGAACACTTGTCCCAGAAAAAACCCCAAACCACGAATGATGACGACCTTCCAAAAAAGATCCAATAATCCAGTGGTTGGGAATGGCTGCATCAGTCTGTGCAATCCTCTGGCTAGAGCCTCTCAAATGCTGTGTGAAATCCAATCTCTGCACCTCTGTGAGTCTCTGAAGCCTCTTCCAAGCCAGCACTGTGGGGCATAGGGTCTCCCAGCCAGCCCAAAGAATATGCATAGGTGTCCCAAGAGGCCTACCATGCACATCTAATATCAAATTATTCCACAGAATGGGCTTCCGGTTAGCTTTCTCCGCTGAACGCGGGGGGAGGTGTACCAAAAAACTCCTCAGGCAGTCCGAGGCCCGTATGAGGGACCTATCGAAGGGGGACGATCGGGAGCGGTGAACTGCATCTGAAAAAATAAAGCGTGAGTTGAGAGCCGAGTCACCTCCGCGAATAGGGACACACTTCGTGATTTGTTGCATGTGAAAGTCCTTCCACGGCTCAGTGCGTGGAAGAAAGCCCCTAACAACAAGCTTACAACACAGTTTTACATTGCACCTCAGCGTCAATGATATTCAATCCCCCTTCCTGCGTAGGCTTGATAATGGTTTCCCAAGCAACTCTGGCCCTGGTGTGTGCATTTTCATCAAGCCTTGGTGTGAGCACTGGAGCAAACTGTTGTGCAGGGGCGCCCACCTGACAACGAAGGTATCTGGCAGAGCATCCTCTCTCAATCCAAGTAAAACCAACATCTGTACCCCAATCTACAAGAGGAGAATCACTGATCCAAAAACCAACTTATTTATGCCAATTCATAGTAGCTCTTGCTGCCAAACAAACGGCCTCCAACGCTGTCCGAAAAGCACATAAACAAGCATGTGAAGCCTCAAGGAACAACGCCGTATCATCTAGTCTAAAAACTCTTCCTCCGTGCATAAAGGCAGCCTGAGACCCACAACACCAGGGGCAGCTCGAAGAAACCTGCTCATAGCCTCAGCTACAATGAGGTACTGTAAAGGGGCGAGGGGCCAGCCCTGCCTCACCGAACGGGAAACTTGAAAACGCTTGACGCACCCCCCACAAGCTAAAACAGTGCTATGAGCCCGCCTGTTTAGGCAGGACACCCCTCTGATCCAGTTTTGGGAAAACCCTATGTGTGCCATAGTGCCCTCCAAAAAATCCCAGTCCACTGTGTCATAAGCTTTTTCAAAATCAAGCAAAAGAATGGCAAGAGGATGCTGACTAGACTTTGCCCACTCTACAGCTTCGCAGAAAGAAAAGATGTTATCAAATATACTCCTTCCTTGGAGGAACCCATTTTGTGTATCATGGATAGTCCTTTGGAGAATCGGCTGCAAAGTATACTGAAGGCTTTAGCTGAGATCTTATATGCAGATCCAAGGCGAGTGGTGGGTCTCCATTGCTTGATGTCAGTCTTGTCCCCCCTCTTGGGGATAAGGTGAATCAACCCCTATGTGAGGTATGGCGGCCTCATACGTGACAGCCACATTTCTTGAAGGGCAACAGTGATAGCATCTCCAATATGATCCCAAAAAAGAATAAAGAAGGCGAGAGAAAGACCATCATCCCCTAGGCATGAACCACTGGAAAGAGCATACAGTGCGTGAAGGAGTTCATACTTCTAGAAAGGGGCATCCAGGGAAGAACACACAGTCTCTGTAATGAGCCTGGGCATGCACTCCCAAACTTTGTGCCGTGCCACATCTCTCGGATGAGAGGGCACCTCTGCAGTCAACAAAGACCGATAAAAATATGAAGCAATACCCCTTACCTTATGAGGCTTAATGTGAACCTCACCATGTGAATCTTGCAAGCACCTCACAGAATCCTTGCTACGGGAAGGCATGTGTGGTGAAAAAAACTCTTTGTTGCATCTGACACCCATCTGAGTCCAAAAAGCCTCGTTCGCATGAAATGCAAACTCTGCCCTCCTATCATGGCCAACTGCAGCTCTGCTCTAATTGTGGTCAAGAGGTCTGTAATCCAAGGCGCATGTGGATGCTTTTCAAGTTTCCTCTCCTACGCCTAATAGCTCTCTCCTTGTCCAGAGCCTCCTTCTTCCTGGACAAGGCAACGCTATGATAATGATTGTTGGTCCTCTCAAGAGCCGGCGCAATATTATGATGAGGATCAGGACCGTCACAAGATCTCCATCTCTCTCTGATCTCAAGGGAGATGTCAGCATCTAGATAAAGAGAGTCATGGATACGGACACGGGGAGAGGCCGAGCGAGCCCCAGGCTCCCTGAGACACAGAATGACGGGGCAATGATCACATTAGGTGGTGCCAGGCATAATTTCAATGGTGCCTCCTCTTTCCAGGGACCAATCATCCACATAAAATCTGTCCAGACGTGCAAGGATGCCCTCATCCCCGCTCTTGCAGATATGCCAAGAGAAAGATAAGGAGTTTGGCCTTCTCTGGAAGTGATCCTCAGTTCACCAATCCCTGCCAAAGAAAGGAAGCGTGAACCTCTCCCATGAGGTTCCCTCCAAAGGGTTTAAACCCCCTTCGCGTCCACCCTTCTTGTGAGAAGGTTGCTTAACCATATTGAACTCTCCTCCCACTATCCAATGATCAACTTGGGGAATGACATTTGTAATGGTGTCCCAAAAGGCCACCCTTTCACCTCTCACGTTAGGTGCATAGATATTCAAGATTCGTAATTTCTGACCCTCATGCATGATGAAGATTCATTGCGCTCTAGCAAGGATGATAACACCGTGCCCAATAACATGAGGCATAACAGATGCTGCCATTGAAATGCAAACACCCCCTCTAGTCCGAACAGCCGAGGACCAGAAGGTGTGGCCTGAAAGCATCTTACCAGTTTTGCCACACTGAGGTCTATCCAATTTGTGTTCCTGCAACAAAAGTATATCCATAGACCCTCCTGTAACAGCAGGGTGAAGCTGGTCCTTCAGAAGGCGCTTCCTACCACGGGTGGGAAGCCCTCCAAGGCCTTGGACATTCTATGAGACGATTCTCATGGAAGAGAAGAGGGATTGACCCGCGATCTAAGAAGACGATATGCAGCCTGAGGATGCCTCTCATAATGTTGGAGGATGAGATAATCCACAGGGCAAAGTCCATTGACATGCCCTTGTCCGAGGCCCTGCACAGTACCTGCATATGTATGAGAAACCTGTGCGCCCTGCGGGGCATCAAGGGCAATGGCATCATGCTGAAAATTCTGCAATACATGATCCCCACTGCGCTGAACATCTTGCATATCGTCCCCTCCAAGAAGAGAAGAATCAACAAAATCATCTTGTTCTGATATATTATCTCCTTGCAAAGATGCATGAGCTGATACATCCCTCTGTCCAGAAACATCATCTATCTGAGCTACAAGATCTGAGGAGGTCTTCCCATCAATTGCACTAGGGTGGCGGGCGTGAGAGACAGCTCGCAACACCTTGCGGACTGTTTGACCAGAAGGATCCAAGGGATGTGGCGTCTGAGAAGCACACTTGCGAGGCCTCCTGCGACCTCGATCTCGAGGGCAATCTCGAGCAAAGTGACCTTGTTGGTGACAAACCCGGCATTGATCGGGTTTACTAGCAGTCTCCATACGTTGCTTCAAAGGACCACTAGGGCCCGGAAGCAAAACATAGTCCTCAAAGAGCTCAATGTCACGGGCAAGAACCATGACCCTGGGGGGGGACAGCATCCGCTGAGGTAGTGACCACCTGGGCAAAAGATGTCGGCAAGGCGTGGAGGGGGGGCACTTGAAGAACCAACCCAAAGGTGGACATGATGACCTCTAGCATAGGCCAATATGCGCGAGGAAGACCTAGGAATCTGAGAGTAATCGGGAAACGGTTGCGGTCTTCCTCAACAGGGTCCAAATAGCTGGAGTAGGGAAGAAAAAAACCTTCCTCGGGCCCAATGGCAAACGGCTGCCCTTCAAAACCTCTGAGGCTGCGTCCTCAAAATCAAAATCCACTTGGAAGAAACCTCTTCCAAACAACCTGACATCTCGAAAGTGTGGAGCGAGGCCGGAATGCAGAGCCGCCAGGACCCAATCCCGAGCTTGGAGATGGGAAGGGTGAGATCCAAAGATTTTGGCAATGAGGGTCGTTTTGGAGTCTTTCTCGATGTCGACGAAGAGGACCGCGAGCTCGGCTTCGTAAAAAACAATGGTTCGCTCGGTCGATGGAGGATGATTAGCCATGGTGCTAATCGAAGAAAAAGGCCGACTTGAACCCGGATGAGGAGCAATCCGAACCAAGGGGAAGAGGTAGGCAAGGAGGCGGAGGAAAGGAAGGGAGGGTGGAAAAGGAAAAACAAAAAGGAAAGGGAAGCAAGGGGGAGGGGAAGATGGCTGGACAAACAGGCAAAGTTGGGCGGGGGAAGAGCAGCACAACAAGGGTTGTGCAGAGGGATGCGACGGAGGAAGGAGGGGAGGCGGGGAGAGGATGGGAGGCGAAACAACGCAAACAGGAGACAACAGCGGGAGGAAGAAGGGCGGGTAGAGGCAGGGGCGAACAGTGGTGGAGGAAGGATGGGAGGCGGAGGAAGGATGGGGGCGAAACAAGCACAGAGGCAGAGGGGCGCAGGCCAAGGTTTGGGGAGCTAAGCGGTCTCCAATCTTTTAACCGGTGTGTGATGCACCCTCCAATTGTAAATATGCCACCCATGGATAGTCCCATATAATTGTCTTTTGAAGTTTAGAACCAATAGGCAATGCCCACATACCAACCTTGCACATAAAGACCTGGAACTTCTTAGGGATCTGACTATCCCAAAGAAGGTTCCACCTCTTTTTCCAAGAGGAGGGGCTCCAATTGACTTTCCAAATTTTATTGCAATAATCCACATTGGCATCCCCCCTTCTCTCACCAGTGAGTACAGTTCTCTGGTTTTGCCATCCTTTAGCTTGATACCATTGAGCCAAAACCAATCTTTAATCTAGAGTGAGTCATCAGTAGCAATAGAGTACAGCTCCCTTTGAGTCAGATCAAGTACCTGAGCTACCAGGTCTATCTCCCCTACCAGATAAATGAAATTCCCAAATTATGTGGTCCACATCTTTCCACCCTACCACCTCCCGATCCCAACAACCATCCAAGTACCTAAGGCCTTTGTTATTAAGCTTCTTAGCTGAGGATATGTCAAGTAAAGCCAAAGGGGGGTTAAATTTGTGTGTCCACCAAATACCCAAGCTGAACATAGAGTTGCTAGTCACTCTGCAACCCCCATCCCAAGTAATGAGACCCAAGCAGTCTTTCCATCTTTGGCATAGCATTTTGCAAACTGCTGAACTGGTGACCTTAAGAGGGGCAAAGGAAAACAATTTATCCTTCCAACTTAAGTCCATCCATTTACCTCTAGCCAACACATCACAGAGCTCAACCAATTCCCTCATCATTAGTGCCCAATTAGTGTTTTGAGATAGACATTTAGGAAGCATCAAGGCAGTCCTTGCAATACAGTTAGTAGGCATATGAATAATACCAATGCCACCTCCTCTTGGAACTGTCAGTTTGTCCCAGGCTACCCAAGCTGTCACGTGCACCTTGCACTGGGGTACACATTGACACATTGGCATGATCTTGAATGCAGCATTTGTACAGAAGTAGAACCTTTCCTAGGATTATTTGTTGTACGCCGTGACCCCTTTGTGAGCCCTCAGTCTAGGGATAGTCAAGCACGAGCTACGTAGGTTAGTCTCTAAGCTTTAGAGATCAGTCACATGTCAGAACATTGAATAACCAGTTGATCACTATGCTTAAGCTTTAGTCCAATGATGTTTCCATCTCTGCAGACCTTCTCTAAGGAGATCACTAGAGGATGAGAAGCAATAACAAACAAAAGGGTGACCATTGGACAACCTTGTCTCATTGATCTCTTGATCTCAAACCCACCTACAACTCTTCCATTCAGCAACACATTAGAGTAACCACTCCAGGTAAGAGTGCAAATGCAAGTTGCTATTTTAATCCCAAAGCCAAGCTTTTCCATCACTCTTCCCACAAAGAACCAATGAATCCTGTCGTAGGCTTTCTCTAAATCCAATTGGAGCATGATGCATTTTTGTTGGGTTTTGAGAGCCACATCTCTTTCCAAAAATGTTATCATATATTGACCTACCCTTGATAAAACCATGTTGCTTTTTGGACACCACATCTTGCAACACTGGAGTAATTCTAAGAGCATTCACTTCGGCCAAAATTTTGTAAATCACAGTTAGCAAGGTGATGGGCGTCTAGTGGCCAAATATGTTACAAGCAATTTGCTTTGGAATAAGTTTCACCAGCCCTTCTTTGAAGTCCTTATCCATATGCCCTATATTGAAAGCTTTTCTACAAATTTCACCCACAAAAACCTTCAAGGAAAACCAAAAGGCTATAAAAAACTATGTGGAAAGACCATCCCAGCTTGGGGCTTTATCTCTCCCCAGCTTTAACAAGGCACACCAACATTCCTCCACATCTATATCCCTCTCTAACCACCTTGCTTTGTGTGGATCCACGTTTTGGCTCAGTAGGCCCAACAACCTATCTTCAGCCTAGAACCTCCTCAAGGAGAAATCTTCCTTCAAGCTAAGAGTAGATCCCAGAAATTTAACCCATTTCTTAGCAAGAGTATTCATATCATTCAAGGGAGTACCATCTTCATGCAAAATGCTTCCCACAACCTCACTTTCTCTCTTCCCTTTTGGAAGTTTGAATAAACTGCTGTTTGGTTTCCTTTTGTTATTAAAGAATTTCCATTTAGTCCATTTATCGTGCTCTCTAGCCCATCTATGTTCCTCCTCCTTAATGCTAGCTTGGCACTTGAAATACAAGGCAGTATCCTTAGCATTTAGTCCTCTAGTTTGTCTCTTGACAAGGAGTTGCTCTAACAAAGCAGCCCATTTCCTTCTTTTCCCTCTCCTTTCCTCAGCTCTCAATTTACCCATAGCTTGGCACTTGAAATACAAGGCAGTATCCTTAGCATTTAGTCCTCTAGTTTGTCTCTTGACAAGGAGTTGCTCTAACAAAGCAGCCCATTTCCTTCTTTTCCCTCTCCTTTCCTCAGCTCTCAATTTACCCATAGCTCTGATAATCCCTTGCATTTCATTGGCAAACTGCCTCCAAGCACCTTCAGCCCCCCCTCTCTTTTTAAGTTTTCTAATTGATTCTTCTTTATAATCCACAAAGAGAGGGTTCTTAAGAAGCAAGGTATTCACTCTCAGTTTCCTTGTGGGGTAGTGAGAGAGATCAATGTCAGCCCCATCATTTGTGTTCCAGCCCCACTTCAGAGGCAATTGATCAGAGAGAGTAGAACTGCAATCAACAGAAACTCTCAGAGTGTGAGGCACCCACGAAGCCTGATGACTAAAAAAAACCTTGTCAATTGTGGAGGAGGAGAATAAATATCGAAGGCTAAAATAGGTATGGCCCAGATTCTCTCCAGTCCCCTAAATGCTAGCTATCCTTAAGACCCAAATCCCTTCTAAAATCCTCCCATTTTCCTTTCTCCTTCCCGAAGAGGACAGTACTGCCACCACATCTATCCACAACCTTTCCACCATGTTAAAATCACCTAGAATGCAAGGAACTTGAATATTTAGGTTGGCAATCCAATTTCACATATTACTCCTAATTTGGTGATTGTGAGCTCCATATATATTAATAATCCATATTCTTTCCCCATTTACCAAAACCTCAACTATCAAAATCTTGCTTGAGGGTGGTTGGCAATGACACTAGGATTAATCTCTCTCCTCACTAGGGTCATTACCCCACTGTAGCCCAAATTAACCCCTCCATAAAAAATCACCTATTCACTAAACCTATCTCTTCTAGGGATTTTCCCAAAAAGATTATGCTCTTGGATAGCAAAAATCGAGAAGCCCCAAGATTTCACTAACCCTCAAAATAAGACATTCTTCTTTTTATCTTTGATACCCTTAACATTCCACGTACACCCAGTAAACTCTCAATAGTTCTTCATGAAAGGGCAGTCTCCGGGACCATCTCAATCTCCTCCTCATTCCTCGTATTATTCTGTTGATTTTGGATTCCTTTCCAAGCTTCTGTTGGAAATAAGTGCACACTAGGTGTACTATTTCTCTAGTCTAGTTTCAGTTCAGTCTTTGTGTCTTGAGTCTAGTGCCATGTGGCACCTCTACATTTATCCCATAAGTGAGTCTACTCAATCTTGTACTTCTCACCTATAAATTGTAGGTGTCACATCAATGAATATCAATCTTGTGTCTTGTCTACACTCATCTCAAGGTATGTCTAAGCTTTGTGTTTCCTTTTAGTCTTGCTCTCATTTCAGTTTCAGTTTTAGCTTTGTCTCTCCCATTTTTTCCCAACATGGTATCAGAGCAGTGCTACTATGCTGCATTTTTCTTTCCATTTTCTGAACTGCTTCATCACTGCCTCGCCACTGAAACCACTGTGTGTTTTTTATTCTTTCCACTGACCAAAATAAAGGCACGTCTGCTGCCATCAGATCTTTGAGCGCCACTGCAGCCCACCTGTACCTCTCACAATGCTGCGTCGCTTTGCTGCAACGCTGCCCACCTAGCCACTGCCACCTTTGCTTGTTGTCTGTCATTGACTTGCTGCTGCAGCAGGTCACCCACCTCTTTGTGCCTACTGCTCACCTGCTCGCGCCCCGCTTACTCCTGTCCATCATCAATCTATTGTCATTGTACGTGCTGCAACCATTGTCTCTTTCATTTGAGATTGTCACATCTCTCTCTCTCTCTCTCTCTCTCTCTCTCTCTCTCTCTCTCTTATCCATTCACCACAATGGATGCTTTTCACCCTCCATAGCTGGAGTCTCTCCTGGTTGACATGTCTTCTCAAGTCGTGGACCTCCTGGATATTCAACTCATGCAACAACTCGCCATTTTTGGATCTCTGGTCTTCTCGACATCAGCTCGACACCTCCTTTTGTGAAGGTAAACTCCAATGCTGATTTTGGACCTGATTTGCAACATCTGTGCAAAAGGCATTTTCCCCTTTGTTATTTCCCATTTCCTCTCCATCTTCACATGTGGGTTAGCTGTTTATTGGACCAGCCAGACCTGCAGACAGCAGCAAATTTAAAGCAACAATCAAGTGTATGTTGTGTTCTATTTTCAGTCTACTCTCTATCTCTTGAAAAATAAAAATAAAAATAAAAAATAAAAATCTCAATACTGAATTTCATTTACTTCTCTATCTTGTACGGGATTAGACACTGCCAAATATGGTAAGACCTTCCCATCTCTCTCATATTTGTCTATGCTTTCATGCTATCTACCACCATTGATCACCAATGATGTAGATCATGGGGTAATATCATGTCTATTTGTCTACATGGACTTATCTTAGTCCCTATCCAAGAGGCACCCCTGCATTACCCACTCTAGCAGGAGGATTGACCTTGAGGAGGGATTATCTATCTAGGTCCATCTCTCTGTCTATTTACAATCAGTCAGTCTCTGTGTCTATGTGTCTATCCTGTGTGTCTATCCTGTCACATGTCTTTGACACTCTGTCTATCAGTCTATATGCCTATGTTTTGTGGATTAGTTACCCACATGTCTTTGGCATTCTCTGTCTATGTTCCCATTTATCTTCTATCTGTCAGTCTCTCTCATGTCTATCTGAAAAAGTCTCTCTCTCTGTGGGACCACTCTACTGGCTGATTGTCTCTCTCTCTCTCTCTGTCTGTCTATGATCCACTCTTGTCCCTACCCTTGTGGACCCATATGAGGATATCACTTGAGGAGGGGTGTCTCAGGATCTTTTGTCTCTCATGTCTTGTCTCTCAGTCTATCAGTCTTTATGTCTGTCTTCTAGTCTTGTCTTTTTTCTTCCTCCTAGTGTCCACTTAAGGAGGGTGTTGGAAATAAGTGCACACTAGGTGCACTATTTCTCTAGTCTAGTTTCAGTTTAGTCTTTGTGTCTTGAGTCTAGTGCCATGTGGCACCTCTACATTTATCCCAGAAGTGAGTCTACTCAATCTTGTACTTCTCACCTATAAATTGTAGGTGTCACATCAATGAATATCAATCTTGTGTCTTGTCTACACTCATCTCAAGGTATGTCTAAGCTTTGTGTTTCCTTTTAGTCTTGCTCTCATTTCAGTTTCAGTTTTAGCTTTGTCTCTCCCATTTTTTCCCAACAGCTTCTACTATGAAATCAAATCTTTGTTCCAACGAGGGGTAACTATCATTATCATTAAGTGGATTAAACGGATTACAGTAATAGACGGGACTTAGATTCCCAAGAGAGTCCGACCTTCTACCCTCTGACCCCCGGTTAGGTTGAGTTTTCCTAGCTTCTACCTTAGCGTGCCTAACGCTGGGCTTCCCTTTAACCTTAACCCATTCCCCTTCCAAGGTGCCTTTCCCAGACTCATTCACCACTTATTTTCCTTTCTCCTCATTCTTCTGGCTTTCAATAGAGGTTTTAGCTTTGTCCACTCCACTCACATTATCCTCTTTTACCTCCTCCCTTTTAGCAGCAATCAGGTCAGGGCAATCTTTTGCAATATGGCCGAATCCTCCACACTTGAAGCATGCACTTGGGAATGCACCAAATTTAAGATCTAATTCCAAGGTACCCAATTGACCGAGATCCACATCTATTGACTTTGGGGTTTCAATGGAAGTATTCCAGGTGATACAAACATTGTTACCTTACCTCCCCCCACATCTCATCATTAGGGACATACAACATTGGTCCAGAAGATCCCGCAAGGCAAGCCTAAGCCAGGGGGAAGACTGACCACCTCGACTCACACTGGATATGCACTATGCTCTTGTTAACATCAAAAAGCGGGTCTAATGGAAAAACATGCACAAGACGACGTCCAAAAAACAGAGGCCCTTTAGCAAACATCTCAGAGATAGCTTGACCCTTCACAAAGATGACATTAAAGAAACCTTTTCCCAAATAGAAAACCTTAGATACTACGCTATCATGCAAAATACTCTCCTGAATCCATCTTCCTAGTTCCATCCTCGACGGAGGTTTACCCGGACAAAAAATGAAGATGTTGCACATTGAGAATAGCCTGGTTTGGCTTGTGACAAAATCTTGGTTGAGCTTCAAACATACCTTGGGTTTTGCATGCGAGCATAATCTCTCGTTCAGCCAGTCAGGCTCGCATTTCCTCTTAGAGCCCTCTGCCTACGTTTCTTCTCTTTGACGCTTCATCTCCTCCTCAGCCTCCGGTTCCTAGTCCCCCCATCCATTCGATCCCTCTTCACCCCCCTGACTCCACAAACTAGTTGGATTGGCCATGCAGGGCCGGAGTCGTTGACCACTGTCGACGTATGGGTTGCATGCGCTTACGTGTGTGAGATAAAGACTGCACTAACCCACTCTTCCTAATCACTCACATGTGTCGCTCGCTGGCTAGCTCTATACCACACTTTAATAGGTGCACTCTTTCAATAAAGTGTCCGAGCACATTTAAACTTCTTGCTGGTTTAGACTAAGGTTTAAAAATGATATTTACCACTTGTTCAAAATTTCTTGTCAACATACAGTTTCACGCACATGACCACACAAGCCTTCTTTCTGGGCGTCCTTAGCATTGCGGGTAAGACAGACATGTCAATGCAGGCAATGCGAAAATAATTTATTCCACATTCATTAGCCATACATGCAAGATGTGATGCAAAGGTTTAAAAATCTTGCTGGTTTAGACTAAGGTTTAAAAATGATATTTACCACTTGTTCAAAATTTCTTGTCAACATACAGTTTCACGCACATGACCACACAAGCCTTCTTTCTGGGCGTCCTTAGCATTGCGGGTAAGACAGACATGTCAATGCAGGCAATGCGAAAATAATTTATTCCACATTCATTAGCCATACATGCAAGATGAGAGAGAGAGAGAGAGAGAGAGAGAGAGAGAGAGAGAGAGAGAGAGAGAGAGAGAGAGAGAGAGACTTGAGTGCTGCATAGAGACGCCCGTAGGAAGACTTGAGCGCCGCACAGAGGCTGCCACATGCACATAAGGAAAAGCGAAAAAAAAAACGACGTTGACTTGCATCTATTTTTTAACCTATAAAATCAAAAGTGCACGCTCACTATGTTTCCAAATGTTAGTGAACGTTTGAAACATTTGCAACATTTGGATGTAATTCAAACGTAGTTTGGATGCAACTATGGAAGGAATTGGGGAACTGTGTCAATCAAGACTTGTTAAGGGGCAAGATAACACACTCTGTCTATCACTTGTGGGTGGCTCAAGACAGTGTGTCCTCATCCCCTCTCCTAGTGAAGCCATGACATATTCTACTGACCTGTCTGGGGAGGGGGTGGGTTTTAAAGACCGAAATCTTTGGTGGGCTTAGATGTGTTGTTCTCTTCTGATATCACCCTTAGACACCAACCAGTTAACCCTTCTGAAGGCTCTTCTGAAGTGATTCTTGAACATTACAAGGTTTTGTAGTTGAAGGAATTGGGGAACTCTGTCAATCAAAACTTGCTAAGGAGCAAGATAACACACTCTGTCTATCACTTGTGGGTGGCTTCAGACCAGTGTCCTCATCCCGTCTCCCAGTGAAGCCATGACATATTCTACTGACCTGTCTTGGGAGGGGTGGGTCTTAAAGACCCAAATCTTTGGTGGGCTTAGATGTGTTGTTCTCTTCTGATATCACCCTTAGACACCAGCCAGTTCACCCTTCTGAAGGCTCTTTTGAAGTCACCCTTATACACCAAACCAGTTCATGCTTGTGTCTTTTTAAGGAGTTCAGTGATGTTGACAGTAAGCCATGTTTCTAGACATGATAAGATGAGCTTGATGCAAGAATTTTAAACGTGAATGTAATGTCCTTGCAGATTTTTGTGGGAGATGAATGGAATGACTTGTCTCAAAGCTTGAAGGGAACTGCATGCATTGCCCTTTACTATGGTATCAACTGGATCAGAGAGCTGGTAACTGTCTTTCTGGATGTGTCACAATGTGGTTATAATTTATTTGATTACAAAAGCAAAGGTGGAAAATCAATTCACATATCCGAGTTTGTGATTGCAGATAAATGCCTATTCTACACAGATTGAAGGACAAAATGAAAATTTCACACAAGCAACTCGGGAAGAAATATCTGTCAAGCTGCTCAAACGGCTGCGCAACTTATTGTATCTTTCTTATCAACCTCCCTTTTTTTTTCCCTTGGCATTATGAAGACCATCGTTCAGTTAATTGACATGGCTACATGACCTTAAAATGCAGTGTTAATTATTAATATGAGCATATTGAGTGCTATGGGTACGATGAGTGCTATCGTCAATAGGCCCTTTGCCCAAGTGGCTATTGAGGACAGATTTATGACAGGGAGTGCATCTGTACCATTTGAGAAGATATCATCCATACTCTTGCCACTTGGGCTGCCCAAATCAGCGCAAGTAAAGCGCACTATCTTCATGAGAGAGTGGGATCACGGGATCTTCTTCTTCTCAACTCCCTCTGCACTTTCTTGGCATCACCGTTCCCCTGATTGGCTGTGGCTTTCTTACACTCTTATCATGAGAATCTCTGGCTTTCAGCCATGATTTAGTGTTTGTTCTTCCTTACTTAATAGAAGTCTCTTTTTTGCACAAAAAAGTGGCTATTGCACCACACTGCCAGAAGGGGGCTTGAGTTTGAGCCCCAACACCCAACTCACAAGAAAGGGCACAACGAGTGCTATTGCTTAAACATTTTCTCTTAAGGAGGGAGCTTAAAAGCTCGAACTTTTTTAAGGGCTGAATAAAGCTAGTTTTTTGATTGAAACCAAGTCTAGATGGGCTGTTGGGATGGTATATTGCCGTTTGGTGACAAGAGCAGCCGTGAGTGAACCAAACACTTCTGAAATTCCCAAAGGTCAAGTCATCATGATAGGGTACATACTCGTAAGTAAAAATTGAAAGCTTTTGTCTTTGAAGAGGTACCTAAACTTGACCGAGGATGCCCTTGCCAGTTTTTCTGTTTCTTCCAGCTTGACTGTTGCACCACGGGTAGTGGGTTGTTGATTGCTTGTGGAGTATCATGAATTCTTTGGTTAGTGCCTGGATGATTTATTTACACACATGGGGCAGCCGAATTTGGAGATGATTTGTTCGTAGAGAACAAGCTGGTGCTTCAGGCTGAGTTATCGTGTAGGGCTTTCACTTTAGTCCACTTGTTATAAACAATCTAGAGCTTCTGTTGAAATGATCTTAAAATAATGCTGAACGTCTCTAAGAGGCCATAATGGCTTATGAGACCAAAACTGAGAGTACATTTGAAGTTGGTGTCTCATCAAAGAGAACAACCAAATGAAACTAAAAAGTACAATAAATTGACTGTCTTACAGTTATAAGAACTGTAAGTAAGACTCCTAGATGATACTGAGTAGAAAACACTGGAAAATGTATGTCAAGTAGATCCATGTATGCTGATCAGTTGAAGTGTTGCCCTCTCCTCAGATCAAATATCTCTGCCATGGGGCTGTCTAGAATGGAGAGGTGGTAGAAGTGAGGTAGGTGCCTCCGATGCCGAGCAATAATGGCTCTGATCTGGCGATGGTGAGGATGCCGTGGTCGGGATCCTGGTGGGCGTGGCCGAGAGCACGACATAAGACAACTACTCTATCAATGGTGACTCCTTGGGAGCGTGGCTGGTGCCTTGATGGCCCGATGGAGGAGGTATCAGGAGGTGTGTGGGAGAAGGTGCATGAGGAAAGGGGGGGGTTGCTGGACAGAGGGTGAAGGGAGAGAAGCAGGAGCATGGAGCTCTCTCTCTTTCTCTCTGCGCCATGGCATGACCCTCAGCCCCACTGCTGATTGTGCTTTGGCCATCTTCTCTCTCTGCACGCTGCCCACTTAGCTCCACACTGCTCTTCGCCATCTTTCTCTCTTTTCGCCCTGCTCCACTTCGCTTCACACTGCTCTTAGCCATCTCTCTTCGCGCTACCCACTTCACTCTATCTGCTCTTTGCTCTTTCTTGCCTCTGTGCACTGGGCAACTCTGCCTTCCATATCCCACCTGCCCTTTGCTCAGGCCTGCAAGGTAGCAACATAGTCTGAACAGCAGGAGAGCCCTTTAGTCCAGGGGTTGCCATGGCAGGAGCAACACCCGAGGGGAAGACTCGCAGAACAACCCCGGAAGGCCGTAAACGTGGTGAGTGGCGGGAAGTACTCCGCTGTATGGACCTACCTTGAAGCGGCACTGGACAGCAAGCAAAAGAAAGCAATAGACGCGTTGCAGGACATCTGTAAGACCCACGAAAATGACCTGGAGGGGGCCCAAAAGACCACACCAGACGCCATGGCAATGATGTGCACCGAGCTTGCCATAAACCTCCACCGGAAAATGGCGGAGTTGAAAGAGGAAGTTTATGAGGAGATGCGAGCGCATTATGCCTTGTGGAAAGCGGATATTGAAGAGTGCTTGCATGAGCGCAACAAGGTCATTGTGGAGTTGCGGGCAGGAAGTGGCCGCTTGCAAGAAGGAGATTGAGCTCCTCAAGGGGGAAGAAGGAGAAATCAAAGAGGCCATGCCCTCACATGTGACTACGGAGCTTGAAGACATCAAAACACATGTGACTACGGAGCTTGAAGACATCAAAACACATGTAGCAAAGGAGATCCAAACATGGGCGGCGGTGGCCAAGAAGGCCCAAGAAGAGGTGCAAGCCGCATCTGAGTGGATTGTGGTAGAGAAGAAGTGCAAGCCACCGACGAACAAGGAGGAGTTTGTCAATGCGGCCATGGAGAAGGAGAGGAAGAGGAAGATCCACACACCACGTGCGGGTGGTGGGATGGAAGGAGAAGGATAGCCCATTGGAGGATGCCAAGGGCATTTGCGGGCGTGTGGGAGTGACCGACACCTCTATTATTGTCGGTGCATGGAGAGTAGGGAAAGACATTGCCAAGGAGCGGCCACTAATCCTCAAGTTTGAGCTAGGAGCACACAGATTGGCCATACTCAATGGCCTTGCTTGATGGCCAGGTTCAAGAGCCTTCACATGCTTTTCACATAAGGCACACAGTAGGCAGCGGAGAGCGCGCTCCACGACAGATAGACCAGGTGCGAGTACAATGGACTACTCGCTGGGACCATTATCTCTCATACCGGACATACAGTCTTTTACAATCTCACCTCGCCCTATCGCTGTAGCTGCTGATCATGCATACCTTTCCTTCAACATTGCATGTCGCTTTGATCCGATGCCACCACCGAGCGGCCCCGAGAGACAACCCCTGATACCACTTCACCCCAGAGAGACAGCATCCGGCTATGCCAACCACTTGTACAGTGCTCTGCAGGACATGGACCCACATGTACCACTGGAGGACTTCACGACACAGTTTGCCTCGACACTCCACACGTAAGCTGCCCTGTACTTCCCTCACACGTGGCCATTCGTCACACCTCCGAGCAAGAATGTCCCACAAGAGAAAGGCTGGTACGATGATGAATGCCGGGAAACCCGTGCCTGCCACATCCGAGAGGAAGCATAGGGGATCTGTACACATCGCCAGGTGCGCGTGATCTTTCGCCGCCTTGTGCGGAGGAAGAAGCAGTTGTACCATATTTTCTTGGGACATGACAGCAAGGAGGCGTGGCGAGTTTTCCAGACACCCAGAGCCCAGACACCTATTACATCACCTGAGACATGGCATGCTTATGCTACCTCGCTCTACCAAATACCCGGACAGCCACATCTCCCTCGACCACTAGAGAGCCGACTTACCTCCTCCACCTTCTTCTTCGTCGGCATGATCTGCGATGCCATTGATAGGTTGCAAAATGGTCGAGCCCAGGATCATGATGGATTAGTGGCAAAGCACCTTTCGCATGCGAGGGATGTGCTCGCGCCACTCTTAGCGCACCTGTTCAATTGGGCCCTTTGCGAAGGTTTCCCTACTAGTTGGTCAGCGAATACTATAGTACTGATCCTGAAAGCGGGTGATCCTACGGTTCCGAGTAACTATAGGACCATCATGATTGGCCACCTGTTAGCCAAGCTCTATGGATCGGTACTAGAGCTTGAGTTGAGCAAATGGGCAGAGACACATCAACATCGGGCACATGGACAAGCGGGGTTCAGGAGGGGATACTCTACCCTGGATCACATCTTCACGCTTTGGGCCATCATGGAGGAGGGTAGAGCTCATGGGAGGAGAGTATATTGTTGCTTTGTGGATTTTCGCAAGGCCTTTGAAACAGTACCACGAGGATGTTGCAGAGGCTACAGGACATGGGGGTGCCTGCTGAGATGAGATGGGGAGTCTTAGCATTGCATGAGTCAGTCAGAGGCCGGGTCCGGGCTCCGGGAGGGATGTCATAGGAGATCACCAACACTATTGGGGTGAAGCAGGGTTGCCCGCTATCACCCACACTCTTCAGGCTATACATTGATGAGATCTCCGACTACATTGATAGACTAAGAGGGCATGGAGCTGGCTTGGGAGGAGTGTTGATCCCTTTGTTGCTCTATGCCGACGACATTGTACTTATCTCAGATACACCAGAGGAGGTGCAGAGACACCTGGATGCATTACGGACCTTCTGCCAGGATAGGGACCTTACAGTGAACCTTCGAAAGACCAAGGTAATGGTGTTTAACACCTCTCAGCAGTGGGCCGACCGATTGCTTGAGTTCACCTATGGTGGGGAGAGAGTACAGAGAGTCAGGAGTGATGTCTACTTGGGGGTCACTTTTGTTGGACCGTGCTTTACCACGAGGAGGGCCGCGGAGGACAAATTGACTAGAGGATATGCTGCACTTGGAGCCTTGGAGAGCCGGTGTGCACACATCTAGTTTCCTGACCCTCGGAGGAAGCTCTAGTTATTTGACACGTTCGTTACACCAACGCTTTTGTATGGCGCTGCCATCTGGGGGCCGAGTCTCTATCACAGGCGGAGGAGTGGATCTACAACAGAGCAGCGAGCCTCGAGTGGAGGGGAGTTTTATGATGGGTGGGAGCAGATGGAGAGACCACTAGTGATGATGATCTCCCGCATGATTAGGAGTAAATCATCAGTACCACATGAGAGAGTCTGGGCAGAGATGGGAGCCCCACCGATTGTAGCCGAGGCCCTCTTCCAGACGATCACTTTCATACATAGGCTATGGAGCCTCTCTACGCACAAATACTCTAGACTTGTGCTAGTCTCTAGAGCCTAGAGTCGTCCCCACAACTTGCATCATAGGGCGACACGGAGTGCTGGTATGCCCAGACTAGCACATGGTTACAGCTACATGGTATGCATATGGACCGCCTTCCACCTTTATAGTACAGCTTGGACTCCCCCTTCCTAGAGTTGAGCTGGAGTGAGCCCAACAAGATCACTAGCATGGATATCATTCAGCTACACACGGCATGCACATGGATCACATTGGCTAGGGACGAAGATGGATTTCTACCAAGAGCATCTTCTCCACTTATCCCTTGATGGTTTTGTTGTCCGCCCGAGGTACATGGACATTCACCTCTCTCATGGAGTCAGATGTGCTATTGGCCGCGTGTCTTCACATCAGTTGAGGATAGAGACCGGTTGATATGGAGCCGTCTCCCTTGCCCGTGAGTATCGGATTTGCTAGCTCTGTCAGTTGGCCAGAGACATGAGGAGCACTACATATGTCGGTGCCCACTGTACTACGAGATTCGGGAGCACTTTCATTGCCTCTTCCGAGATGGATTTGGGTCGTTGTCTAGAGTGATGGACTACTCAGACCAACGTTGCCTTGGGCTTTTTCTCCTCGAGCTGCGCAGACACCGAGACCACATCCTATGCTCCAGACAAGGGGGACATGTCCGAGACATAGGCCAGTGCACCCTTATCGACTTCTTCAGAGCAGTAGCGACCCCGTGCACCGTTGACCACGAGTCGACTGGGCCCACATAGCCACCTCGAGGAGTCACCCTGGATAGAGCTGGAGAGCTATGTAGAGCACAGCATCCACGACCTGCTGGGCCGTGGCCTGAGGTAGGACATTATCAAAGGATACATGCAATATTGGCACGACGTCGTGCGGCACAACCTCGGTGCTTCAGCCTGTCTATGCTGGATCGACCTATGCGAGACATTATGGGATGAGTCTATCTCAGCTGCTTCCCATAACCTACCATTTTTCCAGTTCCACACTTTTATCAGATATGCCTTTTTTTGGCAGTTGTATCAGGTCACTAGTTCCTCTTTGGCCACATGTTATAGCTAGTTGTTTTTCAGTTTATGCTTTTCATTTTCTACTCAAGACATTTAGTTTCCTTGAGTTTTGGATATATTGGTACTTTTGTCTCATAGGTCACTTTGGCCTCTTGTAGATGTTAATTTATCTTTCTTTCTTTCTTTCTTTCTCCTCTTCAAGACTGTTGGCAGACGGTCTGTCTACTCCACTCGACGCAGCACCATAGTAACATAAAAACCCGTTTCGCCCTCTCAAAACGGTACGAAACGTTTCAAAACAAAACGAAACCTGCCCATTGAAATGGTGTTTTGCCCAAATGTAAAGTGAGGTTAAAAAAACGGGCATAAGTTTTTTTTTTTGGCAAATGCGTTTTTTGCCATTGTTTTCGTCCTTGTTTCCTGCCCATTTGCCACTTCCCGCATCCGACGCTTCTTCTTGGCCGCAACCTGTTGCTCTGCCTCTTCTCCTCGTCCACTCCTCCTTTTCGCTCCTTCACTTCTTCTCCTCCATGCCTCCTCTTCCTCTTCCCTTTTCTTTTTTCTCTCTTCTCCTCCACGGTCCACCCCTCCTCTTGCCTCCTCCTCTCTCTCTCCTTTTCTTGTCTTCCAACTTTCTCTCCTTTTCTTCTCACCTCCTTCCCTTTTCTTCTCACCTCCCTCTTCCCTTCCAACTTGTTTCTTTCCTTCTCTCTTTCTCTCCTTTTCTTGCCCAAATTTTGAAAATACCAAAAAACCTACTCCCAAAATCATGAATTTCATACCCACCTAGTCCCAAAAAATGCATCGTCCTATTTCTGTTGGCTATGTTATAAATTTGGTATGTGTATATAAGAAGTGTCGTTTCGAAACCTTTGCGTTTCGTGCAAAATGGATGAAATGAAACATTCGAAATGATGAAACAGACGAAACGTTTCATGTTCCTATGCGCAACACACAAATGAACTTCTCTTTTTGAGGAATTCCAGCTTTTGGCCTCTTCTATCATTGCCCCATAAAGGACGCCACTCTAGTTGGCGAGCTTGTCGGCAGATCACGCACAATGACAAGTTAAAGGCTTGCTGCAGTTAGTCTTGGTCGGCAACCATGGCCAGATCACCGACGTTCACTTCATGGGCAATGGCTATTTGAGGATAGAGTTCGACTCCTCGACCCTTGCCTCAAGCGTCCTTGACCGGAGTCCACTCCAGTTAGGGAGGCATGGCTATTCTTGGCACGTTGGCAGCATGGACTCTCGCCTGAGTTAGATCCGTTGGCACAGGCTTTCTGGTCACAGTGTGCTTCCCAAGACTCCCCAAGGAATACTTGCTAGTCCTTCTAGCGGTTGGCAGGATCCTTGGTCATGTAGTTGAGATGCCTCCCAAATGGAAGCCTTCGTCGTTGCCCGCGTAGGGGGCATACAGACATTGCGCATCATCGTCGTGACATCCCGGGAGTCTGGAGTCCTCCCGTCGGAAATGATTACGGCGACACAATCGAGAGCACTGATGCATGCAAATGCCGTTGTTGGCGTGGGCGTGTGATGGAGCACGGATGGGTGCCTCAGGCCCCCTGTAGAGGAGGACCCACTCCAGGATCCCCTTCCTTAGGCGCCTTATCATGATTCCTTCTCAGAAGGGAGAATGGTCCTCTGATGAACCATTATGAACCCTTACTCTCAGGGGGCGACCGCCGTAGTCAACCTCGCCTCTGACCATAGCATGACCCAGAGGGCCTCCCCCCTCACCGCCCGGACCCCATCCTGTCTGTGGGGACCCCGCTAGCGCCACACCCTTCGTTGATCGTCAGCCTCACAACTCTATTGTGTGCCTCCTCCTCCCTCAGTGCTGGAGACTGCTGCCATCCCACGCTAGGCACCTCTCTCCAACCTCTCAGAGGAATACCACGTGTTGGCACTCTTTCCAGAGCTTCTTAGACCCGGTGGAGACTCAGATCTATTCTTCACCAGTGACAGAGTGCCCAACTTCCCCCTCAAGAACCCAATCCCGCACCCCCCCCCCGCGCGAAATACCCGGTTGACTATGCCTTCTTCAAGCGTCACCCCCCCCACCCCAAATGATGTAGGAGCCACTGTCTTCTCATTTCCCCTGAGCGTGAGAGCCGGAGTCACCTGGATAGATGAAAGGGTGGAGGCCACTGCATACCACTCCCAGATGCTGCGTGATGCTTGCGTTACTGATGCCATAGATGCGGCCTGGTTGAGCTCTTGCACCTTCTGTGGAAGGGGCTGCATTTATTCATCTACTTTCACCTCACCTTTTTCATTGAGAAGGGCACACATAGGCACCTTCATGGCCCCGAGATCTTGCCTGAAAACGCATGAGTAGAGTCGTGTGCAGTGCAGCCACCTAGCCACCACCATTCGACGTTACATGGAGCAGCTACTACTCCCCCTCGAATCCCGCCCCAAAGGTGCAGTGGTTGATGGAGTCTCTAGCCGTTGTGCACCACCTCAGCTTCCCGCCATGAGGCTTGCCTCGTGGAACATCCGAGGCCTGGGCATGGTCCCTACCTTTGACAAGGCGCACAGAAAATTTGAGAGGAGCGTCAGAGAGCACTCATTGGTGGCGATCTTGATATTCTCATGCTTCAAGAGAATCATCTCACAACAGGCAGGACTCGCAGTTGTGGCAGTATTCTTATCGGCAAGGGCCACACATTGTTGTCCCCAGCTTTTGGCCCCCAAGGGAACCAGGGAGGAGGATGCATGTGGTGAGCCTGACTTGTGTTTCCATCGTGGAAGAGTCAGGCATGATCAGGCTAGTGGCTGATTCTACACATTGGGGAGACCTGACTCGGGTTCCTTAACATCTATGGGGCCGTTGAGCGCATGACCTTCTGGCTTTAGGTGAGACAAGGACTCCTCATGGCACTTCAAAATGCTTGAGGATTTTGAGGACCATAGCGGTGGATGCCGTGACGTGACAATTTCTGGTCCTGAGGGTGCCACTTGGAAGGAGCTTCTCTTTCACATCTGGGGCTAGGACACTTGGCACCTTCCTGAGTGCGACCGCACTCAAGGTAACCTCACCTTCTCCTGCTCTCCGATCGACACGCTGAGAGGCCCACCCTTTCACCTCTTGACTGCTTCTATGTGGATGAGGGTTTGTGATGGGGGAGGCATGATTGGCATGACTCGCACGGCATTCTCTGATCATGCACCAATGATCCTCACCCTTGCAGAGCTTGGCCAGGCGGACAACCATCTCTCAACGAGAGTTCAGACTGCCCGCTCCAAGACCCCTCCATCTCCGCCCAAATTGAGGAGATTGGACCTCCCACAGCTTTACTCCTGGGCAGGCAGCATGACCGATCTGGATAATACTGTGCTGTTAGAGACTAGCTCCTTCCTTCAGACCTCCGCCCAAGAGAGACTCAGCGCTTTCGGAGAAGTAGGGGAGAAACCTTTCGATGCAGCCTAGCCTCTCTTCATTGGCTTCAGAGAAGAGCCCAAAGAGTCCTTGGGTGTTAGAATTGTGCATCTCTGTGTTATGGGGCTCTGCCTATTTTATGGGCTTTTATGCTTTTTATCTCTTTTCTGTAGGTTGTGGATCTGTCGGCCAGCTCCCATATTGCACTATAAAAGGGGCTTCTCATATTCACTTGTAGTTAGTTCATTCCAAGCACACTGCAACACCTCTTGCTGGCAATTGCCATTGTAAAGCTTCATGCTTTTATAAAAGGTGATCTTGTCCACAAGCACTCTCTCCTTTTCTCCTTCTTCTCTCTCTTGTTTTGTCTACGCTTCCACCTGTGCATACTCCAACATGGTATCAATCGCTTAGGTACCTGGTTGCCTTCTACATAGCGAGTTTGATCCTCCCCCCTTGCTGCGTTTTCTGGACAGTGTCTGCGTTTTCTGGAGATCAAACAGTGGCTGCGTTTTCCTTCTCCCGGAGGCTTCTCACTTCTGCATTTTCCTCTTAAGGCTGCCCTGCTCATGTTTAGTTTCCAAGCATCTATTGCAAGCTTCTGTTGGCTGCGTTTTTTGCTTCTACAAGCATTCACATCAGTTGTGAGATCGAAAGGCTGTTTTTACAGCGTGGACTGCAATGGACGGTGTTTCTTCGCGTGTGGTGCATCCCGACAAGCGGCTCCGACATCTTTGCTTCTCCCCCAGCTTCCCCTCCCTCCGGTGGACTGTTCTGTTGCTGTCCAGCCTCTTTCTCTCTCAGATTAAGAAGGACAAGATCAAGGGCAAGTCTTCATCTCAGAAGAAGGGCAAAGACACGACACACGACAGTGATATAAATACTAACATATCTTGGGCTCCCGGGGTGCTTCCGGTTCCGGGAGGACCAAGATGGTGTACTTTTCTAACATATCTTGGGCTCCCGGGGTGCTTCCGGCTCCGGGAGGACCAAGATGGTGTACTTTTCTAGCATACATGCAGTTTCCCCCATGTGCTTCTAGCTAGAGGAAGCTTGTGGGCAAGAGAGGGGGCTGGTAGGAGCTCCATTTGTTGGTGCTGGGAACTGTAAGTTAGAGTTCCAAGCAGTAATGATTTGGCATGACATGGTCATCTTTGGTATAGCAAAGATTATGGATTGGATCTATTATGAGTTCATTGTTCGAGGCTTTTGGGACACGATGTGTTCACAGTCCATTGTTGGGGATTATGAGCGCGGTGTGTCCAGCAGCTTCATTGCACACTTGTGTGGGGATTCGAAGCCAAGCAAAGTTCCTTGTTCGTGGTGGCATTTTGTTTCGAGGAAACAGGTTGGCGGGTGCTCTCGTCGAGGTGATTCTGGTATCTGTAGTACTGGAGGGTCCATGGTTGCATCTTCATCAGTGTATCTTCTTTAGACTCTTGCATCCTCTGGGCTGCAAAGGGGGATGTTAGAATTGTGCATCTCAGTGTTATGGGACTTTGCCTATTTTATGGGCTTTTATGCTTTTTATCTCTTTTCTGTAGGTCATGGAGGTGTCGGCCAGCTCGCATATTTCACTATAAAAGGGGCTTCTCATATTCACTTGTAGTAAGTTCATTCCAACACAGTGCAACACCTCTTGCTGGCTATTGCCATTGTAAAGCTTCATGCTATTATAAAAGGTGACCTTGTCCACAAGCTCTCTCTCCTTTGCTCCCTCTTCTCTCTGTTGTTTTGTCTACGCTTCCGCCTGTGCATACTCCAACAATGTGGAGTTAGCCCGTTCTTCGCTGGAGAGCCTAGCAGATTGAGTACAGATACCACGCAGGGGAGTCCTTCTGGACCCAACTAGGGGACATGGTCTCCTGTGAGTTTTTTGCCGCCGTAGGACCCCACTTTTGGCGAGAGGGGATTCAAGCTCTTCGCCGACCTGATGGATCTATTGCATCATAGACTCATCAGGTCCAGGAGGTAGCCTCAACCTTTTACAACTCTCTGCTCATTGCTGGCCCAGATTCCCCTCTCAGAGAGGTGGCTTGACAAAGAGTTTGTGGAGCAATGTTCAGCTTTGTGTCTCGTAGCACCTGTGAACACACTTGGTTTCCCCGGTCTTTGACATGGAGCTTGCAGCCGCACTGGAGGCCCTTTGTGCAAGAAGTGCCAAGAGAGGATGGCTTGCCGGTGTCCCTCTTCCTTCGCCATTGGGACTTCATGGGAGTAGGCTTTCGGGCTGCTTTCAACGAGGTTATGTAGGCAGGTTTTCTTCGTGAGCGCATATCCGAGGGTCTGATATGCCTTACCCCGACATCTTCATCTTATGGGAGGCTACAGCCACAACTAGACTTAGGGGGGAAGGATATGCTTCTCGACTTCAAGAAGGCATATAATAGTGTTGATTGTGCCTTTCTGGAGGGAACTATGCTGAGATTTAGATTCTTACCTACTTGGATTGGGGGAGTTGTGTCCCTCTATGTGGGAGCCCACAGCCAGGTGATCCTTTGCTAGGACGGTCGAGGAGAGCGCTTTGCCATCTCCCGCTTGGTGCACTAGGGCTACCCACTTGCACCATTCCTCTTGCTTTTGGTGGATGAGGCCATGTGCTCCTCTCTTTGGGCATAGGATACAAACCTTCAAGGGATGCGCTTGCCCATTCGCACTTTGGAGGAGCTGTTGGATGCAAAGTTTGTAGATGACATTGTTGCCAACCTCATGGGGTCGGAAGGGAACCTCCGCCGCTTTGCAGCAACAGGAGTTCTGCTTGGTTTCAGGGGCGAGCATCAACTGGCACAAGTCATGTGGCTTTTGGGTTAGTAACACTCCCAGCCTGACTTGCCTCCAATTGACGAGTTCAGATGGCTCCCTCACGGCACGACTCTGTGCTATGTTGGATGCCAGGTGCGCATTGATATTTCAGCAAAGTAGTAGATAGCCCCACTCCTCTTGAACATCCAGAGGAAGCTTTTATATTGGAGCTCTGTCGTTTATCACTTGTTGGGCGAGCAGCGGTAGCAAACCGTGTTCTTTTGGCTACCATGTCGTACATCTCGTTGGGCCTTCCATCGTTTTTGCATTAGGTGTTGAGATTTGTGGTGCTATGGAGGGCAAGGCATGAGTAGAGGACCAAGATCAAGAGCATGCGGCCACATCACAAGAGGTGTACCCTCCTCATATAAAAGGGGTCATTTTCAAGCAATGAATATAAGCTACTCTCAAGCCTCTCTATGAGTACAAGTCTCAAATCTTGTAACCTAATTGTGCTTGAGTCAAGCTTAATTAGTTTTGCTCTTCATCATTATGTGTATACTTAGATTGCCCTCACCATAGGACTAGGGTTTCCTAATCAAGGTAAATAGGGTTTAGGTCATGCACACCATAGCCATGCTTGAGGTGCCATGCTCAATTCTTGACATGGAATCAGAGCCTCTCTCTCCTCTTTGAGCTTCTCCAAATCATTATCTCAACTCTCAACTCATTAATTCCCATGTCATTAGTCATAATCTCTAGATTAAGCCCACCTTATCCAAACTTCCCTCTATGGCTAGAATTTCTTGAGCTCACCATTGCTCATTGCCTTCACCATTGACCACCAAAACTTGGAGCATCTCAAGCACATCAAGGTGTCCGTATGCATTGGAGGAATTCCATCGTTTCCCTGAATCAGTCGAATTTGTTGTCGCCTTGCTGCATGTATATTCACCTCATTCATCACGCACACTTCTAATTCTTCTAATTAGTCTTAGGCATAGCTAGAGCATAACACGAGCAAGCTACAGTTCAAGCCCCATCCCAAACAATCCACACTGCATGACCCGAGAAGAGAGAAAAGCCAGTTGTCGATTTGCAGGCGTTTGGTGTGTTTTTGGCGTTGATTGAGCTGATTCTTTTCAGTGTACCTTATCTCCTTATCAAGGGCAACACTCTCATGCAAAAAGCCCCATCAATGTTGCCTTCTCCAAGCTCAATTGAACACTCCAAAATTAGTTGGTGTTAATCAAGGATTAAAGCTTGATTAGTGTCATTAACAATCAATTAACTGTTATAAACAGAAACTTTTGTTACAGATCACAAGTGGGAATATCATTTGACACATGCATTCAAATCACATCATTATTTGTGTTTGCACTTAAAAGTTCATGGCCTTGCCAAATTGTATGCAGTGAGACATTGCCAAACTGAAGCGCAGTGAGCTCAGTTGGTAAGACCTTTGCAAAAATGGCAACAAGCATCACAAATGTGGGAAAGTTCTCTAGGGAAGGATTTCACACTTGGGCCACACAAATGAAGTATTTTCTTATTCACAAAAAGGTATGGAAATTAATTAAGGAAAATGCATTCTCTAATCTGACTCAAGATTGGACTGAAAAAGATGAACAAGCACTGTTATTAATTGGATTGCACTTGGGCACCAATTTCATTCATCATATTGATTTCAAAACCACGGCAAAACAAGCATGGGATGAGCTAAATTTAATATTTGGTTCCAAGGCCAAAAATCAAGAAATTCATTTGAAAATAGAATGTTATGGCTTAGAGATGGAATTTCATAGCCACTAGCACAGTTCATAAACAAAACGAAAAGCATCATGACCCAATTGGATGGCATTGATGCATTGATGCAAAGATAGGTGAAAAGGATGCACTTGCCGTACTTCTAAAAAGCATGCCTGAGGAATATGGTGCACTATTGACCACTCTAAAGAATTTACTTGAACAACATTTGAGGGTTGTATTTCATCCCTACTTGAAGAAGAGAAGTGATTAAAGAATGGAACACAAGGTACCACAAGAAAAGAAGCACTCTACACCACCAAGGGTACAAAAGAATGCTACCACTGTGGAAGAAAAGGACACTTTAAAAGCTAGTGCAGACTCAAACACAAGCCCAAATGTGGACACTGCAACAAACTCAGTCACAAAGAAGAGGAATGCAGACTGAAGAACCAGGAAGCCAACTACGTGGAGTCTTCATCAAGCAAAAAGAAGTTGCTCGACGAGCATCTCTTCTAAAACCAAAGCTACATCGACAAGCCTCACCACCTTAGCCCATGATTGTAAAAGGTCACCAAATGAGTAGACCTAGTCTTTTGTTTTTATCACACCCGACCACCTGAGGGTAGCAACTTATGCACCCAGGGGGGGTGATGATATATTGTAATACCACACTTGATCACCTTGGGTAGCATGTTGCACTAAGGGGGAGTGATGGATCTTTTGTAAATCACATCCAACCACCTTGCAGTAGCCTATACATCATGGCATTAAGGGGGGGGTGTTGAGATTTGTGGTGCCATTGAGGGCAAGGCATGAGTAGAGGACTAGGATCAGAAGCATGCAGCCACATCACAGTTGGACATTATCCCACATGAGCACATCTGTAAGAGGTGTACCCTTTTCATATAAAAGGGGTCATTTTCAAGCTTTGATAATAAGCTGCTTTCGATTCTCTCTATGAGTACAAGTCTCGATCTTGGAACCTAGTTGTGCTTAAGGCAAGCTTAATTAGTTTAGCTCTTCATTATTATGTGTGTACTTAGGTTGCACCCACTGTAGGATTAGGGTCTCTTAATCACGGTAATTAGGGTTTAGGCCATGCACATCATAGCCATGCTCAATTCTTGACTTTGGGCAGGTGAAATATTTGAACTCGAACTTTCTTTGGTCTAGAGGACATGGTCACCTAGCTCAGGCGAAGGTGGCTTGATGTGTATTGATTCAACCTCGGGCTAAGGGTTTTTTGGACTTGATAGATCCTGCGATGGGCAAGCCGATTGTGTGAGGATTGCCTCCCGGGGAAGAACCCTAGAAGGATTTCTTGAGCAACGACATTATATTGCGAATTCCTATCTACGAAGGCCCTTGGACACCGAGCATTCGATGGATATTCTTAGAGCCCCCCTTCGTGATATCAGCATTTGTTTCTAGGATAGGTTAGTGGCAAGCGAGCCAGTCGCTCTGCACCCTCTCTGTGAAACTGAGCTTTGATCTCTGTCATCTCTCTCTGGTATAGGCGTGGTGTCCGAAAGCCAGTGTCCTCTGTCTCCTGCGGGCTCTGAGTGTCTCTGCTCTCTGGAGAGTAATTCCCTACTGTGTAGCGGCTAGGAGTGGGATGGATCTCTGAAAAAATGTAGAAATCTGTCTGTGTCGTCCCCCCACTGGAGCTGTCTGAGCCTGTAATGATGTCTCTCTGTGACGCTGTATGTCTAGAATGAATCTCCCCAGTATGCGCTGGTCTGCTGCCTCAAAGATCTGGGGTAGGGAATGTGGCTCTCTGAATAAAATGGGATCTCTCTCTCTCATGGCTGTATATGCTCTGCATTTGCATACATAATGCTCCTCACTCTCCACCTCCTCTTTGCACAATCTGCATGCCCTCTCCTCTCGGGGGATCCGTGCTGCTCTCCCAGTCTCGATCTCCAATCGATGTGTTGAAACTCTAAGCTGACCAATAGCCACTCGGGAGCCATGTGGAAAAAAGCTCTCCATGTATCCAGGCCTCTCTATAAATCCATCATCAGTGATACTCATGAAGTGATCTCTATAGTATAGCATCTTCGGTGGAAGAGGCTGTGTAGGCGATATCCATGTCTCTCGTGTATAAAGCTACCATAGGTCCTATCTCAATACTCTGCTCCTCTGACTATGAGAGACGGATATGTGGTGCATCCCTGTCATACTGGAATGGTGGTAGATGATCCATGTCTAGGCCATGCTGTGTGAACCAATATGTGACCTGTGCATAACATGATCCTCTGTCTCCTACCTCAGCCAGCTGTCTAGATGCCTCAAAAGCTCTGCATGACAATCTGTTTTATGGCATCTCTCTAAATCTGTCTAGCAGGCATATAGTCTGGAATATGGCCTCTACCATCATAGGAGGCGCAGCAAACTTTGCTCAGATAATGTCATGAGGTACTGACGGTTTGCTGCGTATCATGCGCGCCATCATGAGGGCATGTGGTCTCTCTATCTGTGTCCACCAATGGGTAGCAAGGCCTGGCGCCCATACCGTTGCTCCATACATCAGTGCCGGTGTGACTAATGTGTCTAATAGCCACCCCTTCGTCCGGGGCTCTTGAAAATGCGCCTGGTGGCACTGTCTCTCTAGCATAGCCAATGCTCCATATCCCTGTGTCAATCTAGCTGTGGCTACTGAACCCATGGTGAAGCGCGTGGTTGCTGCAGAGAAGGTAACCCCTAGGTACACGTATGATGTCACCACCTCCACCTGGCGTCCTGCGAGCGTGAATGTCAATTGACTCTTGCCCTGTCTCGATGTATGAAAGACCATAACCTTGGTTTTCCCAAGGTTCACAGTAAGACCCCTCTCTATGTGCAGAAATCATGGAGTGCATGTAGATGTTGCTGTAGACCTCTTGGAGACTGAGACACTAATACAATATCATCAGCATAAAGCATAATATGTATTGAGGTACGTGCTAAATCAACTTCATCTCCGCCTCCCCGTGTAATGAAGTCAGCCATCTCATCAGTGTATAGCCCAAATAGCGTGGGGGAAGTTATGCTGAATTCTGGTCGTGCTGAATTTTGATCTGAGGGTTGCCTTGTCCTTTTTTTTTGGTCGCCTTTCTCTGCCCAGCCAACAGGAGCCAACAGGCTTGTGCTGCTCCCAGCCATTCAGGCGCAGCCTATCAAACAGCGTGTCAGGCGCCTACAGCAGCCAGCTCAGCCAGATAGCGCTGCCCCATCACCCAAGTCAAGGCGTGGAAACAGTCGCAGCAGCCAATGCAGACGGGCGTCAACAGCAGCGCTAATCGTGTAGCGCTGCTAGGCGAGCACAGGCAAAGGCAAGAGCAATTGAGGACTGAATTTCAGTCGCATCTGTTGGGTAGAGTCGTTGCAAAACTATACAGGCTGAATTAAGGCACTCTGTGCTACAGGTCAGTGGGTAGCATAAGGGAAGTGAGAGTTGTGTCTGGTCTATCGGCAAGGAAGCTGAGGTATCTGGCAAGGAGGAGGAGAGATCCCGCTGTGGTGCGTGTACCAGCGCTGCCCAGCTATTCAGGCCCAGCCAGGCGTCGAGCGTGGAGCGAACAGCAGCTAGGCAGGCGAGCGAAGAAGAAGGTGGCGGGCGTTGAATCGGGCGCCGTGCTGGAGCCTTCACGTAACCGGAGGAGTCGAGCGCCGTGCGTCGCCGACTCGTTAGTATTCGAATTTTTTTTTTCACGTACGCTCCGCTCCACGTCACCTTCTCCTTTAGCGTTGAGGCGCCGGGCGTGACTAGGCGAGGAGGAGACAAGGGCTGCCCAGCAGCCACGCTGCCCAACCAGGCAACGCAGAGGGCTGCCCAGCCACCCGCAAGCAAAAGCCCAGTGCGAGCAGAACCCCGGTGCCCGTCAACAGCACATTCAACAGAAGCCCGTGCATCAGCATCAGCATCAATAGCATCACCAAATTCAACTACTTTTTTTTTTGCAACAAAAAATCAGAAATTACAAGGTATCTTGCTTCAATTTTTTTTGGGACTTGCAATTGAGCAGGTACAATCATTAATCGAGCAGGTACAGGTGCCGGATTGCTCAATTTCTGAGCAAAATTGGCAAAATTGGGTGACATTGGTCACAATTAGGATCAATTTGCAAGAAATTGGATGTCGAAATTTGGGGCTTTTGATGTAATTGTGCAATTAAGCACTCATACATGCTGTATGATGTGAGAAATCGCACATTTGGGCAAAATTGCAGCAAATTGCAGTGCAAATCAAGGGGCTTTTGTGCCGATTGGATTGATTTGCATGTAGACAATCGCATTTGATGCTTTGGGCAATGTGTTGATGCCTGTCAAGCACTCAATGTGCCTGTAAATCATCATGTATTGGATGTATATGTGGCCAGGGGGAAGCATCGTGAACACTCTGGATGCGTTCATGTGCGTCAATGTACCATGTATGATCAGAAATTGATCTCAAATCAAGGGGCTTTTCAAGATTTTATGCTTGTTAAGCTTGGCAAAGCAACAGGCAAACCATTTATGCCTTGAATCCTCAGAAATCAGCTTGCAGTCAAGGGGCTTTTGCCCAATTTCTGTTCGGGACTGTTGTATGCAGTGTTCGGGACTGTAAAAGTCTGATTTTCACTCATTTGGACAGCCAGGAGAGCATTTATTGCTACTGTACCTACTGGTACAGATTTGGCACAGCTTTGTGCAAGTTTTGGCATGGCTGTACACTGATTTGAGTGAGCAAAAGGTTCAATTTAAGCTGTTGTACTTGCCGGTACAGGTTTGGTACATCATTTGTGAGCACTTGGTACTGTTGTACAGTACTTTGGAAGGGCAACAGAGCACATTTAAGGTGCTGTCCTAAATCTGCAGCAACCAGATTTTGGTGATTTCATCACATACAGTGGGAGAAAAGTTGCATTTGTGCTTCCGCAGTGGGAGATAAAGCTTGGGAGAACAACTGTGAGCACTTTGTGTGCTTTTGGTGCAGTTTTTGCACATTTTGCAGGGAGTCAGGCATTGACAGGTTGCATATTGCTATGGCAACCACAGGTGAGAGCTCTTCATTGCTTCACATCAAGAAGCTTGAAGGCTCACATAACTATGATATTTGGCAAACCCAGTGCTATAATGTGTTGCTCCAGAAAAAGCAGCACAAGCCTATCAAAGAAAGGGGTGTAATGCCCGCTTCTCTTACTGCGGAAGAGTGGGAAGATATGGATGAGCTGGCAAGATCTACTATCATGTTGTCTGTGTCAGACTCATTACTTTTCAGCATTCGTGAAGAGAAGACAGCTTGGGGAATGTGGCAGAGATTGCAGGACTTGTATGCCCAACAAAGTGCCTCAAGCAAAGTGTATTGGTTGAAGAAACTTAGGTCTTCAGATGAAGGAAGGGGCGTCTATGACAGCCCATCTAAATGAGTTTAATGGTATTGTCAGCCAGGTCATTAATCAAAAGTTGGCAATGGACGATGAGTTCAAAGCCACTTTTCTGTTATGCACTTTGCGAGAGAGTTGGGACACATTCAGGACAGCCACTAGCAATTCGAATGCTATGTTGTCATATGCAGATGTTGAGGGTGCTCTTCTTCAAGAAGAGATGAACAGGAAAAACAACTCTGTTGGAAAGTCCAATGCAATGAATGCACGTGGGAGATCCCAACAAAGGGGAAAAAGCCAAGAACGGGGAAGGAGCAAGTCTCGCTCCAAAAAGGATTTGGAATGCCATTATTGTGGCAAGAAGGGACACATTAAAAAGCAATGCTACAGATGGAAAAATGATCAAAAGGAAAAGGGAAAAGGCAAAGACAAAGAGAAAGATGAAGCCAAAGATGTAAAGCCAAAGGACAAAAGTGGAGTCAAGATTGAAGAAATCAATGTGTCACATGCAGGTGACAGTGAGGATGAGGTCCTATTTACGTCTTCACTTGATGCCCATTCACTTCTTACAGGTGGTCATGGTATGCACTCATGGATCATTGATTCAGGTGCCTCCTTTCATGTCACAGGTTGCAGAGACTTGTTTGTCAGGTATACTGCTGGCAATGAAGGAGTGGTTTATTTGGGTGATAACCATGCATGCAAGATTCTTGGCAGAGGTGATGTGAGGCTTGTGTTTTCAGATGGCTCACAGCTTATGCTCCATGATGTCAGGCATGTGCCTGAGATCAAGAAGAACCTGCTTTCTACTGGACAGCTTGATGATGCTGGTTATGTTACCACATTTGGTCGTGGAAAGTGGAAAATTAGTAAGGGCTCACTGGTTGTTGCCAGAGGCTCTAAGGTGGACACTCTTTACTTCATGCATGCAGGTGTTTGTCACCATGCTAATGTAAATGCAACCGAGCTGCCGGAAATTTCTATGTGGCATAGCCGGTTGGGACACATGAGTGTCTAGGGAATGGAGCAATTGTCTCGTTTGGGTTACTTGCCTTCTCTAAAGTTTTCAAGTTTTCAGCTTTGTGAGCATTGTATTTATGGCAGGCAACTCCAGTGCCCCCACAAGAAAGCTCTTGGACAGAGAAATGCTCAGTTAGAGCTTGTGCATACAGATGTATGTGAGATGCCTCAGCTTTCTTTGGGAGGGGCAAAATACTTTGTGTCTTTTATTGATGATGCCACACGCAAGGTGTGGGTTTATCCTCTTCGTTGGAAGAGTGATACATTCTGAGTGTTTCAGAAGTTTGTTGCTCTTGTTGAAAATCAAACTGGCAAAACACTGAAGGCTTTGCGTTCCGACAATGGTGGAGAGTATATGTCCAAACAGTTTCAGGACTTTTGTGATGCTAAAGGCATCAAGAGGGAGCTCTCTACTCCTTATGATCCTCCACAAAACGGGAGAGCAGAGAGGATGAACAGGACCATTCAGGAGAAGGTCCGTTCTATGTTGTCACATGCTGCGTTACCTCATGGTTTTTGGGCTGAAGCTGTTATGATAGCCGTTCACCTTATAAACAGGTCACCTAACACGAGGCTTGGTGGGAAAGTGCCAGAGGAAGTATGGACAGGGAAGCCTCCGTTATACAAGCACTTGAGAGTGTTTGGTTGCGTTGCGTACGTGCACATACGGAGGGAAATGCGCACCAAACTTGATCCTAAGTCTCACAAATGCATATTCCTAGGATATGGTGACAAAGGTGAAATGGGGTATAGACTTTGGGATCCCGTGAATAGAAAGATTATACGCAGCAATGATGTCATTTTTGATGAAACATGCATGTATAAGTAGCCTGCAAGGTAACAGCAGCCTGGCAGAGTCATCTTTGATGATGATGGACATCATGGACAACAACCAAGGGCTGTAAATCAGCCATTACAGCAGCAAAACCAGCCCTTAAATGGTGCTGAAAATGGTCCAAATGGACAGCCAGAGATGGCAGAAGATATCCCTATGGATATACCACAGTTAGAGGAGATACCGGGCATGATTTTTCAGCCTTATGGCATAGAACAGGAGCCACCAATAGGTGATATGCAGGCTGGACAGCAACCTGCAAATGATGGTCATTGGGTACGGAGGTCCACAAGACCCTCCAAAGCCCCTGACAGGTTTGTTCCAGGGGTTGACTACTTGATGCTCACTGACTGTGGGGAGCCCTCATGTTACAAGGAGGCTTTACAAAGGGCAGACAAGGCTCTTTGGAAGCGTGCCATGAAGTCAGAGATGGATTCTCTGCACAAAAATGGAACATGGAAGTTGGTGCATTTGCCTGCAGGCAAGAAGGTTTTGCCATGCAAATGGGTTTACAGGCTCAAAGTTGCACCAGATGCAAAGCCAAGATACAACGCCAGGTTAGTGGCTAAGGGCTTCAAGCAGGAATATGGTGTGGACTTTGAGGAGATCTTCTCTCCAGTGGTCAAAATGACCACACTTAGAGCTGTGTTAGCTTTGGTTGCACATGATGATCTGGACTTGATTCAGATGGATGTGAAGACTGCTTTTCTTCACGGTGATCTCCATGAGGAGATATATATGCAACAGCTAGAGGGTTATGCAGTTTCAGGAGAAGTGACATAGATCTCTGCTTGTACACCAAGAAAGCTTTGGATGGCAGTCTATTGATCCTCATCTTGTATGTTGATGATATGTTGATTGCCGGGAAATCTCGTAAGGAGATGGATGCCTTGAAGCAGAGGCTGCATCAAACCTTTGATATGAAGGATTTGGGTGATGCAAATCACATTTTGGGTATGCGGATACTTCGGGACAGAAATCAGCATGTGTTGTATTTGTCTCGAAAGGAATACATTGGCAAAGTTTTGCAGAGGTTCAATATGGAAGGGGGGAAGAAGACTAGTACTCCTTTGCCTCCATATGTGAAACTCAGTGCTATGGACAGCCCACAGTCAGATAGTGACAGGGCTGATATGGCCAAGATTCCGTATGCTTCAGCTTGTGGTAGTCTCATGTATGCCATGGTTGCTACTAGGCCGGACATTGCATTTGCAGTGGGAGTGGTTACTAGATACATGGCCAAACCTGGCAAGAAGCATTGGGAAGCAGTGAAAGGTGTCATGAGATACCTGAAGGGCACACAGGATATGTGCATTTGCTTTGGCAAACAGGATGCATTAGTGCATGGCTACACGGATTCGGATTATGCCGGTCATCCAGATAACCGGAAGTCTACTACCGGTTATGTGTTTACATTCACAGGAGGTGCTGTGTCATGGATATCCAGGATGCAGAAGTGCACTGGCTTATACTACAGACGCCGAGTATATTGCAGCCACAGAGGCTTGCAAGGAGGCATTATGGCTATCTCGGTTAGTGGTTGATTTGGGTTATACAGGGGATATTCCATTGTTGCATTGTGACAGTCAGAGTGGCATCCAGTTGGCAAAGAACCCTGTCTTTCATGCAAAGACGAAGCATGTGGATGTGAAGTATCACTTCATCAGAGAGGTGATAGAGAACAAGCAAATTCAGCTTGTTAAGATTCATACGGATGACAACCCGGCTGATCTGTTGACAAAGAGTTTGCCTCCGGAGCGGTTTGCTCATTGCAGACACTTGATGGGCATTGGATGAGGCCAGTTTCAGCCTTGATATGGCCTTGTATATTATCATGTACATGCTGATTTTTTCTTTTCCTTCATTTAAGGGCACTTTGCCTTTAAGTGGGAGGTTGTTGGGGTAAAGGCATAATGTCCACCCTTATTATAGTGTGTACAAGCCCATAAGTTATAGTACATAGTACACTTAGTACATTAAATGTACTAAGTGCACTATGTGTACTAGTGCAATATACTTGTGTGATAGGGGAGTCACACACTTATCTTCATGAGTTGACTTATCCCCACAACTCTCTCTCTCTCTCTCTCTCTCTCTCTCCCTTGTTTTCTCTGTGTATGTCTCCCACATGAATCTCTAACCCTAATCTCTTCTCCCATTCACGCGGCCCGTCCATGCTGTAGGCGGCGGATAGCTTTCTTTACCATCAAGTGGGTAAAGAAGCTAGCTGTGGTAGGTCTAGGCTGAGGTATAGGTGGCTGCTGGGGGCGTGGCATAGGCCCTCTGCATATGTGTGCCATGTGTGGGTCTGCAATAGGTGTCGGTGTCCGGGGCTCTCTGAAGTGCCGCCATGAGATAGGGCTATCTCTACTCATGAAGAAATGGAAGATCTCTAGCTCCTGTATCTCTGCGAAGGCCCACATTTTGCGGCGAGTAAGTCTCCTTATCTCTCTCCTCCGACTCATGCTCTGTGATGGCTCCCAAGGCTCTCTGTATGCAGAGCCGTGAGTGTAGGGCTTTGCACTCGTCATCATACCATCTGTTCTGGGGCATATTCCCAGATCTCGCAGGCTCTCCTGAGTGGACTCGATGTGGGAAGCTCTGTAATGCAGCCGTGTGTAGGAGTGATGCCAGCTGGGCTGTAATGGTATCCATTGGTGCCAGGGGATCCATGAGTAGGAGCCCATCCTCTACTCTGCCAATGTATATGTCTGCCATCTCATGTGTGAAGTAGATGGTAGTGTGTGGCATCGGTATGTGGGGGGTTGGCGATACTGGTGATCCGGCTAGTGAAAATGCCAAGTATGTATGATCTGCCCCAATAGGATGAGGTGGAATGGAGAATGAGGTGACAAGCTGTGATGCCTCCAAAGACCCCATAATTTAGTCTACCACCGTGCCTCCGGCCCTCATGTGGGAAGCACGTCAGCCCTCTTGATCCCGGTCACTGTAGCATCCCGTTATAAATAACGAGACGATGCCTGGCTCCCAACTCTAGTAAGTGGTCCCCATAATGTCATTTTTTTGGTCCAGTGTCCTCTGATGCCCGACTAGCCCCTATCTCGTCTGGATCCATTGGGTGGAGGATCTCCATGTCATCATAGTCATACACCTCACACTGTCTGCTTTGTGTGTGGGCATTGAAGTCACCCGTAAGAAATATTTCCCCTAGCGTAGAATAATGCATAATCTCCTCTGACAGACAAGTGTATGGCGAGGCTCCTGTCTCCTCTTCCTGTGGCATGTCCTCTGTAACGATATAGGAGGATCCTGATGGAGGAAAGTAACATAGGGCTATGTATATAACCCTGTCTTGTGAGAGCTGTATGCTGATCCACATGTATCTGGCCCTTGGATCCTGTGCTACCACTCTCAGTCTCCCCTGTAGCTCCCGTCTAAATAGAACTGCTACTCCCGCCGACCCTCTCGAGGTACCTTGGCGTGTGGTCCTCCTGTATGTTGACTCCCACAGGAATTCCTCTATTCGAGATAGCCCTCTCTCTGGGCTCTGATGTGTCTCTGGCAGAAGTATGATGTCTCTCCCACCATAACATGCTCCACTCGTCCAGGGTGCACCCATAGTGAACCATTATAGTTCCATATTGCCATGTGTATCTCTCATGGTGGCCTGGTCTGTGTCCCATAGGCCCCAAACCGCTAATCCATGGGCCGGCCATCAATGATGACCCGACCATCTCGATAGAAGGCCTTCTTGCCTTCTCTCCTCGCGTGTAAGACTCGTGGCATGCAAGCTCTCCTATGCTCTAGTTGCATCCTCCTGAGATCATCATCCAAGAAATTAGGAGCTCCTTCTAAGCCTCGTAGTATGACCCTCTTCCTCATGAAGGTGACCCTCTCCGTCTCTCCTGCAAACTATAGGATGAGTGCTCGTTTGCGTGTTGAGTCTTTCCCGACTCTCCATGCTTTGGTGAAGGGGAGAGGGTCCTCTTCCTTGTAGCCTAGCTTCATGCATAGAAGCTGTCCATCTTTCTCGGGAGTGGAGTTGGGTGTCTCGGCTATACTTGTGACTCGAATGTTGAGGCGGCGGGCATGCCTCATCTTCTCCTCCTCAATGGTGGTGTGAATGATTTGATGTTCTTCCCTTTGAGTCTCCTCCCTCACTTAGAGAGAGAGAGAGAGAGAGAGAGAGAGAGAGAGAGAGAGAGAGAGAGAGAGAGAGAGAGAGAGAGAGAGAGATTAACGTCTACGAGAGGCCAAAGTCGGCCTATGAGACAAAAAATAATACAACTGTGTTCTTCCGGTCATCGGAAGAAAAGAAAAAGAAAGAAAAGGAAAAGAAAGAAAAGAAAAAGTGTGCATGTGTCTGGATACAACTGTGAATCATCATGGATCGGTGGAGCCCATATACAAACAATATAAAGGGGGGTGGGGATGTGATTGATGGAGCATTACTGCTAGAGGCTCAGTATGCAACCTATACGCGTAGGGTATACAAGAATGCAATGCAGATTTGTCTAGCTCCAACCAGTACCATAATGGGGGTGTAATATGTGATACATAGGCGATGGCGAGGCAAAAATACCTCGGAGCATGATCTCCGGGTGTGAGTGTAAGTGAGCTAGCCGCTCGTGGATATGGTGCTGATGTCGAGCCCGTATCTCTGTGATCTCCCTTTGATGTAGTCTGGGAGTCTGGTAGCTTGGTGCTCAAGGTCTCCGTCTGGCTCGGAGGTCCGCAGCGCGCTGAAGTGTAACCCCTTCCTGTGACATGGTAGGCACTGGGATAGATCTCTGGACGAAATCAGTGAGGTAGAGCTGTCGCCCACCTCTCCCTGAGGTATGAGTCTGTAACAATGTCTCTCTATGGCGTTGTGTCTCTAGCCAAATCTGTGCTAATCTGCGGACTCCATGATCTGGCGAAGTGAGGGATGTCCACTGAAGATGGTGGTGTATCTCTCTCTAATGACACTATATGCTCTACATCTGCATACATAATGCTCCTCACTCTCAACCTCCTCCTAGCATAGTCTGCATATCCTCGCTGTTCTCTGGGGATCCGTGCTGCCCTACCTGCCTCAATCTCAAGGTGGTGTGATGACACTCTGAGTGGCCAATCGCCACTCGAGCACTATGAGTTATGTACACATCCATATACCCGGGTTGTTGAATAATTCCATCCGTTGGTGTGATGACACTCTGAACTAACCAAATCTGCGTTGGTCTGCGGATTCCATGATCTGGCGGAGTGAGGGATGTCCACTGAAGATGGTGGTGTATCTCTCTCTAATGTCACTATTTGCTCCGCACCTGCATACATAATGCTCCTCACTCTCAACCTCCTCCTGGCATAGTCTGCATATCCTCTTTGCTCTAGGGATCCGTGCTGCCCTACGTGCCTCAAATCTCAAGCTGGTGTGATGACACTCTGAGCTGGCCAATCGCCACTCGGGCACTCTGAGGCATGTATACATCCATATATCCAGGTCGCTGAATGAATCCATCTGCTGAGATACGCATAAACTAATCTCTGTAGTATAGCATCTTTGGCCGTAAAGGCTGGCTGGGTGTATTCCAAGTCTCCTGAGCATATTGCTGCCGAAGGACTCTGTTCCTCTCACTGCGAGAGAGCTGGATGTGTGGTGCATGTATATCATACTGGAAAGGTGGCAGGTGATCTATGTTGAGACCATGCTAAGTGAGCCACTGTATCATTTGTGAGTACCATGATCTCCTATCTCCACTCTCTGTGAGTTGCCTGGATGCCTCAAAAGCTGTATGTGAGAGTCGATCTGAGATTCTGATGGCATATATTTGTATATATCCCAGTACTGTGCCGCCTCATATGCACGCCTCTTACTGTGTGTGAGGGTCCTTATCTGTCGGCTCGCCTGTCTGTGTAATGGTCCCTAGTGCTCTCTGGGCACGGAGGTGTCTGTATAGCTCTGTGCACTCATCATCATACCACCATTTCTGGGGCATGCTGCCAGATCTATCTGTGTGTGCAATGTGTGTATGATGGGGGAAGCTGCGGCGGGTGGCAGCCGTATATGTAGAGATGACATCTGAGTGGTGAGTGTGTCTAGAGGTGACAGGGGATCCATCTGGAGTAGCCCGTCATATACATGATGCTCATATATGTCTGCCAGGTCATGGGTGAAGTAGAAAGTTGTATGCGATGCTTGTGTGGACTGTATGGGTGCTGGTGTGGAGCTCGCCAGTGATAGCAAGAGGTACATGTGATCCGCACCGATAGGACAGGGGGGGATGGTGAAAGATGTCACTCCTTGTGTGGTCTCCTTGGACCCCATGATGTAGTCCACTATGCTACCTCCCCATGACCGTGGAAAGCATGTCAGTGCTCGTCAATCCTGTCACTGTCTCATCCCGTTATAAATAACGAGATGGTGTCGGGCTCCCAACTCAAGTAAGTGATGACCATATCTGGTGTTATCCGGCCCCATGTCCTCTGACAGCCTGCAAGCTCCCGTGTCCTCCACCTCTAGTGTGTGCATCACGTGGGGGTGCTCGAAATCATAAATGTCGCACTGTCGGCTCTGTGTCCGTGCATTGGAGTCCCCCATAAGGACTTCGCCCAAGTTGGAGTAGTGTATGATCTCATCTGAAAGGGTTGCATATGGTGACTCTCACAATGGCCCTGTGTCCTCCTCCTCTCTACTCTCCTCCTGCTGTCATGGCATATCTCGATCCTCTACTAGGAGAGAAGTAGCATAGAGCAATGTATAACACCTTGTCTGCCGAGAGCTGCAGTCTGATCCACATGTATCTAGCCTCCTGGTCACGTGCTACCACTCGTAGGGGCTCATGTAGCTGTCGCCTGAAGAGTATCGCTATACCTCCAGATCCTCTCGATGTGCTCTTTCGTGTGGTCCCCCTGTGTGTAGACTCCCACTGATAACCCTCTACTTTGGGTAGCCCCCTCTTTGGGCTCTGGTGTGTCTCTGTAAGTAGTATGATGTCCCGTCCCTCCATGACCTCCTCCATCCTCCCAGGATGTGTCCAAAGTGCTGCATTGCAGTTCCAAATTGCTATATGTATCTGTGAATTTGGATCCTCCATAGCCGATGTCCCATAGGCCGCCTGGCGCTAATCGGTGGCCTTGCCATCGATAATGACACGACCATCGCGATAGAATGCTCTCTTGCCCTCTTTCCTGGCCTGTAGGACTCTCGGCATGCATGTTTTCGTGTGTTCTATCTGCATCTTCGTAAGGTCATCATCCAAATAGATGGGATCTCCTTGTAATCCTCGTAGAATCACCCTCTTCCTCATGAAGGTGGCCCTCTCCGTCTCTCCTGCAAACTGTAGGTTTGGTGAAGGAGAGAGGGTCCTCTTCCCTGTAGCCGAGCTTCGTGCATAGAAGCTGTCCATCTTTCTCGGGAGTGGAGTCGGGTGTCTCGGCTATACCTGTGACTCGAATGTTGAGGCGGCGGGCCTGCTTCATCTTCTCCTCTTCAATGGTGGTGTGAATCATTTGGTGTTCTTCCCTTTGAGTCTCCTCCCTCACCTCTTTACGGATGTTCTTCTTCACCACTTCAACCCATCTTGTTTGCTTGGCTTCAAGTTTCCCCTCCATGTCCTTTGTGATCTCCTTGGAGATCTCTTCTTTGATGGTTGTGAGAGTGTTGCCATTGAGAGAAAGAAAGAAAGAAAGAAAGATTTTATTAACGTCTTCCAAAAGACCGAACTCGGCCTATGAGACAAATCGGAGTACCTGTATGGGGTATCCTCTGTCATCCCAACAAAATGAAAAAGTACTCAACAAAAAAAAAAGCTGAATCTGGGTGTGCAGGGGATGGAGCTCTACTACTAGGAGAATGCAAAGCTATATGCATGGAGTATACAATCATGATATGCAACCTAGCTAGCTCCATCCTGTACCATACTGGGGGTATAAAATGGTATACATCAGTGAAGGGGGTGTCCACAGCTCCCTGAAGAACATGCCTGGGTGAGAGAGAGATATATATTAAGCGTCTACTAAAGACCCAATGGGCCCAGGAGACCAAAGTGATACAATAATGTCCATGGCATATATCATCATGGAATGGAAAATAAAATAGAAAGAAAACATAAACATAGCTATCTCATTGGGGTGATATAAAACTGTCCATGGAAACTCATCATGGAATACTAAGAGCATAGAAACATGAGAGCAACATCAGCTCCGAGTAGATGGTATAGCACTCTCCAAAATATCAAGTATGGGGCTAATGAGTATGGCCGAGAGGTCTCCCTTAGCTATGTCATGTGGAAAGGTAGATCGATGGCTGTGGAGCATGTCTTGGATCTGGAGCTGATGAGGTGATCGTGGCTTGCGAGAGAGAAGAAAGAAAGAAAGCTGTATTAATGTCTACTAGAGGCCGAACTCGACCTATGAGACAATCAATGTACAATTGTCAATGTCTTCTGGATGTCTAGAAAAAAAAGGACAAAATGAACATGAAATAAAGTACGAAAGTATTGAGCTAGCAGAAATGAAATGTTATATTAACGTCTTCAAAAGGCCAAAGTGACCTATGAGACCAAAGTTACAACCATGTGACATCTGATACACTGTCTGGAAAAGAAAAGAGATACCCCCACAATACATCAATAGGGGGGAAACTAATGCTACTAGTCAAAATGTGGGGGGGGGGGGGGGGGGGGGGGGGGGGTACATGAGTACATGGATACTTGAATACATGAATATGGGGGAGTACAAAAGTGACAATGAGTACAACAGTATATGGTTGGAGTCGTAATCATCCTAGGAGCTCTAGCATGGGTCTCTGCCGGATGGCCTGGATATCTGCCATAGTGAGATGCTTGGTCGGACGAGCCCGATGCCTCGCGATGATGCTCTGAATCCTCCGGTGTAGGCACTATCTCCGATGTGAGGATCCGCGAACCCTCGGGCGTCTAGATCTGCCCAACTGGATAGCTCTCTCAACTAGAGTCCCACGGGGTGCCCACTGCTGGGCAGTCGGCTGTGTGTCCCCCCGGGTAGTCCCTCTAAAGAAGTCAGTAATCTGTCTCTGTGTGGACTCCCTGCCAGTCGGGCGTCTGCTCCTAATAATGGACTCTCTTAGCCTGTGGATCTCCAGGAGATAAAAACCCAAGCATCGATGATCACAATAGTCCATGACTCTAGCCAGTGGTCCAAATCCCTCTCTAAAAATGCTATGGTAGCGCCCTCGAATGTCATAATATGCTGTGCAGCGACAGATGCAGTGCTCCTCCGTCTCTGGCTCTATCCAACAAATCTGACAAATCCTCTAACCTGGAGGTATGCCTCTAAATCTGCCTGTCTCTATCTCTACTTGATGTGAACAGGTGCGGATCTGCCCAATGGCGCACCTCAATCCATGAGACAGATGGGTATCCATGTAGCTCGGTCTAAGTATAAAGCCATCCTCAGTGGTGTGGAGAAGATGGTCTCTATAGAAAGCCATCTTCGTCACCAACTCCTGTGAGGGCTCTAGCCATGTCCTCCTAGTGTCCAACTGAATGAGGTCCTGTCTGATGACTCTACTAATCTCAGAATGTGTCAAGGTGAGAGAGGGTGCCTCCAGAGAGTACTGGAAGGGTGGAAGTTTGTCTAAACTGAACCCGTGGAGGTCAAACCAGGATGCTATCTACGCATACCAACATGAAGTGTCTCCCTCCATGGCTAGCTGATGAGAGGACTCTAAAGCAAGTCGTGCATAGAGAGAGAGAGAGAGAGAGAGAGAGAGAGAGAGAGAGAGAGAGAGAGAGAGAGAGAGAGAGAGAGAGAGATGATGATGATGAGATGAAATGATATGATATATTAACGTCACTAAGAGGCCATAGTGGCCTATGAGACCAAACCTGAGAGTACATTTGAAGTTGGTGTCTCATCAAAGAGAACAACTAAATGAGACTTAAAAGTACAATAAACTGATTGTCCTACAGTTATAAGAACACAACTGTAAGACTCCGAGATGATACTGAGTAGAAAATACTAAAAAATGTACATCAGGTAGATCCATGTATGCTGATCAGTTGAAGTGTTGCCCTCTCCTTAGATCAAGTATCTCCGCCATGGGGTTGTCTAGAATGGAGAGGTCGTAGAAGCGAGGTAGGCGCCTCCGATGCCGAGCAATAATGGCTGTGATCTGGCGATGGTGAGGATGTTGTGGTCAAGATCCTGGTGGGCGTGGCCAACGAGCACGACATAAGATAACTACTCTATCAGTGGTGACTCCCTGGGAGCATGGTCGGTGCCCTGATGGCCCAATGGAGGAGGTATCAGAAGGTGTGTGGGCTGGGTTGCTGGTTGTGGTGCTGAAGAAATCTGTCAAGGTCCTCTGTCTAGGTACATCATGGCTCGGCCTCCTGTCTGCCAAGAGGGTCTCTCTGTGTCTCCTGAGCTCAAGTAGAAACAATCCAAGGCATCTCTGATCCTCAAACTCCATGACCCTGCGTAACGGCCCAAAACCCTCTCGGAAGAGGCAGTGATATCTCCCTCGAATCTCATAATAGACTTTACATCGGCAAATGTAGTGTTCCTCTGTCTCTACCTCCTAGTAGCATAGCTGACAAATGCGGTCATCCATGATCTGTTGCACATATCGCCCTGTCTCAATCCGCAGTTGGTGTGATGAGGTCCGGATCTGTCCAATGGCACAACGTATCCCATGTGATAGGTGTACATCCACGTACGCCGGGCGGGTGATAAAATCAACCGGTGAGAGGTGTAGAAAATGGCTCTTGTAATGAGCCATTTTCGTGCCCAAGGGCTCATGGGGGCTAGTCCATGTCCTCTCTGTCTCCACTCTGATGATATCCATCTTGATCACGCGGTTTTGCTCCGAGCGGGTAAGATCCAAAAATGGACAATCCAGACTGTAGTGAAAGGGTGGTAGTGCCTCTATCCGCAAACCATGTAGGTCAAACCATGTTCTCATCTGAGCATACCAACAATGAGTATCTCTATCCTCTGCTAACTGTATGGATGAGGTCAATGCCAATCGGGAGTACCTCTGCTGAGGGAGCTTCCATAGCCGTTGTAAAAAGGTAACTGCCTGGAATAGGGCCTCGGTTACTACTGGTGGGGCACCCAGCTCAGCCCGAACAATCTCGTGTGGTACTGATGATTTGCTCCGAATCATGCAGGCAATCATCATGATCAGTGGTCTCTCCATCGTACTGAAGGGTCGGTGTGACAAGCATATCAAATAGCCACAATTTGGTGCGTGGCTCTTGAAACTGTATGTGTGCACACTGCCTCTCAAGTGCCCCGAAGACTGCATGCCCTCGAGCTAATCTAGGTGCGGCTGCCTCCTTCAGGGAGAAACGCGGTCCTGTGAAAGTAACTCCCAAGTAGACATATGACCTGACATACTCTACCGGCTTCCCTCGGAGAGACCCTTGGCCTCGAACCCTCATTTCTGCCTTCCCTTAGGACACATGATTGGCAGCCGATCTGTCTTGGGGCTAGCTCTAGCTCTGGGCACCTGGCAAAGCTACTGTCGACTCACGGAGCTGACACAATAGGGGAGGAGCCTCCACTATGATCCCTGACATTGACTCTGCTTATCCACCTGATTAGCTTCTCCCTCACAAGAGGACCCCCCGACATCCCATGAGTGGTTGCTTTCACCTGCACTGGAGCTCGCTTAGTGGTTTTTGGTTATTCACATGGCCACCTCATCAGCATTCATGAGGTCAGACCGGGTGGCCTCGTCACAACGTCCCAGTGGCAGCTCGGTGATGCCCTCCCATCCCCTCCTTAGTGGGTCGGCGTGGTGGGCCGCAAGGGGTAGAAGTGGGCCACAGATCCCCCCTCCCTTCCTCTTGAGGTCAGAGGGGTCGCATCGTGGCACTTTTGGCTCTGGGAGAACAGCTTGTTGGCATTGCTTTGGGAGAACAGCTTGTTGGCTCACGCACAGTGGGATCCCATAGAGTGGCAACGGAGAGACCCTTTGATTTAGGATCTCAAGGAGGCCATTCCATTCCTTGGGTACTCTGCCCAGGTTGGTCGTGTCGGATCCTCCTCGAGGTCACAGATGGCACCCTGGCAGTGCAGCAGCATTGGCAGGCCCACAAAGTCTCGGCTTCTTCATCATGAATTCTTGGGTAGACTCTGGAGCAGCTTCCGTCCCCGAAAGATCTTCTTTAACAGAGCTATCGTAGAGGGGTTCCCACCCACATGGACTTTACACACTATTGCCCCCATGCATAAGGCTGGTGACCCTATGGATCCGGGTAACTACAGGACTAGGATGGCAGGCCACACACATTGGCCAAACTTTATGGGTCGGTCATTGAGCATGAGCTCAGTAAATTGGCAGAGATCTCTGGATTCAGAGCTACTGGGCAGGCTGGTTTCCGCCGAAACCACTCCACTCTTGATCATATCTTCACACTCAGGAGCCTCATAGAGGAGGCGAAGGCACAGAGGCGTAGATTATATTGCTGTTTTGTGGATTTCCGCAAGGCATTTGACACTGTGCCTCGCGACAGACTTATGCAGAGATTGCAGACACTTGGGGTACCATCAGAGATGATATGGGGGATTATTGCTTTGTATGAGAGAGTTGTGGGTCGTGTGCGATGTCCGGGATGATTATCACAGGAGCTTGCTAGCACTATTGGGGTTAAGCAAGGATGTCCATTATCTCCCACTCTGTTTGGATTATACATTGATGTGCTAGCAGATTTTGTAGGCAGAAGGGGGGGCAGTGGATCATCTTTGGCAGATTTATATGTAGCTTTGATGCTTTATGCAGACGATGTAGTACTTGTCTTAGATACACAGCAGGGCTTACAGCGGCACGTGGATGCCTTGGGAGAGTTTTGTAATCAGAGGGGCCCGACGGTCAATCTTGGTAAAACCAAGGTTATGATTTTCAATACCACGAAGCACGGGCGAGAGACCACCCACATCATATACCAGGGCAGATGTGTGGAAGTAGTGACTTCATATGTATATTTGGGTGTCACCTTTACTAGCCTAGCAGCGGGGAGGTTCTCCATGAGACGGGCAGTTCAGGACAGGGTAGCCAGAGGGTATGCAGCTTTAGCTTTACTTGAGAGGCGATCTAGCACAGATTGGGAGATATCTTGCCCCTAACCCGATGTATGACATCCTACACCCAGTCAATGCACCGGTTGGAGCTAGTTACTGTATTGGATGTATTTACCCCCCCCTCCCTCTCACCCACCCCACAGTAGTTAACCAGAGCCCTGTATGTGATTTATCTCCACATTATAGAGTACTTTGTACTTTTTTTTTCTTTTGTATCCATTTGATGTCCATTGAGAACATGATGATGATGTACAGAGGTGTTGTCTCATAGGCCGTTTTTTGGCTTTAGAAGACGTTAATAAAATCTTTCTTTCTTTCTTTCTCTGGCTCTTAACCCATCAGAGCTTAGCTGTGGGCACGTGGTTGGCGATCCTTGATTAGTTCGCCTGGTTTGGCCGTGTTGGATCCTCCTCGAGACCACAGATGGCACCCTGGCAGTGCAACAGCATTGGCAGGCCTACAAAGTCCTGGCTTCTTCATCATGGTTTTTTGGCAGAGACTCTGGAGCAGCTTCCATCCCCGGAAGATCTCCTTCTTTCTGTAGCTCTTAGCCCATCAGAGCTTAGCTGTGGGCATGTGGTTGGTGTTCACTAGCAGACCAACGAGCTGTTGCCATTGCCCCCCAAGCACTGCAAGAATGGCAGCGCATCCTCCGCCTATTTTCTTCTGATCTGAGCACCACTCACATCATCACATGGGGGCTGTAGCTTGGGTTATAGAGGCGAGCAAGGCCCTACTTTACGAGGATGATGGACGAGACCTCACATTGAGACTCACCCACATGCGCATGTCTGTGATGACTGTAGTGGCAGTTCCGATATGGCCCTGGACTCCACAGTAACACACTAGCTCACAATGGGAGATCATCAGTAGCATAGCAGCTTGGCACATTTGGCATCCCCTGGTGCAGTGAGGCCATCGATGGTTTGATCACCCTCCCAGCTGAGGTCATCTGTGGACCTCGTACACACCCTCCAGGGACGTTTTGAGGTGACCGGTGATTCGGAGTGCATGCAGAGCAGTGGCGTGAGGCTTTCTTCTGTGCCTGGACCCCAGAACCTTCCTATCCAGGGGATACAGTGAGTTTCTTGGCACTATGGACCCCTCCGACAGAGCGGCCAGCTGACGAGCCCCCCCCCCCCCCCCCCCCCCCCCCCCCCCCCCCTTTTCTTCCTTATCTCATATGTATATTTGAACTGCTTTTTGGCAGTGTTGTATTTAGCCAAACGGCTGGTTTTTTCTCTATAACTAATAGAAGGATCTTTCTTTGGAAAAAAATCTAGAGCGCCTGCCACTTTATCAAGGGTTTGAAATTTGTAGATAGCAGCAGTATGCAGGTAACAATAATAAAGTGTTCACTTTATCAGGCTTATAGGTTCATCTTAAGCACCTTACCAAGTTTAAGGTTGTCTTTGTTGGCAGCAAAAACAAAATTTGAAGCAAAGTTTGTAAACTTCTACTCTCTGAATTCTCTCCTTAGGGTCCTCCAACAGAAAGAAAGAAGAGCTATTACATAGAGCCCCATGATTCAATGCTGCAGTTCGAAGGATATTCAACTTTTCCATATAAGTTTGAACTTTGTGTAATTGTAGATTGAACAATCATCATCAGAAGATGAGGTATTGTGAGTCTTTAAGTAGCATTGTGAGGAATTGATACTTTGTTGCTGCAATGTCTGCTTTTACTGTTCGGAAGAAGCCTGAAGGTAACCTCAGTGAGGGCTTTCCTTAATTAAGTGGTGCAACCAAGAGAATTTAGCTGCAAGTGGTAAGAAAGTAATCCAATCTCCTGCTTGCATTGAAGCCAGGCTGGCCAGTCTCGTGTGTTGGTGTCTGTGAGGTTGAAGCTGTTAAAGTCCATATGTTGACTGCTGCCCTTCAAGTATACCCTAAAGTAACACATTGAAGAGGACACTTGCGAATGGCAAGATGCAGATGACCGCTTTGCCTTTAGAACATGGCAATGGCCAGGATGTTATCCTTTTTTGCATGTTGGTTGGTCAATCGTGTTTAAGGGTTTTCAGTTTTGAGACCATATCTGAGTCTTTGGTTGTGATGCAGATTTCTTGAGCACCTTCTGGACAAGTGTATGGAGTCTGTACCTTCATTGTCTCTCCCGCTACTGCATTCAGAAATAGAGGCAGGAAACAAACTTGTCTGCAGGCAAAATCCCCTGAAAGCAGCAGGAGCAGCTAAGAGGGGCAGGAAAAGGAAGACTGTGGATGGTGAAGAGTCTCAGAATGCAGCTGCTAGTCAAGCTGACAGGAACAACTCTTCAGGTCAGCAGGGGCAAACAGAAGCAAACCAAACTCCCTGACTGTTTTGGTAACAAAACAAGAGAAACTGATACTCAAACCTCGAGCCATTCGCAGGCAGCAGCTGGAGAGATGCCGTCGACTGTTAATGGAAACCATGAGAAGGAGGCAGCCACTCTGAAAGAAAGAAGTGACAAAGCTGGAACAGCTGGAGGAACAAAGATGGAAGTTCCGACCTTTAAGTGTACACAGTTTGTCAGTCCTCTGTATTCCCCAGGTTTGTGATGTCAATGTGTTCCTATCCCTAATCTAAAACAAAACTATTATACCATTAGAATAAAGGGTACCTAAAAGGCAGCTGCTTTTGCAGGACAGGCCATCAACAGCATGTTGTGCAGATCCCTGTACTGAGGTACTTGCTTCCCTATAGTCATGCATACAAGACCGCTTTTTGTATAGGATCTAATTCTTGGCATGCCGTCAACCTCCAGCTTCCACTCCATTTGTACATACTACGCGATCTGCATCACAAGCTGGAATGCCTGGACTCACAAAATCGTAAGCCATTCTCTTGGGCTGCCTTACCCAGTAGCACTAAACCTCCTTCTGGTATGGGCTCCATGACATCAACGCAGTTTCTCACAATGCTGAAACCAGTGTTTCCAAGTCTAAGGAAGCATCTGGATACTGCAGCTAGGATGCTTTGTCAAGGTATGGCTGCATCTCATGCAGTGCATTAGGACGTTTTCTTTGCTGTGAGGCTATGTAAATATCTCATTTAATTTAACAGGTTCTGCTGGTGCTGATGCTGCAATGGATGATGCTTGTGATGAGCATTGGAATTCGGAGGCCCTTGCTGCTGGCAATCCAGAATGTGCCTTTCCAATAGCCCCCAAAATTGCCACAGCAGGCTCTGTTTCGTGGTGATAATACGCTGTTTATCAAAGGTGATTACGCTATAAGCAGCTCAGCTGATTAAGCATGCAATGGTGTCGTTAACATAAGAATGTTTCGCTCAGATGTTTGCCAACCCAGAGCTTGTTTGCGAGCACAACGTGCCAACCCTGATGGAGCTTCTATCAGCCTTTGGTACAACAGACTCTGGAGACAAGTTTTTGCTTGACTTGCAGCCACCCCCTTCGCCAGACACTCTGAGTATGCCATGTGCAGCACATACACTCATCTTGATGAATTGTTTGATGCAGGTAGACTCGACAAGCATGACCTGTTGCGTAGTCCAGTTAGAACCGACTCCTGGCTTGAAGTTTAGATCAATTGAAGTTAACTTTCTGCACATTTGTTTTGGGTTATTAAACATGCAGCTGCTTCAACATCCTTTTCAGTCACTACAGAGCTTGTAATGGCACAAAAAGGGCTCGTTGCGTGTGCTGAAGCTTGCATTGAAGTCTTAAGAGAAACCATACGGGGACGGTCTGGTTTCTTCCGTACCACAGGGTTTTTACCTTACCTGAAAAGTAGATTAAGTGTATCTGCAGGCAGGGTATTGCAACATGAATGGGAGGATGATGGGCAAGGGAAAAGTTTGAAGAATAAGGTGAGATACCATGGAACCTGCTAGTAAGGATGATTCAGAAGCCATCTATGCAATATGCACCTAATGTGAAGAGTTACTGTTGTTCCTCAAACAGGGTGATGTGCTTCAGCAGCTTCTACATACCTTCCTACAGTATAATGACTCACCGATTGAGCTACTTGAGGATCTAGCCAGCAACGTCATGCCCCAGGTAGGTATACACTCTGAAACAAGGCATGTATGACAGTTAAATGCAGTTTCGACTTGAAACGGGAGCATAACGTGTCATATACACTCTCCTCAGGTTCCTAGCCAAAAAGCTAGAAGTGGTGATACTGTTCGTGGATATTCAACCCTTTGCTCAGGGACTTTCCTTGTTTGGTATCGTGTGCAGGTTGGCTTTTCTCTACTCTCACTGCGACAAACAAATCCAATGCTGTATGTGGTGAATGTGTTTGATTTTTTCTGATCTTTTTGGTTTGTTATTATCTTACAGTATGAAGAGCTATCGAACATCTTCAATAAAGTGGTATTTCTAGTCTCCAATTGTCGCTGGAACTCAGAGCTTGCTTGATTTAGCACAGTAGAGGATATTCATCTCAGGGTCTCATGAGTATAACGCTCTACCATCTACGCTTGTTCAGGTCAAGGACATTATAGCTTTGCACAAGTCAAGGAATGCAAAAGAGGATGATGTCAGCCTCGTACTAGTTCGAGCTCGACAATGCGCTACAGTCATGGTGTCTTTAGTGAACTTGACAAAGATCCATTATGACAAGGTAACACTTTTGTGTGTGTGTGTGTGTGTGTGTGTGTGTGTGTGAGAGAGAGAGAGAGAGAGAGAGAGAGAGAGAGAGAGAGAAAGCAGGTCTGTAGGGCTGTTGTAGGGCTGTAACGCAAGTTTACAAGGCTGGATATCTGCAAACGCAGGGCTGTACTGGTCTGTGTACCTGCTGGTTATGCTGTATGCACAAACGCTAAGGTTGATGCTGATCTGAGGCCTGCAAGAGTGCTGACTGCAGGCGCCTATGGATTGTATGCTGGCCCTAGGTCTGCAGGGGATTGAAGAGCTGAACTGCTGGGTTAAAAGGACTGCTGGCTGCTGGCTGAAGGGTCTGATGGCTGCGCCTAGGGCCACTACATGGGCTTCAGAAGGGCTGCAAGAAAACACCAACTACCAAAGAGCAGGAGTTCAATCTAGGCTGAAGGCAAGGGTACTCCTAGGGCTGAGGAGGAAAGCTCTTAGCACACTGAAGACACCAACTACCAAGGAGCAGGAGTTCAATCTAGGCTGAAGGCAAGGGTACTCCATGGGCTGTCGGGGGAACTCTCCTGAAGCCACTAGAGAGAAGCAAGACCCCTCCTCAAGCTCGTCTCCTGTCCTCGAAATCCCTCTAATCTATTATGTGCTGTCTCTTGCAAAAATCTAATGATCTCACCTAGGCCCACATCCAAGGTGCATGCAGCAGAGCCTGAAATAAAATCTAGTCCCGCTCATATCTGCTCTATCTTGCTGCAGAGCTTGGGGTCCTTAATGAGGCTATCTAGAATCCTAGTGCTCGTGTGCATGTCCTGCCTCTAGTGGTCCTCTACGAACATATAATTGAAGGTCTCCTTTGAGGATGCCTCGCCTGTGAAAGCATTGAGGGCCCCCTAAACCTTGACTCCTCTGAGGATGAGGTGGAGGGGCTTGGGAGGCGGGGAAGGAGGCCCGGACGAGCTGTGGCATGCCACGACCCTGCCCCCAACAGTTGTGCCCTCACACCCCTCCGGCCCATGCGGAGCCGTGCCCTCACAACGGCCAGATGGGAGCAGGTAGGAGTGATCCATTAGAGAGGGAGAGTGCTGGAACGAGCTCGCCGGGGATTTAGTGGCACCAGCTGGCCTCGCTGGAAACTGAGAACCAAAGGAGTTGTCTCAACGAGGCAGTGGTGGCCAAACCAAAGGGGCCGGAGGGACCCTCGGAGTGACTAGGGAGAGCCCCTCGCCAATGAGTGCGTGTTGCGGTAAATGCTCAAAACAGTTCTTTGACATATCTGAATGTTCTTGTACTCTACTAGCGTGGTGCGCGCAATGGCGGCGCTCAGCTCTGGTATTGGTTGACAGCCCTTGCGCGGGCCAAAGTCCACCAGCCTCCAACAACAGAGGCGTCCGCAGTCGGGTCCTGGTGCTCAGCTGTCTGAAAGGAGGGGGGGGGGGGGGGGGGGACAGAGAGAGACCACTGGGGGCAGTCTCCTGGACTAGTGCCGAGGGCAAGCTCTGTCAAGGTGGCCCATCTACCTGCAAATGAAACACTGGCCGGGAAGGCTTGAGTACTCCACTCGTTGAATGATGGGGTCTCCCCGAAGGCAAGGAATAGATATGACATGGGGCACTGTCTCCGGCGAGGCAACACAAATGCAGAGGGATGGAATCCCGGCTGCCCGTGCAAGGGACGAATGAGGGGGGATTCCATCACTCTCCAAATGGCTCCACCGATCACCAAGAGAAGAGGAAGGTATTCCCTCTCGAGGCCTGGGAAGCAGGCTGTCACGGAAAAGCGTGAAACGCCAGCCAGAGGGTCGGATGCAAGGTTGAATCCATGCTACCACCATGCAAAGAAGGCTTGGCCGTACACAGGGCAACAAGGCTTAGCTGCATGACTCGATCTGACACCGTTGGCGAGTCGAATTCAACCTGATAGTAGCCACGCTCCAGAGGATGAATGTCTATGATCTTTGCAGGTCCACCAAGGAGGCTACCCTACAGAAGATCTCTGAGTTGTCCGCGTGCAAGGTGGCTACCGACAATGTTGCAAACTAGAGTGGAGACCTCTAAGGATGCAACAGTCGTAGCGAGAAGCTGAAGGTCCGCTTCAGAAAAAGATAAGCAAGTTATGGCGGCCTCGGTCGGGGATGATGGAGCTGCTGCCATGGAGTCCTCCTGAGGGTGATGACAAGAAGAGGATGAGACTTGCCGAATGAAAAATACCCAAGAGCTGAAGATGCTGCCGGAAGAAGACGGAAAGGGCGATGAAAAACCAGAGTAAGACGGAGAAGCGGTGAGGCTGGGGAGAGCTAGGAAGAAGGGGGGAGGGAAAGGTGGGGGGAGAGGCACAGGCTGGGGCGGAGGGGGGAGGCGCAGGTGCAGTGGGGAAGCGCAAGGGAAGAAAAAAGAGAAGGGGAGGGGGTGGGGCTAGGCGATGCAGGGTCGCACTGGCAAAGGAGGGGAGGGCAGAATCAGTTGCGCAGGGGGGGAGCTTCGCTGCAATGTTCCTTATAGATTCCTTGTTGACATAGAAATGCTTTTTTGTGGGTGGTGGGTTATTGTTGTTGCTTTTGAATTCATGGATGTGCTGGGCAATGGGTTGGGACTGCAACAAATAATCTATTGTGCTTGAGTCCCCACCATGTGGAAAACATGTGATATCTCTTGACGAGGGCCCTTTGGCCAGTAATATCAATCCACATGGAGTGTCCATGTAATCTCATCATGGTACGAGAGAGAGAAAGAGAGAGAGAGAAAGAGAGAGAGAGAAAGTGTGTTAATTGCAGACTGCAGTCCATTCAGTTGCAGTCAAGTTTGGAGGAAAATTTGTTGACACATTTTTGAAAGGTAAACCTAGCATATTTCATCACCTCATATCCGTTGGACTTTTTGGGATTTTCTGGCAACCCATAGTGATTTCAAACTGGATGCAGGAATGGACTTTTGGCAAGCTCAATACCAGGCACATAAAGATTCTATAAATGCAATTGTAAGTAATGGGAAGAGGTGATCAATAGAGCTAGGAATATACAAGCCTCACATACTAGTCTCACAAGACCTCAGGGTGTCCCTCAAAGATTGATCTTGATATGATGGCCGTTTCAGGTGAAAGAGCTTCAAAAGGCCACAAGAACCATCCAGACATTGTGCTCAGAGGCTAAGGTCTGAACCTGAAGCTTTAGCTGCTACTCGTTGTCACTGAAAGCCACAGCTACTTACATTGGCTTGCTTTGTCAGGGTTTGAAAAAAATGCCGGTGACAAGCAAGATCCCTGCAGTGAAGAGGTCGTTGGAGCGTTATGTTTTCTGTATTAAGGCACTACTCCATAGTGTGTCCCAAGGCAATTCGTTTTGGATGGGTATACTCTCAACTCCATTCAACAGTCACATCTAATTGTCAAAAGTAAGCTCTCCTTGGCAAACGTGGAATGCTCCTGACTTCGTATCTGAATCTTGGACAGGCAACTTGAAGCACAAAAATTTGCAGGGAGAGGAGGTGGGTTCTCAGCTCCCTGTTAGCGATGAAGAGAGAGAGGAAGCAGTGTCAGCCAGTGAGGATGGGGATGCAGATCAGGTAGAGCATGATGGAAGTGAAACAGAGGGGGATGCTAGTGATCAAATTTAAGGCACCCACCAAATATAGTGGCTTTAGCCTCCCGAAGACAAAACTTGTTGGGCCCGTTTGTGTGCATTTTTATATTGATGGGCCTTAAATCGCCATGTCCTGCATACCGGTATGTCATGCTGAAGGCATTGTCTCGATATCATGTATGGCGATTCCCTTGCCAGGTTTGGGGCAGATAACTTGGGTTAGCTGGTGCCATTTTATGGCATTCCCTTACAAAACTTGGCCATGGCTGGCGTACGTGCACCTAAAGGGGCTCCCGTACAAAATCCAAACTAGGCCATGGCTGGGATATCACTTATTAGATGTTTGCAAAGTTGGCCATTGCCCAGTGAGCTGGGCCGTGGAAAACAGGATTATAAATTTGCCCCTATGCCAGATTAGGGAACACTGCCACACTGCATAATCAATTGTATACACTTGGTGTGCACTTCAATGTGAAATAGAAGATGACTTGAGCATGGCTTCACCTTTGAAGCCTCAAAGAGAGCAATTTTAAAAAAAAAATTTGGCCAAGAAGTAAAATTGTGTTTAAATTTATCCGTTGCTGCTGCACCCGAAGACCCTACAGCGCCTAAACCTGCATACTAACACACGGGGGCCTATTATGCCCATAACAAAGGATTGCATTTAAAAGGCTCAGCTAGAGGAGACACCATAGTTTTGCTTCAATTCAAGGTGCATAACACACGCGTGATGTGGAGGGCATCACCGTTGTATTTCCTCCCGGCACTGTGTGCAACCGAAAGTGCTCAAGGGGAGAAGCAATGGATAACAGTTAACCACCACGGATGTTATGCAAGGGGAGAAACAATGGATTACGTTTAACAACCACCAATTCTTATGCTCGAAGGGGAAAACAATAGATAGAAATCAGCGTCTACCACTTGAAAATAAATGCTTGTGTTACATATTGAGAATTGTAAGTATATACAGAATGATTCAAGATTCATACCCAGAAAAAATGTGTAAGAAACTAATCAACAGTACAACCGCTTGTAAACGTAAAATTTGTAAGCAGAATTGATTTGAGAAAGTGCCAATCTTCTCTGCAGTTAGGTGAGATCATTCAATTTTCTTTGATTAGGTCACCTTCTCTCTCTCTCTTTCAGTGGACAACACCATTGGTACCATAGCTAGGGCTCGCTTCTCTTTGAACGATGCAAAGGAGGGCTTAGGTCATACATCATACTCATATCTAAAGTAGTGTAAACCATCGCAAGTTCCATGAGATATCATAGCTCTCTATTCAATACTTCGAGTATGTCAAATTCCTCCAATTGCATAGATCCTAGCATAGATCCTAGCGAGATCTTCTCAAGACATTCCTTTCTAATTTCTTGGGGTGATGCAAATTTCCATATGAGATTACAACTCCTTAGTCAAACTGTCATTCATCACAACTTTAGCTAGAGATTTTTAGATACAACAATAGGGGCTTTGAAAGGTCAATCTACATAGTTTCTCTTATCTAAAATTCATCACATTATTGTTCATAGTCTCTGAGTTTTATAGCCTTAATTTTTTGCATAATTATGTATGTTGAGCTAAGATACTTTGTATACTTAAATTTTTTTTGGACTGTCCCTTTGTCTTTAAATACTTGCCCATAATTTCATTCAAGTTTTCTCCCATTTAAGTGCAACTTAACAATTGTATTACCCATTGAACTTCACTGTGGTCTATGGGGTTTTAAACCTTTCTTTAAGGACTCTCTCTCTTACTTTTTCCACTTATGAGATATAGTCCCACACCTAATTAAATTTTACTCTAATCGGTCAAATTCCTTGTTTTGTCCTTGGGTTTGATCATTTTCTTTACTATTTTGTAGAGAGAGAAAATGTGAAGTCCATGATTTCCTAGTGATAAACTAGGTTCTTATGGGATAACTATTTCTCTTCTCTTCATAAAATGAGCAAGGAAATTATTCATTCTCATGGGCGATTGGCACATTTATGCCCTTAATTAAAGAGCATTCTAACAGTTTCTCTCACTATAAATTTGCATAAATTTTATTTTATCTTGCAAATAAAGCTCAATTATCTAAAAGTCATTTGCATTTCTATCCCACAATTAATAGACCTTTTTAAGCAAAGCATGCATATTAATGCTTCTCTATCTATACTTTTCAAGGTTAACTCAAGACTAAGTTTATTAAATTATTTTTGAGGGCTAGGTCAATTAACCTATCCATGCTTTGAATTAATTTAAGTCTACAAGTAAACTCATAAATTTATAGGATGATTCAAGGTTATAAGCCTTCCTTTCTCTAAGATCTATTTAATTATTTTGACCTTTGTGTTCTCTATTTTGGGGTCGTGTAGAGATTTAATTTAATCGTAAAAATTAGTAAAATATCCTAAATTAATAAAGTTTGATTTATCCTTTGGGAATTGAGAGGGGGAGAGGGGGAGGGGAGGGCTGTTTGTATACACTCTCAATGCTCGCCTTTCTAGCATGTATCTCACATCAATGTTTGGTGTACATTTAATTAACAAGATATCCTAAATTAATAAAGCTTGTTTTATCACTTGGGAATTGAGGAGGGGTGTTTGTATACGCTCTTAATGTTTGCCTCTCAGCATGTATCTCACATCGATGTTTGCTACTTTGTAAAGGTTCCCATTATGAGGATAAGGCATTGGTGGCATGTGTCTTTAGTGGGAACCTCGACTTAGACGTTGATGGGATCATTATTTTGTGACCATAATGGTTAGGATATGGTCAAGGGTTTAAGCATTAGTTGGGGCCTAGGGTGTTAGCCCCGACCAAAGTCCCACGGGGGCCACGATTCGAGGACTCTCGTCCTCGACCCAACGATATGGGTTCAATATTAGTGAGTGGTAGGTTAGGGCCACGTTGAGAGTGGTGAGACCTTGTCTATCCACGTAATTGCTCACATTATATACGTGCCTACCATACCACGTGCAATACTATACATGGGACAAAGTTATCACAAGCTAAGGTATCTAATGCTTCTAAGTATCCACACCCTCTACACTTGGTACATCCTTTGTCTAGAGTTTATCATTGTCATCTAAGCTCTACTTGAGAGCACATGGGTGGACAATACCATCACATAGTACCTATCTCGGAATTTTAAATTCTCTCCATTCTTTATCTACTGTGCTTTGCTATCTATCTTCTCATTGTGATATATTCTTATAAGCTCTCTACAAGTATTATGAGAAAGTACAAATGAGAAAGCAACCCTAAACTATGAATGAGATTGTTTATGTACTAGCTAATCCTAAGGTGCTCGTTCACACCTAGATGGCCATGGGAAAAAACTTGTGAGACAAAAGTGCCCATAACATAAGTTCATGTCCTCACAATGTAATATTATCAAATATCTAATAAACTCCTTGTAGTATAAACGTGAGGCTTACAGAGAATGCAAATCAATCTCTGAAAGGGAAGAGGTCCAAAGCTTTGCAAAATGCCTCAAACTTTTCACATGATAAGCCTTTCGTGAAAAGATCTTCCACAATATCATGCGTGCTGCAATAGATTAGATTGATCTCTCTTGCATGGAGTATCTCTCTAATATAGTGGTAATGTACTAATAATGCACTTCAATGTGCTTGGTCTTGGCATAAAAGGCATGATTCTTTGTAATTACCATTGTGCTCTAAGTATCAGTGAGAATAGGAGTAGTGGTGCTTGAAGGAACATAACATCAATCTTCTCAACGATACACATCTAGCTATCACAATGAGCGTTGTTCTATATTCAGCTTCGCAGAACGATGTTGTCACAGTTGGTTTTTTCTTGCTTAGCCAAGAGTGCATGAATTGCCAAGAAAGAAACAATTTCCATATGTGAAATGTTGTGTGTCACAATTGCTTACCTATTCAAAATCACTGAAGACGTGTAGTTCTAAATTACTCCCCTTGGCATAGAATATTCTAAGATCTTGAGTGCCTTGCAAGAATCAGAAGATACATTTAACTGCTTGTCGTGCTTAGTGTCTAGGTAATGCATGAACTTTGAAAGTTGTGACACACCATACCTTGATGTGTGGTTGTGAGTTGCACAAATAGATTAGGCATCCAACAACTTGATCATAAGTGGTGATGTCGAATGGTTCACACACCGACATCGTGCATACTAAGTTTTACATTGGGTTCCATTGGTGTAGAGATTGGTTTGCAACTTTCCATATTGAACCGTTTGAGCAGTGCCTTGATGTACATAGATTGCTTAATTACCATACCATGATCTTGCTATATAAATAAAGTGGTACCCAAAATAGTAGTACAAAAGATCAAGATCTGACATCTCAAAATTTGATACAAGGTCAGCTTTAAAAGCTGTAATGGAATCCTCATTGGTGAATGTCATGTCACCTATAACGAGAATGACAAGTAAATCTTGCTTGTCCTTTTTCACATATAAAGTGCTTTTCATAGGAATATTTTGAAATCCATGTCCAGCCAAATAGTGAATCTTTTGGTACCATCAAACCATATAAAGCTTTATAAAACTTGCATATCTTCTATTCTTGACCGGTTTAGGTAAATCCAGCTGATTGACTCACTTAAACTTCTTCCTATGAGTCACCATTGTTTCGATGTGCAATTGGTGCATTTTTTATCCATGATGGGATTGCCAAAGCAATAGCAAATCGGATAACGGTCATACGGGAACTAGAAGCAAAAGTTTCATCATAATCAATCTCTTTCTATTGGGCATAATCTTTTGCAATAGGTCTAGTTTTAGATCCATTTACCTTTGACTTAACTTTGAAAAATCACTTCGTACCAATATATTTCTTGCCAAGTGGTAGATTCACTAAATCCCAAGTACCATTTTTTGAATGGAATGAATCTCATCTTGCATGGCTTTCATCCAATTTGGATCTTCTTGAGTCTCTTCAAAAGACTCGGATTGATCTACATCATGTAGAGAACGAAGAAATGTAAACTCAGCAATATCTCCCGAAGAAGAAGTTCCAGTAGCGGATCTTGTTCTACTTTGGAAAGAAGCAAACAATTTTCTATCCTACAAGGTGCTTTTAACCCATCTAAACATAACCCTACATTCATTGATTGATGATCTTTCAACATTTATTGCATCTTCTAGTTGATCTGAAGTTGGTGCATCATTTTCTTGAGCAGTTTCCCTTGTAAAATAATCTATTGCGAATTAACAATAATACTGATATAGATAATAAACCATCAAACATGTCTAGAGAATTGGCATAGGCATGATTATTGAATTCCATCATTGGATAGACAGAATCCTATGCAAAAGTAACATCCCTACTAACAATAATCTTCTTAGTGAGAGAATTGTAGAGATGGTAACATTTGCTTTCAGCACTATAACTAATAAAAATGCATTTCATTGCAGCTTAGTTTTGCTTTGTACTAGCTCATGTGCATATGCCATTGCTTTCAGTACTATAAAATGCATTTCGATGCAGCTTAGGTTTGCTTTGTGATGGCATATGTGCATATGCCAAACAATTAAAAAACACGCATATGTTCACAACCTTAGGTTCTCGATTTAACCAGGCCTCATATAAGGAGTGAGTCTTAAAAGCTTTAGTGTTGCACGTGTTAAGTACATAGGTAGCACAAAGAACTGCTTCCATCCAAAACTTGTGTGGAAGCTAATGTCCTTTAATCATGCATCTAACCATCTCCATGAAAGTCATGTTTCGTCTCAGAGAGCAACACATTTTGGTGTGATGTATAAGAAGTTATACATTGATTCTTAATGCTTTTTTGTTCTTTAAAAAACGTTTAAATGCATTGGGCCATATATCCCCTCCCTCCCCCTTTGTCTGAATGGAGAGTTTGAATTTTTAAGCTAATTTCATTTTCAACCATAGCAACAAAGTGGTAAAAATAAGAAAATACCTCTGATTTTTCCATCATAGGGTAAGATCAGCTCTACTTGTTGTAATCATCAATGAGTGTAATAAAATATATATTTTCTTCCAAAGAAGTCCTCATTGAAACACACAGATCACTGTGTATGAGCTGTGTGATCAATTATACAAGGCGTGAGTCCAGCTAAGACGAGAGACATGAGATTTAAGTCAACCAAGCATAACAGAGTTAATTCACAAAAAAAAAACTAAAAAAAAATCTCAAACTAAAAAAAAACTTTTGTTTTTGCAACATGGATAGAGAACACACATGTCTGAATCTATTTAGGCTTGTGCGATTCACTCGAGAGAAACCCTTTGATATGAACTCTCAATCTGGAACTATTTGGAAACCGATTATAGTGCATCAAACCTTACCTCCCCACACTAACCCTACCTTCGGTCCTATCAAATTTTGGAGTTAGTCTGGAGTCTAGCCAAGTGTCCTTAGTGGTGAGAACATACTAGGTGTGAACACCCTCTTAATTAGGGTCAAAAGATATGGAGTTTGGTCAAGTGTCCTTAGTGGTGGTGAGAACATACTAGGTGTGAACACCCTCTTATTTAGGGTCAAAAGATAAGGCCTTGGTGCCTATAAAAGCATTGTATATGGTGCAAGTATGATTATATATAATCATTCTTATGTGGTGCACAAACTTGCTCTATTGGCTTGAGTATCTCTCTCTATCTCTGTCTCCTTGCTTCATCTCTCTTCTACGCATTACAACGGAGCACTTTGTTGATTACTAGTCATTATTGGATATCACAAGAGATCACACATGAAATATCATCATCATGGTGGAGTGTGTAGAAGAGAGATGAAGCAAGGGGCGAGAGAGAGAGAGAGAGAGAGAGAGAGAGAGAGAGAGAGAGGTACTCAAGCCAAGATAGTAAGTTTGTACCACACAAGAATGATTGTATATAATCATACTTGCACCATGTACAATGCTTTTATAGGCACCAAGGCCTTATCCTTTGACCCTAAATGAGACTGTGTTCACACCACTAAGGACAATTTAAACAACTCTAGACTAGCTCTGAAATACCCAACAAAACCCCTTTAGAGTGATGGTAGAGTTGCATGTATAACCTTCAAAAATAATCTCCCACTTTAACACAAGAAAAGACTAGACATGAGACCCTTGGTACATTAGCTCATGAACATGGCTTAGAGGCTAAAAGTATGGCTCTAGGTGCATAAAGCATGGCCCAGTGCAAAGGACTCACGGGTGGTAAGTCCTGCCCGGGGAAAAAGATGGCTTACATGGGTATACCAAAAGCATAGCCCAATGCAAAGGACTCATCAGGGGTCAAATCCTACTGGTGCATCAATGAGGAGTGTTTAGGTGGCTGTCGGCTACGAAACGCTCTGTTGACTTAATGTAGTAGAGAAACGCTGTGCTGAATTAATGCAGTAGTGATGATGATGAGGCAGCATGTAGCTACATGGCTATGGCAGGGCTGTGATGTGAAAGTGGCACAACAGTAATAGCCATGTAGCTACATGGCTATGGCAGGGCTGTGATGTGAAAGTGGCACAACAGTAATAGTCTCATCAGCAACCCGCTCAAGATGATAAGGAAAACGTAGATGTGCTATTAAGGCAAGTGTTGTTGAAGGCAGGTGAAAGAGAAGAAGACGTGCACTGATATCGTAACAAAGGTAACCATTGCTCTCATACCATATTGGATATCACAAGAGATCGTACATGGAGCTATGGAAATACCATATTGGATATCACAAAAGATCGTACATGGAGCTATGGAAGATGAAATATTATCATCATGGTGACTCAATTCCGATCTACCTCAAGAAGAGAGGAGATTTGGGAAAAAATGAGCCAATTAAATGCATATATGGGCAAATAAATTACGAAGCCCTCATGAACCACTACGGTCCTCCGAGCCAAATATTCATCAACAAAATAGCATCTTCATGAAAATGGCATTAAATCGTCCTATCTTTGGGGTGAAGCTCTAGTGAAGGAGTGGGAGCAAGACTAAGACCATCAAGGTTCACTCTAGCCAAAAGTGCTCCTCAAACCATGTCAGACACCACAACTTTTCAAACTTTTAGTGTTTTTTCCCAAGCTAGGCATGTCCATGTAGCTAATAACCACTTTTGCAAGTATGATTATATACAATTATTCTTGTGTGGTACAAACTTACTCTCTTAGCTCGAGTATCTCTCTCTCTCTCTCTCTCTCTCTCTCTCTCTCTCTCTCTCTCGCTCTCTCTCAATCTCTTCTACACACTCCACCATAATGATAATATTTTATGCTCAGCTCCAATATCCAATAACAACCACTACTCAACAAAGTGCTCCCTTGTTAAGGAGGTAAGACTCCTTTTGATCTACTTCAAGGTGAAGCTCTAGTGAAGGAGTGGGAGCAAGACCAAGACCAAGGTTCACTCCAGCCAAAAGTGCTCCTTAAACCATATCAAACACCATAATTTTTCAAACTTTTAGTTTCATTCCCGAAGCTCGGCATGTCCATGTAGTCTAACAACCACTGTTGTGAAATTTGGGACATGTGTCTTTTGTAGTACCATTGGGGATAGGAAATCCACAAACCAGTAATAAGCACATACAGTGTAAGCAAGAGTGCCACCTCCTAAAGGAGCCCATTTTAGAAGCCTCTTCACCATAGAACCAAGTTCCATTTTGAACAAGGAACAAGGAATATGGGGAAAGGTAAAGAGCCAATGCCACATCCAATCCAAGTGTTCCTCCACAAGGGAAATCACATAATGTATTCTAAGTCATATAAGTATGTAGCCTCAAAGGCAGATAGGTGTAGGACCAGCACCATTGGACATTATGCAGCCCAACCTCATGAGGCATAAAACACCAAGAAAGACCACCTAGTTGTGTGACCTGCCTTGGCACACTGAGGCTAGTCGCACAAACGTTTTGTCTTGGGAGACATGGACTTCATTAGGCCACCCACCCCTTTCTTCATCCACAATGACCATCACCGTGGTAACCATCGATTATTTTGAAGCTGAATATTACATTGAAATTAAACCTAAGTATTACATTAGAACTAAACCTACATCTTGTAAGTTTGACCCCCGCAGGTACATGAAAGAGTGCATCATCCTTGTTGGGAGGGAATGGATTGGAACCAAACTAATTGTGTATAGCTAGGTGGTGGAGGGAGCTTGGTGGAGGGAGCTTTTACAATCTTAAAAATGTGGACATTCTCTCTCTAGTCCCTTCACCACTACCTCTAGCCCATCCCACCACTACCTCCTACAACCTCCATCACCACCGCCACCACCACCTCTCAGCCCACCAGCCCACTTTCTCCCCTCTAGCCCAACTTAGCTCCTCCCTTCTCTCTCTCTCTCTCTCTCTCTCTCTCTCTCTCCCAATCTCCCACCTTCTTCCCTCTATATCCCTCTCCCACCCTCTTCCCCACTCTTTCTCCCTTATCCACCCTCCCTCTCTCTCTGTCCTTTCGTCTCTCCTTCCCTCTATTTCTCTCCCAACCTCTTGCCTTTCTCTCTTTCTCTCTCTCTCCTTCTCCCACCCTCTCCTTCCCTCTCTCTCTCTCTCTCTCTCTCTCTCCCTCTCCCTATGCATAATATCTCTCTCTCTCTCCTTCTCCCTCCCTATGCATAATCTCTCCTCTCCACTTCCCTCTCCCTCCCTATGCATAATCTCTTGTCTCCTCTTCCCTATGTCTCTCCCTCTCCTTATGCATATTCTCTCCTTCCCTCTCTCTCTCTCTCTCTCTCTCTCTCTCTCTCTCTCTCTCTCTATGCATAATCTCTCCTCTCCTCTTCCCTCTGTCTCTCCCTCTCCCTATGCATATTCTCTCTCTCTCTCTCTCTCTCTCTCTCTCTCTCTCTCTCTCTCTCTCTCCCCCTCTGTCCCTCTCCCTCCTTATGCGTAATCTCTCCTCTCCTTTTCCCTCTGTCTCTCCCTCTCCCTATGTATAATCTCTCCTTCCCTCTCTCGCTATCTCCCTCTTCCTCTATATGAATAATCTCTCCTTTCTCCCTCTTCCACCATCTTCCCCCTCTATCTCTCTCCCACCCTTCCTCTCAATCTCTCTCCTTTTCTCTCTCTCTCTCCCTCTCCCAACCTCGTTCCTTTCTCTCTCCCTCTCCCTTTGTCTCTCTCTCCCTACACCTATGCTCTTTTACACGCCACTCTATTCTTCAACTCCTCTCAAAGGGACTCCTTCTCTTTAGCAATTTGCCCGTAACTCTGCCAAGTGCCGATAGTGCTTCCAATATTTATATTCTACACATATAGATCTCGTGAATCGATAAGCTCATCCACTAGCATCTTGCTCTAAAGATTACAGGCCTCTATCGTGATTGTCATATGTTCTTTCGCACCTCCCCTTGACTTCATGGATAAATATTTGCAAATCCTATCAATGGTATCCTTGAGAGTATAGTTGGGGCCATTAGAAGAAGACATAATGAGATCGACAAAGATTAGTGGATGATGGTGAGGGTTGTTAAGGTAGAGAATGATGTTGAGGGAGAGTGAAGTGAAGAAGGACTAATAGGGAGGGAGAGAAAAACAATAAAAGGGAGAGGGAGGCAATGAGATATGGAAGTGAGGATTAGAGTAAGAGCCAAGGATCCCACTTATAGATACATTATGTGGGGAGCCAAGAGGGGGGTGTGCTTTTATCGGCGCACTTAACTCTCCACCCCACTGGTTGCAGCAAGGTTAAAAAACCCTTTACATGTTATTGTCCCATGAGAGGGTTTTGAATTTGAGCTGTGAAGAATCTGTCAAACACCTCATGTCTGTCTCCTCATTGGCCTCTTTTAAAGGGCTAGAACCCTCTCTTCATTGGCTTACCCTATCAAAATCTGTTGTTACCTACTAGCAGCATCTTCTGACTGTAAAAAACCTGTAACTCCGATAATACCATGTGGGACACCTCTTTTACAGGGGTCCAAATGCCCTTTTCTCCCCATAGTTACCCTAGCAGCATCTTCTCAGCCCCTAAAAAAAACTTGTAACCTTGATAATACTAGGTGGGACACCTCTACTACAGGGGTCAAGATGCCTTGCTCTCCCCATAGTTACCTAGTAGCAACTTCTGAATCCCTACAAAAAAACGTGTAACCCTGATAATGCCAAGTGGGAAACCTCTACTATAGGGGTCTAGATGCCCTGCTCTCCCTATAGTTACCTAGTAACATCTTTTGAGTCCCTACAAAAAACTTGTAACCCTGATAATACTAGGTTCAACACCTCTACTACACGGGGTCCAGATGCCCTGCTCTCCCCATAGCCCCTTGGCGAGATGGGACTCTTATTTAACTTACTGATTTGGATAGCATTTAAAGTTCTCAAAGAAATTGACAAGGCATGATTTGTTGCCTTCAATATATCTAAGAATTGTGGTTGAGGTTAAAAATTAGAAGAATCGATTGTGTCATTTTTGATGCTAGCATCTTCATAGTATTTTGTGTGTTTTGACAAGCTTGAAGTGTGCTCTTTGATACTTGAGGTACTTGATCCCTTACATGCATTTTAACCCCCCAATAACTAGAGTAGCTATTAGCAACTAAAAATCTTTACCCTAGCTAAACTAAAGCTTTAATTAAGAACTCCGGTTGAGGTTAAAAAGCAGAAGAATCCATGTAGTGTCATTATTGATGCTAGCATCTTCATAGTATTTTGTGTGTTTTGACAAGCCTGAAGTTTGCTCTTTGATACTTGAGATGTGTGATCCCTCACATGCATTTTTAGCCCCCAATAACTGGAGGAGCTACTATCTACCTTTGCCCTTCATTCTTTAGGCTTATCATCCACCATAGCTTGCAAACCAAAGAAATGGAATGCTACAATCTTACTTTAAACTTCAACGCATAAAGATTGATTTTGAATCAGGTCTTTAACCATCTACGAGACCCCCTCCCAAGTTGTTTTTAAATAAAAAATGTTTCATGGTAGTTCCCGTATATCAAGGGAACTCTGATTATACCAAACACCCTGATTTTTTTAAAAGAGAAATTATGCCAGAGTTTAAACCTTGGACTTGCATACCAAAAAGCCAATGGGTTACCATAGTAAGGCTAAAGCCTTGCTTGCCTTTGTTTAGGCAATGCAAAATATTCAAATTTGCAACCAGCCAAGACTTAGAGTTGCTAAAGAATACTTGAGCCTAAACATCCTTCCTTGTGGAGAAATCCTCACAGTAGACAATGCATGCAAAGAAGCACATGACATGTCATAAAACCAGGATTTGCAGAGAAAAACACTCTAGAAGTACACAAAAAAGCCACAAAGAGGAGGGGAAGAAACAATGCACCTAAGACCGAATGCATTTTTGGTTTATAGCTAACTCCAAATTTTGACTTACATTATTTGGTATACAAAGCCCAACTCAGATTGCAAGTGTAATGCTTTGATATAACAAGGGCTTCTGAATTAATCCTTAGTTCAATCCAATAGTCCTAGTTATGTAGAGCCCCTTACACAAATACCCTGCCCATCTTTGCTGTCAGCAAAGAACAGAGTGCTACAACGATTTGATAACAAGACTTAACAGCACACCGAGGAGAGCCTGTTCAAGCCTTTGGATGCAGGAGAGCCCGATATCTCCCCCTCCACCCTCTACGCAATGGCCTGCATTCAAGAGCAGGTCCCTTTCATCAATGGCAGCCCTCAAAATACCTTCGTCCCTCGGCTTATCGACTATGCAATCTCTAACAACAGTCTCATTGGAGGAGACGATTTCAAAAGTGGGCAAACCAAAATAAAGTCTGCACTTGTTGACTTCTTAGTTGGTGTGGGCATTAAGCCAACCTCCATCGTGAGCTACAACCACTTGGGCAACAACGACGGCATGAACTTGTTAGCCCTGCAAACATAACTGACAATGGGCAAATGATGAAGATGGGAATACCTTAGCTATACTAGGAAGGCTGTCCCCTTGAACGTGGGCGGGCATCGAGAAGGAAAAAGAGAAAGAGAGAGATTGCGAGAGGAGGATGGGCTTGAAATAGAGGAGGCAGCCCAAGGTATTGTGAGACACCTAATGTAGCCTTCGAGATCCCCCATATAATAGCCTTCAACATGTATCCAAAGGGGGCAGAAAACTATCAAAATGAGCAAATTTCTACCTGACCAATACGCAGTGGCATATATAGCGTGAACACACTGGTTTGATGTCTCACATGTCGAACTCTTCTTCAAGATCTTCAATACTTTGCTGGAGTAAGCGGAGAACAAGAGAAGCCACAGTCGCCTTTAGGAGGAGGAGTCAAAGAAAGAGGGATGACGAGGTGAAGGTTGTGCCTAGGAGGAGGAAGCAGAGGAAGAGGAGCCCCTCACTAAGGGTGACGTCGCCCTTAGTGAGGGATGAATATAGAGGTTGGTTAGTAGGCGCTTATCAATCTGCTCCATCTCATCTTATCACACACATTTATTCTAAAGCCTCATCATTTCTTGGATTTGTCTTGGCCAAATTTTTTGAATACTCCTTTAATTAGTGGAGCTATATTACAAATGATTTCCCATGGTTTGATAGGTGTGGCCCATTACACGATCATTATTAATGCAATAAAGTGACACTTAATTTTCCCTTTTCGAACCCCTTCTCTCTCTATACCGGAAGAATCACTCCCTCATAGCTTTTGGAGGAACCAACCTCTGTACCCTCCCCTCACTAAGGGCGACGTCGCCTTAGTGAGGGGGCTTGTCACCCTTAGTGAGGGGACCCCCCTCACTAATGGCAACTGCCTCTCTCTCTCTCTCTCTCTCTCTCTCTCTCTCTCTCTTTGTGTCTCTCTCAAACGCTTCCCTCCTCCCCTACTCTCTGCCTTCCTTCCCTACCCTCTCTTTCTCTCTTCTTTTTTCCTTGTTTTTTTTCTTTTTCTTCTCACCTCTTTTCTATTTCTTGACTCTTTTTCTCTATTTTTAGCCAAAATCTCTTTTTTTTTCTATTTTTATCTCTTTTTGCCCTTACAAAATGATAATATATATGTAATGATAATGTAACGTATATGTGTAGTGTATGCACTTACAAAATGTATGCTTTATAGGAGTGTCTCATCGTACACCCTCGACAGTAGTCCTCGTTATTGTTATGAGCGTGTTGCCACATCAAAGTGCTAGTTTCCCTACTGTTAAAGAAGCCTCGGCAAACTGACAAGTGTACTAATCAATTGAGAACACATGTGTAAGAATTGTAAATGTGTTTCTTTTATATCGTGTAATGGCAATTAATATGCAGCTCTTCTCAACAGGGTGTAGCGAGATAGATTCTCCAAAGGTGAGGGCATTTGTTGGGGATCCTTTGAAAATAGGTTGCACAATTGAGAACCAAGAGTGTCCAGAGGAGCTAGTACGTCTTTTTGATATGTTGTAAGAGGAAGCACATCGTGTGATTGTATTGTAGTGAGGTTTCCCACAGGAGATTCTGATTATAGCTACCCCGATGACATTATCCCAGCATGGAATCTCTGTACATATGAGTGATCAAGAGGATTTCTTCACAATACAGACCTTAAGTGTTATTGTGTATACTTTGGGGTGTAGATTCTCACGTTTTATGTCTATGCCACATAAATGGAGATGAGCCTTTATTGCTTCAAATTTGTGAGACCATCCTAGATAACAATGGCTCTCTTATTATCATTGGTACTATGTATCAACAAGTGACAACTATTATACCACACGCCGAGTAATGTATTTTCTCCTTGGACACCCTCGTGAATGTGTGGTGTATAACACAAACTAGAAAGGTATTTGGACAAAAAGAGAGAGAGGGCAGAAGGACAGAAAGAGAGAGAGGAGGCTATAATGGTATGTAGCGTGTGGTGGCAGCGCCTTGACCACCACCCATGCAGTTGTTGTGACTGATAGAACTCTCTTCCCTTTATGCCACTTGTTTCCTATCTATAAGCTCACCCACTTCAAGTGGAGACCCGCCCATTAGAGCACAATGGTTATCTTCAAGAGCACAATGGTCGTCTTTAAGCGTAGAAGATGAGCAAATCCCGATCATTGAGCATAGAGGAGGTAGAGAGATCCAAGCAAGTGACCACCATTCTTGAAGCACAGCAAGCAACAGAGGCGATGGCAATCGTCAAGTGTAGTAGAGGAGAAAAATGTACAACATAGCTAGTCATTAGAGAACAGAGAGGGTGGTCACCGTTCTAGAAGCACAGCTAGCAGGGGAGTAGCCATTGCTTGAGTGTGTCGCCTTTTGGCACAGGCTAGGCGCGGCAAAACTGGAGCACGACCCCAATCGACAACCTTTAGGTTACTTTTTGGGTGGGAGGGGGTGCCAGCTCAGCAAAGGCCCACCCGTTAATGTGGCTAGCTGGCCGGCCCCTGTTATGTGCTGGTCACAAGAGAGAGATGTAGTAACATTTTGAAAGTAGAGAAAGAAGAAGCAAAATGGAAAAAAAAAAGTAAAAAAGTCATAACCCTAATAGTAGCTATCTCACCACAGACTTTTTCAATAGTAATACATAGTTGCAAAATGATTGGATTCTTTCTTGGTCTTAAGAATACCATTCTTGACATCTATCTTCTTTTTCATGTATTCTTTTCCTTTTTGCCTTTGTTATAGTAATCTTTTGATTTGAAGAGTTAGAATCGTTATCCTTCTAAATGATAATATGAGTGTGTTTAATTTTTTCATAATAAACTAAAAATAATGCTTAATCAAAGAACTCATAACCAAGAAAACTATATATAAATAATCACCATGACCAAGAGCCCACCCAAGCTCTGATACTATGTTAACAATCCTAATATGGGATTGATCATGGTGATAGACATAAGATTAAGCATAAAAATTAAGGTGGGTTATACCACACTAGAAACTCCATGAGAGTGAGAGAGAGAGAGAGAGAGATTGCACACTCAAGACACAAGCTCTATTGCATATCACAATTGAACTATACAATGATATAGGCTTTCTAGCCTTATCCCAGTGGCAACTCCTTTTCCATTCTTTTGGTCAACACTCACACACCATACAATATTACATGTGGCATTCTTAACTTACCATAATATCTTGCACCTCTAGGGTGCTTCCCCACATTCAACCAGATAACCCATTCATTTACATTGCACATTTCAACATCAAGGACCCCTATGGTGATAGGATAGTAAGCACATCCTCCGCATACTCAAGAGCTTGATCCAAGACCTAGATAGAGATCTATAGGAGGATCGAGGAGCCATGGGAGAGCTTGGTCTTTCATTAGGGCACATTCATGAGGGCACAGTGCAGCAACTCTTGATACTAAGCTCAGCGAGATTAGTGCCATTCTACACGAGGTAGCTTAGACCAAACTATGAGAGTTTAGAGAGCAGGAGTGGAGTCTCCACTAGAGCCTAGCCTCCCTATAGATTTCATGCCCGTGTGCCTTTTTGGACTTAGGCCAATGACATAGGCACAAGGGATTTGTTTGAGACGACAGTGCCTCACCACACCGAAGTAATGGCATCTGGAGACTTAGACTGACACTCTTGAGTTTCTTGATGACACCCTTCTCTTTTGAGGAGATTACAGAGGCTTTATAGACGCTCCCTGGGGGCAAGTGCCAAGGTGAGGATGGGATTTTGGTTCCCCCATTTCGTTGTCAATGTGGGAGCACATGGAGGGTGGCATGAGATCATTATTTTTGGATCTATGCTAGGCAGCTTAATTACTTGATCCCCAAGGAGGGAGGCAACATGTTGGAGATTTAAGTGCCAAGGTGAGGATGGGCTTTCGGCTCCCCTATTTCATTGTCAATGAGAGCTAAGGAGGGTGGATTCTGAGTAGGAGTGGCCTTCAATGAGATCATGATTTTTGGATCTATGCCAGAGAGACTAGTGGAGGGCTCGATTCAGCTGATCCTCAAGGAGGGAGGTGATAGGTTGGAGTTTTGCTAGTGGTGATGGAGACTTGGGGACATCCTACAAAATCCTAGCCAAAACCATGAGTCGTCGTCGAGACTGCAAGGCCACGTCCCAGATCTAATTATGGCTCGTAGACAAGTTTCATCCATGTTCTCTAGGATAGGAATATCCTGGATAACATCCTCAGCTTCTACCACCACGGCCTATTTATGTTAGCATTATTAGTGGTTTTTCTTTTGGATTTCGAGAAAGCCTATGACAGGGTGGATTGGGCTTCCTCGAGGGGACTATGTGCGGGACTTCCCCACCACCTAGGTTCAAGGTGTCTTTGCCCTCTACCCAGCCTCTCATAGTCAGGTCCTTATCCAGGGTGCTCGGGATGACAACTTTCCTTTTTCTCGTTCAGCATGCCAAGGATGTCCCCTTGCACCCCTTCTCTTCCTCTTTGCGGGGCCAGAGGTAATGATGAGCAATTTTTAAGCTTCCCAAGAGACTAGGCCTCATGCTTCCTATTAGATCTCAAGAGGAGATCTCTGGAGATGTGGAGAATCTCTAGACACACAACAACTTAGTTATCTGGAGATGTGGAGAATCTCTAGAGGTTAGCGAATGTAGTTCAGATCTTTTGTCAAGCCTAGTTCTCTGGAGATGTGGAGAATCTCAAGGTTAGTGGATGTAGTCGAGATCTTTTGTCGGGCGTCATGTGCACATATCAATTGGCACAAGCCGTGTGGATTTTCAGTTAGCTCATCCCATACCCCCACTGGCAACCAACTGAGTCCTTCCTAGTGGATTATGAGGGGTACCCTAATTCGTTATCTTGCTATTAGGTTGGGATTGACATCACCTTAGAGCAATAGCTTGCTCCCCTTGTTTTAAGCATTCGGAATAAGCTTCTTTACTACTCGAACATGACCATGCTCTCTCTCACTGGTTGAGTAGTGGTGGTGAACCAGGTCCTTCTCACCATCAACAAGTGGTACATCACCTTGTGCTCTATAGCCACCCTTCTCCATTGAAAGGGGTTTGGGCAAATGTGGCTTTGCTACTTGTGAAGCCTAGTCACATTGAGTATATTTGGCACTTATCAAAATTCACGAGAGGTGATGTGGTGTGGGGACTAGAGGATATCCTCCCTATTCTATTCTACGTGGGAACATTGGGTTTGGCAAAGTGTAGAGACCTCTTCATAATTTGCTACTTGCCAATTTTCCTTGTACACATTTGCTAAGTAAATCATGTACACGTGTATTGCAATGACCTCTTCATTCATTTGTTACTTTTTCCACACACCATGTGTAGTGTATTGCAATGGCCTCTTTATTCATTTTTCAAAGTAAAGTGTGTACACTGTGTTTGTAGTCCAGGGACATCTTCATTCATTTGGTACTTGCCATTTTTCTTTTGTAGTTTATGTAGTAAGGACATGCCCAAGGTGAAACTATTGCATCAATATTCTCAAGTGGTGAAAAGCCTTTCAAGATAATTCTAGAGAAATTTGAATCAAGGGGCTATTTGCACAAGCCAATGAAAATGGACCCCACGTATCATGTGAACTCCAAGCTAGCCGATCGAGTCATTGAGGTGACTGTTGTTATATTGCCCCACCAGTTCACGCATAAAGATGGAGGGAGGTAGCCTGCAAGTCGATGGTTCAACTCTCGAGGATATGTAGGAAGGTGGGGGAGAGAGAAAGGGTGGGGAAGAAGAAATGCAGCATGTTATGCATGCATGCATAGGTTCTGTGAGAACGTGGTGAGGACAGAGGCACAGGTGGCAAGGACGGTGCAACTAATGACAATATTCCTTGTAGTTTCTGAACCAAATGTCTACACGAGCAATTGTTGAAATGGTGGTGGGCTGGCCACCTAGTGGGCAATGCATGGGAACTGGCCAAATACGCAGGTCTCCACGTGTCGGAATGCATGTTCCTAGTCCTCTGTGTAAACAGCCCCTAAAACGTCTCAAAATCATAGGTTTTGTTTTTGTTTTACGAGCCGGGGTCAGAGAGAGCAGAGAAACGCTTTTGTCATTAGCTTCGTCGTCTCGGTCGTTGAGGACGGTTTCACTACTTCCTTAAGGCATGACCTCTAGGACGACTCCTTTCTCGAGGTTTGTTGACCAACTTAAAAAAAGGTGTTTCAACATCTGCCTTTAGGTCTACGAGGACTAAGCCAGCCCAGTCTGGGGGGCAAGGTTGAAGGCACCCCTTTTGACGTTTTCTGGATGCTGTGAAAAAATTAAACAAAATGATCTCGCATGATTCAGAGAAACCCCTGGGCCCTTCTTTACAGTTGTGACCGTTTTCTGGGAACTCACATGCGACTGTGAGTGCCAACTTTAACCTGTGCTGCAGTGACCGAAGGCCTTCAAAATTTGAGGTAAAACTCGTGTGTGTGCGTGTGTGTTTGTGGGGGGGAGGGGGGGCGCGGTGTGGGTGCTGGTTGGGGAAGTCTTCACCCCTCATTTTGAGCTTTTTGTTGCTTGCACTTTGTCAATTCTCTTTTCGGATTTACTTTTGGGCAGTCTCAGGTTTTGGGCACCCTCAGATTTGCTTTCGGGTCTGTTGGGCACTCTCAGATTTGCTTTTTTGGGGTTGTTTGCTCAGATTTGCTTTTAGGTTCTGTTGGGTTCTCTCATATTTGCCCTCTGGTTTTCTCACATTTGCCCGGTTTTGCAGACGTTCAGGACAAATTTCTCAATTTGCAAGGTGTCTCTGGGGCCTGCTACCATGGCTCTCAAGGATGAGCTTGACATAGTGATCCCAACCATCCGCAACTTGGATTTCTTGGAGATGTGGAGGCCTTTCTTCCAACACTACCATCTCATCATTGTTCAAGATGGTGATCCAAGCAAGGTCATCAAGGTCCCTGAAGGCTTTGATTATGAGCTTTACAATCGCAATGACATTAACAGGATCCTTGGCCCCAAGGCTTCCTGCATCTCCTACAAGGACAGCGCTTGCCGATGCTTCGGCTACATGATGTCCAAGAAGAAATATATCTACACCATAGACGATGACTGCTTTGTAAGTAGATGTACTTGGTCTTGCTGGTGCTACCCTGTTTTTAATGACTTAGAATCCATAATCCAACTGCCACCATTATTATTATGCTGTCCATACATTTCCATGAGTTTTATAATGATTCTCATGTTTTCTATGATGTAGAATGAGCATGCCTGATGTTATTGCCTACCATTGTACATGATATAAGTGTTCTCTCTATTCATGTTCTCCATGATGCAAAATCACCATTTTCTATGTCTTAAAGTCTGTCCTTCATGTTTTTACTGTTGAACTCTATGCTAAGCTTTTCATGAATCTCTCTGTAACATATATTTTGTTGGTGTTTTCAGGTGGCTAAGGATCCGTCTGGCAAGGACATCAATGCTTTGGAGCAGCACATCAAAAACTTGCTAACACCATCCACTCCCTATTTTTTCAACACACTCTATGATCCCTACCGGGAGGGTGCAGATTTCGTGCGCGGCTACCCCTTCAGTCTCAGGGAAGGTGTACCTACGGCCATTTCCCATGGTCTTTGGATGAACATTCCTGACTATGATGCCCCCACACAATTGGTGAAGCCAGCTGAGCGTAACACTAGGTACATCCTGCTTGTTACCTTTTTTGGGAAAATTTTGGTCAGTTTGAAATTTTCAAGTACTGCCATAGGGTATGTATCTATCCAAGGATAAAATCAATAGGCAGACTGACGATTACTTATGTATGCATGCACTGTAAGGATGGATGCATGCATGTATGTGCGTGTGTGTGCATGCACACAGGTTCATATATGTAATTGTACAATTTTTTCCTGGTGTATCCAATGACAACTTATGTTTACTTTGCAGGTATGTTGATGCTGTTATGACTATTCCAAAGGGTACCTTGTTTCCAATGTGTGGGATGAACTTGGCCTTCAATAGAGAACTCATAGGCCCGGCCATGTATTTCGGACTCATGGGGGATGGTCAGCCCATTGGCCGCTACGACGATATGTGGGCAGGGTGGTGCTGTAAGGTATGAGTTTTGAGTGTTATGGTTAGAAAAGGTTACATCAGATGCCAACAATTTTACTCTCCACATTCCCTTGTGTTGCCAGTAGTGATATGTGCTCTTGATGTGTAGGTGATTTGTGACCATTTGGGCTTTGGTGTGAAGACTGGACTACCTTACATTTGGCACAGCAAAGCCAGCAACCCCTTTGTGAACCTCAAGAAGGAGTACAAGGGGATTTTTTGGCAGGAGGAAATTATCCCATTCTTCCAGTCAGTGAAATTACCAAAAGATTGTACAACAGTGGAACATTGCTATATGGAGCTCTCAAAGCAGGTGAAGGAGAAGCTGAATCTCGTGGACCCATATTTTGGGAAGTTGGGAGATGCCATGGTCACATGGATCGAAGCATGGGGGGAAGTGAACTCGGCGAAATGAGGTAAAGGACCATGTTCATGGATTTTGGAAGCATACACAATGCTCAAAGAGATATGTTAAGTGCCATTGTGGATGGAGAAGGCATTAGAAGTGATAGTGATTGAGCTCCCAAGTTGATTAGGTTAGGCATGATCTGGCTCCTTGCCAGAGAAATCAACATTTCTTGAGTTTTTAGTTATCAATTTCAGCTTGATTTTCACGATTCTCTCTCTGTTCTTATGTTTCTGTTTGTTATCCATATCCAGCTATGAGGGACCTTGAATCTTATGCATCAGTATGATATAACTTTTTCACCCAAAAGGAGAAAAATGTTTATTCCTTAAAATAGGATCTATTTTCAATGGATTTGAAAGTACCTGCAATTATATCTCCCAAAATCTAGGAATTTGAAACAAACTGTTAAATCTGCAGGTATTTTTCAAATTTTAGAGTTGGATACACTAAACCCTGGTTTGTTTGCCTACATTGACCTGCATCAACGCTTTTGTGTGGAGGGAGTGTGCATAGTAGATACCTGTGCGGTGGGACTGGTGGGACTTTACTGGCATCCGTCCTTTACTTCCATAGTTTGTCTCTTCAAAGTGTGTATTTTGTCTAGCCTGTTTGTTTGTGGAAGGGCATTCAAAGACTGGTCCATGCAAAGCCCCCCTTATAAATGGACTATTTTACCCTAAGTTGGGAAAGAAGCTGGACTCGTTTATAGAGTATCATTTATTTTAAACGATAGAAAAGTGTACTGAAGGATGCCATTGCAGCTGGGGTATCAAATCAGTGGGCTAGAGGCTGTTTGATGTGGCGTGCACATAGGCAAGGTCCGTGGAGGAAAAATCAAGCCAGGATGCAATTCTCCCCTCTTTGTGTGTGGTGAATAATTCTTCAAGGGTACTTGGCATAGTTGCTATGATGTTAAAACAGTCTTCTTCTTCTTCTCTATCCCCTTGTCCTTCGCCATCGTCTAAGGTCGTGGGAACTCAAGTCTTAGCCATTTAAATGCCTAACTTTATTTGAAAGAATGACCACATAATAAAGCCAAACCTTGACTCATCACTAGCATTCAGAAACTTAATGGCAAATAAAACAAGGACACTAGCAAAAAGAATGCTAAAAAGAAAGGAGCTTTTAAATTTTCACATTAGTAAGCAAAACATTCTAGAAAAGTCAGAAATTGACACATTAGAACACAAAAAGAGAACATAAACTTGAAAAAATAGAACACAAAGTTCCACAAATACTAAATTAACAAAGGATATTAAGAAGTCCATGAATACTAAATTAAGAAAGATATTATAGCAAACTGTTAATTGCAAGAAACTAGGGTTGGCCACTCAAAGCATGGAGTGACAACATGGGTGTGGGTCACCATCCTAGGGCAATAGCCAAGAAGGCCAAGAAAGCTAGATGTGTGCTTGTTTACTTGAAGCACGGCAAGGGTGGATTGCACCAAGAAGACAAGAATGTCTATAGAGTGAATATGATTTAAAAAAAGGATACAATGTCCATGAGCCCTATGCCTCATATAGGATACTCTAAAAGTACACATGTAAATGTCCCTAAGCCCAAGTGCCTAGGCCTCATTACCCCATGTGCATGTGCACCCAAACCTACTTCATTACCATCCCCTCCTACAATGATATCCTCCAAATCGAAGGGTAGTCCCCTGGGCCAAATGGAAAGGATAGAGGACTCCCGTCGATGATAAGGCTATATATGCAACCTCTTGGATCAAACGGAAATCCGAGGCATGAAAAATCCAAGGCAATGGCTCCATAATAATCTGGTGCAAGTGGAGACTCTTCCTCAAATCCTAGGGTCTTTGATATTCAAGAACCTCTAGATGTAGATGTCAGTGAGGCTCATGGGGAGACTGACCCAAACCTTGTGAGGGAGAGAGATGGGGCGGGAAAAGAGAGTGGTAATATTGAGAGGGAGGAAAACTTGCCGGGTGTAAAAGCCCAAAAAGCTAAAGAGCCAAAATGTTCATCTCTTGGGACAATCTCTAAAACTCTCAGGAAGGGCATGAAGACATGGTGTGTGAGACAATTCGAGAAATGGAAGCGGCAAGGTCTCGTGAAACGAAAGAGCTGATGAGAATACAATTAGAGGAAGAAACAAAGCGAATGGAAATGTATATGCGAATGCAAATGGAGATCACAAAATTGCTTTCTCAATCAAAGGTAATTACACACATCTTATTTTTTCTCGATTTTACATGAGAGAGAGAGAGAGAGAGAGAGAGAGAGAGAGAGAGTTTGAAGTTTATGCAATGTGTGTACATGTAGGATGGAGATTGAAGGTGATTGTTCAGCCTTATTATTCATTATCTTGGAGAACATGCGCCAAATTAGTAGTAGTCGTAGTCATGTGCGTAGTGTGATTGATTATGCGCGAGAGTCGGAGTTCATGTCAATATATTCATCGGGTTTCATGTGCTTGATTTACTGTTGGACAACTTTATTTCTTATGCTTGAAGAAGGATTGGTAAAAGAGGGTCTTAGGTTGTGGTGGCGCTTTCCACGACAGACATCATTTTGGAGCGTTATTCACTCTCACTTTTGGAGTGAGGCACGTTTGCAAAACCAGCATAGATATACGATGTACTATCGAATGTCTTATGAATATAGAGCCTTATTTGTCATGCACACAAGTAGGAGGTTTTGTCAGAAGGGAGCCCATTCAAGCTGATCTGCTTTGGCTAGTGTGTTATGGCGATTAGCACATGGACACTCTTCTAGGAGACGGTTTCGGAGTTGCTTGGTATAGGTGATTCGACCATTAGGAAATACCTTCACATTATAGTGGGTGAGCTTTGTACCCAAGGCATGTTAGAGAAAGTATGCATTTCAGTCCCTTCCGGGGAGCGCTTAAGCCAAATCATATTGGACTTTGAAAACATCAATGCGCTTCCCAATATGTGCGGAGCTATCGATGGCACCCACATAAAACTTCAAAGAAAGCCGAAGCTCGAGTATTTTCCAGTACAATATGTTAGTCATCGTGGGTTTCATAGTATCCTTTTGCAAGGAATTGTGTATTCCAAAAAGACATTTTGGAATGTTGTTTGTACCGCGCTTGGCGGGACCCATGACTCGACTCTTTTCAAGGGATCAGCTATCTATGCGCAATTGAAGGCATGTAATGTCCTTAGTAGCCCTCTTAAATGCATAGACAGCATGAATATTAGGCCTTACATCGTCGGGGATTCCTCTTATAAGCCGACAAGTTTCTTGTTGAAGGCATTCAAATCGAAAGCAAGAGAGAACCTAGAGAAGAAAAATGAGTTTAATAAACAGATTGCCAAGGGGAAGTGAAAGTCGATAACACTTTTGGGATCTTGAAAAGTAGATGGCATAGACTCAGAGATTTGAATGTTGCTTTGCCCTTTGCTCCTTCTGTGGTCGTAGCTTGTTGTGTTTTGCACAACTATGTGCAATTGCAAGGAGAGACGAAACCCATTGATCAAGTCGATCCACACCCCAACGTCAATGAACCTCTTAGATGGAGGTGTATGAGTCGACAAAGGGCCATGGGCTTGCGAATGAGAACAGTTCTTTCTAATGATTACGTGAGACAAACGAGTTCCATTCTCACATAGGTAATATCTGATTTGTTGTTGTCAAAGTGTATCTTTAACATTTCTCAGACTATGCCTAATGAAAACCATTCGGTTTTGCAGGACACATGATGGAGAGGGTTTGAGGTGAGCTATTGGACGGTGTCCCATTATTTCATATGATTTTTTTAGGTTTTTTTTTCTCTCTGTGTGTGTGTGTGTGTGTGTATGCATGTGAGCATGTTCGTTTATGTGATTGTGTGTGGTTTCATATGTGCATCATTTGTTTTATGTTTGATTGGGTTATTGTTTGACAGTGCATAATGTTTGTACTTTTTGCATGTGTTTTCATGTGTTCATCATTTGCATTGGCTTGTGTTAGTGTTATGTGTGAATCTCATGAGAGGTAGGCACTCTCTTGAGATTGTGTGTGCATGGCCTGCATCATTGAGGTGGGCTCTCAATGATGGTCTAACAGCTTGTGGAGGGCCGGGTTCGATTCTCGGGTGACTTTGATGGAGTGGTCTCCCCCAGTAGTAGCACGCATCTAAGCAACTACAAAAAAAAAAAAAAAGAAACACTCTTATATTCATATTTGCACAAAAAATTGATCATAATACATGTGTGTTTTTTTTAGGTCTCGTTGGTGGCTGGCCGCCCTTATGTGCTCAAGTATTTCGGCCAACTCCGGCCACCTGACCCAAAACTAGCCAACCTCCTTATGTGCTCAAAACAATGGGTGACCAGAGGCATATTCTGGGAATCTTGGGTGGGCTGCAAAGTGACTTTAGGGTGGCCGACCTCCTATATGTGCTAAGGCTATATGTGCTCTCGCCATAGTCTGCTCTCTTCTGCGTCTAACAATGGCCACCATGCAGAAAAGGCGTTCTCTTCTCACAGCAAGGTGCTTAATCATGCTTTGTGTAGATTGAGTTAATCATGCTTTATGTAGATTACGCTTAATCATGTTTTACTTAATCATGCTTTGTGTAGATTATGCTTAATCATACTGTAATTAATCATGCTTTGTGTAGATTATGCTTAATCATACTGTAATTAATCATTCTTTGTCTAGATTATGCTTAATCATACTATAATTAATCATGCTTTGTGTAGATTGTGAATTAATCATGATTTGTGTAGATTGAGTTAATCATGCTTTAATTAATCATGCTTTGTATAGATTGTGCTTAATCATACTTTAATTAATCATGCTTTGTGTAGATTGTGAATTAATCATACTTTAATTAATCATGCTTTAATTAATCATGCTTTGGTAGATTGAGTTAATCATGCTTTATGTAGATTGTGCTTAATCTTGCTTTGTGTAGATTATGCTTAATCATACTTTAATTAATCATGCTTTGTGTAGATTGTGAATTAATCATGCTTAATCTACTCTACGGCTATGACCAATCTACCCACTTACATGCTTAATCTACCCACTCTAGGGAATAAAGTTAATTATACTTACTCACTTACTCATGAGGCAATCACTTTTATGTGCTAAACAGGTTCACATCATGAGTCAGTTTCCCTTCCATGTTCCGAGAGAAGTGAGGGGTTTAGGGAGGGTGACTAGTGGGAAATTTGAGGAGGATAAAGTGCCATGCACACAACAATCCCAAAACATTTACACTGCCCTGATGACCGATCCTAATTGGGAGGGATGTTTGAATGATAACGGTGGGACTCAACACATGGGGAGAAATGACCAACACGAAACCATTTCTATTAATCCACCACCTTACTCTAGTGACCATAGGGGTGTGAAACGAGCTTGTTCCACTTTGAAGGATTTGTGGAATGAGGCTTCCACTTACACGCTCATTAAGCAATTTGAGGAGCGTTGGTCTCATGTGAAAAAGGAAAATTTTAGAAACAAAGATTGAGATGAGGTTACAAACCAACTAAACAAACAAGGAGGTTGAGGGGGTGTACACAAATGATCAAGTGAGGACTAGGGTTAACACATTAAAGAAAAAGTATCGCAAAGAAAAAGAAAAAACATCTGAACGGGTGGAGTGAGGTCTTCTTGTTGGGAGTACTTTGAGGTGTTGGATACGTTGTGGTCGTCCACATCTCGTTGTGTTGAGATACCATGTGTGACCCTCTAAAACAAAAACTGGACCATCATAAAGATCGTCATCACTAAGCACTGACCAAGTGTCTACACGAGGTAAAAGTGATGTCAGTCAACTCACTATCAAAGGTCACTAAAGTCATCGCCAAAGGTATAGACCAACTCCATCACTACAAGGGATCGGGCTCATACCCGCGCTCCTAGCCGCTAAAAATGACTTGTGAAAAAAAGTAGCGGCCCCGTGTATCAGCGCGTGTATCATCGCGGCCAGAGACATGCGTGTAAAAGCACGTGTATAGGACTACGCAAACGCGCTCATACACGGGCGTATACACGCGTTCTATCAGTTCAGATGCATTTAGACGCATTGATACAAGCGTCTATACATGCGTTTTGTTAATTTAGATGCGCTTATACACGCGTATTTCTCAGGTTTGACGCATTTATACACGCGTGCTTTACAGATTATCCGCGTATATACACGCGAGTTTTAGCAGTTCTGACGCGTTTATACACGCGAACAGAGAGCAAAAAAAAAATCCAGAGAGTGCTATTTGGTGCCTAAATGCTGTTCCAGCATTCCAGCACCCAATAACACTCTCTGGATTTTTTTTTGTGCATTAGACCATCCACAAAGAACATATCCACGAGGAAGATTAAGACAAGAACGACATGAATGCATACATTGTCAATACACGATTCAAGACAGACATGAATGTAATACTATCAATTCACGATTCAATATTACTATCAAAATTTCACACATATATACAAGGGAGTCCATATCTCGAAGTAGCCCATGGCTTCAGTTTACAAAAAAAAATATACAACCACATCCTCAATATGGAATGTGATACTATAAGTCTGAGTACTACTCAGACCCAGATGATGACTCGGTGCTCCCTCCATGCTCAGATGAGCTCACATCGGTCGGAATGTCCGATGAGTAGTGCTCACGTCCACCCTCTGCAGTGGCGGCGGGTGGATCATCAGCAGCTTGTGCCTGTTCAAGTAATATATAGTATATAAGTATATATATATGTAATTCAATAAACCAAAATCATTCGTTTAGAATTTTCAAGTACCTGTTGAACGTATGGTCTCATGGCTATCTCAAACTGTGCGTTCGTAATACATCCCTCGGCTCTGAAGATGGCTCACGTGTCACGTCTGCTATGCCAGTGAGCATACGCAGTATCGTGGGTTGTGGGCTTCCTCCCCGTAACCCGTCGCTGTATCATAATCAACACAATTTGTAAGATTAAAACAATCATAGAATCAATGAATTAAGTAAACAATCAAATAAAGTGGCAAGATACTTACGAACTCTGCCTCCCATGACTCGGCGCCGCCAGATCCGAAATGCGAAGATCCAATGGTCTCCATCTGGATCCGTCGTGCCTCCACATGCTGCCTGCTCTTCACGCCACCCTCTGCTCGTTTCTTTGCCTCCTTCCACTCGCGTTTGTGCGCAGTGGGTGGCAGGTTTCTCGGCAGGATAGCCACCTGCAGCTACATTTAGCAGGTCATCGTACGCGAGTTTTTTAAGGTGAGATCTTTTATTACTTAAGATCTCCCTTATTCGCGTCCTTCCCCATACATTTGAGAATGTAGCATGTGGGGGATTGGGGTACCGACTATGTACAGCCTCTATCACCTCCCCAACTAATCGGCTATTTTGATCTTTAAATTTAATAAAACAATTTCTATACAAATTTGATACTACCCCACGCATGTACTCCATTACCTCCCTCCCCCTCGCATCCATCACTATCCCGCCCCTATCCGTCACATCATAGCAGATCACTCTCTCCACCTCTCTCATCTCCTCCTCTTTCGAACTGTCTCCTCTAACTCTTCTCCCTCTATCTCCTCTCTCACCGCGTGCCCTACTACCTCCCCCACCAAAGCACCCGCCGCATCCTCCACTCCCACTCTTCCTACTGCTGCGGGTGGAGTCACGACTGGGAGATTGTCTACGTGACGGTGGCTGTGAGCCCTGACGTGACGGTGGCTCTGAGGGAGCACGTGATGGTGGCTGTGAGGGTGTGCGTGAGTGTGTCTAGGACGAGGTAAGTCTCCTCGGTGGACGTGGAAGAGGAGAAGCTGCATGCCGTCTCGTCGGACTCGTAGGCATAGACGGCACTGGAGTGCCCTGGATACTCGCGGTAGGGGTATAGACACCAAGCATGGAAGGAGGGGGATGGGCATACATGTACTCTGTAAGCTCAACTGGACCAGGATGGCGCCCAAAATGATTTAGCATCTCCATCAGCCAATTGCTGTACGCAAATGGATCGGATGAAGAACCTGGAATATCCATAAAGAATCTGCAAAAATAATCCTCATGTACTGTCATGAGAATATATTTTAAGTCCTCTAGAAAAATATTATTTATCCCCTCTTGAGTAATTTGGGGACGCCTAGATTACTCTTGCGTCATGCCGACTAGGTTAATATCGTGGGTGACACCACTATAAATATTAATACGTGCGGTATATGACGTATGTTTGAGGCCACCTATGATTATTTCAGTTAGGTTTGTATGGCAGGGTGATTCCTGGGGTACTTACGCCTGGTAGTCATGAGTTGGTGATGATTTGTGCATGTTTAATATTTGTGGGATTAATTTAATAATTAATTGGGCTTATATTTTCAGGTGATGAAGACTATGAGAATTGAAGAGTTTACTTTGGAAGAAATGTCTTGGATCATCACATTTCATTTTGGCAAGCATAGTAGCTTGTAATCTTATTAAATGATTTTTCCATTTTGAACTTTAGGAAAGATACATTTATTTTTGTGGAATTTATTAAAGCCTATGGCTTTACCCTAGTCCCAATTTGACACTCTATTTTTGTTAAAGAAGAGTGCCGTGCTCTCTAAAAAGCACATCTTGTATTTTGGGGGCTATGGCCTAATTTTGGTGAAAAGAAAAGCTAATAAAGAAATACTCTTGTGTGGGGAGAGGCCACGCACAAGAGGGGGGAAGATTGCACCCAATATGGTCTTTTATAAGCTAAGTATTTTTTTGTTTAAGTGTTTAATTTTTCAATTGATTTGATTTAGTTGAAGCTTACAAGCAATGGTTTTTATGATTGAATTAATTCTCTACTTTCCACAATCAATTCCTAGAATAAGATTCCGGTTGCATGTAGATCATTGGCTGTCTCTTGACTCACACAAATATCATTATACAAGTCACCTATCAGCCTGCAAACCATAGAAACAGGAAACGCAGCGTCCAAAAACGCGTGTATACACCCGTCAAAAAATGCGTGTATACACCCGTCCAGAAACGCGTGTATATCCACGTGAACAGACTGTGCAAACAGGATACACGCACTTTTACACGCGTTTCTACACGCGACCTGCGCAAAAAAAAATTTGAAAGGGACCGACTCCGACAATGTGTCCTTATAAAAGGCCCACTGTCGCCCCTGTCAGAATCGTTCACCCAAAATCGTGTGCACAGAAGCAAAAGGACGGAGACAAACCCAAAAAGCAAAGAGAAAATAGCATAAACAAATCTGAGAAAGGAGACAAGGCAAAGGACAAACTGACTCACCTCTGAAAAAGTGAGTCTTCTTTCTTGGTCGGCTTCCTCCCGTGTGTGCTCCTTCTCTTCTCCCTCCTTGCACTTAGGTTTCGTTTCTGTTGGGGAAGAGGCGAAAACGAAAAAGAACAGTATTGTTAGTTCAAAATCTTTATTTGGGGAAGGCGGGCTATTTTTAGTTTAAACAGACCGTCGCGTTTATAAACGCGTGTATATTTGCGTGTATGATAATTTAGCTGCGTTTATACACGCGTTTTGCACAAATTACCCGCGTTAATACACGCGATTTTTAGGAAATAGCCGCGTTAATACACGCAATTTTTAGGAAATAGCCGCGTTAATACACGCGATTTTTATACTTTCATCAAAAACATATTATGATTTTGTGTTTTCTGGTTTGTACATAGGATGTCATCAACCTCCTCAAGCAGTTCTGGGAAAGATGAGACAATGCGTCATCGTAATCGCGGTGTGTGGTTGGGACAACGGATCAAATGTATGTGTAATCGATGTCAAGGATGCATTGTACGAGCACGTCGAATTACCTTGAATCACATCTCCATGTATGGAGAATGGAATCAAACAGGTTTAGAGGTGAGTAGATGTAAATTGATGGTATTCAAATGACTCATGGTATCCAAATTAAATGACTCATGGTATTCAAATGACTCATGGTATTCAAATGACTCATGGTATCCAAATTAAATTAATCGAGTTGTAATATATAAACTCTAATTGAAGCAGGATGCAGTACCACACCCTAACATGGTGCCCTACGCGCGACGAGAGCACGCAAAGCGTCGACAAGATGATGCTGAGGCTTCGGGATCTATTGTCAGAGATGAGTGGAAAAGGGATGACGATAGCCCTGCACCCCACGAAGTTGTGGAAGAGAAAGTGCTTGATGATATGGTGCGGAATCTTTTTAAGGATGATCCCAAAGGTAGGACGGCGATGATATGGAACATGAGTATCTTTACAAGGTTTCATCGACACCGGTTTTTGAAGGGTGCACATTCTCTATTTTACGTGCTTCACTTGAACTACTCAATATACAAACAGTTTATGGATGGAGCAATGCAAGTCTTGACGCATTATTGAAGTAAGCATTCTAACTTACAAATTTGAATTAGTGGTTTAAGGTTTAGGATTTAAGACTAATTATAATTTATGATATTGGATGCAGGCTATTATCAAACATGCTTCCAAAGGGAAATAGACTACCCACCTCAAGAGACATAGTGAGGCGCTATGTGACATCTCTTGGAGGATTGGATTATGATCGCATACATGCATGCGTCAATGATTGCATTCTCTTTCGTGGGACACATAAGGAGGCTCGACATTGTCCCACTTGTGGTGAAGCAAGGTATAGAACAGATATGAAGAGTTTTGATGTACCTCGTAAAGTATTGCGACACTTTCCTATAATTCCTCGCATCAAACACATGTTCAAGTGCAAATCCATAGCAGAGCTCATGTCATGGCATTCCTCACATCGATCGGATGATGGCATGTGGAGAATTCCCGCAGACACTCCTGCTTGGAAGCATATTGAAGATGAGTGGCCCAGCTTTAAAACAGAGCCCAAAAACTTGAGACTTGGCCTAGGTATGGATGGAGTGAATCCATTTGGTTTCAAAAGCACCGCATACAGCGTGTGGCCAGTTGTGTTGGTGAATTACAATCTTTCACCATCAATGGCGATCAAGAAGGGACATCTTATGTTATCCCTTCTAATTCCAGGGAAACATAAAGTCAAGCATATGGATGTTTATCTTGAACCGTTGATTGATGAGTTGGAGGAACTATGGAGAGAGCAGAGAGCGACGAGTGGCTACATATCACGGCGGAAGAATGGGAGTATGCACGAGGATGCATGTTAAAGGTACATAGAACTAATGTTTTGCATTAGTTGTAAGTGATTTACTTTTAATATTTATTCACATTGCTTACACAAATATTGCTTCTATTTTGGTCCAGTGCACTATGTTCAATGCTATATGGTGTGAAGGCAAGCATTTTCGAACACAGGGTTGTTGCAAGACCAGGGTATCCAGTTTTATCCAGTTTATGCTGGACTGGGACAATGCTTGGAGAGAAAATTTTGGGGGGGCAAGGTACTTAGAATGAGATCAAGTAAATAATAGAAAATACGCTTGCCCTTAAATTAACCCAATATAACTTAAATTAATATAAATTAGTCTAATTAATCAAAATTAATCAAAAATATGATGAAATGATAAACAAATGATCTTTCCATACTTAGAGTGATCCAATTTATTTTTCCATAGATGCATCATGATAAGTACAATAGTCCCTATAGGTTTTAGATGATTCACATCAAAAATGTAATTTTACTAATTAGATTATTGATATTTGCAGGCCTTCTGATAGTCTGGAAGAATTTTGAAAAAGAGATCATTAAAAATCCAACCATTGGATTTGTAATTTTTACCACCACATTCTACTAATGTCTTAGTATCTACCCACTCTTTTGATCTACAAGATTGAGGATTTTAAGTGGTAGCTATTGTGGGTACAAAAAGTGGCGTATATTATAACACTTTAAAGACCTTGAAATATTTAAAAAAAATAGACAGATATCTTAAATTTTTCTCAAAAAATCAAGTTAAGCTCCATATTATGTGAAGATCTAAGGTACAAAGTGGAAATCTCATATGAGTTTATATGTAAAAGATATTAGCATTTTATGGAATCAGTTCAAATTTGGGACAGGGTGTATACATTGACTTTGTACCTAAGAAAATGAGGACTTTTGACTATCTAATGCTTAATCAAATTATGCAACTATATTACCAACTTTGAATATGATGTTCCAATAAAAGAACTTGAAACGAAATTCCTTCATTTACTAGGAGAGATTAGCTACTAAAGGTAAACAAATGCCTGTTTTTTTACTGTTTACAGGGTGCCTGAGTGGACAAAACTGGGCACCCTGATCTTGCAACCACCTCACAAAGAATTAATGAAAAGAGGAATACACAAGATCGCGGTGTCATTAGTAGCTTTGAGGGAGCTAATGGAAAAATGGATGATTATTGTGGCATAATCCAAGACATATTTAGGCTTGACTTTCGTCGCTTCTTTGTGTATGTTTTGGATGTCAAATGGCAAATGAACGTGGTGGAAAAAGGGCCTGATGCAACGATAAAACGCCATGCAAGTGGCTATGTAACTATTGACTCTACAAAGTTTTGGCAAACAAAGAAAGATAGGCTCGTATTGCCACAACAATGTGAGCAGGTATGCATTTTTTTACTAATGTGTTTCATGTACATATATATCTAAGCTCGCGTATCCCTTGACTTTTGATATGCTAATTAACTATTGTAGTATGTGTATTTGAGTAGGTTATCTGTCTACCAATGGTGCATGACATTAAATGGTGGTACGTCATCCCTATTGCACCACGTTACAAAGTGATGTATAATACATTCACTGATATGGAGCATATGGAGGATGTAACAAGCCGCAATGAAGATGATGTCGAACATGCCAATGAAGATGTCGAACATGCCAATGAAGATGATGTCAAACATGCCAATGAAGATGTTGTGATCGATGATCAAGAAATAAGAGATGATCATGATAATGAGGATGAGCGTGCCATTTCTCATGATCATGAGAATGACCCTACCATTGAGGATGATGGTGATGTTGCCATGAGGATGATCAGGACATCGATACCATTATCAATGGAGTATAGAATATCGATAGTGGAATAAATTTAATCGTAGCCTTACAAATTGATCAAATGGATATTGATGTTGATCGTTTGGCAAGGATGGATCTTATTGAAGATGAGATCGAACCCTAACCAATCCGTCACTGTATCGTTCTAAATTGATGACATTTCTATTGTATGTGTTGTCTTTTAATTATCATCTCATATGCATGATTTATTTTTGAATATATTTCATTGTTGTAAATGCATGTAGTGGGATTGTGTAATCAATCCCACTACATGCATTTATTTTTGAATATATTTCATTATTGTAAATGCATGTAGTGGGATTGTGTAATGATATATACTGTAATGTACTATGAGATGGTTTAAAGAAAATAGTTCTTAATTTTGTAAAGGAATTCAGTTTTTTTTCAGTTTTTCTTTGCCAAGCGTGTATTAATGCGTGTATAGCAGCGTGTATGGAAGCGTGTATTGATGCGTGTATTATTGCGTATATTTAAATGCGCTTATACACACGTTGATAAATGCAAATATACACGCGAATGTAAATGCCAAAATACACGCACCCGATTCTATTCAAATACATGCGCGACCATACGCGCGCTCGTAATTTATCGCGTGTATGATAGCATTGTCTTGTAGTGCATCATTGGTGTCCCTATATGACCTAAATCCCATGATAGATCAATCTCCAATAGTACTGGATCTAAGGAAATACCCAGATCAACTGTAAAACTCTCAAAGTCAATGTCATAGGATATGCTAGAAATATGCATGCTCCTACGATGTCTCACCTCTATGAACTCATCACTACTCTCATGCACTATCCTAACTGCTCAATCATAACAACTCGATCCACTCGAAAGTTGCTAGGAATGCTATGAAAACTACGAGTAGTGGACGCATCCGAAATCTCTCTACATGTAACAAATCTAGAGGTGTATCCCCAACACATCTAATACTAGAACCTTGGGTCTATGCTCCTCATGGTCTATGATGTGATCAATGACATGTGAAGTGTCAATCCCATGTGAGACTAAAGATGTACGACTAGCCGAATGATCATGACTAGTCAAATGCCCATCAAGATCATGGAATGTATCACTATGGTCACCTAATGTATCCTTATGATCACTAGGAATAGAGATGGGTAGCTCTATGATGCTCGTAATGCTTGATGTGCTCGCTGCCATCCCTCCCATCAAGATCATTCCCACATGATCTGACTCACACACATCACTCTCACTATCACTATCACATACATCATCATCATGTACATATAAGTCAGTGGCATCATGTGCATGTATATCACTATCATCATGTGTATGTGTGTGATACATCAATATCATCAATGTTGGCTTGACTTTGCTCTGTAGAGAAAGAAAGAAAATAACCAAATGTCTACTTTGCTTGAACGTCTCCTACTTCCCTCTGGCTAGACAGTAGTTTCTTCCCTCTGGCTAGACAGTAGTTTCTTCTCTACTTTGCTTGAACGTCTCCGTGTTGTTTACTGCGTTAAAAAAATAAAATAAAATTTAAAAAAAAACTGTCCACCACTGTAGTTGAGCTGCGTGTGATCAAACGCTTATGATTTGCACGTAGCTTGAAAGGGTGAAACGACTGCTTGAAACACTTGCTGAGATGCCATTTATACGAACTGTAGTGCTGATTGTGTCACTGGCTGAGCATCTGAAGCAATGAAGCTAAACACTCGTGGAATGAAGATGTTGCAGCGATTTTGTCGTGTTCTGCACCATCTTGTGGAAATGTTCTTGCATCATAGTTGCGTGGAGCCTATGAGCCTCACAGAGGCGATGAGCCCTGTGACCTTAACACGGCTTCTTGTCAGCGCTTAACGCAATGTATTGAGTTGAAGTTTTGCAATGTACTGAATGCTGAGCCTCCAAATCCAGTTGCATTCGTTAGATGCGATGAAGCGTTGCGGACGACTGAGCACGTGCTGAGCCAGCTCTAGGAAGGCAATGAAGCGCCTCTGTTGGTACCGCCTGCTGGATGGCCGAAGTGCTAGCGTTGCAAAGCTGCAGACAACTGAGCATGTGCTGAGCGTCTAGGAAGCGCTACGTGTTGGTGCTGAGCTTCACAAAGGCTGGGATGCTGACTGAGCGTTGAGCTCCTGTTAGAGCCGCCTGCTGTTGGAGTGGGCATACTGACTGCGCTTGATGAGGTGAGCCTCAGCTGTTGTTAGAGCCACCTGCTGTTGTTGTTGGAGTGGGCACGCTTACCGTTGTTGGAGTGCGCATGCAAGAAACGTTGGCTAGAGGCGATGAAGCGCTGCTTGTAGGAAGGCGTTGAAGTGCAGGAAGGCAATGAAACTGTTGCCAGGACTAGGGTGCTTTCTTCTCTAAATTTGAGAGCCGTTGTAAAGCTTTTACACCCTTTGAGAAGCACTTACAGTGCTTGGTGGGGACTCAGATAGCATGCAGCAGTGTCCTGCAGCCTTGTTTTGTACTTGGAGCCTTGGATTCTTCATTACCTGGGGCGTCGATGGTGTCTCTTGGTATTGTAGGCTCCCAGCCATGGAGGGTAGACTCCAACACTTGATTACTTGGTTTGCACGCTTTAATGAAAGCTTGTGGTAGTGATGGATTGTTGGAATCATCAATCAGATAGATCTTGCACCATCAACCGCAAGTTCCACAACACTGCACAGCCTCTCAGAAGCGATGAAGCTGCTAGTTGACGCACTATCCACGCTTGCAATGAATGGTTTGCATAATCTTGTGGCTGCAGGAATAGAAAGATATGCAGTAGCACAGAGTTTCAGCGCACTAATGTTGCTGCCAGAGATCTGAGTGCTGAGCCTTGAATGGCGATGATGTTGTTGTGTTAGCTTAGCTTCCTATGGTTGCTTTTTGTTGATGTCGGTCAGTGACACACAAGCATACATCCAATAGCTGGCTTGCAAACTGTCTGCATAGATGTATTTCATTGGTTTCTTCATGCATAAACTCAAACTGTTTGTAAATTTGTCAATCTTGCTAGACATTCATCAAGATTTGCTTGCAATTGCCTTGATTGCAAAAAGATTCAAAATTGTTTGGCTTGTTTGTTGGATATCTAGCAAGAGTTGTCAATTCTTGCAACTTTGATATATATAAGTAGAATCTCTTTGTGTAAATGGTAACACATTGGCTTGCCAATGATCTCAATTCAATTTTGAGAGGGATTGTTATATCTTTGAAATTTCTTGCGAAGATGAGCTTGCTGAACACTTTTTCTTGCACAAAAACAAGAAAATCAAGAATAGAATGGAGTTTAAGGTAAAGATCACTAATAACTGATGTAAAGTTTTGTACCAATCTTGCTTAGAACACTTAAGTTCTTCATTCCGCATTGTTTTTTTTATAAACTTTATGGATTTTCTTCCTAATCTTTGCACTAACTGTCACTATTTCAAGGTACTTTGCACAGTTACATAAAACTTTGCACAAACTTCAAGAAATTGCACAAACTTCAATGAACTGGGATAATCTTCAATTTTTTACACGGAATCTATAACTATTATAATAATCTGCACCAAAACTCTGTTTTGCACATCAATCTGTACTTTGCACAATAATCTGCACGGAAATTTGAAAACTGCACAACAATCTTGATGTCTACACAGCAATTGTACTCTACATAAACTTTGTAATTTGAATATTTTGTACAGTTTGCACCAGTCTTTGAAATTGCAATGAAATTTTTTGTAAAACTGCTTAAGAAACCAGCTTCTTGTAAATCTGCTTCAAGAACTCCAAGATTTTGAAACATAGAACAGAAAAAGAGACTTACTGAATTAATAATTAGAACTGTAAGCTCTTTAAGTAGGATAATGCAAGAAAATCTCTCAAATTTAGTTACAAAAATCTTTGTAAACTCTAATTCGAAAATCAAGAAAATCAAGATCAAGAAAATCAAGATCAAGAAGATCAAGAAGTTCAAGAAGTTCAAGAACCAAACCCTAAATTGGATTAGGATTCAGAAAAATCGTATTTAATATAAATTCAAAAACGATTAATAGAAATCTCTGTGCTAATCTTGTCAAACAAAAAATTAGTAAATTTGAAAACTATGTGAAAATCAATTTCAAAAATTATTAACACTAATCACTCCCTAAGCAAGGACTTAAGCCAAAGGCTCTGATACCATTGCAAGAAACTAGGGTTGGCCACTCAAAGCATGGAGTGACAACATGGGTATGGGTCACCATCCTAGGGCAATAGCCAAGAAGGCCATGGAAGCTAGATGTGTGCTTGTTTACTTGAAGCACGGCAAGGGTGGATTGTACCAAGAAGACATGAATGTCTATAGAATGAATGTGATTAAAAAAAAGGGCACAAAGTCCATGAGCCCTATGCCTCATATAGGGTACTCTAAACTCGGGGGGTGCACCTCAAAAAATGTAAGTCTACCACGTGCGATCATCAGGCGGGGTTTTTTTAATCCAAAATATTGGGTAAATTTACAGAAATACAATTACAAGAGGGGTATTTTAATTGTACTTTGGAAAAAAACCCGTAAGTCTATAAAGAAAAAGGGGTAGTTTTATTAGCTCAAAATTCACAGATAAGGGGTTTTTTAAATACCCCTTGAACGCACGTCGTAGGAGGGGCTTCCATATAGTGCACCCCCCGAGACTCTAAAAGTACACATGTAAATGTCCCTAAGCCCAAGTGCCTAGGTCCCATTACCCCATGTGCATGTGCACCCAAACCTACTTCATTACATTAACAATGGAAGCCATCGTTACAATAGTAGATATTAAGAACACAATTATTGACGTTCCATCCTCCCCCAACACTAGCACTACTTTCCATATGCCAATCTAAGGCCTTAGTGGTAGCAACCAGTAGATGGTCTAGAATGCCTTCACCAAAAGGTAGATCTTACCAAACCAACATGTAAGGGACACCATTTGACATCATACCAGCTTCAAAAGCACTTTGACATACCAACGACTCCACCCACTAACAACCAACCACCCTTGCACCACCATGAGTAGTAGTAGTACGGCCAAAAAGAGGAATAGCTAAGCCACCACTATCAACTTGTAGTCTTGATGTTCCAACATGACTATTCAAGAGGAAGCAGAAACACCACAATGAATATTAGTACCACCAAAAAGAACATTAAGCTGCAAATAGGAATAGCTAAGCCACCACAGTCTTTATGTGCCAACATAAGTATTCAAGTGAAAGTAGAAACACCACCATGATGCAGATCTCCACTCTATCCATCACACCACCCTCCCACCCCCTCCCTCCCTCCCCTCCCCTCCCCTCCCCTCCCTCGCCTCCCTCCTCTCTCTCTCTTTCTCTCTCGCCAGTGCTCACAAAAAGCCTATAAAGGACCTGTAAGATTCTCATATTTACCCTTGATTTTTATCCTATTTTCAAAAGATATGCAAAATTCAAGGCATTTTAGTTGTGATCTAATTTAAAAAACATATTTTTTCAAGGTAACCTTGCAAAATTTTATAGTCATAATCTGTAGAGAAAAATATTTTTTGTGAACATTAACTCTGTGCATTATGTGAAAACTTTCATGCTAACCATTTCACCAGGTAATCATTGTTGCTAGCTCTATTTTCCATTGAATATTTATTCTTGAAAACATGCATGGAGGCATATACCTCCCTAGTTTGGTAATTTCATATCTACCATCCTTAATTTAGTAATTCTTAGTTATCCTTCCAAGTTTACTAATTTTCCTAGTTTACTCCATTACCTACTTTAGCAATTTCCTTAGATTACTTATCTCCCTTCTTTACCACTTTTCCTACTTTTCCATAGTTGTGCCAATAACCCTAGTTTATATCTCATCGCGGTAATCGTAGTTTACCACCCCTCTTAATGTACTAGCATCCAACGGCTTGAAAACAATGGCTAACCTTGGGCTCATTTTTTGTGAGCGTAGATCCCATCTCCTAGGCACATTTGAGACCCCGTGTTACTTAATCTTGGGGGGGATAGAGACCGTCAATAGGATTGAGATAGAAGGTTACTTCAATGGTAGCAAGTTGAAACACTACTATGGACCTCTCACCCAGGATCAATAAAAAGAACTCTTCTCTTTGCTCTACTTTTGTTGTCTTCCAAGGTTGTAATTTGTAACTTTGCATTCAGTTTATGTATGTAGTAGGTTTTAGAGGCTTTACAAACATCTCCCTCACCCATCAAGGTTATCACCCATCTATGAAGGATGGAGCAAGTGAGAATTCATCTGTTCCCATGCACATGCATGGTGTATAGAGCCCCATACTACTATAAGACGTTCTATTCTTGGTTATCATGCACACTATAATTTAGTAGCACATACCCTTTTGTAATTTTTGCATTCAACCTTCTAATCTTGGTGTGTGAAAACTTTGATCTGCTTTACTACACCATGAACCATATAATTTAAGGTTTAACAACCACAATGCTGAATTGTATCAAAATTTTATCATGTATAATGAAGTTAGATTTGATTATGGAAGCGATACCGATTTCATTACTCACCATGCACAACATTATGAACCATAGGCACTAGATATGATTATTGTGGTAATTAATCTACCCTTTTAGAATCCCACACCATCACCCAATCAATCAAAGACTCTCTTTAATTAATGCAAGGTTCTACCTTACTTTAAAAGCTCAATTCTATAAAGCTAAGCATACACCTAAGACTTTCTTGGTCTCTCCCTTTGGCGGCTACCCGCCTTGAGGAGTAATCTATGTCACTCAGTCCTCTATGTTTTGTGTTTTTGACACTATATATTAGCACCATGTCTCCTACCTCTATAAACTTATCCTTGAGTTGATCACGTCAAACCGTGCTGCTTGCGCCTTAGTTTCTCAACCCATCAATTTGTAAGCAGATCATCGAAGTCTTTGCTCTCTAAGTTGCTCTAAGGCAACTAATCTCTCCCGTGAGAGGGTTTCCCCTTAAGGCTATGTTTGGCGCAATTTGGAGGCTTGGAACCAAGTGTTCCATTGGCATGACTGCATCAAGCCTGAATGCGAGCTAGAAAGGTGTGCTGTTAACAGCCACCTGAAATAGCCACCTCAAATATTGTGCAGTAGGCCCATAGAGCCAAGTGCAGCTTGTGCTCCCCAATCTCTCCTCGATGCTTCTATCGTCTTGGTGAGAATAATACACAAAGTCTTGTTTGCACTTTTAGCTTGGCCGTTCGCTTATGGGTAGTAAGGTGTTGACTTTCTGTGTGCACCACAAGGAATCCCTCAAGTAAAAGAACTCCACCACTTCATTGATAAAATGTGTACTATAATTGCTCACTATTTCTAGTGGGCAACCTAAACGGGTAATCACATTCTCGTCATAGAGAAACTTGGCAGTAGCTCTCAGATTAACTTTTTATGTTGCTTTGGCCTCAACCATTTTGTGAAATAGTCAAGGCGACGATGATAAAACGTGCTTGGGTTCCCTTAGCAACAAGGCTAATGGGACCAACAAAATCCAAACCTCATTTTTCAAGGTTTGTTTCGAAACTACTAGGGTTAGGGGCATTCGGTCTTTCTCGTGGACTATGGCGATTTGGCATTCGTTATAGTGCTTCACAAATTCAGCTACATCTCCGAAGAGTGTAGGCCACCAAAGTTCAACCTCAAGAACCTTGTGTGAGTAGTCGTGTCCCTAGCAAAGTGCCCTCCACCTATGCTAATTTGGGCTTGTTCAAGAACAACGACAAAGTCACCTTCATAAACACATTTCCTCATGATGCCTTCTTGACTCTTCTTGTAAAGCGTTCCCGCTATCAATTGATAGGGGGTTGCCTTCCTAATGAGGCATCTGGCTTTATCCTTTTTTATAGAGCGGTCGATGGGAAATACATTAGCTAAGAAGTGGACGATGTATTAACTCCTAATATGCAAAATAGTGGAGCGCCAAGAAGTAATATTCCACTCTTAGAGGGGTTCTCTATTTAAAATTATGGAAAGGTGGTTAACATGGATATGCACATAACCCTTTCTCACTGTGATATTGAAATTGAACTCCCAAAGAATAAAAAACCATTTGGTGATGCATCCTGTGGTGCAAGGCTTGTTCACCAAATATAGCAATGCTTGATAATCAACAAAGAACATAAATTTGGTAGTAGCCTTACATTCTATGGTGCAAGACTTGTTCACCAAAATATAGCAATGCTTGGTAGTCAATAAAGAACATAAATTTGGTAGTAGTGCCAGCAGGTAATGCATGTACTTCTTCACGTCATATACCATGGCTAACCCCTCTCTTTTAGTGGTGGTGTAGTTTTGCTCTGTGTCATTAAGTTGACGACTAGTAAAGCTCCCTTGGCTATCCTAGAATGCATCCAATAGCAAAGGTTGAAGTGTCTATATGCACACAAAAAATTAGATCCCAATTGGGGGATCTCAGGATGGGTGCACTTGCTAATGCCTTCTTTAGTTTCTCATATACGAATTAGCATTCATCTATCCATTCCAAGATAATCAATAGCTTATAAAAAGGTATGTCCATTCGAAGATAATCAATAGCTTATACAAAGGTTTGCCCATTCGAAGATAATCAATAAAGTATACAAAGGTCTGGCATGTATGGCATATAGGAAGATAAATCTTCTGTAATACCCTACGTGCCCCATGAATCTTTGTGTTAGCCTGGAATTCCCTGGTGTGAACAACCCTACACACTGGCACTTTTTACCCTATTCTCGGCATGTGTTTTTCCCTGTGTGAACACACTCGTGTGTTAGCCACATCAACCCTAGGGCTAGGGCTATAGTACTCTTGTACTCTACTCATTTTGGTGATCATTATGATCGAGTACTTTCCAACTTTGCTTCTGCTCTCTCTCTTGTTCTTCGAGCTCGATTTGACTTTGTGTGTGTGTGTGTGTGTGTGTGCAGTGCATCTACACCCTCATCCAACATTGGTATCAGATCAATGTTCAATATCTCGATTTCAATGCCTACGTTCACATTTGGTTGATGGCTCTCGCCACCGATGTTCCCATCTATTCTTGCCCCAACTCCTTGCTCGATTGGACTTAATGTCCTCTTTGTTGGTGTCACCTCCTGTCAAAGTGGTGTATCAAAATAAGCTCTTGGATTTAGCTTTTGCACTTTGAAATTCTCATAGTCTAGCGGTTCTACCTCCTCTGTATATTGGGCAGCTTTTCTTTCTACTGTTGTACATTCTAGGCAACCCCGCGCACTAGCACTACACTTGCTTTAAGAAGCTTTCGGCATTGGATTTCAATCTCCATCGATTTCCCTTGTTTCTACTATTGTTGCTACTATCTGAGTTTTGGCCTTTAGTTTTTGACATTAGACTTCTACGTTTGTCAATTTAGCCTAGTCAGCCATTCAGCTTTCCATTTAGCATTGGACTTCTGTGTTCGTCGATTCTACTCGTTCAACCATTCACTTGCGTCAGTTAGCTGATCCGCCATTCAACTACGTCTGTTGATTTTTCTCGATCAGCTAATCAACCTTCGGCTTTCAGCTATCGACATTCGGACTTCTACTTCCATTAGCTCCATCAATCGGCTTTGACCGGTCAAAGCCATTCATCAACGTTTGGCATTTTGCATTAAGCATTCAGCCTTTCGTCTTCTGGAAATCCGCATTAAGCATTCGACTTCAGCATTAAGCATCTTCAGCATTCAACCATTCGGCTTTCAGGCTCTCCGCATTCAACCATTCAACCATTTAACCATTTAGTCATAATTTCGGGTTCAGGCTCTCCACATTTAGCCATTCGGCTTCAGCTTTTAGCATTCGGTGCTCAGCTTTCCACTTTTAGCGTTTGGCTTTAGCATTCAGCAATTAGCTTTCAACGCGTGGCTATCTGCATTCAGCTTTTAGCCATCGACATTCGGTATTTAATTGCGGATTCTGCATCAGCACTCAGTTTTCAGTCTTCAATTGTTAGCATTCAGCAATTCGCTGGGTTTACTAAGTTTGACCTTTTGCATCAACACTGTGTGTTCAGCATTTGACTGCGGCCTCCACTTTAGCACTCACAGCTTTGAGCGTTTGGCTAGATTTACCCATTCAGCAATTGATTTTTCATCTTTGGCACTTTGCATTCGGATTTCGGATTTCGGACTTCCGCCTTCGGCATTCAGTGTTTGGCTTTTAGCTTCCGTCAGAGCTGATTCAGTCAGCCGTCCGTTAGCCAATTTAAATACAATCTGACAACTTGTTCAGCTTCTGAAGTGCTTATTTAGATTCCCTCTGACAACTTATTCATCTTCTGAACTACTGATTTAGATTCCGTCTGACAACTTGTTTAGCTTTTGAAGTGCCGATTTCACGTCAGCTTCTGACTTTTGTTGCTGCTGATTCCACATCAGCCTCCATCCTATTGTTGCTACCAAGTTAGCTTTCGACCCGGCTGACCTGCTGATTCCATGTTAGCTTCCAACCTTCTCATGTCATGTCGGCTTTCGACTTTTTGACTCCACATCAACAGATTCTAACCTGTAGATTCTACGTCCACCAATTCCACCTGTAGCTTCCAATCTATAGAATGTTTATTTGGTAAGTTTGCACATGCATTCAACAGACATTTGAGGTATTATGAATCACTTGAAGCTACTGCTGTGTCAGACATACTTTAGTTTGCCCATTTCTTTGTTGTGTAAAATATTTCTAAACATCAGTGATGCCTTAACAGTCAAATGCAGTGATTTATATGCTTCTTGTTTGTGATTGTTGGATGTTGATTGGTTATTTGATTCGGTGCTACAAAGCACATTACTTCCTTATGTGCCATGTCACAGTACTAACTCACCAGTCGGCTGAGTGAGCCCACACAGTAAGCCGAAAACCTTAAACCTTCATTGTACATATATAACATGGCACCTCTTACCAATTGTACAGACTCATCTATCGAGAATGATTAAAAAACCTATAAACCAAAACGTCGTCAAAAAATTAAAGCAATTGGATGTGCACATTTACACACACCGAACATGAATACACATATTCACTCACACATGTATGTACACACACTTGCGCCTGCACACCACACCCACCGACATGTGCACCACCCCCTCTATCTACACACACACACACTTTCACAAACACACATGTGCACCACCCCCTCTATTTGCAGATACACACATACACACACAATAGAGGTGCATAGATTTGATAGCCCAAATGGGCCCTGCTCATGATCATAAAATTATGGCCATCAACGGTCTTGCTTCATGCCATCCTACGACCCAGATTGGCCCGAGTCCATCTTCGGTCTAACGAATGCGATCGTACTTGTCTCTTCAGAATTGGTGAGTCCAAATAAGCCTCACCTTGGAGCTAAGATCGGTCCGCCCTCTTGTTGAGAGGTGCAAGAAATGTGCTTGCTTACTAAATTTGTGCATATAGCAAATTGATGTCGGGACTTGGCATCACATGCAAGAGAGGAGATAAGTGGCACGTGCGAGAAGAAGAAAACGAGCAAGAAAGATCTCGAGCGAGAGAGCGAGTGTGAGAAGTGGCACGTGTGAGAAGAAGAGGAGCGAGAAATATCTCCAAGAAAGAGCAAAAAGCACGAGTGAGAGCGAGCAAGAGAAGAAGAGCGAGCACAGGAAGAGAAAGAGCAAAGCAGGAGCATGAGGAGAAGAGATCGCGAGCGCAAGAAGAAGCACGGGCTAGAAGAAGAGAAAGAGAAAGAGCGCACGAGACAAAGCACACAAGAGCAAGAAAACGACGCTAATGTAAGTTTTCACTTTCAAATTTTCACTTTGACCATGCATCTAGCTCTTTCCATCAAAGATCTATTCTTATGTTAGACCACACCATTTTGTTGAAGTGTGTATGGGACCACACCATTTTGTTGAAGTGTGTATGGCACTGTACACTGTTATCCTTTGAATAAGAAATTAGTGATTATCTTAGGTATGAGTTGATTATTAAGGCCAAGTAAGGTATGACGAACCTAGGAGACTCCACTAGTGCATGCAACTTTCTTTACCATGGCATACAAGGTGTTTGGCTCAAACGTCTATAAACCTGAGCTTGCATGAGTCTAATTATGTAATCAAAATTATGTATGAGTCCATAAACTTGACTTTGCATGAATTATGTGACCAAAACTATCAAATTTACAAGAAAAATACCTTGCTATTGCGAATAGTTATGATATGATTTGGAAAAGCTTTTTGGCTTGTTTGCTAGTATTGAGACACCTTTTGCATATGAAGGTGATCTTAAAAATCAAGGCTAACCTTTATGTTTGACATGGTGTGAAGGTGCTGTTTAGCATTGCCTACCTATGGGACTAGTTGGAGCACATAAAAGGTGCAGTTTGGCGATAGCCACTTGATTGTGGGAGACAAGAAGATATTGTAAGTTTTAGTGAAGTTGGGATTAGTAACAATGGTGCTCACTTTAAATCCATGCTAATTCTTGGCATTGTCTATTTGTGCACCGGTTCATTAGCTCTATTGTTTAATCAAGCCACCATTAGAAAGAAAGGGGTATAAAATCCATTATCATCCCTCCAAGTAACAATTTTTAGCTTAATCACATGTTTAGCACAAATTCAAACACCTTCAATAGCATGGAGTGAATAGTTTTATGTTAAGTGCATGCAATCGAGCCATTCACAAAGCCTTCATTTTTAAAGAAAACACATAGTAGCTAACCAAATGTCTAATCAAACTTAAATAATCACATCATTATCATGTGATAAATGCTCCCCTATTATAAAAGTATTTTAATCAGAGCGTTGATCTGCAACTCACTTTTTTACATTATATCATACCATTATCAAAACAACATATCCATGCATAATCAAGCTTTGACTTATAATTAAAAGAAAATAAAAAAAATGACATTAAAAAATTTCGAAGGTCATTTGGAGAGCCTTTTAAAGGAGAGAGAAAATAGAGCACAACCAATGAGGAAGAAGCAAATGTAACGTCAAAAAATAGCTTAATTCATTGAAAAATTTCAAAAAATAGTCACGTTCACATTCAATGAGGATATCTTTTTACAAAACGATTAAATACACATTCAATACGGATATCTTTTTCAAATGAGGTAGAGTTACTTTATTAAATACAGCTTATGATCATTGGATAAGAGAAAGCACTTCGAAGCTAAACTTTGTAGACACTTGAGTCTATACATTTCTTCTGATAGTATTTTGATTTAGAATTTGATGCTTTTGACATCACCATTGCATCCAAAGCGGCCAAAAACTCCCAAAAGGACTTTTGAATCACTTAATTCGATCACCTGGAGAGATAGAAACGACCAAAAGAAGGAAAAAAGACGCTTGTGCAATTTGGCGCGCATAAGGCTTCTCTCCTTCTTTGGGTCATTTCTGCCTCTCCACAAGTGACCGAATTAAGTGATTCAAAAGTCCTTTTGAGAGTTCTAGGCCACTCTAGTTGCAATGGTGATATCAAAAGCACCAAATTCTACACCAAACTGCCAGTAAGTGTAAATTGCTAGGAGCGTAGCATCAAATTTTTTAAAAAAAGTGCCATATGATAACTTGTAAGCTAGTGCATATATTTCAATACCTTGTCAAATTCATTTTTTTTTATAACTTACGACAATTTCTTGTCAAGTACACATTTAATGAGGACATCTTTTTTTTTAAAAAAAATCTAAAGAGAAAAAATACAAGTTTGTGAATTTCTTACAAGGCCCTAGAAATGACCTCCAAAATTTCCTCATGTTTCATTCTTACAAAAGTTCGATACTTTCAAATAATTTCCTATGTCCTTTTGTATGATTATTTATCTACTTTTGTAAGAAATCTTAAGGACTAGCATAGATTTAGGTGTGCATTTATTAGAGTTAGATTCATTCATTTGAAATTAGATGCATTAATTAGATTTTGAATTCATTTAAATTCATCAAAAAACATAAGATAATATACAATTTTTAAAAAAGTGAAAACTAAAAATGTTAGAACATAAGTGAGAATTCAATAGCGAGCCACATAGAACACATTTTGCACTTGCCTCCAAGAAGTTCTTGGAATTTCTTTAAAAAGTCCAAGTAATAAATTACCCCAAAAATATTTTCTGCAAGTGTTTTTCAACATGATTTCATGGTAATTGTTGACATTTCAAACTTAACATCAATTAGGTGTGCTTGAAAAAATCCATATATATATCTACCACATACTGCGTGAAATTCCTCCAAGCACACGCATGCAATATGCAATCATCCATCATAGGAACGGAATTTGTCCTATGCAAGTACATGACATGGAAAAACCAACCTCGCAAAGATTATAAAAATTCCTACAAACTCAGACATTAAGCTTTGCCTAAACTAAACTAAGAGAAAAAGAAAGAGGGTAGCTACTGATCTAAGCGTGTTAGACCCCAGTACATAGAGCTTCAAAATCTCTTCCGGAGCTTGAGTATATATAGAACTGTAGCTCTGCCCATGAAGCGCTCAAGTTCAAGTGTAAACTAGTCTCGTCTTATGGTGTCATGATTTCTTCACATTACCATACCACCATCAATAGTCAGCACCTGTCAACACACAATGCCCATTAGTTATGAAGGCAATAAGCACTCATAAATCTAACCACACATATTATACAGCCACTGGTTGCCAAACACACAACCGCATAAAAAGGAGTGCATGGGTTCTGGAGATCAACACACCTGGCCAGTGATATATGCACCTGCTGGATCTAGAGCCAAAAACTTCACAAGGCCAGCAACCTCCTCTGGTTGACCATATCTACCTGGAAAGTAACAGCAGAAAGAAACCTTGGAGCCACATTGTGACACATTTTAACCCCTCTAATACAGAGATTAGAGTGATGATGGTTTCAAATGCTGTAATACCTAGTGGTATGGTCTCAAGAATCTTCTTCTCAATGTCAGCACTGAGCTTTGCTGTCATGTCAGATGCTATGAAGCCAGGTGCAATAGCATTTGCCTGAAAAAAAACATCACTTTTATTAACAAGTGCATATTCTTATGCTTGAATGGAGCACACTTCAAGGATGCATTCAGCAGCAATTGCTATACTGGACATAATGCGCGACAAGACAATTGATATGAAAGTTATGTATATATATATTTAACAATGAGATATTTTGTGTGTAAAGTCATATGTATATATATATATATGCAAAAGGATATGTAAAGATATCCAAATGTGCTTACATACAAAAAAGGCACAGACCCCCCACCCACCCCAAAAAAAAACACATCCATCCATCCATCTGTGCATACGTACATGCATACATATATGCACATCCATCCATACATGTAAGCATATAATGATATCCATTAATATAATATATATGTATGAAGGAGATGTGTATGAGAATATTCTAACTAGGAAGTTTGAAGAACTTTAAATAAAGGATCAATCAAAAATCTTATAATAAAAGTAAAAAACTTAAGCCTTGCAACTATGACTTACAGTGATGTTTCTAGATGCATACTCGCGAGCTACAGTCTTGGTAAGCCCAATCACACCTGCTTTGGCAGCACTGTAGTTTGCTTGACCGACATTACCAGTTAAACCCACAACAGATGATATGTTGATAATCCTTCCCTGAAATTTTTAGTGCCATCATCAAATTACAGAAATTTCACTTTTTGAGGTTTTAAAAGACATCTCTAAGCAGTATAGAATGTACCTTTCTCTTCTTCATCATTATCTTCGCAGCCACCTGACAATAGAAAAGATAAGCACATATTAACCTCTGTTAATCAGCTTTGATAATACCTATTCATCCACCCTTAATCCCACCTGTGTGCAGATGAAAACACCAGTCAAGTTCAAGTCAATGACTTCCTGCCATTGGGACTTCTTCATTCTCATCATCAAAGTGTCCCTGGTAATGCCTGCATTGTTCACCAAGATATCTATCGTGCCCCATTTGTCAACAGCCTGCACAAGAGATAATTAAGCCTGCTAATAGCCATAAAAATGAAACTCCAACTAAGAACAGTCACCTTGTGACCCTTCATGTTTTACACTCACAGCTTTCATGATTGCATCAACGTCGTCCTCTTTTGAAACATCTCCGCCACACACAACAGCTGCCCCACCTAAGTCCTCAATCTGCACAAGTCCAGTGTGAGCTCATATGTGCAATACATGATTTAATAATTGTCTGAAGCTTTTACATTGCACTCTCTCTCTCGGGATGGGCAGTCCCTATATGCCCCCTTGTTTGCAGACATTGCGGAGTTCTCTCAACACAGAGACATCCTTCTACTGGGTGACTTCTTCAATGCACAGCAAGCTGGGATGCAGGTGCACATGTACGCTTTTCATGTCCATTCTGTCATGCTTTCAAAGATAGACCCCCGAGAGATGCAGCTGCTGTCACGTGCACACCCATCAGGTCCACGTGTGACATGGCATATCTTAGCATCCATAAGCATTAAGCAGGACACTTGAGCATTAATCCAAGCATTAATCGCTTGTACAACACCAACAGCAGTTACAAGGCATATAGCAGCATTTAGAGCATTCATTGTATCAGGTCGGGGCTGTTGTGACCAGCCGACAGCAGTTAATGGCAGCCGACAGCCTATTTTAGGCATTTATTGCAGTCGTGAGGGGTACAGTCCTCTGGCCGACAGTAGTTGAGGTACCCGACCAGCAGGCAGCTCACCATATATAGAAGAAGTATCTCATCTTCTCTTCAGTGTTTCCTTCCTAGGGACAATTGGGAGTCAGCAGATCAGCAGTACATTCAGCATATAGACAGTAGCCAGCATATTCAGCATTCAAGTCATCTCCGACCTCCTACATAGAGGAAAGCCGGCATCCAAGGGTGGACCTCAGCATTGGAGCAGGAATCAGCCAGTCACCATCAGCATTCAGCATATCTCTCTCATTCTGAGAAGGATATTCAGCATAGATCCATTCATAGATCTTCATTTGTAACCATTGCATATAATATAGCTGCATTGCATTGCATTGACAACATTGTCTATCTCTTAAGCATCATTAAGTGAAGTTTAGTACTAGCCTAAGGTTGTGATTACTACAATCAATCCCTCCCATGTCACATTGGTATCAGAGCGTTACAAGGTAACCAGCCTTAGTTCATGTTCATTCCAAAGGTCATTCAGCAAGTCAGCATGTTAGTCACTTCCGCTCAATTAAATCTAGTTCTCAAGATCTTGCAGGCCACCCTTAGGATTTTCCCCTTAGGCATGCATTAGTAACCCATCCATCTGCATTCTTGCTCAGCATATAGGGTTGCACAGGGCTTGCATCAGCATAGCAGTCATCCTAGTAGTTAGTCTAGCATTTTGCATCTGCAAGGCATACAGGTTTTACCCATGAGTTCTCTAGGGAAGAATGACATCCATTATCAAAGGAGTAAATAGAGTTTTGGGCTTCAACTGGGGTTCTCTTCCACAGAAGAAGACGGAAGTTTGCTCGAACATCGCCTCAAAAGGTTCAGAGGTTCAAGAACGACGGAGATGGTGTGTGAAAAGATTCCACAGACAAGTTAGGGGTGACTCGGGTATTTCCAAGCAGTTTTAGCAGCATTTGCCATTCAGTTCCCGCAGTGAAGAAATCTTTGCCTCAAAGGATTCAACTCCTGCAGTCGACCTCAGTCCCGACAAAAGAAGTCAGAAGGGGGCAGTGGTTTCGATGGAGGAGGATCAATAGAGGAGTCGAAAGGTTGCCAGGTGTACCACCCAACATTAGTTTAGCAAAGGGGAATGTCACGTGCACACCCATCAGGTGCACTAGTGACATGGCATATCTTAACATCCATAAGCATTAAGCAAGACATTTAAGCATTAATCCAAGTATTAATCCATGAATTAATCACAGCATAAGCATGTGTTTGGGGCTTGTACAGCACCAACAGTAGTTACAAGGCATATAGCAAAATTTAGAGCATTCATTGTATCAGGTCGGAGCTGTTGTGACCAGCTGACAGCAGTGGAAGGCACTTGACAGCCTATTGTAGGCATTTATTGCAGTAGTGAGGGGTACAGTCCTTTGGCCGATAGCAGTTTAGGTACCCGACCAGCAGCAGCTCACCATATATAAGAAGTGCATCAAATCAGCATTAGATATCTCATCTTCTCTTCAGTGTTTCCTTCCTAGGGAGCATTGGGAGTCAGCAGATCAGTAGTACATTCAACATATAGACAGTAGTCAGCATACGTTCAGCATTCAAGTCATCTCCGACCTCCTACATAGAGCAAAATCCGGCATTCAAGGGTGGACCTCAGCATTGGAGCAGGAATTAGCCAATCACCATCAGCGTTCAACATATCTCTCTCATTCTGAGAAGGATATTCAGCATAGATCCATTCATAGATCTTCATTTGTAACCATTGCATTTAATATAGCTGCATTGCATTGACAACATTGTCCATCTCTTAAGCATCATTAAGTGAAGTTTAGTACTAGCCTAAGGTTGTGATTACTACGATCAATCCCTCCCATGTCACAGCTTCAGCGGTCATCCCAAGATGCAGGGTCTGGAATTGGGAGTCATGCATGAGTTATTTATAACGGGATGTCATGCTGACCCACATCGGACAACCTCACTGGCTTTCCATATGGAAAGGAATCAAGCATTGTGGATTCCCTGATGGGGTCTCTTGCTCTTATGTGACACATCTAGGACTTCACCATGTTGGATATCACTGCTCCACCCTCAGGGTAACTACGCAGGCACCGGCTAACTCTACTTTGTGAGCCCCCCCTATATGAGGAGAAGGCATTTATGAGTAGCACGGGTCGCCTGGTAGGCCCCGGTTTAAACACCGGATGGTGGCCAATTGTGGCCAGATAGCATGAGACGATTCTGTAGAGGGTTGGCACAGGCTACATGCATATGCGGTGAGTTATTATACACCTACTACATATGGGCTGTAAATTTTGGGTCCGTTGCGGCGCGCAGTTTCACACCAGCCTACTTGGGGGAAGGTGCGGAGGGAGGTGTGAGCCCCTCTCTGCAGGGCCGTTTACGCTAAACTCCATGCGGACTTTGCGGGCCAACCGGAATATAGATTCCGTGGTCATTTATGATTGCATGATGAAAAATCATGCACGCAAAGCTCTATTTAGCGAGACGGTCTTTTCCACTAAAATCACTCTTCACCCATGTTTTTTTTTTGCATACAGCCTTCGCTCTCACTTCTTCCAGTCAGCTATCAAAGCTTCTTCACCGAAGCACACGGCTGGGAAGCGGTAGCTATCTATTGTAATTGCATACAGTAATCAGAAATTTTTGATATTCCATATCTCTGTGTTTTCTCTTGTCTACAAAGATCTTGGCTTCTGTTGTTTCGTAATTTCTTACACACCATTCCATTGGGGCTGATCACACACACCTCGCTTTGCAGTAGTTGGGTTTGCAGTTGTGCTGTGTAATTTTTGCATTGTTGATCAATGATGGCTTAGGCACAGGATACAAAGTATGCCTTTTGAAGAAGGCACTTTATGGACTTGAGCAGGCACCAAGAGTGTGGTATGCAAAGATACATGCACATTTGACCAGTCATGGGTTCCATAATAGTCCAACTGAAAGTACTATGTATGTGCACATTGATGGTGTAGACATAGTGGTCATGACAAGGGCCTCTAGCTCTCTGAAGTGTGCATGCCCAATCTGATGTGGTCTACTGAGTAGTGACTCTGTGTCAGCTAAGCTCTGGAAGGAAGAGTCCAAGGCACCTCTGATGTGGGTAATCCATAAGGGTCCAAAGCCCACTTTGAATAGCCAATGAAATCTCCCTTTGATCTCATAGTAGACTCGACACTGGCAAACATAGTGCTCCTCCAACTCAACTCCCATCTAACAAGGTCTACAAGTCATGTCCTCTCTGGGTATCCACTCAGCTCTGCCAGTCTATCCTCAATCTATGGGATGATACCCTAAGCTAGCCAATGGCTATCCTCATAGCATGGGACATGAAGGCATCGAGATGTTGCATCTTGGTAGGCAACATAGTTGCCAGGCGTTTCAGAAACGGCAGGTATGAAACGGGTTTCATACGTTTTGAAACGTTTCATAAAAGGTAAGAAACGGGTAAAAAAAGGTTTCATACAAAACAGAAAAAACATGTATATTTTTTACTTGAAATATACAAGAGAAAAAACTGTTGACATAACTTATAAGAGACCACATTGAATTCATTTCAATAAAAACAAAATACATGTAAGATATGATGATATCACAAATCACGTGGGTGATCACTGATGACTAAACAAAAATCAAAAGCATCACCACGTGGGTGATGATTCATGACTCAAAATCCAAGATCAAAATAAATAACATGTCCAAAGTTCAAACTAAATAACATGTCCAAATAAAATGATACTGGCAGCTGCTAGCTACTATCTGCATCCTCATGCTCATCCTCATCTGCATCTTCTGCCTCCGCAGCCTCACTCTCAAGGTCACTGCCAGTAGCCGAGTCCTCAAAGGCCTCATCCTCTAGAGGTGCAGGTGCACCACTAGTACTAGCCTCTCGAGAAGATCGTGTAGTGCGAGCCGGAGCCATGATCTCCTCATAGAGCATAGAATAGATGTCTCTCTCCTCCTGAGGAATGTCGGGAATCTCCTTGCACTTCATGATATCAATCTTATCTGGATTCACTTGGCGAGGCTCAATGGGATGACCCTTTTGTTCTAGCAATCGGAGATTGCAATGACAAAAGACAAGCCTCTCCAATTGTGCTGAGGAGAGTCTATTTCTCTTTTTCGTGTGAAAAAGAGCCCATGTACTCCAGTTTCTCTCACAAGGCCCTGAACTGCAATCCTGGGAGAGAACTCTCAGTGCAATCCGTCTCTACATTGTACAAAAAAGAATGTTAAGTTAGAGTCAAAAAGAGAGTAGCATTTGAATGTAGATTTTGAAAGAGTAGGACTCACGAGACAAAGATACAAGATTCAAGAATCAAGAAACCTTACCAAGTTGGGTGTCCCAACACCGTATTTCTCCCACCAAGACACTGGCTCCAACTGTGTCTCCCTGAGCAATGCAGTAGCTCGCCCAAACATATGGCTACCGTTGCGGTAAATGAGAAGCTCATCCTCGAGCTTTCTCATCAGCTGTATATCACCTCCCACTCCCACCAACTTGGTAATGTACTCGATCCATCCTGACTCTAGCTCCTCATTAAGGTATTGCTCCTCATTCCTCCAAAGGGGATGCAAAATGTGAGCAACAGCATGGATTGGCCTATGAAACCAATCCCAACGCCGATTCCAGATCTCCTTAATATCTTGAACTCTACATGTAACATGTGACATACATAAGAGATCAAGATTTATAAAATAACTCAAAGACTAAAGTTAAAGCCCAAGGGTGAGCACCTGTCACGCGACAAGGTAGTGAAATCATTGAGAGCTTCACCAATTCTGTCCATGAACTCATAAAGCAGCCCAATAGTACTTCCCTCCATGTCTGTGAGCCGAAGGACACTATACATGGGCTGAAGTGCCTTCACAAGTCCCTCTGCATCCTGCCACCAAGTATCTCTCATGACCATACGAGAGAATGCTATAGACTTGGGCTCATCCTTGTCCTCCCATGCTGTCCATTCACGACACACAACAGTGCGTAATAAGCCATGTCGCACTCTCACTAGTCTCTCCACCACAATAAACATATATGCAAACCGAGTTTTGGAGGGCTTTAGAAGCTCAAGATCACTATTGGCCCTGTACATGCCTAAAACCTTTGGCCTCTTTGTGACAAAGTTCACCATGGTAGATGCAGCTGAAAATACATGGCTCACCCAATCAAGCTTTCCCACATCCTCAATCATCAAGTCAAGGCTGTGTGCTGCACAAGGTGTCCACACAATCTTGGGGAACTCCTCCTCTAACATCCTGCCCATGGATACACAATTGGACCCATTGTCCGTGATCACCTGCACAATGTTATCAGGCCCAATTTCATTGATTGCCTGGCGCATGTGGGACATAATGAACTCCCCTGTAACCACTATCCCTGGCACCGATGCATCTATGGCACGAATGAACATTGTGCCTTTGCAGGAGGACACAAGAATGTTGTACACATTTCTCTTCCGCGCATCTGTCCATCCATCACAAAGCAAAGTACAACCATACTTTGCCCAAGTGGCCTTGAGAGGCTCCATCTCCATCTCCACAGCCAGTTGCTCCTTGCGAAGCTCAGTAGTGCGCAATGTCTCGTAGGAGGGGCCATCCCACTCACACCCAATGCGGGAGATATCTCTCATTGCCTTCTTCCATGGAGGAGTCCTGACAATGTGGAAGGATAAACCACATTGAATAAACAACTTCATCAACTCCCTCGTTGCCTCTTTCATGGTAGCCTTTTGCATCCCTGCCTGTACATGTCCTTTCTTGAACACTGGAAGACTAGTTCTTTTGGCTCGAGGTGCCGAGCTAGAACCACCTGCAACACCACCTGCAACCTCACTACTGGTATCTTCCTCTCTGATACTGCGAGTCCTCTTGGAGACACTTTGACGTGCTTCAGGCTCTCCCAGATTGGGGATATCCTCAAGGGGGATACCTAGCTGCATGGCCTTCCAAGCCTTGAGGCTATCATAGATTTCTTGTGGCACATGCTTACATGGCCCAATGCCGAAACCCTTTGTTTGTGAGAAATGTGCCTTCAACCTGGTGACACTGCCATGGTGCTTATCAGCACAAAAGTTGCATTTCCACTTTCCGGAGCCTGAGCCACCATATCTAGACTCGAAGGTGACATTGTTCCAAAGAGAATCACCTGTTCGAGGCATCCTACAAGACGAGGATAAATGCAGATTGTTGGCCCTGCAAGTGCGACACATAACATAAACTAATCTCAACAGAGCAAGGGTGGACCGTGGAAGATATGCCATAAATATTGATGGAAGAGAAAAAAGTGTGCTATTTTGTGAGTTGTGCAGAGAAAACCAACTTAAAGCAAAACATGACATTACCCCTTTGGAAGACCTCCACAAGGCCCAAGGACACCAAGGAGCAGGGGGTCGACACAAGCGATGGAAGGAATCGAAGCATGGCACACAAATCGGCGAACTCACATGCGGCGGCCACTGGGAAGCGTGATAAACTGCGCCGTACGAATCCACGAAAGAAAACGTTTTTTAAGGTTTTTAAAAACTGCATGATGTATGAAACGCGTTTCATACTGTACGAAACGTTTCGTACGTTTTGAAACTGTATGAAATGCGTTTCTATGCAACACTGGTAGGCAATGGGCCTACCAGTATGATCCATGTGTTACATGTGTATAGCCTTGGTAGATCAAATCGGATCACTCGGTTCCTGTCCTCATGTGTAAGCCTAATGTATCGGGAATCTGGACCGTACTGAAATGGAGGGAGCCGGTCCATATGTAATCCATGTGCCTGAAACCAAGTGAGTGCTGTGCCATACCAAGATGAATGCTCTCCTCCGGCAACTATCTGTTGTGATGATTGTAGTGCAAGTTGGGGGAATCCAAGTGGATCCATCTTGCTCACCCTCTGTATATAAGTGAATGATTGTAGTGCAAGTTGGGGGAATCGAAGTGGATCCATCTTCCTCACCCGCTGTATATAAGTGACTGTCTGGAACAGGGCCTCCATCAACATAGGAGCCACTACAAAATCTGCATGGATGATCTGGTGGGAAACACATGCTTGGTGCGTAGCATCCATGATAGCATCATGATCTGAGGACGCTCTATGCACTGCCAATTTGTCGAGGATAAATCTAGTGCCCAGAAAGGAGTTGCATACGTAAGTGCCGGGGTGACTAGGGTATCAAAAAGCCAACCCTTCGTCTTCGGCTCCTGAAAATGCACCTAGAAACGTTACCTCTCCAATAAGGCTAGAGCTGCATATCCTCTAGTGAGTATCCTCTCATAGAGAAGCGTGGACTAATGAAGGTAGCTCCGAGATAGACACATGAGTGCACCTACCCATGTAAGTGATCTCTATACGGCCTGCAACTAGGTAGGCGGAGTGGAATACCATAATCTTGGTTTCCCAAGGATGACTAAGAAACCCCTGTGCAAAAATCATGTAAAGTATCCATGTGCTTCTATAGCCCCTCAAAATCTGCAATGAGTCCAATATCATCAGCATATAAAAGGATGGAAACAAGAATATCTCCTAGAAAAGCTCCTCCACCTCTGGTTCTATCAAAATGAAGTCTAAGATCTCATCTATGTAAAGTCCAAAGAGGTTCGGAGATAGTGGGCATCCTTGTTTCAGTTCGATGGTGCTAGAAACCTCATCAGATAGTCCTCCCGGGTATCTCACCCTGTCAACAATAACTGATTCATATAAGACAATGATAGCCCAAATCATGTCAGACGGGACCTTGGGATGATGGAAGTGCTGTAGAAGACAAGACCCCAGGACGTTGTAAGTGCTGTAGGAGACAGGCTCAAGGCACTGTATCAAAAGCTTTGCGGAAGTCCACAAAGTAGCAGTATAGTCGGCGGCCATCTGCCTTGGCCTGCTGTATGATAGCCGAAGGCGTGAATATGTGATCCAGTGTGGAGAAGGTCCTCCCGAACCCTACTTGTCCCAGTGCCCTGTATCCCTCACCTATGAGTATGCAGGATAGAGCCAAACATCAGATAACAGCCGATGGGCAAAGTTGGGCAGCACAAAGGACATGTGGCATTGATGATGTGGCGATGATGACATGGCAATCGGGTCCAATTGGCCGACAACTACTACTGGCCGACTAGGAGCATTGGTGCATATATATACATGGGTCACCAAATCGTCATATTCATCTGCTTTCCTCAGCGTTCTACTTCACAGAGCGTTTCTCTATAGGCGAAGTGCCAGCCAGGAGTGAACAGTAGGTCACAAGGCTACGATTTGATGTCTTCATTCTCTGCCACATCTTGTACTTGAATTTCAATTGTGTTACTTCTTCTTGTACATAATACAAAGCAAAAATTTAGGACTTTTGTGTGTTGTATGTGTGATCCCCCGCACTCTTCAATCTCTGGAAAACCCTAGCACATAGGCGCAAGTGTTCTACACTTCGTATCAAAGCCTAGGGAGCCTGCAAAATCTTTTCTGTTTCGGCACCCGTGTGCATTCAGGTTTGGGAAGAGTGAATATTTGGGTTCTCTTAACTGTACTTGGGTTATTTGGGGTATGTTGTGCTTCCCTGCCCAATGAAACCACCATGCCCCACCAAAACCTCACCTCATTGCACAAGGTTAAAATCCCTCACCCGGTCCTTGATCACTAGATATTTGTCATGGATTCACAACTCATTGATTTGCTTCTCAGCATGAAGGCATCCATGGACATGTAAGCGGCTAAAATGGAGGCTATATCTGCCCGTCTCAACAAGATGGAGTTGACACCTCGAGCACCTAGGATTCGCCGGGCAGTTCCCATTCGCCTTCACCAGCTCAACGTCAAGGGACTATCGGTTTGCTGAGTTCTTCCTCCATGCCTCGTGTCACCAGTGTAGGCATATGCTCACTTATGGTAGTGCTATGTGTGAACAGGGCTTAACCAAGGGCACTTTTTTCCCATGTGGTTTTTCCCCTTGGACATCAAGTGTGAAAGGACACTCTAACATATAATATTTTGTACTTCTATAATATATGGATGTGGCACACATGCAAGGGTTGACTTGCATTTTGTGGATACCACACTTTTGGCTCTCTCTCTCTCTCTCTCTCTCTCTCTCTCTCTCTCTCTCTCATTGTGTGTGAGCTTCTCTACCCTGCACCTAACCCTAATGTGCAGGTTTGTGTGTGTGAGTGTGTGAGTCCAACACCCAACAATTGGTATCAGAGCTGGGAGCTAGGAGCTGACCCTGAAATTCTGCTGTTGGGAGAAAAGCCGGCGAAATTCCGTCCAATTCTGAGCTCTGGGGCGTTCTCTGGTTTTCGCCGCCCTGCGCCGCCGTTTTCGCTCCTCTGCTCGCCGCCGCCGCCCAGCCGCGCCAGCGCTTCTACTGCGCAGGGAGCCACCACCGCCCAGCCCAGCCGGCGGCAATAGTGCGCAGGCGACCACCTCCGCCCCTGACTCGGCGGCGCTATTGCTCCTGTCGCCACCGCCGCCTGTGCTAGTCCACCACCGCCCAGAGCTGGCATCCGCCTGCCTCGTCAGCTGCGTGCGCTCTTCTAGACCCCTGCAGCTCCAAGTGGTACCTGAGCCCCATATGTAGCTCTGTGCTCTGTGCTCCTCCTCGACAACATCTGCAGGCCCCTCAATTGTGCGCTCCCTGCCTAACATCATTTACACTCTGCAACTACAAGGTATTCCTAGTGCACATTTTTGGTCAAACCCAAATACAAAATTAGCAACCATTTCAATGCCGGTCATATGCAGATTTTGCAGACACTTCTGTGCAAGTCAGATTCAAAGGAAAATTACATGTGCAATTTGGGGGATTTCTCAATTTGAGGGAAAATTGAAAATTGCAATTTGTAGGATCCCGTCACTTTTGAAGAGCTCGTGGGTTTACTCTTGCAGGAAGAGCAAACAAGAGCAAACTTATCGAGAAACCGTGGTGGAGACAAGGCATTTACAGCCAAGGGTAAAGCAAAGAGCTTTAGGCATGGGGGACAACAGTCTAGCAAGGCTGGTCATGGACAGCCCTCTTCTAGTGGTCAAAAGTCTGACAAAGGGGATGCAAACAAGCCCAAAAAGAAGGGCAAATGTCACTACTGTCATAAGCCTGGACACTACATCAGTGAATGTAGAAAGCGGATTGCAAAAGAGAAAAGAAAAGAAGCAGGCAATGCAGTAGCACACTCTTCTGATGACTAAACCGAAAGCCAATAGTGGATTATATGCGTACATTTGGGTGTTTGGCATATGCACATGTGCCAGAACAACTCCGAACAAAGCTAGATGACAAAGCAATTAAATGCATTTTTGTGGGCTACAGCTATGAGAGCAAAGGATACCGTCTTTATAATTCAACTACACGAAGGATTTTTGTCAGTAGAGATGTGGTATTTGCTGAAAATTCAAAACAGCCCATGTACAGCTTGTATAAAAGCAATGATACAGGCATACAGGACATGTTTGATGGACTTTTACCCATTGCAATTAGGGGGGATTCAGATCAGCCAGCCCCAACACAAGAAAATCCTCATGTAGAACATGTGGAACAGCCAGCCATTCAGCCCCCTTCTATGGAAGAAGTGGAAGATCTTGTCAAGGAAGAGCAAACAGCCATAGACACAGCCAAGTCAGTGCCAAGATGGTTGCTGAAAACTTTGCAAGAAAGCAAACTTGCAGCTCCACTCACAAGTAGAACAAGGGCTAGTTCCAGCCATGCTTTGAATATACATCGTGGGGAGTCTGCATTAGCAATTGGTGGTCTCTTTGATTCAGAAGAGCCTTCTTCTTATGAAGAAGCACATGAGAATGAGCATTGGTTACAAGCTATGCAAGCTGAAATTTCTTCTATCATGAAGAACAATACATGGGATCTTGTGGAATTGCCTAAAGGCAAGCATGTAATTGGAACAAAGTGGGTGTACAAAGTCAAAAGAAAGTCTGATGGTACTATTGAAAGGTACAAAGCAAGACTTGTGGCTAAAGGCTACTCCCAGAAAAAGGGAATAGATTATGAAGAGACTTTTGCTCCTACTTCGAGAATGACCACAATAAGATCAGTAATTGCATTGGCTATACATAAAGGATGGAAAGTGCATCAATTGGACATCAAAACTGCATTCTTAAATGGGGATTTACAGGAGGAAGTATATGTAAATCAGCCCATTGATTTTGTAGTTCCTGGTGAGGAACATAAAGTATGCAGGTTGCACAAAGCATTGTATGGGTTAAAGCAAGCTCCAAGAGCTTGGTATGATAAGATATACATGCTCATCTAACCACCCAAAATTATGAGAATAGTCCAGCTGAAAGCACATTGTATGTGAAGAAAACCGATGCCGATATTCTCATAGTCATCTTGTATGTAGATGACATGCTCATTACAGGTACTAGCAAAGCACAAATTTCAGATTTCAAAGCTGATTTGAAAGCTGAATTTGATATGTCAGATTTGGGGCCTTTACACTACTATCTCGGCATACAATTTATGCATACAGATGATGGCATTGTTATGTAGCAAACTAAGTACATAAAAAGTTTGCTAAAAAGGTTTCACATGGATGAATGTAAGTCCATATCTACTCCAGTAGAACCAGGTGTACGGCTTACTATGCATGATATTGGAGAGCCTTTTGAGGCCGGCATTTACAGCCAGGCAATGGGATGCCTCATTTACTTGTGTAACACAAGGCCAGACATATCTTTTGGGGTGTCTTTGTTGAGCAATATCATGCACAGCCCAGGCACAAAGCATTGGCAAGCAATCAAACGCATTTTTCGTTATCTTAAGGGTACCCTGGATCTTGGTTTGTTCTATCCCAAGGGGGGCAGCTTGCACATTTATGCATACAGTGATTTAGATTGGGCTGGTGATTATGATACCAGGCAATCCACCAGTGGGAATTGTTTTTTTCTGGGCAGTTCATGCATATCTTGGTTGAGTAAAAAGCAACCCACTGTTGCTAGATCTACTTGTGAGGCTGAGTACAGGGCAGTCTTTACAGCTACAGTAGATTGTGTATGGTTGAGGAAACTATTGGCTGATCTTCGTGAGTGTCAGCAAACACCCACCACCATTCTCACTGATAGCCAGAGTGCTATGGCCGTGGCACGAAATCCAATTGCCCTACACAGGATAATGTTGCAGATCTATTCACAAAGGCTTTACCTCGAGAAAAGTTTGAAGCTTTCCGCAAAGCTTTGGACTTACTCTCATACAGAGAGTGATCTGCTACCTTGTACAGGTTCACACTTCCACTAAGGGGGGATTGTTCACACTTCCACTGCAGGGGGGATTTGTAGGCATATGCTCACTTATGGTAGTGCTATGTGTGAACAGGGCTTAACCAAGGGCACTTTTTTTCCATGTGGTTTTTCCCCTTGGACATCAAGTGTGAAAGGACACTCAACATATAATATTTTGTGCTTCTATATTATATGGATGTGGCACACATGCAAGGGTTGACTTGCATTTTGTGGATACCACAATTTTGGCTCTCTCTCTCTCTCTCTCTCATTTTGTGTGTGAGCTTCTCTATCCTGCACCTAACCCTAATGTGCAGGTTTGTGTGTGTGAGTGTGTGAGTCAACAACCAGCTCGACGTTGGGGGACTACTGGTTTGCCAAGTTCTTCCTCCATGCCTCATGAGGAACGACTCAATAACTAAACTTTTGAAGCCTCCCAAGTTCAACAGGAAGATAGACGGAGAAGTCGTAACAATAGGACCCGCGAGATGGCTACCACATTGGCCAGTAGTAGCAGGTGGTTTAGATATTTTTCAGCTCCATTTGGTACATACGGCTTTGACAGGCGCTGTCTCTTGTGGTGGGAAGGCCATCCTAGGCAACACTCTGTGACTTGCAGGGATGACTGCCGCAAGGCGTTCTTGAAGCAATTTATTCCCGTAGATTATGAGAGCATGAATTGAAGAAATAGTGGGAGTGTTTTATGTAGAAACATGGCGAATCAATAACCGACTATCTTGCTCATTTTTGGAAGCTTTTGCTGATGCTCCTAAGGACCGTCCGCCGGCAGTGGGAGCAGGTTGAGCGATTTGTGGATGGTTTGAAACCATCTTTGCACATAGACATTCGTGCACATCGGCCCTATGGTCTTTCAGACGCATTTCATCTTGCTACAGCCCTCGAGACACAGGAGAGTTCTACGTCTAGGACTCAACAACAGGGGCAGCAGAAAGGCAAAGACAAGGGTAGCTAGCCCAAGGCCAAGGATGGTAAGGCCAAGGCAAGTGGGGAAGCCTTGATGACTCGCCTCACCCCTGAAGAGTGTCGCACCAAGATGGTTGATAGGCGATGCTTTTATTGTGACTCCACCGAGCACATCGCGAAGGATTGTCCAAAGACCTTGGAGCAACAGTCCGAGGAGGAGGCTTCTTCAAAACCCGAGGAGCAGTCTAAGAAGGAGACTTCTTCAAAACCGGAGGATGAGTGTGAAGGAGATGCATGTGCACATCTCGGCTTTTTTCATTTCTCAGGTTGAGCACACATCCAGGGTGCTTCATTGCATCAGGCCACATGTACGAACAGAGGAAGTTTTCAGCCAAGTCTCTGAGAAAGAGTCTTTATTGTTGCAGTTTGCAATCAGTGGAGAATCTTTGATTTCAGTGGCGGTCACTTCAGTTTCTCGGTTCGTTTAGGAGGACTCTTCTCACCTATCGTGTGCATTGCTTGGAGTATCTTCAGTGTTTGATGTCACGTGCATGCCTGTGCCATGGCTAATCTCTAGCACAAACAGTCTTAATCCCTGATCTAAGTCAGCATTTAGGACATCATCAGCATCAACATCAGCAATAACATCATCGTCATGAGTAGAACGATCAACATCAGTATCATCCTTAGCATCAACATCATCATCATCATCAACAGCAGTATGGAGGTCAGGGACCTTGTCGGCAGCCATAAGAAGCATACAAGTTGTAGTCCGCAGCCATCTGGGAATCTAGGCGACAAGCAGCTAAGGCCTAAGCAGTGGGACAGTAAGCGCAGCATTAAATGAAGTCAAGTCTGTCAGAATACGCAGCGGAGATGATGACCAGATCTGGGAACACAAGAGTTCCCAAACCACTTGGCCTGTTGCTTTGTCCCGGAGAGCAACAAAATGCTCATCAAACTCCACCCGTACGCCAGTCTTGCAAACCTGATGCACTGACAACAGATGAAAACCAAGTGCCGGAACATACAACACCTGGGAGGAATTCCCCCCTCTGCCATCGGGAACTATCACCATCCTGCCCTCACTGTGAACTGGGATAGTGGACGTATCCCCAGTAAGAATATGACCAGAAAGCCTGCAGAGATCCTGTAAACCGGAACGGGAAGGAGTCATGTGCCTGGAAGCACCACTATCGAGAATCCACTCCCGAGTATCCGTTGCGGAGAGTCCTCCAATCTCCTCCCTGCCTGAAGAAAATGAAACATCGGTGTCCATCACCTCCAGGTGCACAAAAGCCGGAGTCTTCATGATTGCTACTGAGGAATCTTCACCCTTCTCGGTCTTCCGCTTGGGACACTGCCTCCAATAGTGGCCTTTCTCGCCACAATCATTACAGGTCCTCTCTGCCTTCAGTTCCTCGCGGTCAGCGTCGGACTTCTTCTCAGAAGACTTCTCCGATGAAGCCTTCCCTTTGCCCGAGTTACGGCCTTACGACCGTTGGCCAGTTAAGGCCTCCGAACCTCCACCCTGAGGAGGGTTCGTGAATCGTTCCTCTTGGTCCAGGACCATGGGCACAAGCTCCTCCCACGTGATGGTGCTAAGCCTGCCACTGGTAATCAAAGACGAGTAAAATGCTGAGTACGAAGAGGGCAAATGTGACAGCAACGTGATGGCCATGTCCTCTGACGATATCTCCTTCCCAGCCTGAAGAACTTCCTGCTGAAGAGCAGGCAGCTTGTTAATATGCTCCCGCATCGTCGACGACTTTGCGGGGCTCATAACCCGCATCTGTACTTCCAAGGAAATCCTCTTCATGGGCGATACCCTGTTGTTGTAAAGAGAAGCCAAATGCTGCCATATACCTCTGGCCAGCGTCATGTGCTTTACATGATTGATTACATGTGGTGTGCAGTTGAGAAAGATAAACGAACGGACCCTGGCGTTGACACGATCCCACATCTGTGTCTGAGCCTCCCGGTCCTTTTGGGTTGACGGTAACTCCCCTTCCTCTACTTCCGGCCGTGGAACACCAACAACGACGAAATCAGCGAGGTCGTAAGACTCCAGAACAGATTCCATCATAACCTTCCATATGCCGTAGTTGCTCCCGTCCAATTGACGGTCCACCGGGAACGTGGGGAGTGTCGGGATCTTCACATGTCTCTCGGCCATCTCAAACAGATCTGCCATAGCGGGGATGTACTCTGAAAAGGGTGGGTGGGTGGGAACAAAGGAGAACTTGTCCAGCAAATCAGCCCACCTTCCTCTTGCTTCTCCTCTTCCCGAACAGTCCAAAGCAGTCCACCAATCAGCCACAAAACAGTCCCCCTCTTGCTCACACAAATCCCAAGAACTATCAAGAGCCTAGGGCTCTGATACCATGTCAGAATACGCAGCGGAGATGATGACCAGATCTGGGAACACAAGAGCAAAAAATGCATGTAGAAAAACAGCACAAGAGAGAGAGAGAGATGTAGGCGTGTAACTCTGCTTTGATATACACAAGAAGATCCCGAATATGATACACTGAGTGGTATGGGGGTGGGGACCTATTTATATGCCCCCACATGTGCAGTCGGCCTGCTGAAAAAGGCTCCATGACTGCATATGCAGTCGGCCAGCAGCATGCAGCCAGTTGGCCAGCTCTGAGGGTCCACGACTGCATCAGGTACAGTCGGCCAGCTCCAATACACATCTGATGTAGTCGGCCAGCAAATGGATCCTCCTGCCAACTCAGGGCTGCCTCCCAAGCCACAGAAAAATGGGAAAAGTAGGGGAAAAAAATACGGAGAGTGGGGAAAAATGATAAAACACCTCATAAGGGCGGGCACACCCACAACAAAGGCCCTGGTGTATAAAATTGGACAGGAGATGACTTCTAACAAAGTCATGAATATTGTCCAGTCTACAGGCCGACAACAGGGTAGCAGGCCGACCTGTACTTCATCATACATATATAAGCACCAATCATTACTCAACATTCATCAAGCATAGTTATCAGTAGAAGCATGTAGAAGGGGCCAGAGGTCACCCCTATGGGGCTAACCAAGGCCCAATCATGTACAAGCATAAAGTAACCTTTTTGTACCATATAAATACATAAAAACCCTTACACCAATCTCTCTCTCCTCTATCTTAATCATGTTTAAATCATTACCTTGTTCTTAATCAGGCTTAGGGCTATGGATCAGTACAGCAAGGCTTCCGCGCATGCAATAGTCTGATGTCATAGAGGCCCACAGGAGGACATGTCATCAGATTTGTCTTCTTCATGGGAGGATAGGCCAATTGGTCTATCTTCACAGTACACCAACTTCTTGGAGAGTGTAACGACAACAATCGGGGTTTTGACTTCGGTGTATCAGCGGATGTATTACTTGGAGTATTTTCCACAGAACATGAGTGGCTTAGACATCCAGGTGAGTAGTATTGATGGATATAGATTTGGTGATATGTTTATAAGGAATATGGTGCTTGGTTATGCTTTCTTCCTTCAAGGTGCATTGGAGTTTGGAGACGATGCAAGCAATTCTTGTGCTCCATCTAAGCCGATGCATTAGTGACTGGAGTTTGGATAGCAAAGTTTTATGCGGCCATTTTCTGGAGTGTTCTTCTTGTGGGCTACTAGAGGATATTCAGAGGTGTGTATTGTTTTTTCATGGACGGTTGGACAAACAGAGAGTGCTCGATCAAGTGGAAGTTAGTCATCTGCAGGTTTCTCTAAACTTTAAAGGTCTTCGTGCTGATGCAGCGAGGACAAAAATGTGAGCCTTCGCAGTGGACACAAAGTGGTCCCACAATGTTCGAGATTTTGGGTCTCTTGGATGAGCTTTGCTTTGATCTTTTCCTTCTATGGAAGGGCACTTTAAATGGATTGTGCATTTGAGGACAAATGCAATGCAAGTAGGGGAGAATGTGACAACAACATGGATAGATTCCCCTTTAAGTTTTACATCCAAGACATGCTCTTTACCCTTATGAGTCTTTCTATTATAAGTATCCACCACTGCCCTAACCTTATGACACCAAGGCATACCCAACAAGATATCACAACCATTCTCTCAGTTACTTTTTCCATGGCTCAATATATCCATGGAATCATTGTATCACTTATGGTCTCATATACCCTTGGGGTCTTTTGTAGACGTTAATATTAGTTCTTTTTTTCCCCTCTCTCGGGTGTGATGGCACTATATGAGGAAGTACTTGGCCGAGTACGTGCACCCGGTGGACTCTCATGAGACATATGTAGCACTATTGGGGTTAAGAAGGGCTGCCCACTCTCACCTACACTCTTCAGTCTATACATTCATAAGATTGCAGTATTTGTGGACAGTTTCGGAGGTAGAGTCTCACCATTGGCCCCGACAGTAGTGCCCATGTTGCTATATGCTGATGACATCATCTTGATCTCAGATTCAGCCGAGGGTTTGCATGAACACTCGGATGCATTGGACAGATTTTGCAGGGAAAGACACCTTTCGGTCAATTTGGGCAAAACCAAGGTTATGGTCTTCAACACATCTTATGTGGTCACCTCACGATTATCTTTCTTATACAGAAAGGCCCCAGTGGATATTGTGCACAAGTACATATACCTTGGAGTCTCTTTACAAGTCCCAATTTTTGCATGACCATGGCTGCTGCCACTGACCGACTAGTGAGGGCATGCCTCTCTAAGCTGTCGGGAGAGGCAAGTTTCTAGGCACATTTCCAGGAGCCCCATACGAAGTGTTGGCTCTTTGACACTTTAGTACGACAGCAGCTATGGATGGTGCAGCCTTTTGAGGGCAGGCCTAGGGAAAGGTTGAGTGGAGGAGCATTTAGGGGCTACAAGTGATGATGTTGTCACGCATGATCGGGACTGAGCCACTTGTACCACATGGCATTATGGTTTGGGGTGGCCCCATTGGTCACTTACATTCAGCATGTATACACTCTTGACAAAGATGTTGAGAGTCTTCTATGCAGTTATATCGCGAAAGAGAGAGAGAGCGGGTGAGACAACCTGGGCTGCCCTCCTCGTCCACACAGCCACCCCCATGCATGGGGTGGTCCACTTGCGCACAGTACACTATGTGCTATGGCATCCCTACTGGCATCTTTAGTAGCCAAGTGTAGCCATAGATTTATGTTTAAAGATACGTCCTACCTGGGAGATAAAGGGGGCAGACTCAGCATGATCAGGGTTACAGTAAAGTACAAAACCAACCACTTTTTCATTCAGCTTACGCAACCCCCTAGATCATGCTTAAGGGACGTAACAATTGCAAACCGCGTCACGCAACCCTCATCAGTATTCTGAAGCAAGTGTAGCTTGAACTACCAAACGCACCCAATCATAAATGACAGAAGTCATTGCAACAAAAAGAGATTCGATGAAAACTTAGAAACCAGCAGACATCCAGTTATATCTATGATGAATGGGCAACAGCTTGAAAGCTTACTTGCTTGGCAACATCCTCTGCCTCTTTGGAGGACCGTGCATAGTTGACTAGAACCTGCAAAAATCAGCCAGACGGGTTGATGCCACTCAACCACACTTCCTTTCTCGTTTCAAAAGCTTGCCAGCGACAAGTTAAAGAAAACGTCATTGTGTGAAAAATTAAACCACCTTGCAACCAGCACCCCCCAAGGCGAGAGCAACCGCCTTCCCAATGCCTCGAGAAGCCCCCGTCACGACAGCAACCGGAGCGTCAATGATCTTAGCAGTCTCAACAGTCGCCTCTTCTGCTGTTGCAACAACCATGGATCGGCCAACTGCAACAACATGGGCATTTGTTTCAGGCTGTGAATGCAATCAAGATGCTTTAATAGAAGATTCAATCAAATAAAACTTCAAAAAACCATGACAATAACAAGAACCAATCAAAAAAGGATAGAACCGATCAAAAAAGGATAGAGCACCTAAAAAAAGGTGGTCCATTCTGATCTGTAGCAGTCAAAAACTGACCAAATCCAAGCAAAGACTACCAGCATAAAAGAGCTTAGCAATTAAGAGTGTGACATGGACCCATATATATACCTAGATGAATCCAAGAACATGCCCAAATTCACCTTATAAGAATGTGCAATTTATAACCTCATGGACCCATCCTCATCTCACCTCTATAGAGTTACGTACAGGCGTGTAGAAGCTGGCAATTGCAATAGAAAAGGGGGGACTGCAGGAATAGGAGAAACATGTCAAAATCCTCATGTTCTATTGTAGATTCAACTCAAAACAGTTAACCCGAGGATTTTGCAGGGCTGGAGCATGTAGAGTGTCCTGGGATATAGTTGTGAAGCAGCTCAGTGCCACATCAATTGAACTTAGCCGCATTTTATTGCAAAATGTCATAATCCATCAATTCCCTTGCTTTTCTCTCCCCTCCAATGTCACGTGCACACTCTCCCGAGTGTGACATGGACAGGCTTCTACCCATTGGCCACCTGGACCACATACTTAGAACCCTAATAGGGTTAGAAGAAACCCGCATCAAATCTGAATCGATGACAATGATAGATAATGGCTACTGACTCGCTTCCCAACCATAGGCTCCATTCCAAAGCCACCCCGAGCCTGAGATCGAATTGCCATGAGTCAACCAAGCCCCACAACCATGCCCTGGCATCTCATATCACCAATGTGCATGCCCACTTGCAGGTACTCTAGCCTTGAGGTCTTGCTCGTCCAAGCGGAGCTCCCCCACCACGAGGGATCCTCATAATAATCATAAGTGACCCCTAAGCCTAAGCCACTTATATAGTGATAACCCTGCTATAATTGGCCCTCTATTTTAGCCATATATAGCCCTTGGCTTACTTTTAATTGACTCTAATCCAATTTAGACCTCATCCTTGCTAGCCATTAGCCCCAACGCCTAGCTAAGCCCTAACCCTAACCGTGGGTTAGCTTATCCCTTAACCGTGGGTTATTCCCCAACATAGCACCTTCTTAAGTACCCTGACCCTTACCTAAGCCAGTTTGGAACTCCTATAGTAGATCTAGGCTACTGGAATTACAGAATCACTATGAGGTGACTCATCTACCATTGCTTATGGGAGTGCAGGGAGGCACATAGGATTTGGATTGCAATAGCATACCTTTTTGGAAGGATGAGGAGGGATGCCTAGATTTGTTTTGGTGCTATTGCTTGGTTGACACAATCGGGCCCTCAACTCAGGTTTGAAGGGAACAACTGTTGGGTGTTGGACTCACACACTCACACACACAAACCTGCACATTAGGGTTAGGTGCACGGTAGAGAAGCTCACACACAGAAATGAGAGAGAGAGAGAGAGAGAGAGAGAGAGAGAGCCAAAAGTGTGGTATCCACAAAATGCAAGTCAACCCTTGCATGTGTACCACATCCATATAATATAGAAGTACAAAATATTATATGTTAGAGTGTCCTTTCACACTTGATGTCCAAGGGGAAAAACCACATGGGAAAAAGTGCCCTTGGTTAAGCCCTGTTCACACATAGCACTACCATAAGTGAGCATATGCCTACAAATCCCCCCTTAGTGGAAGTGTGAACCTGTACAAGGTAGCAGATCACTCTCTGTATGAGAGTAAGCCCAAAGCTTTGCGGAAAGCTTCAAACTTTTCTCGAGGTAAAGCCTTTGTGAATAGATCTACAACATTATCCTGTGTAGGGCAATAAGATAAACTGATCTCCCCTGCATGTAGCCTCTCTCTGACATAGTGATAATGAATCTCTATGTGCTTGGTACGTGCATGAAATACTGGATTTCGTAACACGGCCATAGCACTCTGGCTATCAGTGAGAATGGTGGTGGGTGTCTGCTGACACTCACGAAGATCAGCCAATAGTCTCCTCAACCATACACAATCTACTGTAGCTGTAAAGACTACCCTGTACTCAGCCTCACAAGTAGATGTAGCAACAGTGGGTTGCTTTTTACTCAAACCAAGATATGCATGAGCTGCCAAGAAAAAAACAATTCCCACTGGTGGATTGCCTGGTATCATAATCACCAGCCCAATCTGAATCACTGTATGCATAAAGGTGCAAGCTGCCCCCCCTGGGATAGAACAAACCAAGATCCAGGGTACCCTTAAGATATCGAAAAATGCGTTTGACTGCTTGCCAATGCTTTGTGCCTGGGCTGTGCATGAATTTGCTCAACAAAGACACCCCAAAAGATATGTCTGGCCTCGTGTTACACAAGTAAATGAGGCATCCCACTGCCTGGCTGTAAATGCCGGCCTCAAAAGGCTCTCCAATATCATGCATAGTAAGCCGTACACCTGGTTCTACCGAAGTAGAAATGGGCTTACATTCATCCATGTGAAACCTTTTTAGCAAACTTTTTATGTACTTAGTTTGCTGCATAACAATGCCATCATCTGTATGCATAAACTGTATACCGAGATAGTAGTGTAAAGGCCCCAAATCTGACATATCAAATTCAGCTTTCAAATCAGCTTTGAAATCTGAAATTTGTGCTTTGCTTGTACCTGTAATGAGCATGTCATCTACATACAAGATGACTATGAGAATATCGGCATCGGTTTTCTTCACATACAATGTGCTTTCAGCTGGACTATTCTCATAATTTTGGGTGGTTAGATGAGCATGTATCTTATCATACCAAGCTCTTGGAGCTTGCTTTAACCCATACAATGCTTTGTGCAACTTGCATACTTTATGTTCCTCACCAGGAACTACAAAACCAATGGACTGATTTACATATACTTCCTCCTGTAAATCCCCATTTAAGAATGCAGTTTTGATGTCCAATTGATGCACTTTCCATCCTTTATGGGCAGCCAATGCAATCACTGATCTTATTGTGGTCATTCTCGAAGTAGGAGCAAAAGTCTCTTCATAATCTATTCCCTCTTTCTGGGAGTAGCCTTTAGCCACAAGTCTTGCTTTGTACATGTCAATAGTACCATCAGACTTTCTTTTGACTTTGTACACCCACTTTGTTCCAATTACATGCTTGTTTTTAGGCAATTCCACAAGATCCCATGTATTGTTCTTCATGATAGAAGAAATTTCAGCTTGCATAGCTTGCAACCAATGCTCATTTTCATGTGCTTCTTCATAAGAAGAAGGCTCTTCTGAATCAAAGAGACCACCCATTGTGAATGCAGACTCCCCACGATGTACATTCAAAGCATGGCTAGAACTAGCCCTTGTTCTACCTGTGAGTGGAGCTGCAAGTTTGCTTTCTTGCAAAGTTTTCAGCAATCATCTTGGCACTGACTTGGCTGTGTCTATGGCTGTTTGTTCTTCCCTGACAAGATCTTCCACTTCTTCCATAGAAGGGGGCTGAATGGCTGGCTGGTCCACATGTTCTACATGTGGATTTTCTTGTGTAGGGGCTGGCTGATCTGAATCCCCCCTAATTGCAATGGGTAAAACTCCATCAAACATGTCCATGCTTTTATACAGGCTGACCATGGGCTGTTCTGAATTTTCAGCAAATACCACATCTCTACTCACAAAAATCCTTCGTGTAGTTGGATTATAAAGACGGTATCCTTTGCTTTCATTACTGTAGCCCACAAAAATGCATTTAATTACTTTGTCATCTAGCTTTGTTCGGAGTTGTTCTGGCACGTGTGCATATGCCAAACACCCAAATATACGCATATAATCCACTATTGGCTTTCGGCTATACCAAGCCTCAAATGGTGTTATGGTTTTCAAAGCTTTTGTTGGACACCTGTTCAACACATGATTGCACACATTATAGCTTCCATCCAAAATTTGTGAGGCAACTTTTGTTGCTTTCACCATGCATCTTGCCATTTCCATGAGAGATCTATTTTTCCTTTCAGCTACACCATTCTGCTGCGGTGTATAAGGCACAGTACATTGGTGTTTGATGCCCTTTTGAAGCATATAATCCTTGAATGCATTTGACATGTATTCTCCACCTCTATCTGAGCGGAGTGTTTGGACTTTACATGCACACATATTTTCAGCCATTGCTACAAAGTGTCGAAAGCATGTAAACACATCTTCTTTCGCTTTCAAAGGGTAAGCCCAAGCAAACCTGGAGTAGTCATCAATGAATGTGACGAAGTAAAGATGCCCCCCTATGGATGGTGTCCGCATTGGACCACATACATCACTATGTATGAGCTGTAATTTACTTTCAGCTCTAACAGCTCCATCTTTGGAGAATGGTTTCCGTTGCATCTTTCCCAAAATACACCCCTCACATACATGTCTTGGCGGAGATTCAAGAGGTGGCATATTATCAACCATATAATGCTTCTGCAAAAGCATCAAACTCTGAAAATTTACATGCCCAAAACGAGCATGCCATAGCTCTGCATCGTGCATAGCAGGAGTGTGGGCAGCCACTGTATTTACATCATAAGTGCGCTTGTCATAGCTATCCAGCTTATACAAGCCTTTGTATCGTGTTCCAGAAGTGACTATTTCATAACCCTTTGATGGGTCTTTTACCAAACACTTCCCATCTTCAAATTCAACCTTTAAACCTTGGTCGTTTATGGCTGAGACGGAGAGCAGATTTTTCTTTATCCCTGGAACATACAATACATTTTTCATACATATATTGGCACCATTGGCTGCAATAAGTGACATTACCAATTCCCTTTACTGGATATGTGGTATGATCTGCACATGATACAGTGCGGCCATTTGAAGCATAAACCAAGTGCTGAAATACATCTTTGCATGAAGTGATGTGGCTCGAAGCACCACTACTTTACCATGATGCATTCTGTCTGTCAGATGCAATGCAAGACATATCAGTGTCTGAAGCACTTGGTGTGTCACTAGTGCATGTGACAAAAAAAGTGTACTCTTCCTGGATTACATTAGCTGATTGCTGTGCTTTGTCATCCGAAGAGTCTGCTACTGCATTGCCTGCTTCTTTCTTTTTCTCTTTTGCAATCCTTTTTCTACATTCACTGATGTAGTGTCCAGGCTTATGGCAGTAGTGACATTTGCTCTTCTTTTTGGGCTTGTTTGCATCCCCTCTGTCAGACTTTTCACCACTAGAAGTGTCATGTGCACAGTGTGTATCTACCGTGTGCTATACGCATGCAGACTAGTTTCGAGGCTTGGGGAAGCTTGGAACTAGGCAGGCTGATTGACGAGCTAAGTTAGGGATATACTAATGGGCGGGCACCCAAGTATCGACGGACGGGCGGCCAAGTGTGGAAGCCCGATGACCGGCCAAGAGCCTATAAAAGGGTGGCCAAGGTTAGTTATTGTAATATAGAGAGTCTCGCGAGTTTGTGAGAGCTCTATGGTCTTGGAGCCTGGATCTAGTGCAGACGTGCACCTGCTTTATGCAGCCGAGGCCGGCAGCAGTCTCGAGGCCCGGCGACGGTATGGGACATCGCGAGGAGATTGGTCGGTACGTCAACCTAGTTAGCTCAGCTCATGGCTCGGTGGGGACAGCCAAGACTGTGGGCTTGCCCACGGCTGTCATGGTTGGGAGGTGAGTCAGGCCTGCACCCCCTTGCTTGTTTGTTTGTTCGTTTGTTTGCAGGATTCGAGTTTCGAACCGAGATCGATCACGAGGGGATCCGTATTTGACAGTGGTATCAGAGCATACCTTGTGAACGAGCAAGTCGGTAGGTAGAGAAGAAGAGGTCGAAGAACGGTATGTGTTAAAAAACTTGCTGTTTTTTCTGTGCATACTGCAGTTTTCAAATTAGTATGTGTTTTTTCTTCATCAAAGAACCCCATGTTGATGGGAGATGGTAGGTTTAGAAGGGTTGATTGCTTTTGCAAAGAAGAGGCCTGTTTTGTGTGTGCAGTCGCATAAACTGCAGGGAGAGAAACAGAAAAACGAAAAAGCAAGTTTGCTTTTCGTTGATTGAACGAGAGAGAGAGAGAGAGAGAGAGAGGAGAACATCGACTGCTGTGGTATGCGCAGGGTACCGCTGGCTGAGACTTGTGCGCTGGCAGGTTCTGTACGCAGGCAGGCTGTCAGGCTTTGTACGCAGGCAGCCAGCCATGTAACCAGGCGGCCAACAGGCTTACGCAGCGCCTAGGCCAGGTGGGCTGGTGCCCAGGCCAGGCCTACGTAGACGCTTAGGCCAGGCCTATGAGACGGTGGCGCAAGCCACTGCAGGCCGCCTGTGCGCAAGCAAGCGCCGGCAGTTGTCAGCAGACAGGCGCCGGCAGTACTGCACTCGACGTCAGCGACGAGAGGAAAAGCATGCGCCGGCAGCTCACCGACGGGCGAATCCAGGAGGGGAGGGGAAAAAAAAAACTAAGGAAAGCTTTCGTTTTTTTTTTTAGCTTTCAGTTTTTTGGAGTTTAAAATTTTTATTTTTATTTTTTAAGTTTTAAAAGAACCCCCTCTCTCCGAGAGTTCAAAGGTTTCAAGATGTTTATTTTTTTTTAAAGACAATAAAATATATATATCCATATATATATATATATATATATATATATATATATATATTTATTTATTTATTTATTCACGAAAAAAAACACAAAAGCTAAAGCAAAAGCTAAGCCTAGCTTTTGCAGATTTTTGGCTTTTGGGAAACCTTTATAAACCCCTCACGTGGGCTTCTTGCCACACATCTCTCGAGTTCTCAAGTTCTCAAGTTTTCAAGCTCTCAAGCTCTCAAGCTCTCGAGTTCGCTCGCACTTTTGTTGTGCAAAGATCGAATTTTCTCTCCACGTACCCTCTTCACGATGTCGACCCAAGAATCAGAGTTGGAGCCCCTCGTGGAACGCGAAGGCTTGCCGGCTACGGAAGGTACCGATGCCGATCTTTTTGACGATTTTGTGTCAAAATCAGATTTCCAAGAGTTCAAAGTAGCTCTTGAAGCTTCTTCGACGGAACGTCAGGCACAAATCGCAGCCCAAATGCAGGCTTTGCAGAACTCCATCGCTCTATTGACCACTACCCTCTCTACTTTCTCGGGAATGGATACCTTGGCTTCAGCTTTAGGCCCCAATATTACTCCGGAACCGTTCGGGGGCGAGCAAAAGCAGCAAACCAAGGAGATCGTGGACACGTGGCTACACAAGTGGCAAGTTCACTTTTAGTTTCATCCATATGATGATGGAAAGAAGATACAGTTAGCAGCAGGTTTCCTATCCGGCAAAGCTTTGCTTTGGTGGAAGGAACTGAACCCAAAGCCAACGACTTGGGCACAATTTGAAGATATCTTCAAGAAAGAATTCCTCAAGAAAGAGGACGACTACGATGTTGTTGCCCGGTTTTCACCTTTGACCATGACCTTGCAGCACCTCACTTATGAGGTCTACCTCCAGAAGTTTCGTGATTTGCAGATGAAAGCTACAAAGATGGATCCCACTACTCTTTTGGGATTTTCATAGCTGGTTTACCAGACTCGTACCGATTACAGGTTAAAAATAACAAATGTAAAACATTGGACGAGGCCATTCATTCAGCTCGTATCTATGATGATACGATGGTCTCTTCCAAGTCGAAACCCGTTACCGAGCAGGGGAACAAGAATAAAAGAAAGTTCTCTGCACCTATGGCTAACACGAATGAAGGCAAGTCTTCGGACCAACCTTCGAAGAATTCAAGTTCGACACCAGCGAAGAAGAAACGACTCCTTAGGGCTCTGAAGCTCAAGAAGGAAGGACGTTGTTTTATCTGCGAAGAAAAAGGACACATGCGTAACGAGTGCCCGAAGCAAAAGGGTACCAAGTCAAACGCAGGACCCAAGCCAAAGGCAGCTAACCAGTTGTCTTTGACAGGTATGTCAATTACTGTACTTTCTCGCCCTAGTTTAGACCCTGGCAGTTCGCATAACTTTGTTAACTACAAACTTATGCAGAAATTGAGTCTTGATACGACACTCAGCGACCATACCTATGAGGTACGTCTACTTGCGGGAAGACAAGTTTGGGATCGCAAGATGGAGATGCTTCCAATCCAGATTCAGGACTACAAAGATACTCTGGAATACTATGTTATGCATCTGGAAAATGTAGACTTGTTATTAGGGATTGAGTGGTTTAAGACTCTTGATGTCCAGATAGATTGGTCTAGTCATATTTTTTCTTTTCAGCATAGGGACACCAAGTATAGTATTTTAGGTGATTATATCCATCCCTCTCAGGGACCTCTTGTAAATACAATTGATTTTGGAAATATAATGAATTCTTCTTTGTATACCACTTTCCATTGTGTATTGATTCCACTTTCTTCTTTTCTCATCCCTTCCGTGGATGTGAATGAATTAAGTGTGTTTGAAAGCAAAGAATTACAGAAGATACTTGGATTCGTTTCAAGATGTATTTCCTAAGGAATTGCCATCGAGTTTACCACCTGAACGGGCAGTAGATCATCGTATTGACTTGATCGCTGGTGCTCATCCTGTCAGTATTCCACCTTATAGGATGAGCCAAGCTGAGGAAGATGAGTTGGCTAAACAACTCGAAGATTATTTGAGGATGGGCCAGATCCGTCCAAGTAAATCACCTTGGGGTGCACCTGTGTTGCTTAGGAGAAAGAGGGACAATACTTGGAGAATGTGTATAGATTACAAAAGATTGAACAAGCTGACTATTAAGAACTGTTATCCTCTCCCTAAATCAGATGACCTGATTGACCGGTTAGCAGGAGCGAAATATTTCACGAAGATAGATTTACGTACTGGCTATCACCAGATACGTATTCATGAAAGGCATGTCGAAAGAACCGCCTTTCGGACTAGGTATGGCCATTACGAGTTTCTCGTATTACCTTTTGGGTTAACCAATGCTCCAGCCACTTTCCAGCAAATGATGAACGATCTTTTTCGTGAACATTTGGGGAAATTTGTGGTGGTGTTCCTGGGTGATATTTTGATTTATAGCCGTACTCTTGAGGATCATGTCAGACACCTCACGATTGTCTTATCTATTTTAAGACAGAATCGACTATATGCTAAATTGAGTAAATGTGAGTTCTTTATGACCGACATCATTTACTTGAGACACAAGATCACTAGAGATGGATTGAGCATTGACTATGACCGAGTTCAGAAGGTTTTGGACTGGCCTATACCACGAACAGTGAAATAACTTCGTTCTTTTCTCCGTTATGTTGATTTTCTTCGGAAATCTGTACGGGAGTACTCTCAGCTCACACTATGTGTGATGCGAATGATTTGAGAGGCAGGAAAGCTCGTTGGGCGGAGTTAATGCAAGATTTTGATTTTGAGATCCGTTATCGCAAAGGGTCCATGAATAATATCGCAGATGCGCTTAGTCGGATTAGAGAGGTGAATACTTTGTCGTTCATCGAGATTTCTACTGACTTATTTCAGTCATTGAGAGGGCTTTGCGACTGATAGTTATTTTGGTCCATTTTGGCAGAAGATCCAGGACGGGAGCTCATTGATTGACCAACACTCGGTGACTGAGCAGTCTACTATTCAGGCTGCAGGAGGTCAGTGGATGATTCGGAATGGTTTGCTATTCCGTAATGACAAAATTTGTGTACCACAGATCCCGGACATTAGGTTCAAGATTCTGAGGGAGTGTCACGACGCCCCTTTTGCTGGACACCTTGGGGTACACAGGACACTATCATTAGTGAAACACACTTTTTATTGGCCGAAGATGAAAGGGTATGTAGAAGATTATGTTCTCAAGTGATAGATTTGTCAGGCAAATAAAGCTGAACGCTTTAGACAGGCTGGGTTGTTGCATCCTTTGCAAATCCTAGGTAATAAATGGGAAAGTATTTCCATGGATTTTATTACCGGATTGCCAAGAACACATCAAGGCCACGAAATGGCTAGATTTTTACCAACCCGAAAGACTATTACAGCTACGCAATTAGCTCGGCAGTTTATCGAGCAATTGTTTAGACTGTACGGGTTACCGCAGGACATAGTCAGTGATAGGGACTCTAAGTTTACGAGTGATTTTTGGAAACTTGTTTTTGAGAAGTTGGAAACAACTTTGAATTTGAGTTCCTCTGATCATCCTCAATCTGATGGCCAGACTGAAAGAGTGAATCAGACTTTGGAGGATATGCTTCGAGCATATGTATCCAAAAGACAGAGTTCATGGGAGGATTATCTTCCTTTGTTAGAATTTGCATATAACAGTACTAAGCATACGAGTACAGGGTTTAGTCCTTTCATGCTTATGTATGGTTTTCAACCTAGATCACCTGTTACAGTAGGATTCTCAGGACTTCAGCATGATGCAGCACGTAATTTTTTGCAAGATATGCAGGAAATGTTACAAGTTGCGAAGGAATCTATTAGAAGTGCTCAAGACCGAGACAGGTTTTATTCTAATAGACATCGTTCACCTAGAGAGTTCTCTGAAGGAATGATGGTGTATTTGTGTCATGGCCCTGTGAAAATGGAGCAGGACAAGTGTGGGCATGGTGGTTGCAGAGTCAGAATATTTTATGATTCACATGGGGGGTGCCCGGACAGTGTTTAAGATGTGTGGACATCCCTAGGTGTGAAGGGGGGAACTAAAAACATTAAGTTTTAATGTTTATTGGAGTTTGCCCCTAGGCCTTAGTGGCCCTAGGAACTTATTTAAGTTGGGGCCCTAGGGATTAAATTGGGGAGGAGTTTTCTCTCTCTTCTCTCTCTCTCTTCCCTTTTTGGGGAATCGTGTAGCAAAAGGAGGAGTTCCCTCATGCGCTTGAGAACTAGCGTGGAAAAGCACAGGAAGAAGGAGGCGGCTGCTGAAGACCAGTCTGGTTGCTGTTTTTCTGAGTGGAATCAGCCGTACAGCACTGTACGGCCAGAACTGGGCAAATACTCTCTCTCTCTTTCTTCTCTGTGGCTGGCTGCGCACAGACTGCTGCTGGGAACTCTGCGCACAGGCCAGTACAGGCTGTACCAGCAAGTACACAGGCCGTACAGCCCTGTACGACAGCCGTACAGTGTACGGACAGGGCTGCACATGCTTTTCTGAATTCTGTAGCTGCAGGCGGCGCTTTTCAGGGTGCTGGACAGAACTGTGTATGCTGATTCAGGCAGGTACAGAAGTGGACAGCAGGCTGTTTATGCAAGTACAACGCCTGGCACGTATCCCGAGGCGGTACAGACGGGTACTGTGCTGATTTTCAGATCTGTATTTTCAAGGACAGCATAGGAGTGAGCATCAGGAGGAGGATACAGGCAAGTGCAAGCACACGTGTGAAGCAGGGTTGTGGATTCAAGTGCCTGCAGGCACAGATTGGTGCTGTTGCTTCCTCCAGTGTTGTTTCACGAGCTGAACTTGGTAAGCTCTGTTTCTGTTCTTCCATCTCTCTTTCTACTGCTTGATGTCTGCTGCAGGTATGTGTTATCTGGCTCCTTGTGAGAGGAGGGGTTTGGCAGATTGACAAGGGATTAAGACAGAGATTGGACAGCACATGTATGTTTGAGCTGAGAAGATGTATCATGCTCTTGAGTTATGCCAGATGTATGCCCATGGCTGGCCTGCTTTGTGATCTTGGCTGATCAGAGGGAGGCACAGTGTGTTGCTTGAGGACACAGATCTGTGTGCATAGATCCTCTGTGCTGAGAAGGATTTGTGGGCAGTCAGATTGGACTTACAGGTGTAAACTCTTGGCTGGTTTTTGTGTTGTACTCAGCCATACATATTATTTTAATTGAATAAAGAAATACCGCAAGGGGCGCCAAGCTTTGGGGCCAACAGGTGTCGCTGTGTTTTCAGATTTGGGCACTCTAGCTCCAATCTGTGTTGTGTTTCTCATCTAGACTACAAGTGGACGGGTGATTGCTCCTACCGCACTCTGGTTTTCTATCGGAGGCCGGTTTCAATTTGCGAGTTCCGAAAGATTCCGAGACTTTACGAACAGGTAGATCTCCGAAATTATCCCCTAGATACTGTGGACCATTTCGTGTTACACGACGGATTGGTTCAGTTGCATATGAATTGGATTTGCCTTCTCATGTGAAAGTTCATCCTATACTTCATGTCAGTAGACTTAAGGAAGTACTGGGTGGAGCAGATCAGTTAGTTACTCCTCAAGAAATTATAGATGTCCAGGACATGACATTTGTTCCACACGAACCTGAAAAGATTCTTGGATTTCGTGAACGAAGACTGCGTAATACGCTTATCACAGAATACAAGATCAAGTGGAAGGATCGTGTTGAGGAGGACGCTACATGGGAGACATTGACTACTCTTCAGAGAGATTACCCTGGCTTTTTAGTGAGCTCAGGAGTGAGCTCTTAGAGGAAGGGGAGTATGTCATGTGCACAGTGTGTATCTACCGTGTGCTATACGCATGCAGACTAGTTTCGAGGCTTGGGGAAGCTTGGAACTAGGCAGGCTGATTGACGAGCTGAGTTAGGGATATACTAACAGGCGGGCACCCAAGTATGGACGGACGGGCGGCCAAGTGTGGACGCCCGATGACCGGCCAAGAGCCTATAAAAGGGTGGCCAAGGTTAGTTATTGTAATATAGCGAGTCTCGCGAGTTTGTGAGAGCTCTATGGTCTTGGAGCTTGGATCTAGTGCAGACGTGCACCTGCTTTATGCAGCCGAGGTCGGCAGCAGTCTCGAGGCCCGCGAGGGCAGCTTCGTGGCGGTATGGGACATCGCGAGGAGGAGATTGGTCGGTACGTCAACCTAGTTAGCTCAGCTCGTGGCTCGGTGGGGACAGCCAAGACTGTGGGCTTGCCCACGGCTGTCATGGTTGGGAGGTGAGTCAGGCCTGCACCCCATAGTAGCAACAGAACGGGAACGGGAACGGAACGAAAGCCCCATTAGGGGAACGGGAACGGGCCACAAGGGGAATGAAAACGAGGGGGAACGGTAAGGGGGAACGAGAGAGAGAAAGAGAGGGAAAAGTAAGTAGCCTTGCTGCCTTGCCTTGGAAAGTAGGAGTCAAAGTCTAAAGAGACTCCAGAGAGGAGCCCACTCGTGACTCAGAGCTGTCAAGTACCCACGCCGCACGGGCCTAGGAAGTACGTGGGCAGGCGACAATAGGGTACGTCGCTCAAGGATATCCACAGGCGGCTCACAACAACAGGTACACTTTTTCTCTTTTTTTTTTTTGTTTTCTTGGCCAAACATAAAAAACGTTCCCCAAAGGGGGAACGGCAGCCAAACGTTCCATGAAACCGTTCCCCCACGTTCCCCCACGTTCCCCTGGCCGTTCCCATGCCAAATCGTTCCCCCATGCACGTTCCACCCGGTTTAGGCATCTCAGCCTTGGGGGAACGCGTTCCACCGTTCCCAAGGGGTGGAAACGGCGTTCCCCTGCTACTATGCTCCACCCCCTTGCTTGTTTGTTTGTTCGTTTGTTTGCAGGATTCGAGTTTCGAACCGAGATCGATCCACGAGGGGATCCGTGGGGATTTGACAACAAGAGGGCTGTCCATGACCAGCCTTGCTAGACTGTTGTCCCCCATGCCTAAAGCTCTTTGCTTTACCCTTATCCTTGGCTGTAAATGCCTTTTCTCCACCACGGTTGCTCGATAAGTTTGCTCTTGTTTGCTCTTCATGCAAGAGTAAACCCACGAGCTCTTCAAAAGTGACGGGATCACCACCTCCTCTCATTGAGAGGTTGAGAGAGGTGTGAAAGCCCAAGTAGGAAGGCGGTAAAGAATGAAGAGTGTTGGTGACCGTCTGTTTGTCTGGGATAACCTCATCAATGTTTAGCAATTGTTCCTGCAAATCTTTCACTTTGGTGAGATGATCTGCCATGGAGTCACCCACATCCATAGAAAGAAGATCCAATTGCCTCTTCAAGTAGGCAACTCTTGCCTCGTTGCGTACCTGATACATTGCTTCCAATGTGTCCCATGCAAGCTTCGACGTCTTGCATGAACGAATGTGCGGAATAATAGTCCTTTTCACTGAAAGGGCTATCAATGACATGGCCTGTGCATCTCTAGAGACCCATCTCTTCTGCTCTTGTGTGGGAGCAGGATCTACATCAGGAGCTCTTTGAGCACCTCCCCTTTGAGGCGTGGCTGGCTGAATGGTATGTGGGCGTGTGTCATCACCACACACGATGCCCCAAAGTCCTTTGGCTACCAGCAAATTACGGATCATAAAACTCCAGAGGGAGTAGTCAGATCCATCTAGCCTGTCCTCCTGGGTGAGCACACCAAATACATCTGTAGCATTCTGTGCCATGTCAACAAAGTATAACTGCAAGCAAACCAAGCACCAATGTGCACTGCCAGGCAACCAAATGTCCTGTGCAAATGTATGCCTGCAAACCAAAGCAAGTGTAAACCTGCACCAAATTGTCCAATTACACTCAATGTGTATACATACGCGACAAATCGCAGCTGTAATGCCCAATTACATGCTCCAATCTGAAAATCCCCAATTTTTATGCACTCCAATCGCTTCAATGTGCATCTAATTGGCCAATTTTCACAAAAGCCCCAAATTTCTGCAAGTGAAAGAGGTTCAATTTGCCAATTTTGACCTCAATTTTGAAAACCCCCAAATTTCTGCAAATGAGAGGTTCAATTTGCTGATTTTGACCTCAATTTCAAAAACCCCCAAATTGCAATTTGTCCTGAAATTGAGAAATCCCCCAAATTTGCCTGAATCCTGTACCACCTGCAAGCTTTCAAATCTTCAAAGCAAAATCTGCCTCCAAACCAAATGTTTATTTTTCTGTTTGTTGAAACAAAGGTACCTGGGCAGCCGGGAAGAGACCTTGTTGAAGGGAGTCGTTGCAGGTGAAGGCGTTGGAGGGAGTCGATGCAATGTTGGGTGTTGTAGGGAGTCGTTGCAGAGGACGGATGCGTGCTCTGGGCGGTGGCGGACCAGCAGAGGCGGACCAGCAGAAACGAGCGCTGGACGCTGGTGTCGGGCGAGCAGATGGCTGTGGGCAGCCGACGGGCCAGTCGTAGGCGGGAGAATAGCAGACGGGCGCTGGCTAGGTGAGCAGGCATGCTGGAGCCAGCTAGGCGAGCTGGAGTCGCTAGCGATGAGGTAGGCGGAGGCGGCGAACAAAGGCCACGAGGCAGTCGTGGGCTAGCGTTGGGAGCGAACAGAGGGCGCCTGGAGTCGCCGACATAGGACGGCCAGAGCAGGAACGGCAACGGGTGCTGGTGGGGACGGAGCAGCAGCAGAACGGACGAGGCCAGGGCGGAGCGGGAGGTATCGACCGTCGACGTGGCAGAGACGGGCTCGACGGAACGGGGGGTCGACACAACGGTGGGCCGGCGGCTGCTGCGACGGAGCGGAGGCGCACCTGGGCGTTGACGGAACAGGACGCCGGTCGGAAGTGGAGGATCCGCCCGCGAGCTGGGCGGCGGCGGTGGGCTCTCCACTAGTGCCGCCCGATTCTGGTGGCTGGACGGAGGAGCGCCGACGGAACCAGACAATCCGGCGACGGAAAAACACAGCGTTGACGGAAAAACGCAGGCGACGGACGGAACGCCTATTTTCGACGGAATTTCGCAGGGTTTTTTTCCAGCTGCAGTTTTCCAAGGCCAGCTCCCAACTCCCAGCTCTGATACCAAATGTTGGGTGTTGGACTCACACACTCACACACAAACCTGCACATTAGGGTTAGGTGCAGGGTAGAGAAGCTCACACAGAAATGAGAGAGAAATGAAATGAAATGAAATGATATATTAACGTCTTCAAAAGGCCAAAATGACCTATGAGACCAAAAAGGTTACAACAATTGGTGGATCTGATACAATGTCTGTGTAAGAAAAGCTAAAAACAACTAACTGAAACTGAAATAACTGTGAGGAAAAGTACAGTACTAGGAGCTCCTAATGGATAACATCTGGGAGGAAAACTCTAGCAACAAAGGTAAGCATCATACACATCACTATCCAAAGATGTCTCTCATCGGTCGATGGCGGATATCCTCAATGTCCTCCATGGTGAGTACTCTGACTGGACGTCTCCCATGCCGTGCTAGTATGGTCCTGATCCTCTGTTGTAGTCTCCGCCGGTGTCGAGATGGGCCTCTCATCTTGGGGCGCCTGGACCGCCCCAGCTCTATAGCCCGCAATCAGTGTACCTCTAGTGCGGCTATACTCTGGGGCTAGCTGCAATGCCTGCTGGCCTGACTGCTCAATCTTTGGTCGAAAGAAGTCTGTAATCTGCCTCTGTAGGTGTGTCTCCCTCTCTGATCCCGTCCCTCTCAAGAGACCCTCTCTATGTCTACGAAGCTCCAGCAAGTATAATCCGAGGCATCTCTGATCCTGGTATCTCATGACTCTAGAAAGTGGTCCGAAACCCTCTCTAAACAGGCAGTGAAAACAGCCTCATATCTCATAATATACTGGACAGTGACATATGTAATGTAACTCTGTCTCTGGCTCCATCTGGCATAGCTGACAAATCCTGGCCTCAGCTGGTACTCCTCTGAATCTGCCAGTCTCAATCTCTAGCTGGTGTGAGGATGTGCGCATCTGACCAATAACACACCGTACCCCATGAGAAAGATGAGTATCCATGTAGCTGGGTCTAATCACAAACCCATCCTGCGTGAGCTGGAGAAGATGATCCCTATAGAAAGCCATCTTCGTACCAAGCTCCTGTGTCGGCTGTATCCATGTCCTCCTAGTGTCCAGCTGAATCAAGTCCTGCCTGATAAGTCTGGTAATCTCTACCCGTGTGAGAGAGAGGGAGGGTGCATCCAGGGAGTACTGAAATGGAGGTAGCCTTTCCATACTAAAGCCATGCAACTGGAACCAAGCTGTCATCTATGCATACCAACATGATCCGTCTCCCTGTGATGCCAACTGTCGTGAAGACTCCAGGGCTAAGCGAGCATATCTGTCTCTAGGGAGAGCCCAAGTGCTATGTATAAAGGAGACTGATCGAGTGAGTGCCTCTACCACCAATGGGGGGGCAGCCATCTCTGCACGGATAATATCATGTGGTACGGAGGCCTTGGCCCTAATCATCCGGGAAATCATAGAAACCAAGGGCCTCTCCATATGTCTCCATCCATCAGTGCTACCAGCTCGGCTGTGGTGATCCACTGAGGGTCCCCATATCTCCACTCCATACAGCATGGCTGAAGTGACCAAAGTGTCAAAGAGCCAGAGCTTTGTTCGAGGTTCGTGAAACTGAACCTGCGAACATATCCTCTCTAGTCTCCCCAATGCTCCATAAGCTCTGGTCAATCTGGTCTCCGCTGCTCTCCTCAAGGAAAATAGTGGGCCACTGAAAACCACACCAAGGTAAGTATATGCATCTGTATACTCCACTGTCTCCTGACCATATGTAAAGGTGGGTACTGACCTCCTAACCCACTGTGCTGTGGTGTTAAACACCATCACCTTGGTTTTACCAAGGTTAACAGACAATCCACTGTCCTGTGCAAATGTGTGCAATGCATCCAAATGACGCTGCATCCCCTCTGGAGAATCTGAGATCAGCACAATATCATCAACATACAATAACAGCAGAATCCATGTCCCTGCTAGCTGTGCTCCGCTGTCACCCTCCCGCTCTACATAGTCTAAAACCTCATCCACGTACATTCCAAATAAGGTGGGAGAAAGGGGGCAGCCCTGTTTCACTCCAATAGTGGAGTGAGCCATCTCAGATATACCCTGAGTAGTACGTACCTGTCCCACAACTGTCTTGTATAAAGCCATGATTCCCCAAATCAGCTCTGTGGGCACTCCCATCTCCTGTAGTCTGCGCATCAATCTGGCTCTCGGTACTGTGTCAAAGGCTTTGCGGAAATCCACAAAGCAACAATAAATCCTCCTGCCATATAATCTGCCCTCCTCAATAATAGCTCTGAGTGTCAAGATATGGTCAAGAGTGGAGAAACCTCTCCTGAACCCTGCCTGCCCTGATGCACGTATGCCCTCTCTCTCTGCCCATCTACTCAACTCCTGCTCAAGAACAGATGCATATAATCTAGCCAATGTGTGACCAATCATGATGGTACGATAATTCCCAGGAAGCATGGGATCCCCTAACTTGAAGATAGGCACAATCGTGGACATATTCCAAGTCTCAGGAAAACCCTCACACATGGCTCGGTTAAACATCATAGCAATAAGCTCTGCAAGCATATCTCTGGCATGAATAAAGTGCTCTGCTACCAAACCATCATGATCATATGCTCTCCCAGTCCTCATCCTGTCAATAGCTTTCTTTACCATCTCAGCAGTAAAGAAAGCACATGTCTCTGGGCATGGCTCCGATGGGTCTGGCAGGGGCGGCTGTCCTGCTGCTGTGTACAGGGATGCTGCATACTCACCCCAAATCTCTGTGGAGGTAATGGCTGGTGATGGTGAATGCTCATGAAATAGTCTCCATGCCTCGCCTGAGTCCCGACTCATAAATAACTGATACAAATCCCTCTCTAACTGAGCAAGATAAGCCCTCTTCTTCCGTCGCACTAGGTGCCGGAAGGTAATCCGTGTGACTGTCTGTGAGTGGTAACACCCATGAGCACCTCTCTCTGTAATCTGATCCTCATCTCTCTACACTCCTCATCATACCAACTGTTCTGGGGCATGTTCCCAAATCGTCTCCATGTAGGCTGACTATGGGGATATGCCTCTAATGCTGCAGCATGAAGCGTATCTATCAATATCTGAGTGAGCTCATCTAATGGCCGTCCCGGCTCCTCGGCACATAAGCGTCTGTATATCTCATCCGTGTACACGGTGTCAGTCTCCCTCGTAAAGGTATAACGAGTGTGTGTGGAGACCTGTCCCAATGGAGCGGTGCTGAACTGAAATGTGAGAGTGAAGGACAAGATAGCATGATCCACTGCTATTCCAACCGGCCTAGTGCCTACCATAAAATCTTGAAAAGAGGGAATGAGACTGGGCTGAGCCATAACATAGTCCACTGTACTAGCACCATGCCTATGTGGAAAGCAAGTGAAACCGCCCGATGTCGGGAATCTCTGTAGGCCATTCAGGATGGCCAATCCATGTGCAGTCCCCATGTCTATCAAATACCGCCCATACACTGTATGTTCCTCATCCTGTGATAGTCTAGATAGGCCCATATCCCTAACATCAAGCTCCCTCAACATCTCCTCTGAGGTATCATAAAATACTGTCTGGTTATGGGCGGTCCTGGCATTGAAGTCCCCCAGGAGAATGATGTCACCATCCCTGGAGAACTCCCAAATATCATCATCCAAAATAGAAAAGGGAGACTGCTCGCTAGGTGATGCATACACTGATGTACTAAGAGCAAAATAGCATATAGCAATGTAGAGATATCTGCCCGTCCCTGGCCTCAGTCTAACCCACATGTACCTAGCCTGCTCATCTCTGCGGACTATATGTATCAGTGGCTGTAGCTCCTCTCTAAACAATACTGCCACTCCTCCTGAGCCCCATCCTCTATGCTCTGAACGAGTCTCCTGTCTACAAGCTGTCTCCCATCGGTATCCACTAACATGTGGCATGGACTGTCCAGGAGCCTGATGCGTCTCACAGTAGAAGATGATGTCCCTCCCAGTGAAACTATCCTCAAAAGCCCCTACATCAAGACGTAGAGATCCATTACAATTCCAAATAGCAACTTTGAGTGTAGTCCCATAGGTCTCGCGCCGTCATGAAGAGCGCCTCTCCATAATCACCACTCTACCATCTCTATAGAAGGCCACTTTCCCTTTCTCTCGGGCTGCCCTTATCTCTGGCATAACTTCTTTCATGTGAGCAAGTTGCGAGAGTGTGAGGTCATCTCCAAGAAATATTCCCGTCTTCTTGAGTGTAGGACGTCTCTTCAAGAAGTCCTTCTTCACTTCCATGGAGGGGAAACGAATGATAAGTGCTCTCTCCTTAGAAGATTCGCCACCACTACCTTCTCTCTTCTTTCCCACTCTCCATGCCTTTGTGTGCGTGGCTTCAATGCCCATCATAGAGAAGAGCTCCTTGGTTTCCCCTTCCGCATCATCACGGTCTTTTAGACCGGACACTCGTACATGTAAGGCCCGGGTCTTCCTCCTGCCCAGTCAGGGATAGGTGGCCAGCAGGTCCCACCCCGATGGACGAGGATTCAGACTCAGTGCCCGTTGAGGCCGCCGGTGGAGCCCCCCACGTGGAGACCCCGCTCCCGCCTCCCCCCGCGGGGGGGCCCGCCCCCTCCATGGAGCAGATTCCTGAGGATCCCGGGCCGCGCTCTGCGACACCCGGCTCCTCTTCCCCTCACCCGGAGAGCACTCCTTCCACCCCCCCCTCTCCCCCCCCCAGCCCCCCCCCCTCCCGCCTCCCCCGGCGGCCCCCCCTGACACCTATCCTCTGGCAGATGCCTCTCCCCGCCAGACCACCCACTGCCCCGGGGCAGCGCAGCTGGGTAGGCCAGAGTTCAGTCCAGCGGCGGCTGTTCCACCGCCACTCCGGGCCGGTGGAGATGGCGATCTTAGCTTCGCCCGCCACAAAGTTCTCTCCAGCCTCCCCTGGGGGGCCCCCGCGAGTGATGGGGCTCCCAGTGGATTACGGTTTTTTCAGGTGCCTCCAGGTGGATGCTGGCCCGTTCGAGACACTGGTCGCGCCCTTGCGAGTTTGCGTGGTGTGCCATCCCTCTCGCTCTCCTTCAGTGGTGAGCAGCATGGTGGCCTTCTCCTTTCCTCTCAGTGTTGCCCCAGACACAGCATGGGATTGCAACTCTGTAGAGGAAGTTTTGCGTGATCAGATACTGGAGTTTTCTCACCACTTCAGTGACTTGGGGCTCACGGACCTACTGCAGACCCGATTACACTCAACCCGCATGAGCTTGTTTGGTATAGGAGATTGGCGGGCGGATCCGGTCCACACCTCTGTTGAGGCGGTGCTACTGATTCTCCTCCATGCCGCCCCGAGGGTGCAGCCTACCTTTAGATACATATATGCAGAGGATTGGTCTCACGCCTATGCCCTGGACAGGGCGAAGGCGGAGTGGGGCTGGACATAGAGACAGGTCACCCTCTTTTTGGAGAGACTCCGCACCCGGACAGACAGTGACTATTCTCCCTCCAAGCCGGCGCCCAAGACTCACAGAGTGGAGGGCAGATCATCCGGGCCGGCTGAGAGGGGTGAGCTAGTGGCGGCTGCTTCACTTGCCATAGCTCATCCATGAGGGTCTCGGTGGACATCGCTGCTACATTGGTCGGGGCAGACTTCGCCAGGAGATCCAGAGGGCTCTCGTTGGAGGACCCATAGATATCCTTTTCATCCAGGAACACCACCTTTCTGCCGGGCGTACCCGCACCTGCGGGAAGATCTTGCCAGGCAGGAGTCACACTTTTTGGTCACCGGCATATGGCTCCCAGGGGAACCAGGGTGGAGTATGCATCTCAGTCAGCGAGCAGCTTCTATCCGAGGTTGTGGATTCTGGCATTCTGGTCCAGGGTCGAGCGCAGTGGATCATCCTTCAGGTTGGGGAAGACCGCATTGGCTTCCTCAACTTCTACGCCCCTAATGGGGCGACCGGGAGAGTCGAGTTCTGGAGCACCATTAGGCAGTCCCTCCCCGTGGCAGACCATTGGTGCCTAGGGGGGGATTGCAACATGCTGGAGGATGCAGAGGACAGGATGGGGGGCAGCCAGGAGACCATTCATGGGCCGGAGCTCCCTGCCTGGGAGGAACTAGTGTTGCAGGTGACAGGCCAGGATCCGTGGCCTCTCTCGGAGTTTGGCAGGTTGCAGGGGAGTTTATCTTTCTCGCGCTCGGATAGACGGGCCACAGGAGTTAACCTTTCCCACATCGACAGGTTTTACATTGATGAGTGGGCTTGTGATAGAGGTGGCACTGTGGGCATACTTGGGCTCCTCGTTTTCAGACCACTTTCGAGTGCTTCTCTAGATCGAGGACCCTACGAGAGGAGAGCGAGGCCAGAGCGTCCAGATTCCAGATTGTCTCATAGAGGAGCCCGAGATTGCGACCAGAGTTGAGCAGGTCTGGCAGGAGCTGCAGTTCAGGAGAGGATCGGCAGCCAGCGATCTTGCCAGGGGCTTGCAGGAGATCAGTAGGATGCTCAGACAGGCTGCCCTGGACCATCTGGAGGCCTTCAGAGAGCAGGAGAGGAGCCTGCGGAGGAGTCTAGCGTCCCTTCAGAGACTCCAGGAGAGGGATCCTACGAGCCCTTGGATTTCAGAGCAGATGGAGTCAGCTCGCACAGAGATCAGATCCATCGAGGAGAGGAGGGTGGAGTTCCGATTCCATGCTCGGGCTTCTTTTTGGACACAGGTTGGAGACAGAGTGACTCGAGATTTCTTTGAGGCAACAGGGCCTCGCTTCAGACGAGAGGGTCTCAGGCGTCTTCGGCAGGCTGATGGCCAGGTTGTGGTGGATCCCCCCAGGGTTCGGGCGATAGCCACAGATTTTTACAGGGATCTGCTCTCTGCTGAACCAGCAGATGACAGGGTGAGAGAGGCTCGGGAGGCAATCTGGAGCTTCACGAGACCGGTTGTGCCGGCCCATTTGCAGCACTCCCTTCTCTCCCCCTTCTCGGATACGGAACTGGAGGAGGCTCTTCAGGCACTTCCTCGAGGCAAATGCCCAGGAGAGGACGGTCTCTCAGTGGCTTTCTTCCAGAGGTACTGGGGTCTCTTGCATAGGGGTTTCAGATTGGCATTCCAGGAGATTATGGAGTCGGGAGACATGCCAAACAGCATGGCAGAGGGGTTGATTCACTTGATCCCCAAAGAGGGAGGAGACAGACTGGAGATTAGACAGTGGAGACCGATCACCTTGCTAGGCACGGCCTACAAGGTCCTAGCTAAGGCGATCAACAGGCGGCTTCAGCCTCACCTTCCGGACATCATCCACTCCACGCAGACAGGCTTTATCCAGGATAGGAGCATCCTGGATAACATCTTCTCTTTCTGGGAGGCTACGGCTTTGGCTAGATTTCGGCAGGAGGATCTCGCTCCTTCTCGACTTTGAGAAGGCATATGATCGGGTGGACTGGGCCTTCTTGGAAGGCACTATGGAGAGGATGGGCTTCCCCCCTCAATGGATCCGTGGGGTCTCTGCACTCTACACATCGGCTCATAGCCAGGTGCTGATACAGGGCGTGCGCGGAGAGGGGTTCCAGCTCTCGCGCTCGGTGCGGCAGGGGTGCCCCTTGGCGCCCTTTCTTTTTCTTTTTGTGGCGGAGGCCATGAGCACTTTTTTGACGGCACAGGATACAGGTTTGCGGGGCCTCCAGCTCCCCATCCGCACTTCGGAGGAGCTCCTAGACTCGGAGTTTGCGGATGACACTGCTGTCTATCTTCAGGAAGGAGAGGAGAACCTCCGCCGCTTCGCCTCAGCCATGGACAGGTTTTGCAGAGCTTCGGGCGCTTTGATCAACTGGCACAAGTCGTGTGGGTTGTGGGTCAGTTCTATGCCCCCCCCCGACTTGGAGGCCAGTTTTGATGGTTTTCAGTGGCTGCCCCCCGGCACTACAGTGCGCTATTTGGGATAATATGTGGGCATTGACATATCTCCGGAGCAGCAGATAGCCCCCCTTCTTCTGAGCATTCGGAAGAAGCTTCTGTATTGGAGTACCGCTCGTTTATCTCTGGCTGGCCGAGTGGTTGTGGCCAACCAGGTTCTGCTTGCTACCATGTGGTACATCACTTCTTGCTGGGCCTTCTCTCGGGCGTGCATTGGCCAGGTGCAGAGGCTCATCAGGAACTTTCTTTGGTCCGGTGGCGACGGGCGGCCCGCTAGGGCCAAGGTGGCATGGGCTGTGATCACTCAGCCGAGGGAGAGAGGCGGCCTGGGCATTGTTGATCCTATTTGCCAAAGCCGAGCTTTGCTTGGCAAGTTGGTGGTTCGTGGCCTCCTACCAGGCGCTGAGCCGTGGAAGGAGTTTCTTGTTTCCAGGATTCTCAGCCGCACTCCTCCTCTTAGCGGCCCTTGGACCCCCAGCATCAGGTGGATCTTTACAGAGCAGCAATCCAGAGGAGTGGGCCTTGGCTTCGAGGAGCGTTTTGCAGCTAGCCTTCTGAGGGCCTGGGCGCATCTGAGGCCGTCACTCTTCCAGACTCCCCCGGGGCACCGATGAGGAGCGCCTGAGGCAGCCATTGATCTGGAACCCCTTGATCCGACTTCCCAGTGGTCATATGGTTGGAACGGGGTCTCACGTGTCGTGGGGCCCGTTGAGCTCCGGCCCAACCCAGTCCCTAGACGACTGGATATGTTTTCAGCAGCTGCCTCTAGAGGCTCAAGAGAGGAGACTCAGCGGGATGAGGGGCAGAGAGTTGATGAGGCAGGACATTGAGGCGGCCATCCCCCGGGAGTGGCGGACCCCAGTACAGGACCCTCCACCTCCACAGTGGATGGGCGTCTTTACTCGGCATGAGATCCTTCTAGCGGTCTACGGCTCAGCAGAGAGAGTCGCCCCACTCACTTTCGAGGTGGGAGAGGGTGGCCAGCTTCAGAGGACACGACTAGATTTGGATGAGCTCCAGGGTTGTATTTTTCAGAGGGTGCGGGTGGTCGGCTTTCATCAGAGACAGTGGCATGTAGACCCCTCACCGGCCTCGATAGGGGAGGACTTTTCTTGGAGATTATGGGCTTGGGACAGCAAGCCTCTTATTCGCCTTCAGTGGGATCCAGGTGAGTGGTTTTGGCGAGATCCCTACTCGGCCCCTACCAGCCCAGGCATCCCCTTTTTTCAGTACACAGCGAGGCTGGGGCGACGGATTCAGAGGCACAGGATAGCGGGCACCCCGGCGGCGGCCGAGCATTGGCAGCGACAGGGGCTCTCCCCTGCCTTCCTTAGGGACTTCTGGCAGCGCCTTTGGGCCAGCTTCCGGCCCCGGAAGGTGACGCTTTTTCTCTAGCTTACAGCGCATAGAGGACTGGCTGTGGGGGCCTGGCTAGCTTTTGGCAGACACCCAGCGTCCTGCCCTCGGTGCGGCCATGCACAGGAGTCGCAGCGGCACTGCTTATGGGATTGCCCACAGGCACAGCAAGTCTGGCAGCGCACTCTCAGGATAGTTTTTGCAGGCTCGCCAGGTGAGATGATGGTGACGTGGGGTGCGGTGGCTTGGGCCACAGACAGCGGCCCGGCCCTTGGATATGAGGACGTCCCTGGCAGTGCGACCATCCAAGTCTCTGAGAGGGCGATGGCGGTGGTTCCGACGCCAGACTTCTCTTCGGCAGTCTCCCAGGAGGGGGACCGGCACAGATGGGAGATGATCAGCAGCATGACGGCTTGGCACATATGGAGAGCCCGATGCAGGGAGGCCATTGACCGCCAGGCGACTCCACCGGCGGAGGTCATACAGGCCCTCTGGGTGGACATCATTCACACCTTGAGAGGACACTGGGAGAAACTTCAGGGCGACTCGGATCGCATGAGAGGTCGCCGCAAGGCTTTCCTCCGCACTTGGCAGCCTGGCCCTTTCCTCATCGCGAGGGGCGAGGATGTCACTTGGCACCATAGGCCTCCAGTTTGGCTCTTCTCACCTCCCACATGTACTACTAGGTAGCCCCCCCCCAGAGAGCGGCCAGCCACGGGGGTGGAGCTCAGGTGTTCACTGTGTGTTTTATCCCTCCTTGTGAGGTGAGCTTTGTAGCCTTATGGCGTTTTCTCATTAACTAATAGAAGGATCGTTTTTCCAAAAAAAAAATAGAGCTGGTACAGCAAGTACAACTCTCCATGTACAGTGATTGGTACAATAGGTACAGTGGCTGGTACAACAAGTATAGAAGCTGGTACAGTCGGTACAATGGGTGGTACAGCAAGTGCAACAAGTACAAGGACTGGTACAACCCGTACAATGGCTGGTACAGTAGGTACAAAGGCTAGTACAACAAGTACAATGGCTAGAAATCATAATAAATGATTAAATACCCTTGCCTTCAGTATTTCTTCGCGATGGAAGCCTCCAAAACAATTCCCAACAGCCGGTATTATTCATGGACAGCCTTCAAGAAAGAGAGAAAGAGAGAGAGAGAAAGAGAGTAGCGATCATTAGGGCAGCCTATAACGGTGATAGAGGCTAGTGTGCAGCAAGAGAGCCTCTATTAATGAAGAGAAAGGGCTCCAATTTATAGATTTGGGCCTCCCATGAGCTAAAATGGCAAGAGAAGGCTACAATGACAAGTGGAGAGCCACACAATAGTTGGAGTGACAAGTGTGAGGCTACTTGTTTCACTTTGATCCACTTTCTAACAAGTGTCAGGCTACTTGTCTCACTTTGATCCACTTTCTTGCCACATGTCCCAATCTAAGAGATGGGTCCTTCCATAAACTTTATCTCTAAAAATATCCCAACTAGTAGACATTCTGTCATAGGCACTTTGCCAACTCTTGGTATCTGCTCAATTTGTGATGTAATGACGCGAACAGAATTTTCATCGGAGTCGGACCAAAAATAGCAACTCTCCTAAATTTTAGGAGTGTGGTCCTTTGTATTCTAGGATAATCCCCCATTCCCAAAGCTTGTACTTTCCAAATATTTAGACATCCTGGAGTCCACCAAACCCCTTTCATACTTGGAAATGTCCAAGCTGGTGACACACACACACACACACACACACACACATATATATATATATATATATGTATGTATGTATGTGCGCGAGTGAATATATATATATATATATATATATATATATATATATATATATATGTATGTATGTATGTGCGCACATACATACATACATATATATATATATAATATTATATATATATTATTATATATATATAATATTATATATATATATAATATTTATATATATATATATAATATTATATATAATATATAATATTATATATATATATAATATTATATATATATAATATTATATATATATAATATTTATATATATATATAATATTATATATAATATATAATATTATATATATATATATAATATTATATATATATATATGTATGTATGTGTGCGCGTGTGTATGTGTGTGTGCGCGCGCGCGCACACACACACACACACACACCATAGTCCACATGTCACATGGGTCGGGGGACGGGAACGGGAACGGGGAAGGGTTTGTGGATGGGGAACGCCCGGAGGCAGGGAACGGGGACGGGGACGGGACGTGTCTATGGGCATTCACCTCTTCCTACCAAGACCAACCTGAACCCTTGCCCCCAACACGGACTGCTGGTGCTCGCGAGGAAGAGGCCATTGAAGGCTGATGGCAACTTAGATGGAGCTTTGGCACACTCAAGCCTCAAGAACTTGTGTAGTGTGCAGTTTGCACACTCCAGAGGAGAGATGGAAGAGAGCAAGTGTGCACAACAAAGATTCGCACATAAGCCTTTAGATAGGCTTTTTTTAAAACATTAAAACTTAAAACTTAAAACCTAAGAGGCAAAGCCTTCCAAAAAAAATTTCACGTCCCCAAACACCTCCCGTCCCACAAATTTAAGACGTCCCCTGATATGGGACAGCCATCCCCTTGTGAGGGACGGCACATGGGACGTCCCCCCTGCAGAGGGACGCATTCCCGTGTGCAAGGGAGGCCGGAACGGGGTTCCCCCGTCCCTAAGGCCCGGGACGGGTGTCCCCTGTTACTATGACACACACACAAGCAAGAGCTTTTTTGACTTTGGCTGTCTGCTTGAGTTTGCTTGTCTTCTGACCTGAATTTTGTGGGTGCGGTTGTAACTTGTGAATGAAGCCCTGTGGCCTTAGTCGCAATCGTGAAAAAAAGGTATGGACTGTGTTTCTGTGGCATACATAGGGCTGGTCGAGTTCTGTAGAGATCAGAATTCTATGCGTTTGATTATGCGTAGGAGTTCTTGCTTTTTGGCACTCTGCTGGATCCTTTTTGTGTGCACATGGCTATGACAGCAGTGCCTCATGTTGAGAAGATGACACAGGAAGGGGATAAACCCTGGCGCATGCATGAAAGGGACACCTATGAGGAGGAAGAGAAAGAGAGAGCGGCGTGGACTGTAGCATGCTTCTGGGCTGCTGTACAGCACTGTCTGCCTGTATACACATGGCTGTGGTGGTCTTTCTGAAATTGTTCATACAGTAGAAGACCCACACGTGTGCTATTCAGGGGCACCAGCGGGCTGAAACACGTCATGGAGATCTACCCCTTCCTAGGCAAAAGATCTGCCCCACTTGTCTGCCTTGATGTTAGCGGGCGCCTGGCACTTGGCCTAATGAGCTACCATGACATTTGTACACACATCAATTCCAAGTGGGTTACAAAACTGTGCAGGCTTCACACACTAAAAACTGCCTGGGCTTGCCCAAGCCTACCCTGATGGTGATTGGCTTGCCATGTCCCTGGACTAGGGCTCACAACGGGGTGCATTTCACTAACCCAAAATTGGCACATATGGTGATTAATATGCCACCTGGCAGCCAAGTGCAAGGTGCACATGACAATAGGAAAAGAAATAACACGAGGGTACCTAAACAAGACAAGCGTGCACTGGTCCAGGTCTTTGCATGGCACACACCCGAACAATGTATTGACTGATGCGACAGATGGGACACGGATAAGTCTGCTTGAACAAAGCATGGCTGACCCCACAGATTGGATGCTTTGAAACAATTACCTTGTGGTGTTGTTTTGGGGTTTGGAAGTAAACCTTTCATGCACCAGCTGCTCCATTATGCACACTCCCATTCCCCGCAAAGAAAAAAAAAAGATGGACACCATGTAGGCATGATGGCCAGAATGCCCAGCTCCATCCCTCGTGGCAGCATGACTTTTCAACCCATGCATCTGGGACATCACGCAGGCATGACAGCCATGAGTCAGCATGGGAACCTCTACGACGGCTAGCTCTGGTTGGCTAACTAAGCATTACGCAAGTATGCAAAGCCACAAGGCAGCCTAGGAATCTCTACATCATGCAAGATGACTAACCACTTGTGAGCTCGATACCTATACATGAGAGCAGTTATGGTTAATTGGCTAGCTAACCCACTGTAACATGTGTGATTCCTTGTGCCTAACCATGAAGCCATGGCCGCAACTATCCTGCACAAGGTGCTGTAACAGCCCATGTGCATGTAGAGAAAATCCAAACTGTACCCGAATGTCTAAGACAAGCATGCAGTGGTCCCCTTAGAATTGGTTCAATAATGATCTTCATAATCAGGGAATTTAAGAGCCCATACAACTAAAGACCTAAACCTAAAGGAGAGAACGAGTCATGCCCTAGTGAGCCCTAGCAAAGCATGACTGAAAAAAATCTGATCTGATACCATGCAAAAACCAGATCTGACATAAGATACAAAAATACTGGCTCTTTTTCTCAGTCATTGGACCAGCTTTAGGAAAGCCAATCTCCATAGGACGAATGATTCGCATATGAAGCTAAACATGACTACAATGTATCAAGGCACCTTGAAGAGGTAGTTTGGAACCCCATAATCTCAATGAATGATGACTGCATGGTGTGCTGCATGCAGGATGCATGTGCCATTAATGGACTTCCTGCAGAGTAGGAGGGGACTCAGACAGAAGAGCTGTATTTGAAAAAAATTTCTTTGGCATGAGTTCTCAGCTTTTGAACTCGCAATGCCTTGGGTAGGGTGAATCGTGAGGTAAACACTTGGGCAAGAGCCCACCGACAGCTTCATTTGATGTTTTATGCCATGATTCCCAATATAAAAGACGAAATCTCCAACTACATGAGCCCTGACTGTGCTAAAGAACTCTGCCCTCATTTAAGTCCTGCCCTAGTTTTCTCACTTTGCCCTAAGTCTCCATATGTACTACATGTTCCATTCTACCCTAATTCTTCCATCTACCACATGAAAGAGAAAATCTGCATGTATTGCATATCCTCTAATTCACAATGTCAGAGAGCTCTGCCCTGATTTTAAATGTGATCGAGCTCTGCCCTAATTTGACGTATGTCCTTCACGTGCATCTAATTGACAATGTGCCTTATGTGTGCCCTGGATTGATGCATGCCCTATGTATCCCCTGATTCGATGCATGCCTATGTATGCCCTAATCTGATGTATGCCTTATAGTACATGTATGTCCTGATTGTAAATGTTTGTGGTATGCCTTCATTTTGCCCTGATTTTCCATTAAAAAAAGAATGACTTACCGATGGATCTGGGGGGAAGTCTGAGAGCATGAGAGCGGAGCTGAATCGATCGTGCTACAGCAGGCGAGGTGCGGGCTGAAAAGGCGGGGAGCTTGACGAAAGAGGAGGCGGCCGCCTGCAGGAAACAAGAGGAAGGGGACGAAGCTATGGCGGAGGCAGCCATCTCTGAATGTGTGTGTGCAGGAATTGAGGAGAGAAAACACACAGCTGCACGGAGAAAGGGAGGGTGGTAGGTGGGTACTATGGAGGGTTTTACTTGAGAGGGAGAGAAGCACTTTGTGCCTGCCAACCTCGTGTACATCAAACCCCTACGACAATCACAACGTCCCCCATGAAAATGTTGGACAAAGCCCCATGAAAATGTGGACAAAGGAAGCCTGCACTTTTTAAAGCCTCTTATTGGTAGTAGCCTCAATTGGTAGAAGAGGACGATTTTATCCCAAGGTTCTCTGTTTTCGATCTTCGCCTTCGCCGCGCACTATGGTGGATGTGCACCCTTGTACAAATTGTTGGTGGCGGTGTGTGTGAGTTGTACACACACAAGCCAAGTGTAAATATTTATTTACTATTAATTTCAAGTCTTCCTCAAAAAATAAAACTTGCCCTTTGCAAGACATTCTAGAGAGTGGGTGGATTTTTGTGCATCCACTCTTTTTGGGTCACAACAACCTTGTGATCCAATGGTGTCGGGATTTTGTGATTTAATTTTAATTTTTTTTCCATTCTAGATATGTTTAAGATTTGTTTTTAGTGTCATTAAATAGTTGGGAGTGCATAGCTTATTTTAATAATGTGAGAGTGTGAATTGTTAGTCTAATTAGGTTATGTATTTATTGTGGTTGTTAACTTTTAGTTGAGTTAGCCAAAGTATTTGGTAGTCTTAAATTAACATCAGCAATAGGTAGTGTTAGTTGGGCTTTAAGTAGTAAAGTAGGCAGTGTTAGTTGGGCTTTAAGTAGTAGACGTAGTGTTAGATTTACATTAGTCAAAATAGTAGGTAGTGTTGAATTAACATTGGCAATAGGTAGTGTTATTTGGGCTTTAAGTAGTAGAGGTAGTGTTAGTTGGGCTTTAAGTAGTAGAGGTAGTGTTAGTTGGGCTTTTAGTTGAGTTAAATTTACCTTAGCCAAAGTAGTAGTAGTAGTGTTGAATTAACATTGGCAGTAGGTAGTGTTAGTTGGGCTTAAGTAGTAGTAGACGTAGTGTTAAATTTACATTAGTCAAAGTAGTAAACGTAGTGTTAGTTAGGCTTTAAGTAGTAGATGTAGTCTTAGATTTACTTTAATCAAAGTAGTAGAGGTAGTGTTAGATTTACATTAGTCAAAGTAGTAGAGATAGTATTAGACTTACATTAGTCAAAGTAGTAGGTAGTGTTAGTTGGGTGTGAGTTACCTTGTTGTTAAGTTAAATTGAGTTAGATTTACGTTAATAGAAGTATAAGGTGGGGCTAGTTGGGATTTTAAGTGTGTGTTAACTTAGTAATGTTAGTTCCATTTGGCATGTTGTGTAGTTAAGTTTTAGTATATTTTATATAGTATGTGTGTGTGTGTGTGTGTGTGTGTGTGTACGTGTGCGCATGTGCACCCACGTGTGTACATTTGGCATGTTGTGTAGTTAAGTTTTAGTATATTTTATATAGTTTGTGTGTGTGTGTGTGTGTGTGTGTGTACGTGTGCGCATGTGCACCCACGTGTGTACGTGTTCATGTGTGTGTACATACATGCTTATTGTCTTCTTGCTTTTGGTCATCTAGCTCCTCCCTTTGCCCAATTGTAGTGTTAGGCCTTTAGTTATGGCTTATATGCTTTATGTGTGCCACTTGTGTGGGTTCATGGGTACTGTGGCCTATAGCAAGGTGGCTTTACTTCTATATAAAATCTTGTAATATGCTTATACATATTTGTTTAGGCTTTATTTCTTATATTTGTTAAATGTATGAGTTATTGCTTTATTTTTTAAGTAATATGCTTATATTTATTTATTTATGCTTTACTGGTCTTACTTTTTACATAATGTGAGTGGGTGCTCTTTTTAGTCAACAATCTTGTCATCCACCAATGATGTTGGTATTTTGTGATTTTAGTTGTAATTTTTTTCCACTCTAGATTTTGGATATGTTAAAGATTTGTTTTTATTCTCATTAAACATTTGGAAGTGTTTTAAAGGTGTAGCTTTTTAGTATTGTGAGGTTGTGAATTATTAGTCTAATTAGGTTATGTATTTGTCGTGGTTGTTAACTTTTAGTAAAGCTAGATTGAGGCAGTCATACACCGAGCAGTGAGTAAGTTTCCCAAGGGAGATGTTTGCCAATGCAAAAATGCTCATTTGTGAACATGGTGAGATTTCATCGATGCTTATTTGGTGAGTTTGAATAATTTTGGTAGTTCATCATGAGCCCACAAAGCAAGAATCTCATCCAAAATACGGTCCTCCAAACAAATCTCCTAATCCATACATGGTATGATCGCATCTAAGAATGTGATTAATCATCAAACAAGAAGAATTTATTATTTTTTTGCTTCCACTCAACCCCAAATCATAACCTTACACCTCATGTCCTCAACCTCATCTCCCATTAGAAAAATAATAATAATAAAATAAAACCTCTTTTTATTCATATAAAGAATTTTTCAACAAAGGGACACTATTGTCACAAATGGCATGAGAGAGAAAGAGAGCGAGAGAGAGAGAGAGAGAGAGAGAGAGAGAGAGAGAGAGAGAGTGGGAAGATAGATTTGTAGACATTGAAAGCAACGATATATTCTAAAAGAAATTAAAAGTGGCATTCTTATGAGAGAGTATATAAATGTTGAAAGCAAAAACATATTCAAAGAAATTAAAAGTGGCATTCTTATGAGAGAGTATATAAATGTTGAAAGCAAAAACATATTCAAAATTAAATCAAAAGTGGCATCCAATAAGACAATCAATCTTATTGAAATATCTTCATCTCATCAATGTAGCATCGCCCTCCTTCAACATTCTCATCATTATATTGAAACACCCCATAGTAAGAATCCACTTACATGTGTGTCCATCTAAGACTAATACTCACAAAGAATAGCCCGAGAAGCATGACATCATGTACACTATATGGTGAGTACACATGAATATCAATGGGAACATATGGTGAGTACACATGAACATCAATGGGAACATGTGTGTCCGTCTAAGACCGATACTCACAAAGAATAGCCCAAGAAGCATGACATCACGTACACCATATGGTGAGTACACATGAACATCAATGGGAACATAGAAGGGGTAGGGTCCAGCTATAGGCTCCAAACCATTAAGTAATGGTAAGCCACCCTCAAACTAGAGACGAACATAATCATGGGGCAAGCATGCACTGTTAAGGCATACGAGTCCCATATCTCACACCCCCATACCTCATGCTTATCACTAGCACGGCCTTGGGAGGCCCCTCTCCTAAGATAGAGTTCCACATACAAACTCTCATACAAATGAGCCATAATACCAATTATATAGCCCAATAACAAGTTCACACTATTATAAGAATTGTTATGTATCAGTGGTCTCTAATCACTAGCCTCGTTATGTCCAAGCATAGGACACAATGTTATCTCCTTGCTAATGAGAGAAAGACTGGGAGGAGACAAAATATGGATACTGTCATCTAAGTGAAGCAACACTCTCCCAATCGTTGTCTTCATCCATACAATCCCTCCATCTAATCAACCACTCAGAAACTAACATGTTTCTAAGGGTGTTCTCCTTATGATCCTCCACAACTTTCACTAGCTCATAGGGAACATAGACATATAGGTCCGCAAGTCTTGCAAGCTCGTGGTTGAAAACCAAGCTATCTCCTACACCAAGCACCTCTTTCAATATACTAACATGAAAAGACGTGATGATGCGTATATACTACTTCATTAGGTGATACAACCTCATTAATCTTTTCCAAGATCATATGAAGTTCATAATATCTCAAAGATAACATATATACATTTTTAGTCCACATTACCTAAGTGTCTTTAGGGATTCTCAGGTCAACCCATTGGGACTCTAGATGATTGCTTTGGTTTAGCAAATTGGAGGATCTCTTGGTGTTGTTTCAAGGAGTGATCAACCATAGCACTAACTTGGACTTTCTCTAAGCTAATCATCCATGGGGCTCTAGGCTGATAGCCATGTATCAACATAAAAGAGATCATCTTACTAGCAGAATTCTAGCAGTGTTGCAAGCATACTCTACTAACGGAAAATAATCTTCCCAACTAGAATGTCTAACAGAGACATGCACGTAGCATATCCTCCATGGTCTAATTCACACGATGTGTCTGTCTATTAGACTCAATATCATCATGCGAGCTTATACTAATTTTTGTGTCCAATTTCTTGAAAGCCTGATACAAAAAATATCCAGATAACTTAAGAACTTGATCACTGACAATATCTACTAGCAAATCCCCATAAATCAATAAATAAATGAGAAAGTTGCATAGCTGAGATTTTATCTTTTATAGGAATAAATCTCGCCATCTTAGTGAGTCAGTTTCGCTATCACACATAGTAACGTAAAAGTGCTTATTTGAGGACATGATGAGATTGCATCGATGCTTATTTGGTAAGTTTGAATAATTTTGGTAGTTCATCTCATGAGCCCATATAACAAGAATCTCATCCAAAATATGGTCCTCCAAACAAAGCTCCTAATCCATACATAGTATGATCACATCTAAGAATGTGATCGATCATCAAACAAGAAGCATTTCTTATTTTCTTGCTTCCATTCAACCCCAAATCATAACCTTATACCTCATGTCCTCAACCTCATCTCCCATTAGACAAAAGAGAAAATTCAAATAATAAAATAAAACTTATACAAACAAATTTTCAACAAAGGGACAATATTGTCACAAATGGCATGAGAGAGAGAGAGAGAGAGAGAGAGAGATTGAGAGAGAGAGAGGGAGAGTGAGTGTGTGTGTGGGAAGATAGATTTGATAGACATTGAAAGCAAAGATATATTCTAAAAGAAAGAGAGAGAGTGAGTGTGTGTGTGGGAAGATAGATTTAATAGACATTGAAAGCAAAGATATATTCTAAAAGAAATTAAAAGTGGCATTCTTATGAGAGAGTCTATAAATGTTGAAAGCAAAAACATATTCAAAATTAAATCAAAAGTGGCATCCATTAAGACAATCAATCTTATCAAAATATCTTCATCATCAATGTAACATATCCCTCCTTCAACGTTCTCATTATTATATTGAAACACCCCATAGTAAGAATCCACTCACATGTGTGTCCGAAGACCGATACTCACAAAGAATAGCCCAAGAAATGCAACAACACCATATGGTGAGTACACATGAACATCCATGGGAACATAAAGGGGTAGGCTACTCACCACACCCAACTATAGGCTCCAAATCATTAAGAAATGGTAAGCCACCCTCAAACTAGAGACGAACATAATCATGGCTAGCTTGCACCGTTAAGACATGCGAGTCCCATACCATGCACCCCCAATCCTCACAATTGTTATTGGAATGGCTAACCACAAGTTGGGTCCCCTGGGAGGCCCTTCTCCTAAGATAGAGTTCCACACACAAACTCTCATACAAATGAGCCATAATCTGAACTATATAGCCCAATAACCATTTCACACTATTATAAGAATTGTTGTGTCTCACTAGTCTCTAATCACTAGCCTCGTTATGTCCAAGCATAGGATATAACATTCTCTCCCTATCTACGAATGAGAGAATGACTGGGAGGAGACAAAATCTAGATACTGGTATCTAGCTGAAGTAACATTCTCCCCAATTTTTGTCTTCATCCATACAATCCCTCCATCTAATCAACCACTCAGAAATTAACATGTTTCTAAGGGTGTGCTCCTTATGATTCTCTACAACTTTCACTAGCTCATAGGGAACCAAACATATAGGTCAACAAGTCTCGCAAGCTCCTGGTTGAAAACCAAGCTATCTCCTACACCCAGCACCTCTTTCAATATACTAACATGAAAAGACATGATGCTGCACACATACTACTCCATTGGGTGATGCAACCTCATCAATCTTTTCTAAGATCATATGAGTTCATAATATCTTAAAGATATCTTATATACATTTTTAGTCCACACTACCTAAGTGTCTTCAGGGATTCTCAAGTCAACCCATTGGGACTCTAGCTGATCGCTTTTGGTTAGCAAACTGGAGCATCTCTTACTATTGTTTCAAGGAGTGATCAACCGTAGCTCTAATTCAGACTTTCTCTAAGCTAATCATCCATGGGGCTCTAGGTTGATATCCATACATCAGCATAAAAGAGATCATCTTATTGGCAGAATGCTAGCAGTATTACAAGTAAACTCTACTAACAGAAGATACTCTTCCCAATTAGAATTTCTCACATCGACATATGCACCTAGCGTGTCCTCCATGGTCTAATTCACATGATGTGTCTGTCTATTAGACTCTGGATCATCAGACGAGCTTATACTCATTTTTGTGTCCAATTTCTTGAACATCTCATGCCATAAATATATAGAGAACTTAAGAACTTGATCATTGACAATATCTACTAGCAAATCCCCATAAAACAACTTCTCAATAAATAAATGAGCAAGTTGCATAGCTGAGAATTTCTCTTTTGTAGGAATAAATCTTGCCATCTTAGTGAGTTGGCCACATATGGCAGTATTTCCCATCAAAGTTCGTGGTCATTTCTTGTTAGGTACAATAAACCACCACGTTCAATGCTCAACTTTATTGAGTTGGCGCATTGCTGATAGTTGTCAACATATTACTAGACATCAGCTTTTAGCTTTGGCCAAAAGAAATATGTTCTCACCAAATGCACATTCCTCACTACACTTGGATGCCCAGCAGAACGTATGTCATGACACTCAAACATGATGAGACTCCTTGTACCATATACATCTTGTGCACACAAACCTTTCCCTTTCAAAAGAGCAAACCATTCTGAGTAGAATACTCCCTCAAACTAACAAAAATAGGAATCATTCTAACCTGGAAAATATCCCAAACTCTACTAAAGAATTTGTTCGCAAGCCCTTTATTAAGAGTTAAATAGGTAAAATTGTATTGTTGGAGTGGAGATGAATGTAGCAACACACACATGGATGCTGTAAGAAAGGAGAGATAGATGGAAGCACAACATGCAAAGTAGATTGATGAGAATGACTAAAGTGACATAATAAGGTCACTTACACACACTCATAAGGGTGCATACATACGCTCGGGGGAAAAAAACCTCCTAAAGAGGGAAAAAGTATCCCAACCCATTATTAGCCTATGTCCACACATCACTACCATATAAATGGCTACAAATTTCCCCTATAGTGATGATGTGAACATGTACAGGGATTCTGTGGGGCTGATCAATCCCCAAATGGTAATAAGCCCAAAGCTTTGTGAAAAGCTTAAAACTTCTCTCCTGAGAGAGCCTTTGTGAGCATATCTCCCACACTATCATGTGTAGAGACATAAGCTGTGAGCATGAAACACTTGGTTCCTCAAAACGGCTAATGCACTATGGTTGTCAGTGAAGATGGAGGTGGGGGATTGCTATCCAACACCAAGATTTGTCAAAAGGCATTTGAGCCATACACACTCCATAGCTATAAAATCTACAATGTACTTCGCACATGTACTTAGCTTCATAGCTCGAAGTAGCCACTATCGGGGCTGCTTCTTGATGCTGACCTATGATATACATGAATCACCAAGCTGAAAGAAAAAGGCACTAGGAGAGACACTCACATGTCATATTATTTAGCCCAATGGAAATCATTGAAATCATGCAGTTGAACATCACCCCCCTTATTAGCATAGAATAAGCCAAGGGACCGAGTGTCTTGTAAGTATTTGAATACGTACTCGGCATCCTTCCCAATGCTTATTTTCATGATTGTGCATAAACCTGCTCAACTGGGAGACCCTAAACTGAATGTATGGCCTCGTATTACATAGATAGATGAAGCATCCAACAGCCTCACTTGCATCTTGGAGAGACTAATCCTAGCACCTATCTCTATAAGAATATGGCACATAGGAAAGAGATAGAAAGACAAAGCATAATAGACAATGCAATAGATACACAATAGAGAGAATATAAAATGATGATTATACCAAAGAGGTACAAGTGATGGTGCTGTCCACCCATGCGCTCTCAAGTAAAGCTTAGATGGCGATCTAGACAGACTCTGGATGGAGTATATACGAGGTGTAGAAGGGGGTGGATACTCACAAGCATTGGATACTTTAGCTCATAGCAACCATGTCCATATATAGTACTGTAGGCAGTATGATAGATGCATAAACAATGAGGGCGGTTACACTGCATAGACATGGTCATCGCTCGCATATCAAAAATGCGGCCCATCGACCACCACCCACCACCGCCCACCGCCCACTAATGATGGACCTAGTATCAGAGGAAATATTCTAAGGAATATTCATCATATCGTCGCCTCGGGGGCTCCTGTCCCCCTGAACCCCCAATGGTCACAATAATGACCCCATCGGCGTCTAAGCTAGGGTTCCCACTAAAGATATATGCACCATGGCTACTCCTCATAATGGGGGCCTAACAAATGTGCATTATACATCAAAGTGAGATACACGCTGAGAGGCGGGCATTGAGTGTATACTAACAATCTCTACTAGTATAGTAATAATCTTACAGCCTTAAAGACCAATCGTGTAAGCAATCTCTGTATATACTTTGACTGCAGCATTATAATATCATCATCATGCTCCATAAATTATATGCCCAAATAAAAATGCAACGAGCCTAAATCTATCATCTCAAATGACACATATAATTCAGATTTGAAGGCTAAAATCTTCTCCTTATTAGGGCCTATGAGAAACATGTCATCAATGTATAAAATGATGACCAAAAAACAATCTTTACTCCTCCTTACATAGAGGGTAGTCTTAGTCAGATTATCCCAAAAATTATTTGTAACCAAGTATACATTTATCTTCTCATACCATGCTTTGGATCTTGCTTAAGGCCATATAAAGATTTTCTTACCTTGAATACTTTAGATTCTTTCCTCTTCTCAACAAAAACATGAGGCTGAGATCCTCATACAAGTCGCCATTTAAGAAGGCAGTCTTGATATCCAACTCATGTACATAACTGATGTACATTCCAACCATGATGCACCTAATTGTAGTCATACGAGACATGGGTGCAAAGGTCTCATTATACTCTATGCCCTTCTCTTGAGAATCACCCTTTGTAATAAGCCTTGCCTTGTATGTCAACGTCAATGCTACCATCATCTTTACCCTTCAGCTTATAAATCCACTTCGTACCAATGGCTTTTTTACCAAAAGAGGTAAATCTGATAAATAGCAAGTGTCATTTTTGAGGATTGAGTCGTACTCATCTTACATGGCCTCCATCCAATGATCATTTTTTCTATGCTTTCTCAAATGAAACAAGTTCCTCTTCATTACATATAGTGGTGATCCATAAAAGAATAAAATGCATGATGAGAATCTGCACGTGTCCTGCTAGGTAAACAAACAACTAATTTGTTGTCCCGCAATGTTTGCACTAGCCATTTTGGCATACTCTTGGATGCCTATATGGTTTCCCCTTCCTTATCCGCCATTGTATCATCCATGATTGCCTCATTAAATAGGCTAATCTATTGGTTGAAATTCAAGCCGATTTTCAACTAGTATAGGTTGATTTGCAGCATCTTTTTGAGCCTTCATTTTCTCCACATATGTCTTCGAGCATTGCACAAAGGTATATCAAATATGTCCTATGAGCATACATTTTGTTTTTTTTGCATAAAAGCATGGGATGAACTGAGTTCTCAACAAAGATAACATCTCTACTCGTCACCCAAATTTGCTTTGTGGGTGGTCAGATGGTAGAGTCTATACCCGTTGCTTGCTGAGCTGTATCCAATAATAATACATTTTACTACTTTATCATCCATCTTTTTAGGAACAAGATCATAAGCAAAACAACCAAAAACATGTAAATGAGCCATAAAGGTCTTCCTACCATTCTAAGCTTCATAAGGGGTAAGTATCTATCAGGCCTTGGTGGGACATCTTTTTAGCACACATAAGTGGCACATATAGATGCCTCTAAGTACAGGCAAATCTTGGCCTTTAACAATGCAACGTGTCATCTCCATGAGAGATATGTTCTTCCTCTTAGCCACACTATTTTTTTGAGGTGTATAAGGTATTTTGCATTGATTTCTTATGCCTCTTGTGGACATATATACATGAAACTTCTTTGACATAAACACCCCTCCCGATTTGTACGAAGGGTGCTAACTTTAGATGTGGACACATTTTCAGCCATAGAAACAAAGTGTCTAAAGCATGTAAATCCTCTAACTTTGTCTTCAACAAATACACCTAGGTGTAACTAGTCATCAATAAAAGTCACAAAGTAGAGATATCCCTCGATCACAACGGTGTCCTCATGGGACCACAAACCATCACTATGTATAAGTTATAAATTTTTGAGAATCCTAATTGATCCATCTTTTGGGAATAATACCCATTGCATCTTTCCTAACATGCACCCTCACATATACAGCCCTCAAGCTTTGGCAATTATGACACCATCTCTTGCCTTTTAAGGCATAACAAATTGCTAAAGTTCTAGTGACCAAAGTGGACATACCATAGCTCTACATCACTCTTAGTACGTGTGGCAGTAACTAAACAAACATTAGGTGCCAATATCTTATATGTGTCCAACCTGTAAAGCCCATGTATTAGAGTACTAAATACCACAGTGATGTCTCCACATCACTCTGGTCATGAACTATACACTTGTCTCATCATCAACAAATTTGACCACTAGGCCTACCCAAGCAAACAGAGAAACTGACAGCAAGTTCTTTCTGATGCAAACATGTGAGGACCTTTAAGACCCTTGGAAAAGGAATTCTAATTTCTCAATAAAAATTAGAGCATAACATATACTTGCACAAATTAAAAGCATAATAAATAAAAGCAAAATAATCAAGAGAGCTAGAGAATAAGAAAGAGATCACTGTCGACACAAGATTTGGTTGAATCTGCTTTGATGAGTGTGGCCCTTGTATCACTTACCCATATTTATATGTATTAGAAAAAGCTTACTTTTTAAAAAGATAACTTAGCACAAGTGCTTTTGAGTTTTTGAGCATAAAAGCTCTACAACAATATAGTCAGCTACAACAATATAGTCAGCTACAATTAAAAAGTCTTGGGCCTACCAAAAGTATAAAATACTATTTGGTATGTGTAAAGGTTTGAGGCATGTCTTTAAAAAATATTAATCCCAAAATATGAAACCATAGTAGGTGTTCACATGTCTTCCAAAATATCTCATAGTGGTCCTAACACATGTTCCACCTGACGATCAACACGTAATCCTCCACTCAATCATCACCTTCATCCAAAATAATATTAGTCAATGCACACAGTCAATTAAACACATTAATCCTGACTATGTCATACCAGTACACATAGTTGGTTAAACACATTAATCGTGGTAGATAATATAAATAAAAGGTGCATCCAAAATAAAAAATCCTAAAATAAAATAGTGAGCTTCCCCATAGAGGTTATGACTAACAAAATAAGGCTTATGAGAGAGTGCTTGTCCCACTATTTACAACAGTGAGAACATTCTTACCAACTCCTTTTACTAGATACGAGAAGCTGTTTGCACATGTGGTTGTTCCTCCTTGAGGAGAAGACTCAAGGAGGAGAAGTTGTTTGCACATGTGGTTGTTCCTCCTTGAGGAGAAGACTCAAGTGAGAAATTAAATCATTCTAAGAAGTAATGTGCTTGGTAGCACCACTATCAAAATACCATATATGTTTCTCTATCACACTGACATGCATACATTATGGATAGAGCACAATGAATGCCCAATCATGTGCATAGAGTTTGTTGACTCCTTCTTTTCATCACTTATTGTTGTTGATGCATCGGCTTGGCTTCCAATAGTAGTTTGCCTTTCTTCTCAGGATTATCACCCCCCTTCTTGGCATCCTTTCGAGAAGAATGGTTGATTTTGCCTTTGGATAATAGCCACCCTGAGAAAAGGCTTTGCCTTTACCTTTAACTGGTAGCAAATGCATTATCTTCCACATGCATACTAGTTGGGTTTTGCCAAGATTTCTCTTTTTGCAAGAGCACTGCAACAACTAGCTTATCAAAAGTAAGGGCATTGGGATTACCCTTCATTATGATCCAAAGTGTAGATACAAAACCCTCGTATAAATCTGATAGAGCTATAAAAGAATAGCAGACACCAAAGAATTATCCAGATAAACCTCATCAATACATTCCTGAGATCTTCAATCCTTGTGAGGAACTCATCCATTAAACCTCCCTGCCATCCTACTTGGCTTTTTTCACTAAGAAAGTACCTGTACTATGTTGTTGTGTTGTGGGCGAGACAGGGCATGCCTCAATGCCAATAACAACATTGCAAATCCCTTTGGCAACCAATACATGATGCATCATATAAGACCACAATGAGAAGTTGGTCCTATCAAGCTTATCCTCAGTAGAAAGCATTCCAAATAAATCACTGCTGCAATAACTATTCTCTAAGATAGAATGTAAATATCCTAACTACCTATAGGTAATGTCAATGTTCTCACTGAATGCAACCAATGTTACTCTGCCAGTAGATCACTAGGATGATGATGGAAACCTATAAAGTGTATGAAAACTTGAAGTTGAGCTTGAAGATGTGATGTCAAAGATGATGAGGGTCCTTTTTATACCATAAATGTTTCTTCTGCTATGAAGAATGCCCAAAATCGGACAAAATTAATTTGAACTAACACTCCCTTGGGATGTCTACAAAAACCTTACAGCTTGTGAACGTGCCCAAAACTCTCTGAAACGTGCACATACATCAATTGGACATCAAGATTGCCTTCTTAAATGGTGATTTACATGAGGAAGTATATGTATCTCAGCCTCGTGGTTTTGGTGATAAGGGACATGAAAGTATGAAGGTTAAGAAAAGCTTTATATGGCCTTAATTAGGCTCTTAGAGCATGGTATGAGAAGATAAATGCATAATGGCTTTTACAATAGTCCAACTGAGAGTACCCTCTATGTAAAGAGGAGTAAATATTGTTTTTTGGCTCTCACAGGCCCTAATGATGAGAAGATTTCATCTTTCAATGTTCAATTAAATGCATAATTTGAGAAGACAGATTTGGGCTCATTGCATTATTATTTGGCATACAATTTTTGCAATGTGATGATAGTATTATGATATTGCATTTAAAGTACATACAGAGATTGTTTACATGGTTTGGTCTTGAAGCCTGTTGGGCTACACCAGTAGAGACAGGTGCTAGGCTTAGTCTCCAGGGTGCAAGCGGAATATTTGGTGCATCACTTTATTAGTAGGCTATCAAATGCCTTATCTATCTATAAAATACAAGGCCACACATTTAGTTTGGGGTCTTTGAGTTCAGCAAGTTTATGCACAGTTTTGAAAGTAACCATTGGCAAGTTGCCAGCCCTTTGGATGAATCAGATTACTATATTGCAACATACACACCTCTTCTAGAGTGTCTCGATGCATGTAACCACCATCGTACATAAGCGTCTGATGGAGTCGTAAGCCTGATTTACCTGCATACTTCAATACCTTTCCAAAATGCTCAACAAGGCATAAAGTAACAAGAACTCCCTCATCTATAAGATATACATGTGCAATGTCCATGGTCCCCTTAACCAATTGAGTGGAGAATACATTCCAATCTGGGATCTCTTTTTTGAGACCCTCTATTCAAGAGGACCATGAAATCAGTTAATGAAGTAACAAGAACTCCCTCATCTATAAGATATACATGTGCAATGTCCATGGTCCCCTTAACCAATTGAGTGGAGAATACATTCCAATCTGGGATATCTTTTTTGAGACCCTCTATTCAAGAGGACCATGAAATCAGTTAATGAATCAAACCAATTGCATTCATTTATAAAGAGATATGTGATAAAACATCATTAATTAAACAATCATGTAGATTTCTCAACATTTTGTGACCGAAAGTTTACCTTGTGATACTACGTGGAAACCCTTGGACTAGCATAGAAGTGGGAAAATTGGTAAAAATGAGTTGAGCTACCTCCTTAGAAGGTGCACCATGATAGTGGTAAATAGATGTAGAGTTTCTTTGAAAAAACTCTTTAATACTACAAATAGAGTGAAGATAATTGTTACATGCACTAACTATAAGACATTGTAACTAGACAACAAATTCTCACCTTTCTCGTGCGCACTCATCAATGGTTGTAATATCAACCAAAAGAGTATCCATAGTAGTCACATACTGAAAACCTTTATGAAACTGAAGCCAACGATAAGAATAGCCAACAAAAAAGCTTGTTTCAAGAGGACTCAAGCACGTATAATAAGATCTTGTGTGTTGTGGTCCCAAACTAAGAAAGTCCCTCCTTATGTATATGTTGTCGCTCACTCTCCCACGGATCACCCTTCTCTATTACTTTTTTTCTCTCCTCTTTCTCCTTTGAGGTTTCTTTCTTTCCTTCATTTCCTTTAGATGCCTCCAAGGTCACATCATGTGAGGGATCCCCATTTCCCTTCCTCACACTCATGCTCTTTGTGATTTCTTTCCCCACCATTTCATTTGTCTCATTTTTGTGGGTGGCGAGGTGATGCTCACATTCAAATTTACTTTTGGATTTTCTTCAATAAACCCTTACAAAGAAACACACAAATCACATAAGCACCATATATGCATACACACACATTCAATTCACACAATTCTATGCATACGTCCACATATGCACACATGAACAAAATTCACACAATGCTACAAGTGATCACATAAAACTAGGCACACAATTTCACTCACCCACACACACATTCAATTTCACTAACAAACATTGACAATTCACATACATGCCACTACACTAACACAACAAAAATAGTCAATTTCTTATTTTCCAAGAAAAATATCATTCTATTAGTTAGTAAAAAATAGCAAATGAAGGGCTAGAGACAACCTCGCCTCCATGCATAGGGTGGGGAAACAAGTAATCAAGAGGTGGAGAAAGTTGCACTTCTCCTCGAGATGGTCACTCTATGAGGAGAAGGCTATCTCAATAGGGGGAGGGGGGAATAACCACACAGCTGGTCTGTAATGCCAAATGGGATCACCATCTCTAGTGGTGGTGAGAAAAGGGCTAGGCCACCAAAGCCTCAAGAAAGATTCCTGCCACTTTCGCATGCAGTCAAAACCTCCCTACGGCTTCCCCCAACTAACCACCCCCCACGGAGGGTATGTATGATGTCAAGCCAGATTCTCCTTATGGAATTCATAGGTGGAGTGTGGTACCCTTGATAGCTTTGCTACATCTAGCTCTCCAGATGTGCCAATGCTACTACAAATATCCCATCCCTAATGCAGTTGACTGGTATTGCCGAAATGCAGAGGTGAGAGAGCTGAAGGGCTAGCCCCCCACCATCCTCCTCATAAGCCCTAACAACCTTAGTCTCTGTTGCCCAAGCGACCGTGCCCCATGTAATCGCACGGGTTGAGGTCCTATCCCCATCGTGAAGATGCGAAGAATCCGCTGCCAAACTTGTCGAGCCTTTGGGCAATCCCAAAGACAATGTCACTCTGAGACTCTTAAGGGTGGTTGCACCTTGGGCAAGCTACTGGTCGATCTCCAATGGCCAACCATGTGTATATGGCCAAGCTCCCGTGTGCCATCATCCAAAGAAAGAGGGTGATCTTTTAAGGCCGAAAACTATCCCAGAGCCTCTTCTAAAAATCTGAAAGAAAAAATTGGGAGAGGCCCTGTGACTGCCAATGTCATGCTGGTTGTTGCTGTAGTGCCATCAATCTATGGCATCTGAATCGTGTGGCCTAGCCACATCGTATATGCAAAAAGGAAGCATCCAGAGTCTCCTCCCAATCAACACGATCACGTTAAGTCCACTCTCTCGAGTTTCACTGGAGAGGCGCATGAGAGGTTGGCTCTCCCAAATGAAAAGATGTAGGGGAGAAGAGAGCTTGAGGTCTTGCAACAAGCACACACACACTCACAAAACCCTAAAAGAGAACACACAAGGTGAGAGGCTAAAAATCTTCTTCTTCTTCGCATAACACTCAACACACCACATATACAAAGATAAGAGTACACACAATATGAAAAGGTACTCAACTAAATACATACTAGGGTTCTCTATAGTGTGAACCCAACTAAATGAGCTGACGCTATAACTATGCCAGTCTCTAGAATAGCTGTCACATAGCCTATCATCCCACTGGCCGCATATCACCCATGATCTCACCAACCATGCCAGTGGTGTAAGTGTGGGGCCTATCCCCCAGGTCATCAGTGTCCACTGCCTCACTAGATGAGCTCAATATCTCAACACTCCTCCTCGAGCTCAAATCCATCTCATGTACACCAAGCGAAGCCCTGAATCTACGGAGCTTCTCTGTACCCAATGCTTTGGTGAAGATGTCAGCGACCTGATCCTATATGCTGACATAAACAAAAATGTCTCCTGCCAAAACCTTCTCTCTAACAAAATGGTAGTGGACCTCTATATGCTTCGTGCGAGCATGAAAAACTGGGTTCCTGGCCAACTGCTAATGTTGTCACAGAAAATAACAACTTGTCTATCCACTGATAGACCCAAATCTGCAAGTAGCTTTCTCAACTAAGCTACCTCACATGCTGCCATAGCAGCACCTCTGTACACGGCCTCTGTACATGATAGAGCAACCGTAGGCTGCTTCTTGCTGCTCCAAGTCACAGCAGCACTCCCCACAGAAAACATGAAGCCACTAGTAGATCTTCTATCTCTGAGATACTACCAGCCCAATCAGCATCTGTGTACCCATGTACACATATCTCTGTCCCAGTTTCATAAAATAGTCCACAATGCAAAGTAGACCTCACATACCTTAGTATGCATCTCAATGCATCCAAAATGCGGCTTCTGAGGAACCTGCATAAAATGACTCACCCACCCAACAACATAGCTCAAATCTGGCCTGGTGATCGTCATGTAGATCAGGCTTCTTACTATGCGCCTATACATAGTAGGATCCTCCAAAATCTCTCCTGAATCTACACTCAACTTGCCATTCTGATCCAATGGCACTAAGATAGGCTTACAGCCTATCATACCATACTTGGACAACATGTCCAAGCCATACTGTCTCTGCAATAATACCATGTGATGACCTAATCATCTCAATACCCAAGAAATATCTGAGCTCTCCCAGATCCTTCATCTCAAACTTCTATCTAAGCAAGATCTTTACATCAAAGATCTCTGCATCATGGTCCCCCGTAATGATCAGGTCATCTACATAGATGACAGCAAGCACAACCCAACTATCACTGTGTCTCACATACAGCGAGAAATCTGCATTAGCTACATGAAAGCCAATAGTGACAAAATATTCAGAAATCTTGTCAGACCATGCTCTTGGTGCTTGTTTTAAGCCATACAAGGCTTTCTTCAACCTGTAAACATGCTCGAGGTGACTCACATCCTCATAACAAGGTGGCTACAACATATACACCTCTTCCTCTACAAATCCCCATACAAGAATGCATTCTTTACATCCATCTGATGTAAAGACAATTGCTTTGACGCAGCCACTGCTATCACAACTCTCACTGTTGCCATCTTGGTAACTGTGTTGAAAGTTTTCTCATAATCAATGCCATATGTTTGCGCATATCCTTTGGCTACCAATCTAGCCTTGTACCTGCTTATGCTTCCATCATTGTTATGTTTTACTTTGTACACCCACTTGCATCCAATGGCTTTCTTGCCTTCAAGCAATTGCACTAAAGTCCAAGTCTCATTTCCATATAGTGCATCCATCTCCTCATCCTTAGCTTTCTCCCAACACACATTTCCAACAGCCTCATCAATGCATGTGGGCTCTACAACCTGCATAACTTTTGCCATGTATGCATAGTGATGTGCCACATAACCATCATAGGTAAACCTCTGCACAGGATTCTTCACTCTCCCAGATCTTTGCAGCTTTGCATTCATGGCTTCCATAGCCGTACCCCTTTTGCTCAAGGGAATACCCAATAAGCACACATTTTTCAGTTTTTGGATCCAGCTTAGTTCTCAACTCATCTGGCATATGCATATATGCAATGCATCCAAAGACTTTCAGATGAGACAAATCAGGGTAAACCTCTCCTCTCTAGAGTTACATCATGTATGGCTACAGTTGGAGTCCTGTTCATGATGTAAAATACTATAGAAACAGCCTCAGCTATGCGACATATTCTTCTCCCCCACCATCAATGCTCGCGCAATCTCAGCAATGTGCCTCTTTTTCCGCTCAGCAACTCCATTTTGCTGCGGAGTGTATCTGCATGTAAACTGTCTCCGAATACCATTCTTCTTCAAAAATTCAGAGAACTCATTGGAGAAGTACTCTCCCCCTCCATCTGACCTTAGGCACTTTACATATTTTCCTATTTTTTTTCCAACAATAACTCTGGAATTCTAAAAATGAGTGAACACCTCACCCTTCTCCTTCATGAAGTATACCCACACTTTCCTTGTGTGGTCATCAATAAATGTCACATAATATCTGTAGCCTCCCATAGACATAGTCTTTATAGGACCCCATACATCTGAATGCACAACATCTAGTGCATTTCTGCTCACATTTCTGTCACGTGGAAATACATGCTTTGTTTGCTTTCCAAATTGGCATGCTTCACATATTTTCTGCATGCCTTCAACTTTAAACTTTGGCAGCCCTGTCACAATTCCTTTAGTTTGCATAGACTTCATTCTCTGCACATTCACATGTCCAATTCTTTTATGCCAAATGTCTGTGTCTGCAACAATTCTTGAACCATTTGCAAACATCGCAGCACTCACTTCAGGCATGTTTACATTCAATGTAAACATTCTGCCCACTCTGTTGCCTTTTGTAACCAACCTGCACTTGTCTTTAAAGTCTTTAACATAACAACCATTAGGGTTAAATCGAACCTGCAAACCCTGCTCAATCATCTGACCAACTGAAACCAGATTCTTTGTTATGTTCGGAACATGAAGTATATTTGCAAGGTACTTCACTTTGCCATCCTGCATAGACAATGGCACATCTCCAACATGGGCAATTGGATGAGCAGTGTCATCCCCCTGTTTCCACAAAACCTTGTCTTTCAAGGTTTTTCATCTCCTTGAACCACTCCCCATGATTGTCATGTGGTTCGAAACACCTGAATCAATGTACCATACATCATCTTTATATGATGCTTCAACATTTTCAGATATGGCATTAACGACATGCTGCATAACAAACAACCTTACATTATCCTCATTGTTTCTGCTCGAGGATGCATAGTTGTTTTGCTGCAATTTCCCATTTTGCATGTCAACCTGCTTCTTATAACAATCTGCCTGCACATGTCCAGGTTTACCATTTTGCATGTCAACTTGCTTCTTATAACAATCTGCCTGCACATGTCCAGGTTTACCACAATAAAAGCATCCACGTGTATCAGTATATTACCTTTGCCAATTTCCATGATCTCTTTGACTCCCATGGCCTCTGAATTGGCCTCTTCCACCTGCGTGTTGTTGTTGTTGTGAATTCTGGGACTGTTGTTGTTACTATTGCTGGGCCATAATCTGATTATCTATTCGGCCACCTCTCCTTGGCCATGTCCACGGCCTCCTCTACCTCATCCTCTTCTTGAACTTGTGTAGAAGGCCTGTTGCTCTGAATTGTTTTTGTTTTGTGAAGACTGTTGGTCTCCACCCAAGCTCTTCTCTTCTATAATCAACATAGACACCAAATCTGTGAAATTGGGAATGTTTTTCCGAGTCTGAACAGACGTCTTGAATGCCTTGTATTGTGGCCTGAGACCACGTAGACAAACTTCCACCTTGTCATCATCATCATCTACTGAAACACCAATAGACGCAAGGGATTCCACAATACCCTTGATCTTCAATGCATAGTCATTCACAGACATACTTTTTTTCTCCACAGTATGAAGTTCATTCTTCAACTGTATCTTTCGTGCCTTGGTATTCGTTTCATAGAGTTTTACCAAGGTGTCCCATGCCTCCTTGGGGGACTTGGCATCCTATGTGTGTCCAATCATGTTGTCCTGTATACTGATAGAGAGCCAATACATAACTTTTCTGGCTCCTTGGTTCCAATCCTTGAAGTCTTTCACATCTGCAGCAGTCGAATTGATCTCCGGTATCTCCGGTGCCTCTTCATGCTCACCTTCTATGTAGTCCCAGTAACCCTTTCCCATCAGGAAATTTGTCAACCTGAACCTTCAAGCATGGAAGTTGTTCTTATTAAGCTTCTTAGCAACAATCTGGTTTATGCCATCATTTGACATCTTGCCAGACACACAAATTTACCAAAAACAGCACTCTGGTTTGTCCTGCACAAACTGCTGTATTTTCTACAACGGTACTGTATTACACTCAAATGTCACAACCAGTGACCTCAATGTGCATACATACACCCAATGGCAACTGTTGACCTCCTTGCAGCACACACAATGTCTGCACAAACAATCTATCTTCCTGCAGTTCTTAAAATAGAGTTCTGCAAAGAATCGATGACTTACCCGCAGTGCTCGAAATCGCCTGCTTTCCAAAAAACGAAGGTCCTAATGCGCCCGAAACGCGTTTTCGGCCCAAAAAATTTCTGTCCGATAGGCCAAGATAGTTGCCCTATAGCTTTACTCCCACGAAGAAAGCTCCTTAATTAGAGATCGTTTGTCGGTGCCTCCCGTAGAGCTCCCGACAAGGGTGTAGTCGCCAATACAAATAGGGAAGAGTAGATGAAGCTCTTACCCTTGTACCGCTTCCTGTGCTTCTCTTGCTTGCAGCTCAACCCTTAGCATGAACCAGGCTCTGATACCATGAAAAGATGCAGGGGAGAAGAGAGCTTGAGCTCTTGCAAGCACACACACACTCACAAAACCCTAAAAGAGAACACACTCACAAAACCCTAAAAGAGAACCAGGCTCTGATACCATGAAAAGATGCAGGGGAGAAGATAGCTTGAGCTCTTGCAAGCACACACACTCACAAAACCCTAAAAGAGAACACACAAGGTGAGAGGCTAAAAATCTTCTTCTTCTTCACACAACACTCAACACACCACATATACAAAGATAAGAGTACACACAATATGAAAAGGTACTCAACCAAATACATACTAGGGTTCTCTATAGTGTGAACCCAACTAAATGAGCTAGCGCTATAACTATGCTAGTCTCTAGAATGGTTGTCACATAGCCTATCATCCCATTGGCCGCATATCACCCATGATCTCACCGACCATGCCAGTGGTGTAAGTGTGGGGCCTATCCCCGAGGCAGGTCATCAGTGTCCACCGCCTCACTAGATGAGCTCGATATCTCAACACCAAATCCATAGCCATGAGAGTCTCTCCCTAGACACCTTGGGAGGCGGGGGTCTATGTGCCACTCATGTGCTTGGAATCTAATCACCCTCACCCTCTGTAAGGTGCAGTCGAAATCCTCCAATAAATATGGTTGAAGTTGTAATATCTCCACACCTATAATGATGGTGCTGATGAGGATTTGTAGGATGATAGTGCATATGATTGGCTATAATTTTGTAGTTTTAACCATATTCAAATTTGACACCATTTGGATACTAGTTGTTCATAAGTGGGTGTTGGTGCAGTAGTTTATAGCTTGCTAGAATGTAGGAGTTTCCTTCCTATGATTTTAGCCACAGATTCAGGTGTAGGTGATTCTAGCATGTTTCCTTAATCTAAAGTCCTATCATATGCTAAAGGCTATGAAATATACCAAGTGTATAAAGGTAACATAGAAAATATGTGGTAAGAGTTAAAACCTTAATCTAAGGTCCTATCATGTGCTAAAGGATACGAAAAATGATATTTAAAATGCACATGATATTTAAAATGCCTAGTGTAAGTGCCTAACTTGAACATCCCCCTAGTGTACTTGCTCAATACTACCAAGCTTCTTTTTGAGCATATTGAATTTTTCATGGTTGAGGGATTTTGTGAAGATGTTTGCAACTTGTTGGTGAGTGAAGCAATGTACTAGGTCCACTTCGCCAAAAGACTTTAGGGGGACTATAAATTCAATTCTTCCATATGATTTCATATGTAACATTTGTAGCCCCTCTGTATTTAGGTTTTGTAACATTTGTAGCCCCTCTGTATTCAAGTTTTGTTGATGAAAGTGCAACTCTATGTTGTTTCTTGCTTGACCAACTGATCATACCACTTCCAAGTAAGCAACAATATCCTGATGTAGAGCTTCTATCTTCTATATTTCCAACCCAATTAGAATTTGTGTATGCAAAGAACTTCATGGGAGAGTTAGCTTCATAAATCGATCCATGATCAAATGTACCCTTGATATATGTGAGAATCCTCTTGGCTCTGCCAACTAGTGAGTTTGCCTAGGTTCTTGCATGAATTGACTCACAACACTCACATGTTGGCTCTGTCAACCAATGATATTGCCTAGGTTCTTGCATGAATTGACTCACAACACTCACAGAGAATGAGAGATCTGGTCTTGTGATTTGTGAGGTAAATTAAAACTTCCAACTAGATGTCTGTACATGTTTGTATTAACCATCTTAGAGCCGTGTTGGTAGGTTTACATGAATCCATGCTAAACTCTTTAGGATGTCATGAGCATACTTTTTATTTATGAGAGGATAATTGTCTGCATCCCTCTAAAGACTTCAATTCCAAGGAAGTAGTGAAGTTCTCCAAGATCCTTCATCTCATACTCCTTTGCCAAAAGTGTCTTGACTACTTTCCAGGTTGCTACCTGTGAGAATACAATCATCAATATATAGGTAAGAGAGTGATATCATCACTTGCAAAACTATTCTTAAACCCATTGATCGACATGTGTTAAATCTTTTACCTGACTTAATGATGTTTGTATTAGATTGGGGCCTTGTCCTTGTATTGTATGATGGGAGTCATCTCCTCTGTAATCATCACTGATGCATCCTTTGAGATGGGCTGAACTAATTAGGATGAGTCATATGTTTAGAACCTCCTTAGTCAACATACCAATCATCTTCTACCACTTGTTGTAGATGTGCCATGCATGTAGAGAGAAACACCTGCTCTTGGGGCTGATCGAAACTTGAGGCTACATAGTTTGAATTAGTTTGAACTTTGATTGTTGGCTTGTCCATTTATGATTTGGGTTCTTCCATTTATTGCTAGCTTCTTCCTACAGTCTCTTTCCCAATGGCCCGGAATGTCACAGTAGTTGCATACTCCTGGACTTCTTTGTCCATAGCCTCTTCCTCTTGATCCTCTCTAGTTACCTCTTCCTCTTTAATATTATGGTTGCTATGAGTTTGTAGCTTCAATTGGTGAGTTTGAAGCTTTATTTGGACCTCTTGGGTAGTAGTTGTGGTATTTTCCTCTTCCTCTTCTACTTCTTCCTCTAAAGTTGGATCTTCCTTTGTAAGTATTGATTCTTGTTTTCTTGAGTTGGGTGTGTCTTCCCAATGACCTTTCTTCTCCTTGGATCTTCCTTTGTAGGTGGTGGTTCTTATTGCTTAAGTTGGGTGTGTCTTCCAATGACCTTTCTTCTTGTTGTTAAAGTAGAAGGGATGTAAGGTCTTCAAGTTAAGGAAGTTTTTTACTCGCAATAATAGAGGTAACAAAGTTATTGTACTGCTTCTTGACTCCCTTGAGGATTACTTGTGTCATCTCTTCATCTTTCATTGTTTTACCCATTTTTATAAGCTCATCTTGGATGTTCTCAAGCTTTAGTAGATAATCATGTACACTTTCATTTGAATTCTTTGGAATGTTAGTAAGCTTAGCCCTTAAATGCATAGCTCTAATGGTACTTTTACCTTGAAACATATTTGCCAGGATGTCCCATGCTTCCTTTCCACTTGCACCACTACTTTAGATGTATATAACCATGTTATCATTGAAATTCATATTGATGAAGCCTTAAGCTTGAGTTGATCTTCTATCCCAATCATTCCTTTATTCTCCACCATCATGGGTTGTCACAATCCTCCACATGTTCTAAATTATTAGTAGAGCTTGTATTTTAAACTTCCATGCATTGTAGTTGTTTTTGTCAAGTTTGCTTGCATCACTAAGGACATGGATATCACTTAGATCCATTATGAGATGAGATGAGATGAAATACTTCCTAGGCTTTTTGGATTCACACAAGGACATAGGGTTTACCACATGTTATGCTCTGATACCATGTTCAAGAAAGTAGTATAGGCTAGATAACACTATGACTGCTTTTAGAGTGTTGGATGTAGCACTGTATAAGTACTAAAAAGCACTTAAAATACTAAATAAAAATACTACTCTATGGTTTACTTAAAAGCACTATGGGAAATAGAGATTAACTTGATTGAATATCAAGGTTAAATACACTATGGACTACTTGAAAGCACTGTGGAAAATAGAGATTAACTTGATTGAATATCAAGATAAAATACACAAATAGAGAGACTTTACAACTAGAAAAAACTCAAGAAAATGCTTGTATTATGAAAGATTAATGCTTGCACACTAGAATGAGCTAAATGAACTCAACACATGGGAGAATTAACTCAATCCCTCAAAACCTAATTAGCTTGTTAAGATCAGCTCTTAATACAAATTTCTATCCTTGTATTACTCACTCTGATCACAACAAATTACATTGACTATACATAGATCTTTAAGCTTGATTGGTGGTAGGTGAAATCTTAAAATTACTATATAACTATGGCTATTGCAGCTATAATATATCCATGCCTATGATGCTAGTGCTGATGAAGGCTTTGTAGGATAATAGTTCATATGATTGGCTACAACTTTGTAGTTTCGATCATCTTCAAATTCGACACCATTTGAGAGATACTAGCTGTTCAAAAGTGGGTGTTGGTGCAATTTATAGCTTGCTAAAATGTAGGAGTTTCCTTCCTATGATTTTGGTGAGCAATCAATTAGCCATAAATTTAGGTGTAGGTGATTCTACCATGTTACAAAGTGAGTAAAGGTGAAGTAAAAAAGATGTGGTAAGAGTTGAACCTTAATCTAAAGTCTTATCATGTGCTAAAGGCTATAAAATGGGCAACAATGTGCTCCCAGTTATTTTGGCATGCTACCACTATCATTATCCCCAAGTAAAACATCCTCTCCACAATAAACAAAGTAAAAGAAGCACTTCATGTTTTAGCTTATGATATATCATGTTTATCCCACGGTGACATCTATTTTATCGATTCTTCGAGTGGGGGAGAATGTAAAGTTCCTCTCCAAGAATGTAGAATATCATTCTTATGAATAAAAACATCTAAGTAAAATGCTATTACTATTTTTGTGATATGTACTTAAAAAGATCTTTCATATGATTGTCATATTGGGGGATCCCTAAAATTTTGGAGCCTCGGATTAGCCTAAAAATGTTAATCCTAAAACTTAGGGATTTCCTTGGTTTTAGGGAGTCTGTTACTAAATATAATAATATTTACCTATTAATGCCTTCTAAATCTATATGTTTCAATTTACGAAATTCTAACCTCTAAAAGGAAAGCTTTGGAGAGTGGGACAAGTGTGCTATGACTTGTCAAAAGGATGGACAAGTGTCATGACACTTGTTACCCCTTAGCTCACATCCTTGACTTAACATGTGGCAAGACACTTCTCTTTTATATCCTATCTCTCTTACATGTAGGGGGGGGGGTGCTACTTTAAAGATGCCTTGAGGTATAAGGATGAATACCATTCTCTTCTGAGCATGCAAGTGTCCCTTGACTTCTTATCTCTCTTACATGTAAGGGGGGTGGATTGGGCTACTCTAGCCTATATAAAGACCCCTTGAGGTATGAGGATTGACACCATTGTTTTGTGATTAGCAAGAAGATTAAGGGAGATTACTTTATTTTAGGAATCATCTTCAAGTGGGAGAGGATGCTATTGCTCAGTTAAGGCCTCTCCGATATCTCAAAACCTTTTCAACGCTGAGTCATCAAAAGTGAGTCCATTCACATACATTAATTACAATAATTAAGGTGATAAATTCTCTCAATTGACTATACTTACCAAACAAATTGTTTAGGGCTTAACCCCTTCTAGAATTGAGATTAGTGTGTGTAGATGCTTTAGGACTTAAATTAGGGCTAAAGCTAAGAAGGTTTGATGGATCAATCACCCTAGATATGGTTGAAAACTCTAGTTTGATTAGTAATCTTAAGGAGTAACTAATGAACTTGATTTAGGTATTAATCATAAATGGTGCAAGATAATTAGATGCTAATTTTTATTATAGCCTAATAGATGTGTGAATAAAAAACCCTTAATTTTAAATGAGATTAGAGAGTAGTTAAGAGAGAAGTAAATTTATGCAAGTAGTTTTATGCACAAATGGAGATGTAGAGATGATTAGGTATCTTAATTAAATTTTTTCCGTAAGATCGAAGAGGATTCGTCTCTTGATTATATGTTAAAAATTAATTAAGTTCCTTTTTAGGGAGATTAGTGAAATGAGAATGTGATTAAGAAAGTTAATAATGTTAGAGATGACTTGGCTAAAACGTATTTGTCAATTGGGGTTGAAAAAATCAAAATAGAGATTCATTAAATTCCTTTTTAGGGAGATTAGTGAAATGAGAATGTGATTAAGAAAGTTAATGATGGTAGAGATGACTTGTCTAAAACATATTTATTAATAAGTGTTGAAAAAATCAAAATAATAAGTTATATTATTCTTTGATATAAGTTAGAATTATTAATTCTCATTAATCTCTTTTGAAGCTAGATTAATGTTATTAATCATAGTACTAAAAAAGAAGACGAGTTTATCGTAATAGGAATAGATTTTGATAGGTGGTAAAATAGAATTAGACCAATTGGAAATGATTGGAAAGGGACCCATTGGAAATGACTGGATTTTGATAGGTGGTAAAATAGAATTAGACCAATTGGAAATGATTGGAAAGGGACCCATTGGAAATGACTGGATTTTTAAAGGATCTATACTAAGGATTGGATTAAGGAAAGGAACCAATGAAAATGATGGGATTTTTTAAAGGATCTATACTAAGGGTTAGATTAAGGCTTGCCCTCAAATCAAAGAAAGATAAGGGAGAGGAAATTTCCTCATCTCAATAACTTATAGAAATTATAGGAAAAGATTTTAGATCTTAAAGAAACTCAAGGAATTCCTATCGTTTCCTAGAGAAAGAATGGTAGAGACTTGGACAAAAAAAAAAAGGCCACGTGACCCATGGTCGAAAGATCATTCTAAAACGCTAAGTTGTCTCATTTATCTTACAATAAATTTCTTGCAATAGTTGTCTGATAACTTGTGTCATGCATGAAGCATCTTTTCAAAGCATTGTGAATTATTTTCAAGAACAATTAAAATAAGTGCCATGTGATAGTAGTGGTGGTAAAGGATCATCGGCAAATGATGAGGAGATCTATGAGAGTACCACGCAGCAGGTTTGTTTTCTTGTGCAGATGTCACCCACAGGGTGCGCCATGTGAAGGTTATCCAACCGATACCTTGACCCCTCTTTGTCAAATATGGGTGTACTCCTAGTACACGCCTAGGTGAGAAATGCAGAAGTGGTCTCTAGAGTGGATAGGCTTCCTAGTGATGGCCTAACTGGTTAAGGAGTGGCTCAGAGGTGGATAGGCTCCTAGATCCTTGGACCCCAAAAACGGCTAGTAAGGGAGATATTTGGGATTTTACTTAGATGAATAACCACTCGTGTGCCAATAGTTGGTTAGGGGCCTTCACTCATCGAGCGACCTAGAGTGTCCAAGCCGTAATAGATTTGTGCCAACCACGCCCCTCCATGCATCTCACACACTTGTCTCTTAGTAGCCTTCGTCCAAGGAATCATGCCCTTCCACACACATCCCACTCACTCTATGGGGCATAGACTTTGTAGGTCCCATCAGTCCAGCTACTATTGCTAAGGAAACCCAACCGCACCCTTCCACAAATCCCACTCACTCGTCCCCTTAGCCCTAGCCTCACTAGCACATTTACAGTGCAAAACCCACCAGCCCTATCCTTCTATGCATCCCACCCATGCACCCACCCCACGGGCCCTACCATGCATCCAACCCACCTGTCCCCTTAGCGCTAGCCCCTACCCACCCAGTTTTGCACACATGAAGGAAAGGGATAAAAAGGGGAGGAGGAAGAAAGAAAGAGAGAAGTTGGGGAGGAGGAAACATAAAAGGAGAAGAAGGGGAGAAGAAGAAAGAGAAGAAAAGAAGAAGAGAGGGAGAATGAAAAGAAAAAGAAAAGGAAAATGAAGAAAGAAAGAAAGCAAGCAAGAAAAAGAGAGAAGAAAGAAGAAAATGAGAAAAGAGTGCTAAACAACATAAGAAAAAGTGAAAAGAAAGAAAATGATAAAAGAAAGAGAAGTCATCTCGAAATGACGGTATATTTATTCGTGTTGGATTTCTTTTAAAATTATCCAAATTTGGGGACCATTAATTTCAAGGCTAGAAAAATTCAACCATGATTTTGGACTCTAAGGGTGGCTCTTGTTTCTAGAAGCGTGGGACTACGTTGATGACATTTGTGTTGTTGAATCCCTCCCCCTTTGCATCATCTCCATCTCCTAAGAAAGCAAAAGCATGTAGACAAGAACACGAGTAAATATAGAAGCTTCCAAAGCACAAGCCATGGTTACTCTATATCTCAATTTATCTCAAGGTCCTAGAATTCAAAGAAAATCACAAGCAACATGCCCACTCATAATTTTTGTTTACATGATTTGCTAGAATGCTATAAGTCAAAGAAAATAGACGTGAGATGGTGCAAACATTGAAGAAAGCAGTACAAAGAAGAAAGCAACATGAAGAGGAGCACCGACATGGGCACATCATCAGTCCATGCATGCCACTTGGGGTATTCAAGGGATTTGTATTTCATATAGATATCTTGCATGAATAGGCACTTCATAACACATGCAAGAGGCATATTGTTGAGAATGTGGTGCCTTGTGCACACCCTAGATGGTAGGGAGTGAGATATCTTAGCATCAAGCCATGTGGCATCTTCTATTTTGTCCCATAAAGCAGGTGAAAGCCAAGATCCAAGGATGTACCAAACTCCTATATAAAGAGCTCATCTTAAAGCAATGAAGCAATGCACTTATCTCAAGTTTCTCTATGTGTCCAAGTTAATCTATCTTGGAGTCTAATTAACTTGAGTGTGCAGTTTATTTAGCCCACACAGTCTCATTTAGCATGATAAATTCTTCACTCACACTTCCACCATAGCTTCATCAACACCATAGCCATAACTTCACCATGTATTTTATCATGGTATCAAGCTTCCCTATCTCCATTTAACCCCTCATTTTGCTAGGTTAGGTGATGCTCTTTACTCCCCACAAGCTCACACTCAGTTTAATTAAAACTAATCATCTTTATCAGCTCATAATTATCACTTATCCATAAGCTTATTTACTAAGCTCACTTGTGGCTAAGGTTCCAACTGCTTATGTTACTCAACCACCCAACTCTTTTAGCTCCATGTTCTATGATCCAAGGCATCCAATTCCACTAGAGGTTTTGCCTAGATTCATGCAATGCTATCCAAATTTTACGATTCTTAGCCGCCTTCTCATATTCTCCATTCATAGTGTGTGCTCACAATTAGCTGAAGCCCTCCTAGGAGGTGTTTACCCATAGCCTAAGGACTCTATAGAGTCCAAAAGTCAACTCAAATCATCACCGAGAGAGCTGAAAAACCAACATATATCTAGAGGATGTGGTAGGTGTTGAGAATGTGGTGCCTTGTGCACACTAGATGGTAGGTGTTGAGAATGTGGTGGGTGTTGAGAATGTGGTGCCTTGTGCACACTAGATGGTAGGGAGTGAGTATGAGATGAGATAACTTAGCAGAAAGCCATGTGACATCTTCTACATTATCCCATAAAGCATGTGAAGCCATGCCCCGAGGAGAAGATTTCTTTAGAATCCTTTTTTTGTCTCTAGAAATTAGATTATAGATAGGATATTATCATAGAATTAACCCTTTACCTATGAAGATTTTTTGGGATTAGCTTGGGATAGTTATAGAGAAAGAAGAATTCTCTAGAAATTGTGTATCTCTCTAGAAAGAAGATTATGTCTAGAAGGATAGAAAACAATTTATGAGATTTTCTTGGGTCAAAAACAAAGGATAAAAATGATGAAGTAAATCTCAAATCAAACCTAAAGAGAGAAAGATTCTTTTTTAGCCTAGAGATAAGATAAATCGAGTAATATAAATTCTTAAGTTTTTAAGCCAAGTATAACAAGACATTTAGACTAAATTCCTAAGAGAAATATCCCCTTATTCTAGAGTTTGCATCAAGAAGAACCTTGAAGAATAAAGGTTAATCTAGAACTGCTTAGGAGAGAAAAAGAGAGGTAGTTAGATCCAAGCTTTTAGTTAAATTAGTTGGCATTAAGAGCCAAAAGCTTTTGGTTAATAAAGAGAACTAACAATTCAATTAAGATTTTTATGTCTTTAAAGACCCATAAGTATATGCTGATAAGAGTATAAAGTAATGAGACTTTTGAAGGAAGGTCTTAAAGACCTAAAGTCCTAAGTCATAGGATATGTTAGAAGTCTAGAATCCCCTATGGATAGGATATGCTAAGAATCTCCTATAGAGATCTGACACAAGTTGTGAACTTAGAAATCAAGGGATGCAAAGCCACTATAAGATTTACTTGTGTCTCAACCTTAGTGATTATAGAAAAATCTACAACGACTCCCTATGGAGTTGTGACTCGAGGAGTGTGGAAGTCTCGTCGAAGTTGTGATAGTTTACCAGATTGTGGATGCATGACTATTTTATCATGTTTTACTTGTTTATCTTGTATTTATTGTGAAATTTTTTACTATAAATGCTTGTGAAGGTACCAACTATTAGGTGCATGGTTTACATTGCAAATGTCACCTAAGTGGTGAGTCTTGTCACAAAGACGATCACTCGAGACCCTGACCCATCTCGATTGGATGTGGATGTACTCCTTACATGACCAATGTGATGGATGAGAGGTAACTCCGGTTGTACTAGGTAGGGCATTAAAGATGCACGTCACTTTCATATGGCTCCTGTGTGATTGGTTGGCTAGAGCGTTCTTACTTTGGGAGTGGTATGGCTGTCAAATGTGGCTCCTTGGATTTTGGCATGACTGTTGGATTCAGATGCAAGAATTCTAGTTAGCATAGTGCCTGTAACATGTGCATCAGTTTCTTGTGGCTCTTGTTCACTGGTTGGGTGGAGCGTTCTTGCTTTGGGAGTGGTATGGCTATTAGATGTGGGCTTCTCTAGTTAGAATAGTTGTTTAGGAGAGTGTTCAAGCTTAGTAGTGCATACCTTTCTGATCTAAAAAATACGTCGTGGGTAAGCAAAGATATTGATGGATTTTGTAATGATTTATGTGATGATATATTTATAGTATTTTTATGATGATGTATTTGAACATATTCTTTAGCATTGCCCACCCATAGGAAGCTACCATAGCTACCAAGATAAGCGAGGAGAGGAGGGCTCTTGTTCACCACCTAGCAATAGAGGAGTGTGGATAAGCATCCACACTGCCGGGCTTATGTAGTGGCATGCCTGCCCATACTCTCTCTCGGCTGCCCGTAGTCCTCTAACTTGGGCACCTCACCCCTGACCCTGGACACCCTTATCGATCGCACTTTGATGATCGAGCTCCATGTTTGGTAAAGCCTTAAGTAGCTGGTTAAAGCTACGTGGCATTACCTCCCCTTACAAAGAGTTTTTGTCCATGAAAACAAGCTGAGGATAGTATTTGGTAAGCCTACTCGAGCATTCCCAAGTGGACGTTTCCTTGTCTCTATCCTTCCACTTGACAAGGACCTCTCGATACATAGTATGTCTGGTGTTCCAGTCCCTAAATCTAAGAATCCTGTCGGGTTCATGTGGAAGAGATGACGGTTTAATAAGTTTCACCAAAACGTCAGGAGTAACTACGTTATCCTGATGATCGATTATTTTTTGTATTCTACTTGACATAAAAAATAGGATGTCCTCAAGAGCTCTCTGTTGATAACTCAAGTTTGTACGCTATGCTACCAATCTTCTTAAGGATTTTAAACAGACCACAATATCCAAGAGAAAGCTTGTGGCACTTCCTTGTCTTGAGAGTCTCCGACTTCATAGGGGATTTCAAGAAAACGAAGTCACCCTCTTTCAAAGGTCACTTCTCTACGGCTCTTGTCACCATATGTTTTTTCATGACCTTGTTTACTACGAACGCTATCTCTTGTCGCTTTTAGCATATCTTGCATGTCCTCAAGGAAATCCTTGACAGATTGAATTTTCTCCTTCTCTAGCCCTATGGCTACAAGATATCTCATACATCAACATGAATGGGCTAAATCCAATCGCCAAATGTTTTGAACTATTATAAGCAAATTCCAAAAGTGGTAAGTACTCCTCCCAATTTGATTTCTTTTTATTTACATACGCGCAAAGCATGTCTTTTAGAACTTAGTTGAGTCTTTGTGTCTGATCATTAGAATGTGGATGGCTAATTGTACCCATACTCAGAGTAGTATCCAACTTTTTGAAGACTTCCCTCCAAAAGTGGCTATCAAACTTCGTATCTCTATTAGAAACTATATCTGGGGTAGGCCATATAGCTTATAAAGATGTTTGATAATCAATTTAGCTAGATTAGGAGTTTTACCTCCTTTCTATAGTAGGAATAAACTTAGCCATTTTACTCAACCTATCTACAACCACCCAAATTGAATCATATCCTCGACTCATTTTAGGTAACCCTATGATAAAATCCATGGAAATACTCTCCCATTTTCCTTTGGGAATGTCCAATGGGAAAGCATCCTACTTTGAAAATGCTCATGCTTATTGACATGGCACTTCTTGCATTTCAGCACGAACTTAGACATCCTTGAACAAACTAGGCTAATAGAATTGTCTTTTAAATAGTGCATAGGTCTTTTGTAAATAAACATTTGGCATCGAAAGTCACCAATAGATGGTACATAAACTCTACCTTTATAAAGCAATGAAACAATGTCAAATTTATGAAGGGTTCACCCTTAAGTGCACCCTCGATCTCTTTGTCTCAGTACATAACCCAAGAGACTCATCTAGTCTCTCCAGACTAGAGCTCCCTCTTCTTCTTACAAAAACCTCGGCTAATTGCTTCAGATTTGTACTCCCTTCTCACAAGGAAGGCAACGGCTACTACTAGCGTGCGTATAACAAGCCAAACCTCTGTTTTGGAAACATCGTGCTTCCTAATTCTGACCTAGTGGTAGGCTGTCAATTTTAGAAAAATAACATGCACCATTGAATGCAGGGCATTGGATACTTGTTCTTAATTGTAATCTGATTAAGAGCATGATAATCTAAGCACATACACATAGAACCATCTTTTTTTTAAACCAAAAGAATGGACGAAGTAGAACTAGGTTTTATGAAACCTTTTCTCGCATAATCAGCCAAATTGCTACTCCAACTCATGTGCTTCAGAGTTGTTAAGTCTATAAACATGCTTGCTTGTAGACTTGATACTTGGTAGAACATCAATGGAATGGTCTACCAACCTAGTGGTTGGACACCATCTGGCGAATCATCAAGAAAAACATCTTGATACTATCATAATAAAGAATTTAAAGTATCTACATATTTACCATTATTTATTGTTTCATTTTTAGCCTTGGATTTTTTCAAGTTTTGCTCACATGCAGACAAAATAGAGTTCACAAAACTGAGGTCTCCTTCAAGGCCATTTAAATTTACTATGTGTCTGTGTGTGTGTGCATGTGCACTCATGCACACACACACAGACACACACGCACGCACGCACGCATGCATGCACGCACACACGCATGCACGCACGTATGCACACGCACACACACACACCAACACACATAGTGACAAAAGATTTTGGCCTTTTGAGTTTAATGAGGCACGTTTGTGCCAAGTTGAAACAAAACAAAATGTGTGCGCGCATGGAGAGAGAGAGAGAGAGAGAGAGAGAGAGAGAGAGAGAGAGAGAGAGAGAGAGAGAGAGAGAGAGAGTACAACAATAATGATGATGATGATGGCAACAATAGTAATAGTAATAATAATAACAATAGCAATAACAATAATAGGTGATAATTTTACGTTTCTAGTGATTTTTTATATGGGTCCTTTTACTTATAACTTGATTACTAGTTCTTTGATTACATTTTTTTTGAGAAAGAAACTATTTTATCTCAGGAGATCACCTTGACCAAGAAGTGGTACTCACAACATTGGAGCTAGGAGATGTAGCAAAAGTGAGCAAAGGTGTTGGGGAGGAAAAATGAGTGGTGTTGGCCATGATGCTCGTGATATACTTGGAGCTCAAACATTAGTAAGCAGAGGTGTTAAATATTCAGAGGAATCTCATAAAACTTTAGGAGACATCAAAATTAATATTATCAAAAGGAAACTTTACCTCAACTAGGTGACAATGTGCCAATGCTAAAATGATTTGAGTAAACCAATTATACCATTACACCTCCCTTATGATTGGCTCATTTCCTAGGATCAATCATACCATTACACATCTCTTATGTTTGGCCCATGATATAAAAATGCCATTGCATTAAGGTGGATTTAATTAATGCATATGAGGCAAGCAAAAAAACCACCGTTCAATAGTTTATCTCTTCCTTCGTATGTTTTAAGTTCTCCTTCAAGGCCAGATGACATAGTTTATAGTCGGAATCGCTCACGTATGCCATAGCTCCAGGTAATTCTCCATTACGCCATTAAACAACGCCTTAATATTTCGCTGTACGTACCGAATTTTTAAAGCTTTCTTCTTGGTTTCAAAACCAATGAGAATGGGCAAGGGTTTACATACACCAAGTAAATACACAAAGTAATGAAGATACCCATGCTGTCCTCTGTAGAGCTCCTTTTATTCCCAATGACTGACCCTCATGTATGCATGGCCTCATAGAGCATTTGCACATGCCCTCATTTGCCATTTGTATACAAGTTGTATGAGGCATGTATGCCTGTCATATAAGAACAAGGGTATTTGATTGCTGGCCTCATAACTAACCCTCATGTTTACTTTCCCTCATCTACCATATATATGGTACATGTCATACGAGGGCATGTATACATGTCAGATAAGAGCAAGGGTACATGACTGTTGGCCCTCTTTAGTTTCAAACGACTAACCCTTGTGTACTTTCATTTACAACATGGCATGCACAGCCCTCATTTAACATATGCAGATATGTTATATGAGGGCATGCATATACGTGATATAAGGGCAAGGGTATATGACGACTACCTTCATGTAGGCATCCCCTTATTTAGCATGTATGCATGCCCTCATATAGCATGTGCAGATAACATGTACCCTTGCCCTCGTGGGACATGTTTACGTATCCCCTCGGCTAACACACATATCTTGCACTTGTATTATATATATGCATGCCCTGACACAACATGTGCACATTTGGTATGCTCATCATGGTTTAATGGCTTGGTGTGATATCCTTAAGATGATCAGCCATAGACTGTCAAAGGAGACAGAGCTTCACGTAGGGCAGCAGATTGTGGACACAGTGTCATGAAGAGCTCTTTAAAGCCATGTGGATGGACACAGAGCTTATAACTTACACAATTGGCTAACTACGAAGAAGTCGTGTAGCTGGGTGAGACCAACCTAGCACAGTAGAAAGCTATTGCCAAAGCTTAGTGTTGTGAGTCTCAGTTTGAAGAAAGATGGGTAGGACTTTATTGAAATACACCACAAGGTGACAGGACGGATATGAGCACAATGGATGGATTGTAGGCTGTAGAAGTATTGTCTGAGAAGAGGAATCAATGCTGGAGAATCATCCCCTAACTAAGATTAACAGATGAGGCTCTAATCTACACTTCATTTTATAGAGTCTGGGTACACTGTAGGCATACCTGCTCTGAAAGACGTTAAATTGCTTCGCAGAGTCTATGAAACTTAGGTAGTACATAGAAGATTTGAAGCTATATTGGAAGAGGAGATGTGTGCGGTAGGGCCTCCTATTTTTCAAAGCATTTGGTCCCAAAAAGCTTATGGGGAGGGGACTAGGGACAAGGTCTTTACAGACATGGATGCTGGTTGGACCAGGTCTGAGCAGTTTTTGCGGGCCATTTGGGCAGGCAGGTCTGTAGAGGCAATCTCGGCGAGAGTGCTCACATCTGGGCCTCTTTTTGACAGTCAGCCTGCAAAGGTTTATTTGGGACCCTATAAATAAGAGCCCTAGAGGCTAGCATATTTTTGTTGAGCTTCAAGCTTTTGCCTGCTTAGCCTCTCCGCAGTTTATAAGCATCAGCAAGTAATAATCAGCAAAATGATCTCCAGCCTTAGACATGGGTTCATCTCCAACCTCATCAGGACTTAGGTGCTATTTTTGGCTGCTATTCCTGTTATCAGAGGATGAGCAGCAGGACACACAGCAAGTTGTGCGCTCTGAGAAGTGTTCATGTTCTTGTGAGAGTCTCACAGGGATGCCATTCCAATCGACATGAGTGACAATGCTTCTGCTCTAGCAAGCATTGCCGGTAAGATCGACTCTTGAAGTAGCATAGGAGGTGTTGGTCCTCTCCTTATATTTCTTCCTCTTCCAGTTCCTCTAAATTTTCCGCGTTGTCTTATTCCATTCAAAAACCAATTGCGTGTCCACTCTTTAGTATTCCAGGTTGGATAAAGCAAGCCTCAGCCCTGGATCAGCAGTTTGCAGCCATACCACAGCAGCTTCCAGCCCTGAACATCTTTATGGCAGTGGTTAGGTCATTAGCACATAATAGAAGTTAATGCACAACATTCATGTGTCCAGATCAAGTCTAGATCTGAACTATCATCGTAAATATTTAGAATTATTCAGTCAATTAAAGCATATTAGGTTGAAATGCAAGTTTGAACCTCTTCTATTTGTGTTTTGAGTTTGTGCACTTTATAAGCGTGAACTGCAGCATTAATCAAGCACCCTTTCACTTATCATGTAACATTGGTATCAGAGCATAGGTCTTTTTTGGGGTGTCATGCAGGTTCTATATGCATAGGTTGCTAGGGAGAGTCTAGGCAAAGTCTAGGTGTAGGCAGGAGGCAACAATATCTGTGTTTTTCTTCATGACAGGCATGGATGGAGGATCAATTTTTTTTGCAAGTACAAGTCAAAGACTAGGGAGAAGATGTTCAAGACTCATATCTCTTGGATTCACAAGTCTGAAAAGCAAGGCTTCAATGACACTTTGGAAGTGTTGGGACTCAGGAGAGCAAGCTGGCAGAATGTCAAAGAGAGATCCAATGCCAATAAGCAGTTCTGGCAAACGCAGGCAAGCTTGACATGGGCATCACAGAGGAGAGTCAACAGTTTACCAGGGTTCGAAACTTAGTAGGAGGGGGTTTCTAAGAGTTTGGATGAGAAACGACCAAGAAGTTGCATAATTGTCGTCAGTTCCTACAAAGTGGATGCAAGTATCGGGAACGAGTCGCTGAAGGGGGTGTGGTGTAATTATCTTATGTTCTTACAAAGTCGGCACACAAGTATCGGAACAAGTCACCAAAGGGTGTGTAACCCATCGGATGTCTTGAGTTCAAATCCCCGCAGGGCCCTTGTTGGTGTTGTGGCAGCTTTGCGACCACAAGTTATAATGTCTTCGTGCTTGGAAGACTAAGCTGCCTTTGGGAGAGGGGGGGGCAGTGTGCCCAATTGCGTCTAAAGAAGGATATTCGAGGACCAGCGGAACCCAAAGTTGATGGCAACACCAATTGTCTAGAGTCATCCGAGTTCATCCTCCACGTTCACTCTAGCAGAGGATGAGGTGGGTCCAATAGTATTTCCCATGTGTCCGGTGGAGTCAGCATTTGCAGAAGAGCTAGAATATGTGGAGTATTGCTAATAGGTCGACCATGGGCGGGGATTTGTATTCTGTTAGTCAACATTTTGGAAGTTGGAGCCGCATGTTCAAGCTATATCAACGGGATTTCCATGAGTATTGTGATGATTGGTATATCGCGTCCTTTGACATCACGCAATTGCAATTCCTATGTTACATGCGGAGAAGCTTTGTGTCTTCTTTCAGCCCTAAGCACCTTTCATAGGAACATCCTGATGCAAACGCAAATAGATAAGAGAGAGAGATGGTTGTGTATTCAGTATATTCATATGATACAAAAAGATGTATGTCTGTACAAATTCTGTGGCCTTTGGCCTGCCCAAAAGGGTGACTAATGACCTTCTAACTCCTATCTATGACTTGCCTCCATACGGGAGAGAGATGAATTACAAGGAATCTTGGTCTTGCCTTCTATAGGCACATGGAAGCATAATCAACTGGCTGACCTGCTGTCGGCGAGCTCCATGGACAACAAATAATATATATATGTTGCCAACTTCATCTTGGAGCTGCTGTCCACCATGCCGACTTTAGACTTGTCCATCTGGGCTTCAATCGGGCTTGCTAGAACCCTAATCCTAATGTCTATCTGCTGCAAATCAGGGATCAGCCTTGGATAATCAGCCATGTCCATGTGTGCACGACATCCGTTCCTGCTAAACTTGATGACGGGATTCCAACCTTTGACCTTGGATGATTGACATCATCCCTTTGTCTCCACATGGACTCCCAAACTTGCCATCCTTCCCTTCCTAGCAACCTTTTCACTGAAAACCTTGCTGTGTCTCTGTTTCCACTCTAAATCTGATGTAGAGGCATGTGCATTTGTTCCACTTTGTTCCCTTGCCTTCTTGCCCTATCCCTGAACACAAACATGAATCCTTGTGTTCCACTTTGTCCCCTTGCCTTCTTGCCCTATCCCTAATCACAAACATGAATCCTTCTTCTTGAAATTGATCATGGCACCCTTGGCTGCACCCCTTGGATGATCATCATCCCTTGAAGTTGCTCCGTAAAAGCCTTCCTTGGCTGTCCCAAACGGCTATGACTCATGAAACCCTTCCCTTGTGTTTGCGTAACACCAACCAGCTTCTGGGGGTCTTGATACATGCTGACTTACTCTCTTTTGTTGGAAATTATTTCATCCCCAGATGGACTTTCCCATGCACATTCATGCTTGTATCTGGCTCCATATGAAGCCCTGCATATGCGTCCAGGCACTACATATTTTTTTTGCCTATTTTTAGGCCTCATTTTAGCATTTTTATGCATTGTCGGCTAGTCCTTTGATTTTCTACTGGCCGACCAGCTCCTCTTCCACCTATATAAAGGTGGCTAGGCTTAGCCTCATTCTCATCTCTTTTCAGCTTCTGCATTGATAGGCAGCACCTATGGGTGCTACTCCACGTCATGTACAACGTTTTCTGGTGATAGTCAGTAGTGATCTTCTTTTCTCTTTTTATGCTTGTTGTCCATACACAGTGTTTTACAGTTCTTGCAGCATTTCTTCGTGGGTATCATTGCATAGTACCCATTCTTTCATGGTATCAGAGTAGGAAACATCTATAGGGACTTGCGTTTCTTGTCCCACGCTTCTGTTGACTGTTCACAGCATATAGGAGCTGTTCACTTGCTGTGTTTTTCATCAGTAACCTGCATTTTTTCCTGTGGAGCTACGTTTTTACTCGGGACTCCATGCTGTTGTTGACTGTTTACAGCATATAGGAGCTGTTCACTTGCTGTGTTTTTCATCAGTAACCTGCATTTTTTCGTGTGGAGCTGCGTTTCTACTCGGGACTGCCTCAAGTGCTGTGTTTTCTTCCTATAGAGTTGCTTTACAACCTTTACCATTGAACAGTCATTCTATTCTCTTCTCTTTCTGGTCCCTCCCACCCACTCTCTCTTCTAGTCTTTCTAAAGGAGGTTTGGGCTCTTGGAGGTGATGGCTTCTGGAGACCACCATTCTCCCCTCTTGGGGATTCTCTTCTCTTCCCCTACTCACAGTACACGGGTGTCCTCTTCACAGATACCTATTCCCTCTACCCAAGTCAGTGCCCTGTCCACAAAAGTGGATTATATACAGGAGTTTCTGACAAAGACCTTATCGGTTCCTCTAATCCCTTTGGATGAGTATCTTCCTTCTCGTGCTGTTACATGCTGATGCTATTATTGCAGACTTTCTCTCCTCTCTTTCAGAGGAGGATAGTGGTTCTTCTATAGAGCAGATGGATGATTTTGTTGAGATATCCTTACATATTCTGGAGCTTCCTACTTTGGTGGCTGATTTCGTCGTTGTTGGGGTTCCACGGCTGGAAGTAGAGGAAGGGGAGCTACCGTCCATCCGAAAGGACCAGGAGGCTCAGACACAGATGTGGGATCGTGTTAACGCCAGGATCCATTTGTTTATCTTTCTCAACTGCATACCGCAGGTAATCAATCATGTAAAGCATATGATGCTGGCCAGAGGTATATGGCAACATATGGCCTCTCTTTACAACAGGGTATCGCCCATGAAAAGGATTTCCTTGGAAGTATAGATGCGGGTTATGAGCCCTGCAAAGTCGTCGACGATGCGGGAGCATATTAACAAGCTGCAGGCTCTTCAGCAGGAAGTTCTTCAGGCTGGGAAGGAGATATCGTCAGAGGACCTGGCCATAACGTTGCTGTCGCACTTGCCCTCTCAGTACTCAGCATTTTACTCGTCTTTGATTACCAGTGGCAGGCTCAGCACCATCACGTGGGAGGAGCTTGTGCCCATGGTCTTGGACCAGGAGGAACGATTCACGAACAATCACGACCCTGTGTTTTTCTCTGGACAGTATGCAGGTGTGCACGGGGACATGGTGGACAATGTGAATGGCATCAAATTTGAGTTAAAAAGGAAGCCCATGTGTGGACAACCCCAAGTGTGAAGGGGGCAAAGATACTTTAATTTAAAAAGGTTTTATAACCTTTGGTGGGCAAAAAATTAAAGTTTTAAAGGTTTTAAAACCTTGGGAGGCCCCTAAGCAATTTATAGAGGCTACTCCACTTTTGGAGGCCCACGATTCTCTTCTCCCTCTCTCTAGCTTTTTGGGAAGCGTGCTAGTTCTCTTGCGTGGATGCAAAGGGAAGTGCAGTCGACTGATGGAGAAGGTGTGGCTACTGTAAGTTTTTAAAGAACAGGCCGTACAGCCCTGTACGGACAGCAGGTACAGTGTACGGTGGCTGCAGGTACAGGCGGCGTTGGTTCAGGTGGCTGCAGCAGTTCTTACGCTTTTTGTCTCTCCTGTGAATAGGTGGCTGGCTGGACTGCATAGAAGTGTAGCTTTGGACTGCACGTGGGCAGGACTGTTGGGCTGCAGGACAGGAGGTGGGCTGGATTGGTAGCACACGTGCCCTCTCTATGTGGCGACTGTTGGGTTGCAGAACAGAAGGTGGGCTGGACTGCAGGCGCAGAGGGCTGAAACTCATGCCCTTTTGCACAAGAGTCAGGCTGCGATTTACAGGTTGGTTTCTCTAGACACACAGGCAGCCAGGTGTGCTTTTTGAAGGACGCCGTGTTTTTGCAGAAAGGAAGGGCTGGTTTTTCATGAACATAGACATCATGTCGATGGCGTTCAACTGATGGAACTTTCAGCTTCTCTTTGCTTTGGGTTCGGGATTGTCTTGAGATCAGTTTGAGGACTGTTTATGGGCTGTTTTTGTTTGGCTGCAAATTCAGCTTTGTACTTGGGTTATTGGCTGCAAGTACAGGTCACTTGGTTATGTTTATTGGCATGGGAGTGAAGCAAGCTCGCATGGCTGCGTGCTCATGGGGAAGATTGTTTTCTTCCTCCTAAGGAAACAGGTAACTTGATGTATGCCGTTATTAGCACTGTTGTTGAATGGTGCCATGAATGGTTCTGTATGGAAACAAGACAGAAGTTTCAAAGGGAAACAGGCCTAAGGGTTTCATGTGGAAACAGGTCGTAGGTTTCTCGAGGAAACATGTTTTTGGGTTTCTCCAGGAGATAGGTCACGTGCAAGCAGAAGGTATAGGAATGGACACATGTTTGGTACAGCCTTGCTACTGATTGGACAGGGGACAAGGAATCCATGATAGAGATGGATAGTACCCTTGGAAGGTAGAGAGGGTTGGTACAGGTGTGTCGACTGTATGGTATGCTGTGCTGTGATACAAGTTCTCTTTTGAGAGACAGTTTGGGAGTGTGTGTTGTGATGTAGAAGCACTGGATGTGTCAGGGTGTGATGCTGTTCATAGTGTGAGAGGCTATGGATGGTTGTGGCAGCCTTGATCATGGGAGAAAGCTTCTGTATGCAGACTCAATGTGAGAGAGTCTTTTGATGTGAAAAATAGCTGGATTTGTTTGTGGATGCCGAGTGGACAAGAAGCCATGATGCAGGTTCTTTGCAGGCTTTAGGAGTTCTACTATGATGGCTGAGTTTCCAGTTTTATTGTAATCAAAGCTCTTATAATCAATTAAAGAAATACCACAAGGGGCGCCACTGCGTTTTGGGGCCAATTTGTGTGCGTGTACTGTTTGCAGGAGCACTCTAGCTCCCTGTGTTTGTTTTCCTTTTCGAGGTCCTCAATGGCGTTGAAGTGTTTTATGTGCGAGTGTTTGTTTCACCGCCCGTCAGGCCGGTTTCACGAACCCTCCTCAGGGTGGAGGTTCGGAGGCCTTAACTGGCCAACGGTCGAAAGGCCGTAACACGGGCAAAAGGAAAGGCTTCGTCGGAGAAGTCTTCTGAGAAGAAGTCCGTTACTGACCTCGAGAAACTAAAGACAGAGAGGACCTGTAATGATTGTGGCGAGAAAGGCCACTATTGGAGGCAGTGTCCCAAGCGGAAGACCGAGAAGGGTGAAGATTCCTCAGCAGCAATCATGAAGACTCCGGCTTTTGTGCACTTGGAGGTGGTGGACACCGTTGTTTCATTTTCTTCAGGCAGGGAGGAGATTGGAGGACTCTCCGCGACGGATACTCGGGAGTGGATTCTAGACAGTGGTGCTTCAAGGCACATGACTCCTTCCCGCTCTGGTTTACAGGATCTCTGCAGGTTTTTTGGTCACATTCTTACTGGGGATACATCCACTATCCTAGTTCACAGTGAGGGTAGGATGGAGATAGTTCCCAATGGCAGAGGGGGGAAGCATTCCTCCCAGGTGTTGTATGTTCCGGCACTTGGTTTTCATCTGTTGTCAGTGCATCAAGTTTGCAAGACTGGTGTACGGGTGGAGTTTGATGCGCATTTTGTTGCTCTCCGGGACAAAGCAACAGGCCAAGTGGTTTGGGAAGGCGGAGTGGAGAATGGAGTTTACAAGCTTTCAGCACTCTCTCTCCCAGGTCCTCAGGTTTGTGATGAGTGGTAGTCTGGTAATGGGATATGCTGCAGGTGCAGGCTTTCCGGGACCAGATGGTGGATAGCTTGCCAGTTGATGGCAGCAGTTGGCAGGAACTCTCCAGTACTGATGTTGGTAGTTCTTGTGTTCGTCAGTCAGAGGAAACTGAACAGGTAACTTATGCTCTGATGTCTCGTAGTATTCGGGAGAAAGAACCTCCTGTAGATGAGGATGTTCTTTCCACGGGGACCTTTCGGAAAGCCGAGTAGGTGGTAGTTGATTACTTGTAGAAGAAGGTGGTTTCTCCAGGCTTTGTGGTTCCGGATTCAGAGGGGGTGGTTGACAGGTTTCAGAAGGCCTTGCGTGGTCTTCAGCAGGTTTCCAGGACTTGGTTTTGCACCGTAACAGGTGTTGATCCTTGTGATCAGTGTGATGCCTCTTTGACTCAGAAGCAGAATGGTTCATTGATCTAGTTGATGGACACCAGATTGGACGGGAGCTTCCTGATGAGGCAGTTGAGCTCATGGTTTTGCGGATGACTCTTTGGGAGGCAGGATTGCGTTTCCTGTGGTTATTGCGGCATGCGAAGGATCATGGACTCTTGTACATAGGAGGGGGATTGATTGATGGAGTCCGACTCCACGGTTGGAGTGACTCAGTTTGGGGAGGAGATCCGGACACGAGGAGATCTACTTCCGGCCCAGGAGCAGTTTTACGGAGCAGTAAGAGGCAGTCATCTTTTGCCTTGTCGCGGACATAGGCAGAGTACCGGGCTGCTTGTGAGGTGGTGAGGATGCAGAGGTTGCATTGCAGGTTTGGGCTTCCACTGGTGGAACCCATGGTCGTCCAGAGGCACTTTGTTCGTGAACAGATCGTTGCTGATGACATCTTGCTAGAGTTCTGTTCGACGGAGGACAGTACAGTGGACCTCTTCACGAAGTCGCTATCTCAGGATTTGCTCAGGCGGCACCCCAGCTCCCTGTGGTTGGTTTCACAGCCAGGAGCTGAGAGGGGGTGTTAGAAGTCATCTCCTGTCTATTTTTATACACCAGGGCCTTTGTTGTGGGTGTGCCCGCCCTTATGAGGTGTTTTATCATTTTTCCTCACTCCCCGCATTTTTCCCCTATTTTTCCCATTTTTCCGTGGTGTGGATGGATGCCAGATGTTGGCAGGAGTCTCTGGTGGCTGGATGACTGCCCATTCAGCAGTCGTGTGGCTGGCCGATTGCCTAATCAGTAGTCGTGGAGTTTTCTCTGCTGGCCGACTGCTTCATGCAGTCGTGGAGAGCCACTAGCGCTGGCCAACTGCATGCATGGGGCATATAAATAGGCCCCATGCTCCCCACCACTTTTGTATCATACTCGGGATCTTCTTGTGTATATAGAGCAGAGTTACACGCCTCTATCTCTCTCTCTCTTGAGCTGTGATTTTCTGCACTGCGTTTTTGCTCGTGTTCCCAGATCTGGTCATCATCTCCGCTGCGTATTCTGACATCTCTCTCTAGATTGATCATGGTGTTTCGTCTTTGATATCTTCTCGATCTTCTCGTGGCTTCTTCCGGAGAACTTCTTGGTATTCCGATGTACCATATCTTCGAGAGCTTTGTGCCTTTTATGAGGAGGGTGATCCTTCAGACTCTTTGGAGGGTTTTTTGTAGTGTGCCGGAGTTGGTGGTCCATCCATTTGGTGCTAAAGAGTAGGTGTTGGAAATTATTTCATCCCCAGATGGACTTTCCCATGCATATTCATGCTTGTATCTGGCTCCATATGAAGCCCTGCATATGCATCGAGGCACTACATATTTTTTTGCCTATTTTTAGGCCTCATTTTAGCATTTTTATTCATTGTCGGCGAGTCCTCTAATTTTCTATTGGCCGCCAGCTCCTCTCCCACCTATATAAAGATGGCTAGGCTTAGCTTCATTCTCATCTCTCTTTTTAGCTTCTGCAGTGATAAGCAACACCTACGGGACCTCCTTCGTGCTGCTCCACGTCCTGTACAACCTTTTCTGGTGATATTCAGTAGTGATCTTCTTTTCTCTTTTTATGCTTGCTGTCCATTTCTTTGTGGGTATCATTGCATAGTACCCATTCTTTCATCTTTGGACCTATGCACTCTTTCCAGGACACTTTCAACACTTCACATTGCTGAGCCTGATGCTGATACAATGTTGCATGGTCACTACACCATCATAAGATCAAGACACAGGCAATGGTTTCATCCATGCGCTCTGAGTAAGGGTGGGTTGGACACGAGCAGCAACAAAATCACAGAATCAGCTTGAAGCTCTAATTCATGTGCTACATGCATGGAAGCTCTGTGTCTTCTTCAGCCCTAAGCACCTTTCATAGGAATATCCTGATGAACGCAAATTGGCCCTTTTTGGTCCCTTCACACTAGGTGCCTATGGGCTGGTCATAGAATGATACATTTGTCTGAGACTTGAACAAGGACTTGACACCTAACCTAGCATTCCCAACCACCTGACCATGGGTCTAACTTGTACAACATTACATCTTGGAAAGAGGGCTACATGGACTTGTGCCACGGGCACGACAAGACTAAACCCTAATGACCTAGATGGCACTTGGCGACTTGTCCCTCGGACTAGGGTTCACAACATGCTCTTGGCCCATCAGAAAAGGTATCCTCTACTCTAGATGAAGGAGAATTTCCCTTGGACTAGGGCTCACAACATGCTTGCTCTTGGCCCATTCGCGAAGGTATCCTTTGTCATAGATGAAGGAGAATGTCCATGTATCACCCTAGGAGAGATGGTGCACGTGACAAGAAGGGTCTATTCAAGATCAATGCGAAGTTATGCATTGCAAGCTGCATTTTGTATTACCATTAGAGCAATTTTGTGGAGCATCATGGGCTAGAGTTTATGCTTCACAAGCTGGAGTTGGTGGATGATGGAAATATTTAGGGAGTCGGAACTTGTAGCTTTTCATCAAGTTCAAGCAAGGATCTCCATGGAACGCGCGTATTTTCATAAGTTCAAACTTCAAAGGAAGAACTCCAAGCACACATTGCATCAGACAACTCGGGGGAGCAGTCTAAGGAGGTTTTTTCTTAAGAACAAGAGGTGCGTGTGCATTATTATGCATATTGGTCTGTTTAGCACTTTTAAGGTTTGAACCACTGCTGGAAGTACTTTTGTTGTTAATCCCAAGTAGATTTGCCTAGGCTTATTTTCTGTTTTGGTGATCATAAACATGTGGTACACTTTTTTTTTCTATTTTATTATGACAGACTGGCGTGCTTTTGTAGTTGCAAGAAGCATAGAGCGTCCGTGATGGCCTTTACATGCAGTACAGCTCTCAACCACACACAGGTATTATGTGCTTTGTAAATCAATTTCCTTTTTGGGCTTGTCGCACCGCATCTAAAGGTCCCTTAATTGACGAAATCTCAAGTGTTGGTTTTTTTAAGTATTCCATTTAGCTTCAACAAGAGATCAATGGTAGTTTGACCATATATGCTTGAGGTTATCGTACCAGTAGCCTCACTAATGGCTCTCTAGATATCTTAAGAAAGCATTTCCTGCATTTGTATTTGTTGTTGGCATGTTGCATGTATGATAACACTCCTTGTGCTCGGTTATGAACTTGTTTTGTGCAGATACATGGGCATCATGGCTTTCTGAGCAGAGATGTACAAGCTCTTTCTCCAGTCCGAGAACAGCAAATTCAGTCTGGTTTTCATGCTTTTGGACCGCTCCTCAAAAAAGGAATAAAGCCGAAACGAAGGCAAAGGATTGTGCTTCGTGCTACTGTTGGCAAAGATGTTGAAGACACAAGCACAGAATTAAGCGAAAAAGAAGATGATTCAAAGAAGGGCGCCCAAGCTAGTGGTCCAGACTCTCCATCTGTTTCTTCTCGGAGTCCTTTTGTAGGTGCCAAAATCTCTTCCCGTATAGCTGCCAAATCAGCAGGCAATACTACTATCAGAAACACGACATCAACCGTGACACCAGTCACTTCCCCGAGCTCCAAAACACCAAGCTATCAAGGCATTTCCACTCCCAGATCACCTCTATCAGGAGGAGCAGAGAAGCTCAAAGGTGCTAAGCCAAGTGTTTTTCTCAACTCAAAAGCGGGTCTCAAAGAGCTTGGTCCCAAGAATTTGCTGAATGCTCTACGCCAATCTGATCTTGACAGTGGCAAGACCACAAAATTCGGCCAGCCTATTGTTCCTACAAATCTTTTTGATGAGCCCAAAAAGCTGACCCCGGAGGAGAAGAAGTTTGACTTCACCTTGAATGCTGGCCAGTTAGTACTCATCTTTTCATTTCTAACAATCATCAGCATCATGCTTGGTACTGCTTTCCTGGTTTGGAAGGTAGGAGGGATCCATTACAACGAGTATTAATACACTAATCTTCCATCTGACGTTAAAGCTGGAGGGGCGTTGGTTCACTATTTTCAGGGAGCTTGTTTGTACTAAAAGCATTCTTTAGTATCATAGAACACTAAACAAGAAAATCTTCAAGGTGCAGTCATTCATGTATACAAGGGTATGAACTTGCAGACATGCATGCACGGAGAGTGGGCTAGTTTGGTATGTTGCAGAGTTCCTCAGTGTGTGGTCATGGGGTTTGTCAGGGGCATGTTGATTTTTGTTCTAAATACCTTGATAGTTATTGGTATACGATATTCTTGCTCAATGGCTATCAGGACTGTGTGCTTCTTGCTTTGATTCAAGCATTTGTATTTTCGATGCATTTGATATGCACAAGGATGTCCTTAGTGGACTAGCTTATTATGACGTGAAGATTTGTGTGGGATGCATAATCAATGCAGGAGGCATTTTGTTACAGATCAACCTCATCCCTCTTTTGTGGGGGCCAAATTTATATTTTTATGGTGCAAGAGCATGAACTCAATGATGCATCGTGTGCCAAAATTGGGGAGCTACTTCCAGGAGGCCACAGCTTTTAGAGCAAAGCCCTTGGATCTAGAGGGGCACTTGTATTGTGGTTTCAACTTGGTACCCTCAAGAAATAGCTCATGGCCTCTACCACAAAGTGCAATCACCTCCCAAAATCAATGCATCTGCAAAATGATTTGTTCCCAAAAAAGTTTCATCCTTCCTTAATGTAGGTTCCTAGAGGGTGAAAAATCTGATCTTCACATCACCGTCCCATGCGAAAATCCATCATGCTCTCACATGAAGGACTCATGCTAGAGGAATTATCAACTATTCTCTCCCCACTAGATGCGATAAAGAGCTATTGATATCGAGCTTCCAGGTGGCGTTGAACAAATCATGTCTGCATTAAGAATTTTTCTTCAAACACTCCAGCTATTTAATCAATCAAAACAATTTTGTTGGGGTTTAGAAGTTTATGACCTAGTTTAGTGAGACCTCACTAAGATACACTAGGAAACAATTGCAAAAAGGTTGGTATATACGTTTCTCCTACTTAGTAGTTTGCACCAATCTTGAAGAGTATTTAGAAGAAATTTGCTTATTGGAGCTCGATTAGACTAGACTGGCATCTACAGTGGTGGCGGTAAACTAGGTGTTCCTTAAAACAAGTTAGTGCGTGAGAATACTCCAAGTGAAGATACATGGGTATCTTCCGTAGTTCCTCTTAAAGGATAAAAGGGTGAACAAATCAATCAAAGCCATTCTCCTTTGGATACCATGTAGCCCTACACTTAGTCTCTTCATGTGTGCCTCTTAGGAGGCCTTTCAAGTTGTTCCATGCACCGATAGAAGAGACTTGCATTATGGAACAATAGATACGTCAGCCAACCTCTAATGGTCCCCAATCTCATCACATTTGAATTCATTCTAGACTACGTGATAAATGTCTAATGGCTTATGCTTCAAGCAATGAATCATTTGAAGGAAAAGACAAGGCATGGCATCACAATTTGTTCAGTAATCAAGGATAAGATTTTTGAAGAACCAATGTAAGCTTGCACCAAACCCCTAGGCCCTTATCTTTATCAAAAGAAGTATTGGGTTGTCTACTGCACAGCTCCAGCTTACAAGAGCCCACTCTACTTCCCCATTGACAGGAGTTGGGTTTGGGATGACTTCTACAAGATGAAACAATTAATCTATAGCTTCCCTTCTCAATTCCCCTAAGTCACATGTGCTAATTGACAAGATGTATATGTATATGTATATATACATATAATATATATGTGAGATATATATACGTATATATAGATATATACATGTGTGTGTGTGTGTGTGTGTGTACACACACACACACACACACACACACACACACACACACACACACACATATAAGTATAGCTTTTATTAGATATAGGCAAAAGCAATTTAAGCATGGGTTATTGTTATATTGTGTTATTGTGCATATGAGGTCTATACGTAGACCATGACTCCAATTAGTCCATTGTGATGTAGATGGTCCATGGATGGCCTCGTTAGGGTAGTTCCTAGAGGTATGGTTTGCAATACCAAGGATGTTTCGGTGTGGTCTAGGTCTATATGGATGGAGCTTTAGTCCCAATGCTAGGAGTGATTTGACATTCTCGGATCTAAGAAAGGATGGTGAGCTAGCCTACTAATGAAAACTAACATGTACTTGCCTTGTGTTTATAAGATCTTGGGAGGGTGGCTCGCGAGACAAGAATGTCATGGATTCTGTCACATGAATCCCTGAAAGTTGATGTCAGAGTGCATGTTAAGAATGTTTATATCGTAGTTAGATATCCTTGGGAAGTACTGTTGAGATGTCAAGCTCAACATGAGTTGACAGTCATGACGTGCCTGGGTGACCATTCCACCTTTACACCACTCGCGTGTTTGGTAGCTAACACAATGGTTTCTCGTTAGTGATTCTACAGTTGGACTACACCTACGTAGTCCAACCAAGCTATGGCACATTTATCTTGCTTGTTTTCACTTATATTTTGTTGTGGATCTCTTTTGAGAGTAACAAAGGAGAAGAAGAATTTAGCCTTCCATCTCTGTGTGTGTCTTATCCATTGTCGTGAGAGTGTGTGTATGCTTGCAAGAGCTCAAACTCCCTCTCCTCCCCCAATCTTTTCATGTTATCAGAGCTTGGTTCGGGCTAAGGAGCTGAGAAGAAAAGGAAGCTACGAAGGCAAAGGAAGTAGTATATATACGGGTGAGAGCATCATCATCTCTTTCCCTTCTTGTTTTAGTACGACATCTCCTAGGTAGCTCTAGAAGAGATACATCTCCGATTGAGGAGTTGTTTTCACATGTGCTGAGATACCTGTATGGTACATAGTACTATATACTAAAATTTTACAGCTAGATTTACGTTTCGAGTGTATTTTAGCCTTTTTTTTAGCCATTGCACGACGTTTTGGAGCATTTTGAGAAAATTCTAGTTTGGAACTGTGTCTCTCATTGGTGCAGCAGTGCATTTTGGGTGTAGATAGTGATTGCACATGTAGTCTTGAACTTCTAGTCTGGAACTATCTCTCTCATTGGTGTAGTAGTGCATTTTGGGTGTAGATAGTGACTGTGGGTGTATGTACATATACTTTGGTTACATGTTGTTGTGGCATACAGATTGTGTAGAAGTACTGCTACAAGAGTTATAATAGATATTGATGTGTTGTAGGGTACACATAGAAATTATCTATTTGCAGATCTCTGGTTGTTACAAGCAAACCTAGTGAAGATGTTCTAGACAAACACAAAGGCAAGGAAGTTATAGCTAAAATAGGAGCTGCATACAGTGGAGAAAAAGAATATGTCCATCAATAAGTATGCTGAGTTGAAAATCAAGAGTATTGTTAAATCCCTTGGATCTATTAATGTCTCAGTGGAAGACAATGACTTGGTGAGTGTCTATTTGAATGGACTTGGCAAAGAATATAAGCCATTTAAGACCTCTATTGCTTGTTCCGAACTTTCGAGATTTGGTCTCTATGTTAATCATAGAAGAGAAGTCTTTGGGTGAAAACTCTTTTCCCCAAAGCAAGAACACTTCAGAATAGGCCTTCTACTCAAATTCCGGTAGAGGTAGAGGCTACGGTTGCGAGACCAAGGTCGTGGGCCATTTTGAAAATTAGAATTATGGACAACATCAGCTTAATCATTCATAGTAGCAGCAAACATTCATAGGTGGAAGAGGCCAGTCTCAAGACAAGGGGGTAAGAGAGGCCAATCTCAAAGGTAGGGGGAGTTAGAGAGGTTGAGGCAATTGGCAACGATAGCAATCGGGATCAAGTTCAAATAAGCAGGCTGAAGATAAATGCGAGCATTTGTTTGTTATGTAGCACATCTTGAATTTAACATGTTGATTCAAGAGCCTCTAACCATATGACCTATCATGGTGAGTGGTTTAGAGACGTCAAAAAATCTAGAAACTTGAGCTTATCACCTGCCTCTCTACATCCTTGTTGCTAGAAGACTAGGTTGATTCTACCTTTAGCTTAGCCTTTACCTTTTTGACTAGCGATAAATGCATGATCTCCTACATGCATAACAGTTTGGTTTTATTGGTATTTCTCTTCTAACAAGAGCACTACAAACCAACTCTTCAAATGTAAGGGCATTGGGATTACCCTTCGTCTTATAAGCCAAATCATGGAAATAAACCTTGATATGTAAAGTTGTGAGACTAGTAGATACCAATGAACTATCTAGATATGCCTCATCAATACATGCAACCTGCTCTCTGATTTCTTAATCCTTGTGAGAAACTCATGCATCAAGTCTCCCTCGTCTCATATACTCTAATTGCTTGTGCAAGTAGGCCACATGCCTCGTCTTGTTATGCACTTGATAAAGCACAACAAGTGTATCCAAGCCTATTTGGTAGTTCTACATGAGAGAATATGAGGAGTCATGCTCTTTTTCATGACACAAAGTACCACAAATGTATATGCATGTGTAATCCATGCTATCTTGTTGTGGGAGGTGAGAATACCATAGTTACATCTAAACTAGTGTCACCATTCAAAATACTCATTCTATCTTACACTGGTGTGGAGACACGGCATGTCTTAATGCCAATAACAACAATGTTTCCAAATCCCTTTGAAAACCATACATGATGACGTTCATCATATAGGACCACAATCGGTAGTTGGTCCCGCCAAGCTTATTATCAATACATCACTCTGCTGCTACTTGTCATTTAATCCTACAAATAACAAATATCTGACACAAAATGAAAATATCCCAACAACTTGTAAGTATTGTCAATGCCCATAGTGAACGCAACCACGGTAGCTTACCAACAGAATGATTGATGACCTACAAAGTGTGAAAAATGGAAGAGTTAAAAATGTTACTCGCCGTCCCGCAAGTTGTTGCTGCTACTTGTCATTTAATCCTACAAATAACAAATATCTGACACAAAATGAAAATATCCCAACAACTTGTAAGTATTGTCAATGCCCATAGTGAACGCAACCACGGTAGCTTACCAACAGAATGATTGATGACCTACAAAGTGTGAAAAATGGAAGAGTTAAAAATGTTACTCACCGTCCGCAAGTTGTTGCTGCTACTTGCATTTAATCCTACAAATAACAAATATCTGACACAAAATGAAAATATCCCAACAACTTGTAAGTATTGTCAATGCCCATAGTGAACGCAACCACGGTAGCTTACCAACAGAATGATTGATGACCTACAAAGTGTGAAAAATGGAAGAGTTAAAAATGTTACTCGCCGTCCCGCAAGTTGTTGACAATGATAATGATGCTGACAAAGCTGTTGACGAAAAGATGGGATGTTGAAGATAGAGAAATGGTGATGAATTCCCTATATGCACACCAAATTTATTCTATTGCACTATAGAAAACCTAAAACTGAACAAAGATAGTTTGAACTGAGACTCCCTTAGGAATTTTGTAAAAACCTTACAACATGCAAATGGGCCTTAGAATGCATCCAAAAATGGCTGAAAGTTGCAAAAACTATGTCATCATTGAACTCTATTAATGCAGTTAATATTACACACGATAGGTTTACCTTTTCCAACTAACAGGATAGCTCAATTTGAGTCAATCAGAAGAGTATCTCAAGGAGGTGATGATTGGAGAGGTGACATAGGTGAGAGGCAAGAGAACCTCCTCAAATACCAACTATTAGTTTGGAGATAAAAGTAAACAACACACATGGATATGCAATAGCATAGATAGAAGAAGCATAACACTCAAAGTAGATTGATAAGAATGAGTGAAGTACAAGAGACGTGACATGATAACATCACTTACACACTCACTCATAAGAGTGTGTTCACACGCTTGGAAAAAATAACCTCCTAAGGAGGGAAAAAATGCCCTAGCCCATTATTAGCCTACATCCACACATCCACCAGTGTCAAGTGCATGGACAAGGAGAACTCCCCACACTTGACACATCTAGTGTCAGGAATGGATGAGGAAAATTCCTCTTTGATGGCTTGACACATCAAGTGTCAAGTGTGGATAAGAATAATTCCCCTTCTACGCTTTAACACTCTCCCCAGCTATTACATCACGGTAGCCCACCACCATAGCCCAAGAGGGGCAAGAGATCTAGTCATCACCCAACTATAGAGGAGTGTGGATAAGTGTCCACATTGCTAGGTTTATATAGTGGCTTGGCTGCCCATGGTCCTCCGACCTGGGTGCCTTACCCCCTGAGCCTCAGACACACTCGCTACACATGCTCCGAAATGTAGACTCCATGTCTGGTCAAGCTCTGTCCTCATCGCTATACGAGCAACGCAGGCATGCTATTAACAGGTTACGTGACATATATGGTTTGGTGTTCCAGATGAAACATGAGTGTTGAAGTTTCCTTGGTCGTAGTACTTATGAAAAATATGTGATATGTGTCTGGCTTTCCTTGTCGTAGTACTTAGGGAAGTTACATGCATAGATGACCATATGGCCTAGACACAGACACTTGTTTATAACTTTATGAACTGTTTTCACGAATGAAAACTCTTCTTGAAGGGAAAAGTAAAAAAGGTCAGTTACATTTGACCAACTAATAAGATGTGAAAACATCTGAGTTTGAAAGGCACTTTATTAAACATCTCTACAAACTATATGGCATGCCTGCAAATATAGTTTTAGGTAGAGATAGAAAGTTTGATAGTCATCTTGAAGGAAAATCTTCAAAGGATAAATATGACTCTAAGTAAGAGTGAGGTCAACCATCCATAGATTGATGGTGGTCGAGGTTCTAGAGCATATGCTTGTGCATAGATGAATAATATAGTGGAGAGGAGTACCTCTCACATTTGCAATTTATTTTTGTTGTTAATGACTAGATTTGCTCCATTTACATTGTTTTATGGACTCTAGTCTAGATCTCCTATGGCCGTAGAGCTATGCAAGAAGAAGAGTCAACAAGTTGGTAGCGTACTCTACAAGTATTCAGTGCATAGTCTACAAATGTTTGGTAGCGTAGTCTACAAACTTGAGTTCCCAAAAAAATCTCAAGTACATCTAACTTTTGTGCTAGTGGCATCCAAAAATCCAGGGCATATAGTTTACCTTCAAGTTGTAGTTGAGAGATCGAAACACGAGGTTTACTGTGTATCGATATTCACTTGTTAAGTGAAAAAATAAAGTAGAACAGGTCTCAAGTGAAAACAACTATATATGCTTACTAATAACTTTCTCCAGTTTGTTTTTGCATATGAAAATTCTTTAGAAGGGGGGGGGGGGGTAATGTCAAAGCTCGATTGGACATGGAGTCCATATGCCGAAGCGTGTGTGGCGAGTATGTCCAAGGTTCAGGCGTGAGGCACCCAGGTTAGAGGACTGTGGGCAACTGGGCTAGTGTGGGCAGTATGCCACTATATGAACCTGGCACTGTGGACACTTATCCATACTCCTCTATGGTTGGGTGGTGACTAGAGCTCTTGCCCCTCTTGGGCTAGGGTGGTGGCTACTGTGATGTAACTGGTGGGTGAACACACTCTTATGAGTGAGTGTGTAAGTGACCTTATCATGTCACTTCACTTGTACTTCACTCATTGTCCCTCAATCTACTTTGAGTGTTGTGCGTCTTTCCATCTATGCTATTGCATATTTGTGTGTGTTGTTGACTTTTATCTCCACTTCGATAATTGGTATCAGAGCAGGTTCTCTTGGCTTTCACCTATGTCACCTCTCTAATTATCACCTCCTTGAGATACTCTTCTGATTGACTCAAATTGAGCTATCCTCTTAGTTGGAAAAGGTAAACCCTATCGTGTGTGATGTCAACTACATTATTAGAGTTCACAAGAGTTCACAATGATGACATAGTTTTGCATTTCGGATGCATTCTAGGGCCCACTTGCATGTTGTAAGGTGTTTGCAAAAATCCTAAGGGAGTCTCAGTTCAAACTATCTTTGTTCAATTTTAGGGTTTCTGCAGTGCAATAGAATAAATTTGGTGTGCAAATAGGGAAATCATCACCATTTCTCTACCGTCAACATCCCATCTTTTGAGCTCATCATCAACAGCTTTGTCAGCATCATTATCATTGTCAACAACTTGTAACATTTCTACACTAACTCTGCCATTTTTCACACTTTGTAGGTCATCAATCATTCTGTTGGTAAGCTACCTTGGTTGCATTCACTATGGGAATTGACAATACTTTTGCAGGTTGTTGGGATATTTTCATTTTATGTTAGCGATTTGTTATTTTTAGGATGAAATGACAAGCAATAGTGATCTATTGAGGATACTCTTGACAAGACCAACTACTCATTGTGGCCCTATATAATGAACGTCATCATGTATTGGTTTCCAAAGAGCTTTGGAAACATTTTTGTTATTGGCATTAAGGCATGCCCTGCCTCACCACCAGTGCAAGATAGTAGAATGAGTATTTTGAATAGTGACACTACTTTAGATGTAACTATGGCATCCACCTTCACCTCCCACACCAAGATAGCATGGATTACACATGCAAGATAGAATGAGTATTTTGAATAGTGATACTACTTTAGATGTAACTATGACATCCACCTTCACCTCCCACACCAAGATAGCATGGATTACACATGCAAGATAGAATGAGTATTTTGAATAGTGATACTACTTTAGATGTAACTATGGCATCCACCTTCACCTCCCACACCAAGATAGCATGGATTACACATGCATATGAATTGGTGGCACTTTGTGTTGTGAAAAAGAGCATGACTCCTCATATTTGCTCATGTAAAACTACCAAGTAGGCTTGGATACACTTGTTGTGCTTTATTAGGTGCATAATGACGAGACATGTGGCCTACTTGCACAAGCAATTAGAGTCTAGGTATATGAACGAGGGAGACTTGATGCATGAGTTTCACAAGGATTAAAAACTCGAAGAGTAGGTTGCATGTATTGATGAGGCATATCTAGACAGTTCTTTGGTATCTACTAGTCTCATAACTTTATGCACATTATTTCCAAAAATAATAGTTATGCATTCCCTACTCCTAACTTCCTACTTTATGCACATTATTTTTACTTTTTCCTTCAAGAAGAGTTTTTTTTTGGTAAAAACGGTTCATAAAGTTGTAAACAAGTAAGCCATATGGTCATCTATGCCTCTAACTTCTGTAAGTACTACGAACAAGGAAAGCAAGACACACATCATATATTTTTCTTAAGTAATATAACCAAGGAAACATGCAAAACTTGTGTTTCACCTAGAACCCTAAACCACAACTGCCACTTGGAACTATGAAAGATGTCAATAAAACACAAATTGCTACTAAGGCATCAAATAACATGATACCTTTAGTATACGCCAGAAATTCTCAAATCCTCAAGAACCTCATATTGAATGTGCTTCAACATTCAAGGACTTCCTTTGCATGTTCTACAACATCAAAGAAGTTTTCGCTTGTGGTTAGAAACCACATGGACTTTAATTCAACAAATTTGCGCAACTGTTTTACAAGTCTTTAGCAAATTGTTCTATAATGTGGTAAAGTTTAAGTGACCTTACACATAGTTTAAGGAAAGGTACACCTTCCTCTCTCTAAAAGTTCTTGCATTCTTCCAAGAATAGTTTACACATCTTGCAGTGAAGAGGATTTCCACATAGACAGCATCTATGTGATGTATAATATCTATGCACTACTAGAAAATTAAGAGAACCATGCACCAATGAGAGTACCACTCACAGCCCACGAGTAGATTCATGCTTATCCACATGTCTACTCCTGCAACCACTTTGGTTGCTTGGCAATGCATATCTGTTTCTATGTCCAACCATTATAAAGTTTTGTGACATTAGCCCTCTTTTAGTGTGGCATGATTGCCTTCAAGAGATGAATAGTGTAGCTACCAAGAAATGGTGATCAAATATATATTATGGTTTTTCAGTGATCAAGTATTTGTGTGGTTTATGCTTCAAGCAATGAATCATTTGAAGCTAAAGACAGGGCATGGCATCCTAATTTGACCAGTAATCTTAGAGTACGTATGAAGGCCTCAGGCCTCACTAAGTTAACAAGTACATGAGTACTTATCAACTTAGGGAAAGGTAAATTTAAAAATATCATGTTATCTTAATTTTTGGCTACTAGATGATTAGCAAAGCTTGTAACATGCTATGTCAGGTAGTCATGGACATGAGTGGAGATGTTCGTGTGCTTTTGGAATTTGAGTCAAGTGGCCCGTATTGGTTTCACACATGGAGCTAGGAGTAGGAAGTGCATAACTATTATTTTGGAAATAATGTGCATAAGTTAACAACATACACATATATACAATAGCATACATGAAAAGAAGCACAACACTCAAAGTAGATTGATGAGAATGAGTAAAGTAAGTGACATGATAAGGTCACTTACACACTCATAAGAGTGTGTTCACATGCTTAGGGGAAATAACCTCCTAAGGAGGGGAAAAATGCCCTAGCCCATTATTAGCCTATGTCCACACATCCAGTGTCAAGTGCATGGACAAGGAGAAGTCCCCACGCTTGACACATCTAGTGTCAAGCATGGAAAAGGAAAATTCCCCTTTGATGGCTCGACACATCCAGTGTCAATCATAAACAAGAATAATTCCCCTTTTACGCTTTAACACTCTCACCACCTATTACATCACGGTAACCACCACCATAGCCCAAGAGGGGCAAGAGCTGTATAGTCACCACCCAACCATAGAGGAGTGTGAATAAGTGTCCACACTACTGAGTTTATATAGTGGCATGCCTGCCCACACTAGCCTGGCTATGGTCCTCCGACCCAGGCACCTCACTGCTAAACCCCAAACACAGTCGCCAGATGCACTCCGGCATGTGGACTCCATGTCCGATCGAGCTTTGTCGCCCGCTGCCTATGGGCAACTTACGCATGTCGTTACAGGCTACGTAACAACCCCCCTTTTAGAGTGGCGTGATCGCCTTCAAGAGATGAATAGCGTATCTACCAAGAAATGGTGATCAAACATATATTATGGTTTTTTCAATGATCAAGTATTTTGGAGTTATTATGAAGGTCGAGGCCTCACTATGTTAACAAGTACATGAGTACTTATCGACTTAGGAGAAGGTAACTTTAAAAATATAATGTTATCTTAATTTTTGGCTACTAGTTGATTAGCAAAGCTTGTAACATGCTATGCCAAGAAGTTGTTTTTCTTTGCGAGCTTTGGCACGCGAGCTTTTTTTGAAAAATGCGAGCTTTTTCTAAGTCTTGGAGTGTTCTCTCTCACTTTGGCATTGTGCACAAAAATTCATATCTTCCCATACAAGCTCTCTCTCTCTCTCTCTCTCTCTCTCTCTCTCTCTCTCTCTCTCTCTCTCTCTCTCTCTCTCTCTCTCTCTCTCTCTCTCCCGTCCCCCTTTGATGCTATGAGGGAAATCCCGAGTGTGTCTCTTGCAGGACAGCTTTGTTTCCTTTGATGAAGTTTGTGGGCTAGAGCTCTTGCTGATATTTTCAAGTTTGCAGATGAGAAGACAGTGTAGTAGGAGCTATTTGGATCAGAGCGCAAAGGAAGAGCTAAAGACCAGAGATCCGCCTAGGAGGTGTGTCCCCTAGGGTCCTTGTGAAGAGCCTTTTTTAGAGACTTGATCCAGTTCAATTCTTCCTCAACTATAGTTAATGAAGTTTATGCTTTTGAAGTTTTGTCGCTCGCGCCGCCGAGGTTTACCTGTGAGAGGAATCCTTGAGCTTTGTTATGTTTTCTTCTCATATGTGTGTGCCCACGTCTCAGGGCTGATGAAACATTTATGTTTTTGTCTATCTAAAGAAGACAAAGAGTTTGATTTGTGTCAGTTGTGGATGGATACAAAGTCTCTTGTTTTGATGTTTTAGTTATAATGATTGAGTTATTTTGGTTGAGTTCTTGAGGATGAAGCATCTGTGTGTGTCAAGGTTAGTGCGGACTCAGTCTCAGAATCAATTGAGAGAAGGTACAGGGCCAATTGTGTGTCAGTTGTGTGCATCAGATATAGTCAGCTGAAGGTTTATTGGGATTGATTTGGTTTGTTGAAGTTTGAAAGAAGTGTTGGTGAGTTTGAGCTAACTATTAGAGGTCAGTCTCAGCAGTCAACAGCAGTCAATAGTTAGCAGGAGCAGTTAGCAGTCATGATCCAGAGTCAATTATCTATCGAGCTGATGTCAGTAGAGTGTCTATTGTGATGGATCTTGGTTTGGTTTGAGTATCTAGAGGTGTCAAACGGACATAGAGGAGAGGAATCCTACATCAGTTGTTGAGTCAATTTAGTCAGTTTTGAGAGGACAGTCAGATTAGAGTTAGCTGTGTCAGCTATAATCAACAAAGAGTCATTAGTGTGATATCTTGATGAGTTTAAAGCAGAGGGTTAGGGAAGGTCAGAGGACATATGGAAGAAAGTTGAGTCAATTTAGTCAGTTTTGAGAGGACAGTCAGATTAGAGTCAGCTGTGTCAGCTATAATCAACAAAGAGTCATTAGTGTGATATGTTGATGAGTTTAAAGCAGAGGGTTAGGGAAGGTCACAGGACATATGGAAGAAAGTTTTTGATTCAGTTGAGTCTGTTAAATCAGTTAAGGCTATTTCGGATAGCTGGGTCTGTCTCAACTAAGTTTAGTCAGAAGAGTGTCAGAGGAGTGTTCAGGAAATTCTTGGAGTTGTGAATTGAGTGTAGTTGATGGTGGAGGACAATAGAGGAGCCTAGAGGACTCATTTCAGACTCGGGTCTTCCGAATTGTTTACAATTAGCTGAGTGTCAAGGAGCTGTTGTGGTCAGGCTGGGAGTCAGAGGAGGTCAGTAGAGCTATATAGGTTGAAGATCAGAGGTGTTGGAGGTTAGTGATGACCTGGGAGGGCAGTTGGAGGAATCAACTGGATCAGATTGGGAGGTTTGGAGTGTGTTGAGGTGTCTAATTGAGTCAGCTGGAGGGCTGAGGACTACAGCAAGTTTGATAGGTGCCCTTGGAGCATGGACCTTTTAGCCTGCCTAGTTCTGATCCCTTTTAGCACAAATATGTGATCATTCTCATCAAGCTCGAGACCAACATAGAAAAACAATACAAGTGCTTCTATGCAAGGTAGCTTGTTGAAAATCAGGACATAAGCCTGCCAGTTGGTCCACGACATGTACGTCATACTAAACACTTTTAGCACCAAAAGGCAAAAGGCAATACATGGAAGATACTCTTTCTAGTGGTGGTTGTGTAGTGGAAAGTACATCTTTTAGGTACATTATATAGGTGAGGTACGTACAAAAAAACTTCACTCTCTGAAAGTGCCCATACATATACATATGTGGGGGGATTTCATTAGGGAAAAAAATGTGGAGTGGGTGGGGTGTAGGGTTCACAAATGGAGTCAATGTTTCCTTTTTGCACGCAAGGCCCTTGTAAGATCCTTGTAAGGTGTACAAACATGTGCTCATTCTCATCAAGCTTGAGAACAACAAGGAAAACAAAATAGAGGTGCTTGCAGGCAAGGTAGGACTTATTTCCAGATTCCCTTTGCTAAAAATCAGGACATGAGAATGTTGGTTGGTCCATGACATGTACATCATATTGAACACTTTTAGCCTCGGAGGCAAAAGACAATACATGGAAGATACTTTTTTTGCCAGGTTGTAGAACTATTTCACTCTTCAACATCATCATCTCAGACCTTGGCTTCTTAGTTCTCTTTCGTCTCGCGAATCTTGTGAATTTGTGGATCTCCATCTAATACTATAGCCCCTTGTGGGTGGGAGTACAACTTGGATCTTTTAATAATGTTGGAGCATCTTCATCCATACTCACTTGTTGGATTGGTTGACTAGATGGATCCTCCATTCTTTGCAATGTGAACCCAGCTTGTTCCAACATTTCTATCTCATCTGAAGTGATATTGGTGCCCTGTGCTATAGACCAAGTACTTGGCACTAGTGGGATAGGAGCAATATTGCAGTCTAGATGTAAGTACTATTGAATTTCTTGTTGCTTACAAAGTATCGGCAAGTAACTCAATGACATTGGAGGGAACGAATGCAGTGACTTAGTCTTACTGTATACCCAATTAGCATGTTTGTGGTGACTGGTTTGGTCCAAATATGTCATCGTATTTCTGTTCCATTTCATCTATAGCCTTCACCTTCCCATATGTTGGTGGAAACTCCATTATCATGTACCCATTGTAATGACGAGGGATCTCCATTACTATAACTCTAGTCTTTATACCATCAAGAAGGGAATTATGCTCTCTGATGGAACAACATTATCCCCTCCTTCCAAATCAATAAGAACTATTAGTGTAACAATAGTAGATGGATCCATTCGAGGTGGATGGAAAGCTGGGGTGCTTGATCTATATTCTTGGTTGGCAAGAATTGAATTTGATTCTGATGAGCTCTCTATATGAACAATAGGAGATGAGGAAGAAGGACCTTGATAACAACACTACATACTTCAAATTCATAGAGCAATCAATGAGAGAATGTCTGTTGCCATCTAAATCCATATGACCTTGTAGTTCATAAGAGCCCCCATTATGTCCCACCACAACATTAAAGCTATGAAAGTCAAAAGCATGAGCATGGAACTTTTCTAGAAAAAAGCTCAAATACAATCAGTTTTCCCTCAGGGACTTGGATGGTTTGTATAGATAATTGAGTAGAAGGTTCTGCAAGCCAATCGATAGTTACAAACTAAGGCATCTCCATGTAGGGAGGCTAAAAAAAGAATAGAAAACTAGGCTTCAGAATGACCAGCTCAAAAAAAATACAAAACACAAGGAGGCTAGCAAAAGAGTAGAAAACAAGGCTTCAAAATGACCAACTCATAAAAAATAGTAGGGGCTACAATAGTTTTGCAGAGTGAAAACATTCAAAATCATGTCCACCACATTAAAACAATGAAATCAGGGGGTATCATTGTGGGTAGGTGTCATTATGAAAGGACGTTGCTCTATGAGGCCCAAGATTATATAGATATATATATATATATATACATATTAATATATTTTTAAAAAATTAATTAATATCTTATATATATTAATATTAAACATATATTAATATATATATATATACTAATATCTTAATTAGTATATTATACATATAACTCGGTGCATAGCACGTGGCATTAATGAGCCAGCTCTGGGCACCGCACGTACGAGCTTGTTATATGCCAACTCTGGGCATCGCACATGGCACCAACGAGCTCGTTGATATACCAGCTCTGGGCATCGCCATGGCATCAACGAGCTCGTCTATAAGCTCACTAGCTTCTGATTGTCAATGACCTAGTGGCTCTTGGTGGTTGTTTCGCTCTCGATGGCTGTAGTTTCCGGCCAGTCCTTCGTCCCTGCCGCCAGGGCTGCCCACAACGAACCCGAGCTGCAGCCTCCTTCTATCGACAGTGACGATGAGTATGTGGCTACGTTTCAAGCCTTGCTGAGCAGATTGCTCCTGCGATGCTGGATGACGAGGAACCTTCCTGAAGAGGAAGAGAAAGTGTGGTGCGCGAAGCAGGATGCTATGGTGATCAGTTGCTGTGTAAGGTGCACTTTGCTCCTAGCATCAAGCTAACGAGTGTGGTGTGTTTCACAGTGGTTAAAAGCCAGAGAGACAAGGATGTGCAGGGAATGGAGACGAAGAACACAGGAAGCTACGTCAATGCCAGAATCAACAAGCTCGAGGGCCTATGCAAGAATCAACGAGCTCATTGATCTGCCATGGCGGTGCCCAGAGCTGGCATATTGTTGCGTAGAGGTAGAATTTTGCCATCACTCTACTAGTAAAGGTTGAAGTTCAGATGTGGGCTCATCCATGGAGATTATGGAAGGGTTTGCTACCAGCTCAACAACAATGGTCAGTCTCTCTCGTTGTTGTTGTTCTGTGGAAAGCCCACTGACACCCCAGGCAGACCCACTAAAGCATCTCTGATGGGGAGGAGCAGCTCAACAAGCTCCATGACTTCTTCCACAAATATATATAAGTGGTGGAAAAAAGGCGACTGGCTGACAACACTATGTTGGCCGACTGGTGCATATTGCCTAACCTTCCAGCCTAACCTTCCAAATATTGAACTCCAGAAAAGCAAGCCTTGCTCTTGTGGATCTCAAGTTGTTATCTATAGTGTAGTTGTAATCAAGAGAATTATGTGGCCAGTTTCATTGTAAGAGTTCTCTGAAGCTTTGAAAAGGGCCACTTCAAAGTTGGATAGGGAAAGTATGACACTAGAGGAGTTCACACAAGCTCATACCAAAGAGGTTAGAGGGGTGGAGAATGTCTTTCGAGATAGAGTATACAAATTGTTGCAAATTGCAAACCCTACCAATGGTGATGCATTTTTCCAATTAATTCATGCATATGACTGGAACAACAAAACTGGTCCAGTGGGCAAGGGACAAGATACTCACCCTTGCTCAGTCTAGAGTTGAGCCTAATAGGTGAGATTGGAGGGGTTAACATGTGGTGCTTCTGTTTGTGTCATGTTTTTTCCCAACAACATGCAATGTTCCATTTTTGTTCATTTGTGATGTTGCAAGAAAGCTACCATTTTGCACATGATGATTCAAAGTAATGTGAAAGATGAAGGTTACATTAGAAAGTTTTGAGATTTCGCAAAATTGTGAACCTATCTCAAGAAGGAGACATATTGGTAGTGCATGTGTGAAGAGAGTCGAAGTCTTATTAGAGACCTTGAAATGAGAGGCTTGTCGCTACTCGAAGGCTTTGTGGAGTGGTTCAATGATGCAAGGGATAACCATGTAGAAGAGGCCTTCCCTGACATTGTAAACGATAATGAAGCCCATGGGTGATACGTCTAAGCAACCAGAGATTCAGCTATCTGCTAACAGAATTGTGTATAGGTAAGGCGTGTTCTAGTTTTCCATCATGCTCTAGGTCTTTGCATCATGCTGACATCATCATATTGGGGCTCACCTATATATACCTATGTTTAATGATAATCTATCTATTGTTGAGAGTGAATCTTGTCTCTCTCTGTCTATTGTGGAGAAATCCAAACCCACTCTAAGCATAATGTATAGATGGAAGGAATGTATGTAGAAGAGACGATGCAACGTGAGCAAAATTGTTTGAATTAGAGCAGAGGGAAAGTATCCCCATTAGAGACTTGATCTTGTTCAATTCATCATCGATTGTAATTGCTTTTCTATCAGTTGTGAGGGCTATTTATTTGTGAGAGCCAGGTCTGTCATGCGTGATAGTGTATTCAAAGCTTTGTTGGCTGTGATTCATCTGAGGGAAATTCTTGTGTTTTTGTGTTCTTTTTTGATATGTTTAGGGCTATTGAGACAATGATTGGTTTTTGTATATTTGAGGTAGACATAATTTGGTTTGTGATGTCCTTTGTTTTTTGGGGGGTTCAGTTGTGATGAAGATATTGTTTGTTTGAGTTTATGGAGTTGAGCTCCTATAGGTGTGATTGATGGATTGAAGAGTTGATTCTGACTCAATCTGAATCTATTGGTTTTGAAACACTATCAGCAAAGCTGGACATCAGATTGATCAACTAAAGATGTGGAGGGCTTGCTCTGGTTTGTCTGAGCTTGAGAGAGGTGTTTGTAGGTCCCAGCTCACTGTTTGAAGTCTGTTAGAAGTTAGCTATCAATAGTCAGAAGGTTTGTGATCTGATGGGGTTTTCTATGGTGGCAGCCATGTCATATGTTGTCATCTAGGTGATTTTAAGATTGAATCTTGATATGGTTTGAGTGTCTTGAGGGTCTAGAAGTGATATAGTTGACACAGAGGAGGGGAGAGAATATGCTTCAAGTGTGTGAGTTGAGTTTGTTTGGTCGGGTACAATCAGATCTAATGCGGATGTGGGCCTGCGACTGTCAATAGAGAGTAATAAGTGTGATATCTTGATCAGTTTGGAGCTTTTTGAGAGCCTAAGGATGTCAAAGGACATCTGAGGAAAGATTATGTCTTGGTGTAGGTTTGTGAGTCAACAGATTTTGCGTCACTTTTGAGATACAATTCAATCTCCAAGTGGTCAGAAAAAGAGGGTCAACAGGGTGTCCAAGAAGGTCTTGCGGTTGTGAATAATATAAGGTCAACCAACACTGGAGGATATTCTACAGGTCTGGAGGATAGTTTTACGACTAGAGTCAGCCATCAACATTCAGAGGCAAAATCAAACTATTTTTTCATCTATTGTCATCTAGGTGATTTTGAGGTTGAATCCTGATATGGTTTGAGTGTCAATGAGGGTCTAGAAGTGACAACTGACACAGAGGGGAGAGAATCTACTTTAGTTTTGTCAGTTGAGTTTATTTGGTCGGGTATAGTGAGATTTAAAGCAGTTGTGGGCTGTAACAAAGAGTCATAAGTGTGATATCTTGGTCAGTTTGGAGCTGCCTAAGAGTTTGAGGATGTTAGAGGACACTTGAGGAAAGATTATGTTTTAGTGAAGGTTTCTAAGTCAGTAGATTCTGTGTCAGACTTCTGAGGTAGAATTAAGTCTATATCAGTCAGCAAGTGGTCAGAAGAGGGTCAGCACGGTGTCCAGGAAGGTCCTGGGGTTGTAATTATAAGGCTAGATGACACTGGAGGACATTCTGGATATCTAGAGAATAGTTTTATGACTGGAGTCAGCCATCAGCATTCGGAGGAAGAATCAGGCTGTTCTGTGTTAGCTGGGAGTGAATTTAGTCAGCTGGGGTGTAAACTGTGGTCAGGAGAGGCTCTTAGTTGATAGTCAGAGCTTTTGGAGGCGAGGGCTTACTTGAGAGGATAGTCTGAAGGAGGCGAGAGCTTACATGAGAGGATAGTCTGAGGAGGTGACTGGACCTGAAAGGGAGGTTGGGAGGGTGTAGAGGTGTCCAAGTGAGTCAACTGCAGAGCTGGGGGTAGTTGTAGGTGTGATTGGTGTAGATCTACCTCCACTTCTCGAAAAGCTTCAAGACTTAATGTGCTCAATGTCAACACCTTCTTCCACACTTTCAACAATGTCCTAGATGGGCCCTTTCTCATCCAACTGTTCCCAATGTTTATTGCCGCACCTCTCTATTAGGGGGGTTTCTATGCCCATTTATTGACTCAAAAAAGCCTACACCAACGTGTAGTATCAGGAAACAAAGAGAGAGAGAGAGAGAGAGAGAGAGAGAGAGAGAGAGAGAGTTTTGGGAAATGCTTTAGGAGGTATTCCAACAACCTCACCATTTTTTTAAAAAGCTCGCAAGTCCAAGCTCCAAGAAGCCTACACCAATGTGTAGTATAAAGAAACAAAGAGAGAGAGAGAGAGTTTTGGGAAATGCTTTAGGAGGTACTCCAAAAAGCTCGCAAGTCGAAGCTTGCAAAAAAAGATCCCCCTATGCCGAGTAGTCATGGACATGAGTCAAGATGTTCGTGTGCTTTTGGACTTTGATTCAATTGGTCCGTATTGGTTTCACACATGGAGCTAGGAGTAGGGAGTACATAACTAGTATTTTGGAAATAATGTGCATAAGCTTGTGTACACATTAGTGTGTGTGTGCAAACAAAGATTTTCCTAGTGGTTTGTTTAGAGATATTAGCATCTTTTAGAAAGATATTATTAGTGATAACTTTGTATATAAGGACCTTGAATTCTCACTTATAAGTGCACAATATAGAGCAATATAAGTGGTTTCAAAGGAGAAGTCTACAAAGCACTCAAGGAAACAAGAGCAACAAGACCTCTTGAATTATGCCTTTGTTTTTGGAGTTTCCTTGTCGTGCTCATCAAGCCAAGCTTAAAAATATCTTTAATTGCAAATACAACATCCCTTACACTACTATCACCACACTACTACCACCACACCAATGAATACTTCCATCGGCTCCACTAGCATCTAATCATCCATCTTTACTCTAAATAAATCCTTTTACATCCCTTATAGTTGTAATCTCTTCTAGATGTATTTTCCCAATTTTTTTTTACCTTGGCTCATCGTTCAATTATTGTCATATTATGTTGGCATGTACTTGAGCTTGCTTTGCATTTTCCAATTTAATAGAGAATATGTAGACCTTATTAACATGTGCTTAAGCTTTGGCATTTGTCAAAATCTTCTAAGATGTTACTAAGTGGCATGGGAGTGAATATATGCAAGAGCTTACTTTTTCATTTGTAAATTCTCAAGAAGTATAGATAGTTATAGTTTTAAATTATCAAGAGCTTAAGCGTGCTTTGCATAATTTCTAGTTGAATAGCATATATAGATCTTTAAAGATTGCGATATGATGATCTTGCTTAATTCTAATCACTTATAAATCATTACAAAATTGATATGTATTAAATCAGCCTATACGGATTATTTTGAATCAATATATACACTTAAATACGAGTGGAAAGCAAATATTTTATAATACTTAGTTAATTAAAATTTATTTAATATATATTTAACTACTTGTTAGGTGTGCGGATTTCTTGAAAGTGCATAAACAAGAGAGAAAACAATATATAATTTTGGTGAATAGATGCAATGTAGTTATACTTTTTAGGTTTGAATTTTATAACTTTTTCTTGTATCTCTTAGCTAACTTGAAGATTTTGTAAGAAAAAAAAGTAAATCAATATTATTACATGTGTGTTATTTTATTTGTTAAATTGTTTACTTTATGTTTCATTGTAATGCCTTAGTGTTTAGCTTTCTTAAATTAAATTTTATGTTTAACATAGAACATGGTTTGCAACCTAGATAGAGGTTATGTAGAAGAGTTAAAGCATAATAAATAAAAATTTATCATACGATGTTGCAAACATAAGTTTATTGGTGGTGTAACTAGAATCAAAGAGTATCTGTATAATGTAGGAACAAATGTAGACCATTATGATATTCCACTTCTAGAATCAAAGAGTATCTGTATAATGTAGGAACAAATGTAGATCATTATGATATTCCACTTCTAGAATCAAAGAGTATCTGTATAATGTAGGAACAAATGTAGATCATTATGATATTCCACTTCTAGACTTGAACATTACTTTTTTAAAACACCTAGCATAGCATGTTGTGAAAGCAAGAGGTCAAAAAAAGGTTATCAATATTGTTCGTCCATGTATCTATTTAATTGAATGCTGAGGATACAAAAACAAGTAATGTTATGCCGAGAAGAGGATATATATATATATATATATATTGATAAATGTTATAATAATCAAGAAAAAAGGTGTCATAGTGACCAAGGGTATTCAAAGGTAGCATTTCAGGAACATCAAGAAACAATGTACTTGAACTACATTTAAAATAGAACCATACTTTTGCAGCATACATCATTCCTTTGAATGTTATTTGTAATTAAATATTTCAAGATGTGACCCTTAAGAATGGTTTAATGTTTTCCAATTATAATAAAATATGTACATAATACTTGCAAAATGTCTAACTTTTGGAATGGATGGTTAGACAAGTTGCCATCATAAACCTTTTATTAAGATCTTATGTATTTGTGTGCATTTATCTAAAAGGCATAGTCTTTTTAGAGACAATTGAGAAAATAATAAGATTTATTATCTTGTGAATTTGTCTAATAGACACAATCTTTTTAGAGACAATTGAGAAAATACTAAGATATGTATTGAGAAGATAGCTTACTAGACATTGTTGGGTAGGTTATAGACATTGTTGGGTAGGTTATAGACGGGTTGTACATGTGGTTTTTGACTATTACTTTGTGTTTATACATTTAATTGGAAGGCAAAAGGATCAGACTTTGGTGTGATGCAACCCCAAAAATGAGAAGTGGGTGTGTTACCTACCATCAGGCAGTCACACAACATGTGTCCCTCATGGATGTTTGGGTTCCCAAATCTTCACTTGTTTTAGTTTTATAGTGAGATGAGCTAGTAGTTTCTTTGGAGTATTAAGACCTTGGTGGTTTGTCTTGTTTAGCTACTACTGGTATAGATGCCTCAGGGCCCTCAATAGATGATGGTCAATAGATGATGGGGCTAGAGGGTTCTCTAAGTTTTCTCTAAGTATTACTCTAAGAAGCTAAGTATTTTGTTAGATTTTTGATGTATATATGGGGGGTACAATTAGTGTATATGGTATATTGGCCTCAAGGATTAGATGATGCTTAGAGTATGCCCTTTTTGATGCTATGCTTTGAGCTAGGAGGATCATAATATTGTGATGATAAGCACTATTAGTAATACATAAAACCATTTCTTTATATATATATATATATATATATATATATATATATATATATATATATATTGCTCATGTCAATGGATCTATACTATATTAAATGATGCATCACATTACAAAAGTTTAGTTCTTACCATTCAACAAAGATATCTCAAGATAACATAGATTGCTTGTGCAACTCACACTTTGAACTTATTGCCTAAGGTTCAACCAACATTAATGGATGCAAACAATATTATCATGTTTACAATGGAACATCATGTACACATGCATTATTTTGGACACATTCAAATAACCTACAGTTCTTCTATCAATAAGGTTTGCCAACCTAGAGAAACAATTTTAAGAGTGTGTAGTATTTTTCTTTTGTGTCTCCCTTGATTGAGACTGGGTAATGTACTTACCCATTTTTTGTGTCTCCCTTGATTGAGACTGGGTAATGTACTTACCCATTTTTTGGATGTATTCTTTTTTTTTTTTTGGAACATCAATGTACAAAGATGCATTATTTTGGACATATTCAAATAACCTATAGTTCTTCTATAAATAAGGTGTGCCACAACCTGTTGATAGGTGTTCGGATTTTTAGGAAAGCAAATAATCCCAAACATGTTACAAGTACTACAAAGTGTGTGAAGTTGATCTTTTTGGAATATTTTGGTTGAATGCTGAAAAAAAGTTGTTGTGTAAAGCCAAGTATCATTTTTTTCCAAAAGGTAGATATAGAAAAGTTAACTTTTGGAAAGGTTTAATGAAAATGTCAAAATCTTTGGCCACAAGTGAGAGAATATGATAAGTTCAATGCCTCTGCAAGAACTATTCATAAAGACACATTAAGATTAGTCATATAGTCCTTTTCATGGAGTTGCTTTTGCATTAGAGCCAAGTTTGCATTTTAAATTTTGAAACAATGTGTAATCAATTTCTCTTAGGTGATCAAAGAAAAGAAGCCTTTCACCAATGTGTGAAGTTTACTACAGGAAGGTGCATTTGGTGTTCCATGACACTTGTATGCAATTAAAAAATAGTAGCATCATTAAGTAATTGTGAGATATATTGGCAAATATTTGAGTAAATTCACACAAAGCAATGTAACAAGTTAAAGACTTTCCATGCACTTGAATTGATGTATAATTTTTGTAGTATGCAAATTTTACACTTGCCAATGATAATTATAATTAGGGATGTAAAGAAATCAACACAACTAACTCATGATACAATGCCCAATGATAAAGCAAGTGAAGTTCAAGATGAGTGGCAATTATCAATAATTCTTTGAAGATGGACAAAATTAATGATTATATATATGAATTGGTGATAGAGTATAAAAACATTTAATTTTTTATTAATGTTATAAATATTGCAATTAAGTTTATTGATTGTTTTTTTATATGCTATAAACATTAGAATCATTAAACATCAATCATCTTTTTGAGGTATTTTAAACATTGAAATCAGGTATGAATGATTGTTTTTTTTGAGATGAATACTACTTTTGTGTTTCTTGCAGTGCATTTAAAGTACAATGCCAAAATTGTGTGAAAATGATTCTAATGTTTATATGCTATAAACAATAGAATCATTAATCATCAATTATCTTTTTAAAGTATTTTAAACATTAAAATCAAGTATGAATGATTGTTTTTTTTAAATGAATATTACTTTTGTGTTTCTTGCAATGCATTTTAAGTATAATGCTAAAACTATGTAAAAAATAATAAGACATAATGTTTTGAAAAAAAGAACAATGCTAAAACTGTGTCAAAAATAATAAGACATAATGTGTTTAGAAGAAAAAAGAACTTTTGTCACACTTTCACAATCAAAATCATAAAAGAAAATTAGATAACTTCAAGGGGGTAATCTCCTTGTTATGTATGGACTTTTGGAAATGTATGTTGTGAACAAGGATTTGATCTCCTTTAGTGTCAATGGAACCTCGTGTTTTCTTTAGGGCCTATGCAATATTGAGATAGGTCTTGTCACCAAAATCTTTAAAATCATCCTTCTAAATCCTATGTGCTTCACTCTAGTCTATGCCTTCTCAGCCTTCTTGGGTGATGACCTCTACTGGGTCATAGCATATATTGGTGGTACCAAAAAGGGGTGTCTGACGACATTCCTTTTCACGTAGTGAATTTGGGGGGAAACAATGGAAATAAAGAAAAGAAAAAACTGTTATCTGTAAATAATTGCAACTACATGCCCACAACCTCCTTGGTAACGACCATCTCTCTCTCTCTCTCTCTCTCTCTCTCTCTCTCTCTCTCTCATGCAGAGTCAAGACAAACAGTCAGCTTCCTTCCTTATGCATATGTATCCCATGTAGAACAACCCGATGCCTAGATGCCATTCATTGTTGTCGACCTAGCTCCTGAACAAGGCATCATCGTCTACCATAGCCCAAGCTCCGAATATTCAGCTGCTTCCTAGTACTGAGAGCCTTTTAGCTACGGTTAGTGACATCCATTTGTTATATTGTACCAAGGACTTAGCCAAGTGCATGGAGTCACAAAGTGAAGAGGTTTCAATAGAATGGAGAGACATCGGTTCTAGGATACTGAGGTGTAGAGACGTAAACACATTGGCGCTACAGACTGAGCTGGGTACTTAGCTGATGAGATGTCAATAGCCTTAATTTTACATTTGCATCATGATTGCTTCAAGCCATTAATGGATGGTTGTTTTCTGCAGGTTTCACCAATGCCATCGTGGATCCACGTGTGAGCATTGCAATGCGAATTCCACAAGAACTCATACCAAGTATGAGAGATTACAAAGTTGAAAAGAAGAGAGAACAGAGAAGGAGGGCAAAGGATGTGGAAAGGATGAGAGAAAACGACCAGGTTGATGAGATCCAAAGAAAGAAGATTAGCAGAGCTATGGCCGAGTGCTGGCACAAGAAGGAAACACAAGGGATGATAGACAAAATTAAAACATAGATTCTTGGGCAACTTCTCCTACATCCAACATTTCATGGGTTACGACCACCAGCAATGGAACTGGAGAGAGAAATTTTGTCTAACATTCGCAAAACCTTATCTGAAAGTGAAGGTGCCTCACTCGAGTAATGAGTTATTTTTCAAAAGGGCAAATGTGATGGCTTGTATCAATGCCAATGATGCAGAGGATGCAAAGCTCTTGAATAGCAGAACAATTGCCAAGGCATTGGGTATACATAGGAGGAACATCATTTCCGCCAATTCACGCTTGTAGTGTGAGGATGACAATGGACTCTTCCCCCTGTTTACATGCCAACGATAGGTGCATCGTACTACCGACATCATACCAGAGATTAAAGACCTTGTATTTGACTTTTGGGCAATAGAGACCCGTGCCTCCCCAAACAAAAAAGATATATGTCGAGAGAGGATTAGTAAGAAGGCTTTTGTGATACATCCAATGTGTCTGCTTGACTTGCCTCAGGTATGCAATCTATCCTTGAATGTGCTCTCATTTCAGTTACCTCTGAAATTCTCTCAAACACTTTGCTAAAGTGGCATTGTGTTTTACTTTGCACTTTGCATAGCTCGTACAGCTTTCTTATCCACTTTTTTCTCCCATTTAAGTACTTAAGTACTTAAATGGGAGAAAAAAGTGGATAAGAAAGCTCGTACAGCTTTCTTATCCACTTTTTTTCTCCCATTTAAGTACTTTCTAGAGTACTTTTAAGTATGCATGGGAGGTCTCAAGTACACTTAGTAGCTCTCAAGTACTTTTTGGAGTCTTTACAAGTACTCTCACACACTTCCAAGAACTTTCTAGAGTGCTCTTAGTCTAAAGGACTTCTATGTACTTCTTGAAGTCCTACCTAGTACCCCTAAGAACCCTCAATCAATGTCTAAAGTCCTTCTAAGTACTCTCAAGCACTCCCAACCACTATCTAGAGTACTCATAGGCATTTTTTGGACTACTTTGGAGCGGTCTCAGCCACTCCTAAGTACTTTTTGGAGTGCTGTCAAGTGCATCATGGAATTCTTTCTAGCAGTCTCAAGCACTCCCAAGCACTTTGTGAAGTACTTTTAGGTATTTTCTAAAGTACTCCCAACTACTCTCAGCAGCAGGTGCTCACAAGTACTCTTAGATACTTTCTAAAGAACTTCCAAGTACTCTTAGGTACTTTCTAAACTATATCCATGTACTCTCAAGAACTCCCACCAAGCACTTTCTGGAGTAATCTTAGGGACTTTCTAAAGTACTTTCAAGTACTGCTAGGTTCTTTCTTTCTAAACTATATCCATGTACTCTCAAGAACTCCCACCAAGCACTTTCTGGAGTAATCTTAGGGACTTTCTAAAGTACTTTCAAGTACTGTTAGGTTCTTTCTAGAGTACTTACAAATACTCTTTGGTACTTTCTAAAGTACTTCCAAGTACTCTCAGAAACTCCCAAGCACTCTTTGGAGTACTCTTAGTAGGCACTTTTTGGCATACTTTCACAAAAGGTCTCAAGCACTTTCTGGAGTGCTTTCGAGTGGGCTCAGGCACTCCCAAGCACTTTCTGGAAGTACTCTTAGGTTCTTTCTAAATCACTTCCAAGTACTCCTAGGTACTCCCAAGCACACTCTTGGGTACTCTCAGGTAATATTCGAAGTGCTCTTAGATGTAAGTTATAATTGTAATTGCAAACAACTCTTGTAGAGTGATCTCTTTGTTTTAACTATAAATTTACATGGTGTATTGGCACAAGTGGAATTATATAGAAGATTTCAAGACAAATATCCTGACGTGAAGATTTCCCTTATTTTGTGCACAAATTAAAGGACCGAAATACTTGCTGTTGTGAGTATCATGTGCAAGTTGTGTATCTTAAAGATGCCTTCAATCAAATGTAGCAAGGGAGGTTTGGACAACACGAATTGGCTTGCAACTGCAATTGTAAAATCTGTGTTCCTGAAATAGGTGGTATTACATGTGCAGCAACAAAATCCACATTTCATAGCCTGACAACTTCTACTGTGTACAAGACCAGAGAATTCGGCGTTCCACTCAAAGAGATGCTTGTTAGGAATGTGTGGTGGTCAATGTGGTACAGCAAGGATGGCAATGTGTGCTTCAAAGGAGCATGATGACAACTGTCAAGCTTTTTGCTGATGTGGAGAAACAAGTAGTGGATGAAGAGGGCCACAAAAAAAGAAAGGATCTTGTAGTTCGGCAAGTAGGGTGCAAAAGTTTCATTTCTTTGTTCAAGGACAAGCTAACCACTTTTATCAAACATAACTATATTTACAAATGGCAGGCTGGCCAATTGAAAAATTGTTTACAAAAGTTCCTAGATGATGTGGTGGTCTCAGTGGTGGACTTTGAAGAAAATTACTCTTTCAAAGTGTAGAATGAGATCCAATCAATGCATTGGTATTCAAACCAAGTGACCATCTTGGTTCACATATCTTACGTGCGCTCGGAACTGGACGATATCAAAAAGACCACCCATTTCTATATCTCTGATGACAAGGTCCATGATACCTTGTTTATGCAACATTGTTTTCTTTTGCATAACAGGTGGTTGAATGAACAGAGCAATAATCTACAGTGGCATTGGGTGTGGTCTGATGGTGTGGCATCACAATTTAAAGCAAGGCATCCGTTCTACTTTGTTGTGAGGTACTTCAAACTCACTGGTCTGATGGTGTGGCATCACAATTTAAAGCAAGGCATCCGTTCTACTTTGTTGTGAGGTACTTCAAACTCACTGGTCTTGAGATGATGCATAACTATTTTGGATCAGGACATGGCAAGGGTGAGCATGACGGAGTTGGAGCAGTAATCAAGAGAGCACTGACAAGTGAGCAATTGAACTACCAAAAAACCCTAGGTATCACGTGTGTTCAAGAGGTATTTAAAGAGAGCACTGACAAGTGAGCAATTGAAGTCAGATGGATCTTGGGGGGTGCACTACCAGAAAACCCTAGGTATCACGTGTGTCCAAGTGAGCAATTGAAGCCAGATGGATCTCGGGGGGGTGCACTACGAGAAAACCCTAGGTATCACATGTGCTTAAGAGGTATTTAAAAACCCCTTAACTAAAATTTTTTCCCCAATAAAACAACTCCTTTTCACGCGTGAATCGGACTTCACGACGTGGAATTAAGTTTTGATTTTATTTATTTTTATTTTTTATTTTTTATCGCGTGAACTTCTGTTTCACGCCGTTCACGTGAGATTTCCGTTCACGTCATTTTTTTGTTACCGTGAGATTTTCGTTCACGTCATTTTTTCGTTTACGTGAGATATCCGTTCACATGAGATTTCCGTTCATGTGGGGTTTTTTTTTGAGTCTAGTGGGAAATACGAATTTTTCTTTTTGGGGGAAATATTTTTTGAATTTAGAATAAAAGGGATATGGGTATTTTTTCAAAAAAGGTAAGTGGAATAAAAAAAATCAACCCTTTATGACACACCTTACACCCTTCATAAATGACCCCCAAAAATGGACAAATTGACAACTCATGAGCATCTTCTCATTGAATGCTCATTAGCCTTAATGAGTTATGTAAAAAGGTAATTAAGGATTAACTTGCAATTAATTCTTTCACTAATCTTTCTCTCTTTTATACTAATACAAGACTCTAATTAACCACTAATCCTTAATTAATTCACACAATTGAGCACACCATTGGATAGAGTTAAAAAATCAATATTTGTGTAAATTAATCTAAATTAGGATATTAATTAGACTCCTAATTATAGTCTCCTCTCTTCAAGGCAAAATTAAACAAAAAGAGTCAAATTTTTTCAATTGATCAAACAATTGATGTGATGATTAGGTGTTTTGATACATCTAGATGCTCTCAAAACACTCAAAAAACTGAATTTCAACTACTTATACGATCAATTTAGACCCCAATTAACACATTTTCTAAATTTTTAGCCTCTTTGAACAAGATTAATCACTCTTAATAACAAAAACCAATCCAGTAAGAGAAATTAGTCAAACTTAGTCAAATTTAAGGATTTTTTGATGGTTTTAATTTTTTTTAAAGATTAAGCTACTCCTAATACTTGCTAACACTCTAATCCAAACAATTTTAACAAAAAACACACAATTAAACTAAAATAAATGATCTTATATCTATTTTTAAATTAAAGAGAGCTAACATTTACTAAGAAATGCATTCTCTTACATTGTTTGATATGCAATGGATGCAAACTAAGCCTAATACAAACTATGTGCAAGCCCTAAGAACATGAAAAACCACAAAAACAATAACAAAACAACAAATTAATCTAAAAATTAAGTTAAAAATATTCTTTTCAAAAATAAAAAAGAAAGCTATTCTATACCAAATCTCACACAAATCACCATCAAATCCACATCTTTTTCATGGAAAACCACTAATCAAGATAATGGGCAATGGATTATGCATAGATTAGAGACAAAACGATGAAAAAAGCCAAGGGATGGCTTCCCAGCGGCACCAAAAATGTTATGGCTCACCCTAACTCTCCTTGAAACACATCCAAAAAGAGATTACCTGTATATATATGTATATCATACATACATACATACATACATATATATATATGTATGTATGTATGGGGATTCACACACGCAAGCCATGAATTTCAAGATTTTACATCATCCCCCACTTAAAGAAATCAAGATGTCCTCGTCTTGAAAATAGGTAGGAAAAATCTTGATACAACTTAGACTCATCTTCCCAAGTAGCATCTTTTGTTGAGAAGTCCTTCCACTGAACTAGACTTTCCCTAATGAGTTTGTTTCTGAGAGTCCTTTCTCTAGAGCTAAGGATTCTAACTGGTTGAATTTAAGAAGTCCTTCCACTGAACTAGACTTTCTCTAATGACTATGTTTCTGAGAGTCCTTTCTCTAGAGCTAAGGATTCTAACTGGTTGAATTTCCAAAGTGCTCTGGGATGGCATAACAATTTGCTCATCATCTAGGATGTGGTCAAGACTAGGTACACAAGGTTTCAAAAGACTTTCATGGAATACATTATGGATTTTTTAATAAGGAGGGTAGCAATAACTATTGATTCTTTTAGTAATGATATAAGGTGAGGGCTCAACTTTTTGTACTTTTATACAGATATAGAGCTTTTTTTTAATATGTATCCTTTGGGAAGATTGTATCTCCTTCTTTGAATCGTTGAGTTCTTCTAACATTTGCATAGAACTTTTTTCTATCCTACGTAGCTTTGATCTCTTTCCAGACAGCTTCCATTCCAAATTAATGGTTTTATACAATCTTGACCATATAAAGCCTTGAAAGGGGACATACCTATACTCCTGTGATAAGCTGAGTTATAGGCAAACTCTACTAATGATAGGTATTACAACCGTAGCTTTGGTTCACAAACTGTAGTGAGACTTAAAGTGTCTTCAATGAATTTGCTTCACCCTTTTTATTTGACCATCAAGTTCTGGATAATAGGTTGGACTACAGTTTAGCTAAGGGTTGTTTACAAATGAAGAAGTAAACTAACAATATTTTTTTTGGCAACTTTCGCAAATCAATATATTTCTGACATTTTTGATGTTGCGATCAATCCACTCGATCTTAAACTTTTGCTGGGTCATTGAAATCCCTTCTTTAAAGAAAATGGATCCCAAGTATTTAATTTTATCTACAAAGAAGGTGTACTTACTACTCTTTGCAAAGAGTTGATGCTCTCTTAGGATTTGCAAAACCTCCCTAACTTGGCTTTCATGCTTTCTCTCATCTTTAAGATAGTTGAAAACACTAAGACATGATTGTCAAGTTGTTCCTACATGAGTCTATTGAAAGTGACTAGGACATTTGTTAATCCAATATTAGCATCACAATCCCTACCTGGAATTAAATGTCATCTTTGGAATATCACTCTACTTGACTATGATTTACTGACAACTTGACTTTAAGTCAATCTTTGAGAAGACTTTAGCTCTGTGAAGCTAGTCTAGAAGTTCATCAATCCTAAAACTAGGGTACTTGTTCTTCACTGTGAGTTGATTAAGACCCTACAGGCAATGCATAACTGGAAGGTTTCTTGAGTATTGAGTCTAGTACTCTCACTCCACCCCTTGGAGGATCATCCTCCCTACCTGAAAGCCTTTCTTAGTATCTTTCAGCCCTAAACACCTTTCTTGGAACAACCTGATGCAAAACACAAGCAGAAGATGGAGACACGAGAGAAAGAGAGAGAGAGAGAGAGCTGAGTTTTCAATATATTAATATAGTACAAAGGGTATACAAATCTGGCAAACCATAAGCTGCCCCATAAAAGATAGAATCATCTAGTCTAAACCTAGTCTAAGCCCTGACACCCCAACAAGATGAGAGATGCCACACAATGAGCTATGCGCCGCCTTTTATAGGCCTGGGAAGCACATATGGACTGGCCAACTGTTGTCAACTAGGTCCCTCGACACATAAAATCCCTTTGTTGCAGCCAACACAAGAACAACCCCTTTTCAGCTGGCCAACAGCCTCCTAGTCCGTCCCAATGCCTTCCCTGCCAACACTAGCTGGAGAAGCTCCTAAATCTGGTCCCGAGTCTATTCTTTATTTGTTGCCCTTCAAGGATTAGTATGTACATGTCATGCACATGACATACAACTCTTTGTAACACGATGTTATTTGAGATCAACTTTTAGATAAGCGCACAGTTTATTGAAATCCATTTATAAACTAATGTCCCACACTTAGAAATGAATGATCATATAATAATACATTGAAATCACTTGCACACTGGCATGCAATACTCTACGCCTGTACATTAGGATTGTTCTCTCCATGGATAGAGAAAACAAAAATCCCATTTGACATGAACCCTACGATTGTGCGACCAAATGATGAGTAGTCAGATTGCAATGAGCCCTAGGTTTGCAATCCGTCAACCTGAACCCATATATGATGCTCTACGGCTATTACTAGATATATACAACTTTTTAATATAAAAGAAAACTCACATGCAGCAACTCAACTGAAACTTTCATTGAATGCATAGAAAAAGACACACCTCTCTTTTTCTATCCTTTCAACAACTAGCCTTTTACTTTTTTCATGTTGCCTTGACATCCAATTTACTCATGGATCGCGTGTAACAACTTTCTGGTCCCAGACCCTTCTGGTCTTTCAGAGATGTTAATCTCTCTCTCTCTCTCTGTTAAAAAGTTATCTTCTCAATGTGTGTGGGTGTGTGGGTGTGTGTGTGAATAAGAAGAGGAAAATGGGCTAACCTTTCTATCACCCAAGTGTGGTAGATTGGTTAGCTCATTTCCCTCTTGAATCAAAGGTCTTGAGTTCAAATCTTGTCGGATAGATCAATTTGGTCTCTTGGGATAGTTTCCTACGACGTTAAAAAGTTCTCTTCTCTTCTCCTCTCTCTCATTCTGAGTTCAAGTCCCATCCCTTGCATTAAAGTGCCATCATATGCATCATCAGAAGCGGTCTGCTAGCTTGTCTGTAGTGTTAAGAGGCATCGTCGTCTCTCTCTCTCTCTCTCTCTCTCTCTCTCTCTCTCATATGAAGGATTTTTTTTTGCAAGTATCAATATAGACTTTGTAGCCAAAACCAACAAATACAGATACAGTGCTTGCTCCATATTATCAAAACCCATGTTGGTTGGATATCTTTCAATTCCAACCTTTACGTGGATAATTAAGTCAATCTGGGATCTAAAAACGTAGGAAGATAGAGAAAACATTTTTCTTTTTTGTAGCTAAGATGGCTTCATAGCTGAGATAAATCATTTCATGAAAAACCAGAAGGACAAAGCTGTCACAACCATTGTTAGCACACCTGACCTTGAGAGAATGAGTTCCTGCCAACTTAAAGGAGCCGTTATTTGTTCATAAATTCTTAAAGCTTGATCTCTCATTGCATCTAATGTGCCACAGTTATCAATCACCAAATCGGCTTGAGTGCGCTTCCAGTCTAATGGAAGCTGCGAGGTGATTTTTTTGACTGCCTGGTCTTTTGATATCCTGTCCCTCTTCATGAGCCTCTCCTCTTGAGTTTTTGAGTCCACCCATATCACAATAATGGGTTTGGTTAGTTTTCTCAGCCTGGTCTCAAACAGGAGCGGTACATCCATGATAATGACACTCGTTCCCTTAATCCAGTGTTTGAGCAACTCCCAGTAAAGTCCCATGGTTATTGAGAATGACATGGCCCTGCAAAAGAAATATCAAAATTAAAATTCAAAAATGTAGTCTAACCAGCATAGCCCAAATACACAACTTGCAGAAGGATCTCAATTAGCAATGAAGTCAAAGAGAGCCTAGGGTGTGGGTGTGGTTTTCCTTCTGGTGGGGAAGAGGGAGGGAGGGAGGGGGGTTTCAAAATGGCGTGTTTTCCCTGTGCAGTTTAAGCTGGTTCCTGGACACCCCCCTTTGCACCCCAGATTCTCGGTTCTAAAACTGAGTTTAGGTTAAGTAGCTTGTTTCCAGGCTTGCACTCCAAACATAGCCAGCTCTAGGAAACACCACACCCATGCAACATCCACCGTAGTAAGAAGGCATCAGCAACTTTCAATTATAGGTTATTACTGGACATGGATATCATCCCCTATCAACTTTGAGCGAATGGGCAACCAAACTAAGTGAGCAGGATCAACCCTTTGATAACTTACGAATTTAGCACTTTGCGTTTAGCAGGATCAGAGAAGATAATCTCGCCAAGTCGTGCACGGTCAACCTCTCCATTTTCTTGCAACACACCTGCACCAAAAGCTGCAACCACTCGCCTCCAAGCAAGGGTCCCTTTCTTCAATGCCGCCTGAAAATTCATCTTGCACGAATAAAGACTACTAACATATACAGGAATCATTTCCAAGCCACCTTGGGCACCACACCAACATTCAATCACTTGGAATAAAGACTACTAACATATACAGGAATCATTTCTAATAAAATTAGCATGCACCAAGCCACCTTGGGCACCACACCAACATTCAATCACTTGGAGATTTGTACATAACAAAGGCCCACTATTGCGAGCTTCAAAAAGCATTGCTTTATATACCCATGGACATCAAATGATTGATGAGATTTACAGTTTGACAAGCACTACAAGAAAATTTATATACATGATGTGAATCAAAGGCAATCGTCATGTTTTGAAGCCTCAGAAGGACTTGAATTCCTTGCATTTTGATGACTTACTCTACGTAAAATGATTGGATAAACCTTTGATAAAGTAGAGGTGGTGCATGCGTGTCTTATATTAAGGATCTTCCATAAGGAAAAGCCTCAGAGAGCTGAGAGCCCACGCTATGTGCCTGTGAAGCCGCCTCAACACTCACCCCATTGCCCTCTATTCATAGATGTAGTGTCTCGCAGATACGAAAGCATCAGTGACTCATAACGTACTAGCATGAATAATGGAATACAAGAAGCTTTGACGTGGTGCAAGGGTGATCTTCCAGAGGAAGAAGCCTCATAGAGAGCCTGAAGCCCCATGCTATGTGCCTAAAGCCTCTCAACGATACTCTCCCCACCACCCTTTGCTTCTCTAAAAAACAAATTCTGGAGGGGCTTGTGTTTGTTCTCCGCTGGTGCTTATAAGGCTTAAGCCCATGTGTCCTCGTGAGTGAGCCTGTCAAGCAGCTAGGTCTCCTTATCCACCTGTCTAGAGAACTGCACATAAACAAGGCTCTTCTTCAGAGATGGCATAATATAGCCAATACACCTCTCAAATCAACCCTTTGTAGAAAGATTGGAATAAGTTATTTGCTGAGAGAGGACAGAAGGCCGACCAATCACTTGACAGAGCCAATACCACAGTACGCCATTCATACACTGGTTGCCTTTTGCTTGGGCTCTCATTACCTCAAATGTGAGACCAAACCCTGGTTCTCTCTCAATTGGAACCCCATATATGGGTCAAGGAAGATTTGAGAGAAGACATCAAATCAGAAGTCACAGCCAAAGTAAAGGAAAATGAACTAAGCAGTCAAAGCCTCCTGAGATCCGTGTGTGCAGTTTACTAGAAGGATGGCATTTGGATGGAGATGAGGAGGCATGCCTAGCCGATCAACTACGTGACGCCGTGCCAATAATCAACTTGGAGCTAGTATTTGCCAAAGTTTCAAACAAGGTAATCATTGCCGTAATCACCCCCCCCCCCCAAACAAAAAAGAAAGAAAATATCCTTCAATTAATCAAAAGAACGCGTATGCTTAAAGCAAACTACAACCCTCAATAGAGACAACAAGGTACACAGGTCCCTCATGCAAGGTCTAGAAACCAAGAACAAATTTGGAGGAGAGAGAGAGAGAGAGAGAGAGATTCTAAAACTGCACCTTGATATCCCGAGTGCCCCGTGTACAAACACATAAAGATGGTGCGGGCAACTCACTTCCCAACCATAGCTCCTGCGGAGCCCCCCCAAGCTATGAGGTGACACCAACACCACGACCTCGCTCCTCCCCTATCCATGTGTCACCTGCATCCCGCACTTGGATGCCATGTGGCCATATATGTACAGAAAGTGCAAGTCTTAGAGTGGTAAGTGGCCCTTTGTGTCAAATTCTCACGGATCCCCTCGTGATCGATCTGTTGGAAATAAGTGCTCACTAGGAGTACTTTTAGTCTTGGTCATCTCAGTGTATGCCACGTGGCACTCAGGGATTTATCCCATATGCACTCATGCTCAGCTCTTGTACTTTCCCCTATATATTCAAGGGGTCACATCAATGGAATTATCTCAGTTTGCTTCATCCCTCTTGCACTTTTCCCATGTTCTAGTTTTGTGTGATACCATGCTAGATTTCTAACATGGTATCAGAGCCATGTAGATTCCTCTTCTCCTCAGCCCTTTAGTCTAGATCTAGCCATAGATTTTCTCTAGGTCTAGCTTCCTTTTTAGCTTTGCCCCATCGGGGGTCTTAGATCCAGCTCTAGCTACTCTCCTCTCCTATTCTTTGAGGTGTTGCTGATCTCCCACAAGCTGCCCTCAACATGATCTGCTGCAGCAGCCCGCTATGGTGTCGCCCTTCTCTATACTGCTGAAACAGGCCGCTCTCCTGTTCTACAACGAGTCTTCTGCTACTGCTGAATCTGCTCGACATCTCCGGCTCCTATTCGACACGACTCTACTGCCCTGATGTCGCCCATATTTTCTGCAGTCAACAGTCCCTGATCCCGCCATGGAGCTACTTCTCTGCTTCGAAATAATTCTGGTGCTGCCTTGCCCCGTTATTTTTCAGCCCCTGCTGCAAGCTCCTTCGCAGCTCCAAGCCCCAGCTTCCCTGCCTGTGTGGCCGTGTCGACTTCGCCAAGCTCAATCAGAGGGCTCTCCTCTTCGTCTCTCTTCTGTGCCGAGTGCCACCGCTTCTGTTCAGCAAGCAGGCCGACCTGCTCTCTTTCCCTGGGGTCGTCTCCATTTTCTTCATTATGCTACAGCAGCAGGCCGCTTCTGTCAACACCTTTCTTGCTGCTGGTGCTGCAACAACAACTCGTTTTTTTTTTCTCAAGGCTGCGCACCTCTTGTTTTCAGTATGGGCAGCCCCCATTCCCTGTTCAAGACATATTCTCTACTGGCTGCTCCACTCCTATATCAAAACAAGGTACAATATTCTCATTCTATTTTATTCTTAAAAAATAATTTTCAGAACTGAATTTTATCTTGTAAGAGAACAGACACTGCCCATCAGAATAGGGGTAAGACCTTCTCATTTCTGATGCTGTCTCTCATTTATTTATCTTTGGCATCTCTTCTTGGGTACTCTGCCCTTGCTCTCTGCATAAAAAGACCTTTTTTTTCTCTCTCCTACTTTGGTCACCACATGATGTAGGCCAAAGAGGACCCTGTTCTGACTTACCTTCCCATCTCTCTCATATTTGTCTATGCTTTCATGCTATCTACCACCATTGATCACCAATGATGTAGATCATGGGGTAATGTCATGTCTACATGGACTTATCTTTGTCCCTATCCAAGAGGCACCCCTGCATTACTCACTCTAGCAGGAGGATTGACCTTGAGGAGGGATTATCTATCAAGGTCCATCTCTTTGTCTATCTACAGTCAGTCAGTCTCTCTGTCTATGTGTCTATCTTGTGTGATCTTACAGTCATATATCTCTGACACTCTGTCTATCAGTCTATATGCCTATCTTTTGTGGATTAGTTACCCACATGTCTTTGGCATTTTGTCTATGTCCCCAGGGCCCATTTATCTTCTATTTGTCAGTCTCTCTCATGTCTATCTAAAAGTCTCTCTCTCTGTGGGACCACTCTACTGGCTGATTGTCTCTCTCTCTCTCTGTCTATGATCCACTCTTGTCCCTACCCTTGTGGACCCATATGAGGATATCACTTGAGGAGGGGTGTCTCAGGATCTTTTGTCTCTCATGTCTTGTCTCTCAGTCTATCAGTCTTTATGTCTGTCTTCTAGTCTTGTCCATCTTGTCTTCTAGCTTGTCTCTCAATCCTTGTCTAGTCTCTCTGTCTTGGTCTTATCTTTTGTCATGTCATAGTCTTGTCTTTTTTTCTCCTAGTGTCCACTTAAGGAGGGTGTTGGAAATAAGTGCTCACTAGGAGTACTTTTAGTCTTGGTCATCTCAGTGTATGCCACGTGGCACTCAGGGATTTATCCCATATGCACTCATGCTCAGCTCTTGTACTTTCCCCTATATATTCAAGGGGTCACATCAATGGAATTATCTCAGTTTGCTTCATCCCTCTTGCACTTTTCCCATGTTCTAGTTTTGTGTGATACCATGCTAGATTTCTAACACGATCTTGGTTCGAAACTCGAATCCTGCAAACATACGAACAAACAACAAGCAAGGGGATGCAGGCCTGACTCACCTCCCAACCATGACAGCCGTGGGCGAGCCCACAGTCTTGGCTGTCCCCACCGAGCCACGAGCTGAGCTAACTAGGATGACGTACCGACCAATCTCCTCCTCGCGACGTCCCATACCGCCACGAAGCTGCCCTCGCGGGCCTCGAGATTGCTGCCGGCCTCGGCTGCATAAAGCAGGTGCACGTCTGCACTAGATCCAGGCTCCAAGACCATAGAGCTCTCACAAACTCGCGAGACTCTCTATATCCAATAACTAACCTTGGCCACCCTTTTATAGACTCTTGGCCGGTCATCGGGCGTCCACACTTGGGCGCCCGCCCGTCCATACTTGGGTGCCCGCCCGTTAGTATATCCCTAACTCAGCTCGTCAATCAGCCTGCCTAGTTCCAAGCTTCCCCAAGCCTCGAAACTAGTCTTGCATGCGTATAGCACACGGTTCTCAAGGGTTGGCCAACGAGATTGAGTGTCGTCTAGCTTTTTACTTTCAAAAGCAACCGGTCTACCATCTTGAAATAAAGCAGCCCCGATAGCATAGTCACTGGCATCAGTTTCAAGAACATAAGGCCGACTAGGATCAGGCAATGCTAAGATAGGTGCTTCCTTGACTTTATCTTTCAAAAGTCTGAAGGCCATATCCAAATCGTTATTCCAAGTGATAGGCTGATTTGACTTACGTCCACGACCTTTCAATAAGTCGGCTCTCAGGGACCTCTTGTAAATACTATTGATTTTGGAAATATAATGAATTCGTCTTTGTATACCGCTTTCCATTGTGTATTGATTCCACTTTCTTCTTTTCTCATCCCTTCCATGGATGTGAATGAATTAAGTGTGTTTGAAAGCAAAGAATTACAGAAGATACTTGATTCGTTTCAAGATGTATTTCCTAAGGAACTACCATCAGGTTTACCACCTGAACGGGCAGTAGATCATCGTATTGACTTGATCCCTGGTGCTCATCCTGTGAGTATTCCACCTTATAGAATGAGCCAAGCTGAGGAAGATGAGTTGGCTAAACAACTCGAAGATTATTTGAGGATGGACCAGATCCGTCCAAGTAAATCACCTTGGGGTGCACCTGTGTTGCTTAGGAGAAAGAAGGACAACACTTGGAGAATGTGTATAGATTACAAAAGATTGAACAAGCTGACTATTAAAAACCGTTATCCTCTCCCTAGATCAGATGACCTAATTGACCGGTTAGCAGGAGCGAAATATTTCACGAAGATAGATTTGCGTACTGGCTATCACCAGATACGTATTCATGAAAGGCATGTCGAAAGAACCGCCTTTCGGACTAGGTATGGCCATTACGAGTTTCTCGTATTACCTTTTGGGTTAACCAATGCTCTAGCCACTTTCCAGCAAATGATGAACGATCTTTTTCGTGAACATTTGGGGAAATTTGTGGTGGTGTTCCTGGATGATATTTTGATATATAGCCGTACTCTTGAGGATCATGTCAGACACCTCACGATTGTCTTATCTCTTTTAAGACAGAATCGACTATATGCTAAATTGAGTAAATGTGAGTTCTTTATGACCGACATCATTTACTTGGGACACAACATCACTAGAGATGGATTGAGCATTGACTATGACCGAGTTTAGAAGGTTTTGGACTGGCCTATACCACGAACAGTGAAACAACTTCGTTCTTTTCTCGGTTTTGTTGTTTTTCTTAGGAAATCTGTACGGGCCTCTCTATGTTTCATTTTCAGATTTTACATACTCCCGGAAAGAAGAATGTAGTGGCTGATGCACTTTCCTTAAGGCCTCAAGTTCATGCTACAAAGTACCGGGCTGCTTGTGGTGCTGCTTGCGAGGTTGTGTGGTTGCGGAGGCTGCTAGGCGAGATTGGGTTTCCACAGAAGGAGCCCACAGTCATCCAGTGTGATAACCAGAGTTGTATAGCTATTGCTCGGAACCCAGTCTTCCATGCCTGGACCAAGCACATAGAGATACAGTATCACTTTGTACGTGAGAAGATCTTGGCTGGTGACATCTTGCTCCTTTATAGTTCGACGGAGGACAATGCGGCGGACCTCTTCATGAAGTCTCTACCTTAGGCTACGCTCAGGCGACCTCCAGCTCCCTTGGGTTGATTTCACAGCCAAGAGGTGAGAGGGGGTGTTAGAAGTCATCTCCTGTCTTAATCAGACACCAGGGCCTCTGTTGTGGGTGTGCCCGCCATGTATAGGTGTTTTATCATTTTTCCTCACTCCCCGTATTTTTTTCCCATTTTTTTCCATTTTTCCTTGGTGTGGGTGGATGCCACATGCTGGCAGGAGCCTCTGATGCTGGCCGACTGCACTCATGTGTTCCTGAAGACTGGCCGGCTGATCAGAGGAGGTCGTGGTGTTTTTCTGCTGGCCGACTGGCTTTGCCCAGTCGTGGAGGGCTGGTGGCACTTCATGCGCTAGCCGACTGCATCCATGGGGCCATATAAATAGGCCCCATGATCCCCACTTTGTGCTCATTCAGTTTTTTTCGGAATCTTGTGTATAGAGAAGAGTTTACACGCCTATCTCTCTGTCTTTCTTGTGCTGTCTATTTTCTGCACTCTACTTGCTCTTGTGGTCTCAAGTTTGGTTATCATTTCCGCTGCGTATTTTGACAGGCTCAGGGAGTCCAAGATAGTGGTCTGTACAAGTTGACCGCTTTGCTTTCTTCTGGTTCTTCTTCTACTCTTTGGAATGCTCGGTTTGACCATTTGAGCTATCAAAACTTCTACAGCGAGCTTCGAAGGATGGGTTGGTTGAGGGTTACCGACCATCAAGGCTCCATCTTCTGTTTGTTCCTCTTGTTTACAAGGGAAGCAACACCGAGCCGCCTTTCCGTAGGAGGCGACACATAGATCTTTGACATCACTTGCTCTTGTTCATGCAAACTTATGTGGTCCTATGTGTACCGTGTCTTTGAGTAAGGCGTTGTACATGCTCGTGATGGTGGATGACTTCTCCAGATATACTTGGGTCTTCTTTCGGAAGTCCAAGGATGAGTCTTTTCAACACTTTTGTGATTGGAGAGTTGAGGTGGAAAAAGAGACCGGTTCCTCGATCAAAGCTCTCAGGACAGACAAAGGGGGTGAGTTTACATTCCAGGAGTTTCAGCAATATCGTAGGACTCATGGCATTCGGTGACAACTTACTATAGCATATATTCCATCACAGAATGGAGTTCACCATGGAAAGCCTCATATGGAGTTTTATCTAGAAGAGCAGCAGTAGGAGACCCGTTCTCAATGTAGACAGCAGTAGAAGCCGCCTCAGTCCAGAAACGTCGAGGTAATGAAGAATGCTCAAGCATAGCATAGGCCATCTCCATAATGTTCCTATTCTTCCTCGAAGCCCTCTGTTGTTTATTTCCAAGTATTTGGTTGTGCCACGTATGTACATGTGCCTAAGGAGCATCGCTCCAAGTTGGACTCGAAGTCTCAGCGCATGACTTTTCTCGGATACAGCACTGTGTCCAAGGCATATTGTCTATATGATCAGCAGGTTGGTAAAGTTATTGTGAGCCGTGATGTGGTGTTCGACGAGACTCCTACATCTTCAGAGGGGGGTGGGTGAGCTTCTTCTTCCTCCTCCTCCTCCTCCTCCTCCTCCCTCTGCTTTTGTGACACCTCCAGTTGTGGATTCTCAGTTAGATGATGATGACTCTGCTCCTCCTCTAGCAAGTTCGAGCAGATCTATGCCTGGATGGTATTTTCAGACAGTTTGTGATTCTGGGTTACGTGAGCTTCCTTCTGCTCCTCCGCCTGGTTCTATGAGGCGAACTTCCAGAGTTTCAGGGAAACAAATTCATGAGGGCAACATGTTTGTTAACTATGCTCTTATGTCGTCAATCATTCATGGTCCTTCTGATCCCACTTCTGTGGACGAGGCTCTTTCACATGAGCCTTGGCGTTGTGCTATGCAGGCAGAGCTGGATGCTATTGAACGGAATGGCACTTGGACTTTGGTGCCTAGGCCACTGCAGCATAAGGTGATTGGTGTGCGGTGGATCTTCAAATCGAAGTTCCGAGCTGATGGCAGCTTTGACAAGCACAAGGCGAGGTTGGTTGCTAGGGGTTATGCTTAGTGCCTTGGAGTTGACTTCGATGAGACCTTGGCTCCGACGGCTCGGATGACTACCATTCGCACCGTTCTTGCTCTTGGAGGACATCATAGATGGCCTGTATTCCAGATGGACGTCAAGTCGACTTTCTTGAATGGAGAGGTTACACAGGAGGTTTATGTTGATCAGCCGCCGGGATTTGTTGTTCCAGGCAAACAGGATCAGGTGTACCGGCTGAAGAAAGCTTTATATGGTCTGAAGTAGGCTCCACATGGACTGCAAATCAGCCCATAACCACCTGTCCACCACTTGAACAAGTATGTGCACCTTTAACCTCTTTGTCGAATGCAAAGAACCATGGGATTCATGATCCCATCACATAGCAACCCTTTCATAGAGCATTCTTCCATACTCAAACACCAAAATATTGAGGCAATAAAATACACAAACCAACCTTCAATGTTGCAATTGCAATTTGCACCTTCCTTGATGATGAGACAGCTTCCAAGACTTTATCTTTGCTGAAATCTCCATTTTCAGCTTCCATGGCAGCTTCATGATCTCTCCAATTACCAACATAATCTCTCTCCAAATGCAATACTAATGACAATGAGTGCACTAAATTTTTTTCATAATAAAATGAAAATAATGCTTAATCAAATAATCTCATAAACAAGAAAACTATACATAGATATGCACTATGACCAAGAGCCCATCCTACCATGTTAACAATCCTAATATGGGATTGATCATGGTGATAGACACAAGATTAAGCATAAGATTAAGGTGGGTTATACCACACAAAAAACTCCATGATTAGAGAGAGAGAGAGAGAGAGAGAGAGATTGCATACTCAACACAACTCTTTACATTCACAATGAACCATACGATGATATAGGCCTTCTAGTCTTATCCCATTATACACATCATCATCCATGTGGCACTCCCTTTTCCACTCTTTTGGTCAACACTCACACACCATACAATATCACATGTGGCATTTTTATCTTACCACAATATCTTGCACCTCTAGGGTTCCACACTCAACCAAATAACCCATTCATTTTACATTGCACATTTCAATAGGAGGCTCCCCTTTTTTTGTGGATTTAGCAGCTGGTTGGTGCTGGCAGTCAAGCCAGCGTCGTACTCTGTCCTAGTTAAGGGGTTTGTCTTGGGAAGATCATTAGTCATACCTTGGCATGAAAAGACTCCTCTTTTTTTTTTTTTCTCACCCAAAGTGAAAAAATGTCAAAGAAAGAAAAGAGTTAAAGAAAGTTGCAAGTTGGAGTCATCACCTGGAAGTATAGACAATGACACACCTTCAACCCTCATAGCCCATGCATGATATGTAACTCGTGGGTGCCCGGGAGACTAGGGCCTTTGACACACTTGTTGATACCATCAATATATATTAAAACATTTAAACATGGCCACAGCCTTAACACATATCCATCATCACTTTGCATAAAACATAAAAGCTGGACAAAACATCCACAAATGCTGAAAATGGAGCTTGCACATGTGACACCGCATAGAGGCTGGAATGCTCCCCCTCCCCCCTCCCCCACTTGGAGTATTTTATTACCCAAGGAGAATAATATCATGTACAAGCTTTGAGGGCCTTACTCTCCCCACGGGAGATGCTGGATTATCCATATACAAATGTCATAACACAGCCCAACACAAGGCTACCAAGCCGAAACACAGGCTGTAGAAATGTTGAGCCAACAATATAATCCATATACCTCCGTGTGGGTACTGATTCTTCCCCAAAAACCACGGGTCTTCATGCAATAGAGCTAGTACAGCAAGTACAACTCTCCATTTAGCCGGTACAACAAGTACAATAGTTGGTACAGCAAGTACAGTAGGTACAATGGCATGTACAGTCGGTACAACAAGTATAGTGGTTGATACAACAGGTTCATCAAGTACAAATGTTGATACAGTAGGTACAATGGCTGGTACAACAGGTATAGCAAGTACAAGGATTGGTACAAGTAGTATAGTGGCTAGAAATCATAATAAAATGATTAAAATGGCTAGTATTTCTTTCCGATGGAAGCCTCCAAAACAATCCCCAACAGTTGGTATTCTTCATGGGCAACCTTCAAGAGAGAGAGAAAGAGAGTAGCCATCATTAGGGTAGCCTGTAACGGTGGTAGAGGCTAGTGTGCAGCAAGAGAGCCTCTTTTAATAAAGAGAGGGCCCAATTTATAGATTTGGGTCTCCCATGAGCTAAAATGGAAAGAGAAGGCTATGATGACAAGTGAAGAGCCACACAAAAGCTAAAGTGACAAGTGTGAGGCCACTTGTCTCACTTTGGTCCACTTTCTTGCCACATGTCCCAATCTAAGAGATGGGTCCTTCCATAAACTTTATCTTTAAAAATATCCCAACTGGTAGACATTCTGTCAACCAATTCAAGATGTAATGACGCGAACATAATTTCCATCGGAGTTAGGCCAAAAAATAGTAACCCTCCTAGATTTTAGGAGTGTAATCCTTCGTATTCCAAGATAATCCCCCATTCCCAGGTATTTCAAGAAACGGTTCGTTGAAGCTCACGCTCCCTCCCCCCCCCCTCTGCTCGCGCTGACTCCACGCTTTCTCCCTCTCCCGCCATCGCGCCAGCTCCCCTCCCCTCCTCCCCGCCTGCACTCGCGCTTGCCCCCCCTCTCCCGCCCGGCTGTCCTGCGTGCCCCTGCGCTGCAGCGCCCCCCTGCTCCTTCGCCTCTCTTTCGCGCCCTCCCGTCTCTCTTCAGCGCCCCGCCCCCTTTCGCCGCCTCGCCTTATCTTCCCCTCCGTCCCTGTTTTCGCGCGTTTCCGCCTCCCCCCTAGGGGTTTTTTTGTCTTCGCCGCCTTACCTCCTTTTTTTCTGATTTCTCCGTCCCCTGGGATCTTCCTTTTTTGTTTCTTCTAGCCTTCCTCCTTCCCTCTCCGTCCTTTGTGTGCAGCTCGGCTCTTGCAGGACTCTCCGCTTTCGCTCCGCCTTCGACTTAGCTTCAGAGGCTCCTCCCGCCCCGCCTCAGAGGGACTCTCCCGCAGCCCCCTCGCCCGCCCCTGAGGATACCCCCATCAGGCTTTCTCTTTCGCCAGAAGAGGAAGTGAGCCTCGCCGCAGAGGTGGAACGCCTCTAGGCACACTCCACCATCTGCCGTATAGTCGACACTCGCCCCAGCAGAGGGGAGATCCGGGATCTTCTACAAGCCCGCCTTCTTGCAGATGTGGGCAAGATCCTGGACGTTCAGCTACTGGGCCGTGGTCACTACTAGATCGAGTTCGAGACCGCCGCCCAGAGCGTGGCCAAGGTCCTAGCCATGAGTCCCCTAGACTTCAGGGGTGCTCGGGCATTCTTTAGACCTTGGCAGCATGGCTTTGACCTAGCAGCGGCCGAGCAGGGAGCGCCTTTTCCATGTTATAGTTTGCTTCCCTGGACTCCGCCGTGAGTACCTGCCGCTCCTTTCTAGGCTAGGAGCATTGGTGGGTTTGGTGCTAGAGACTGGCCCCACAGCAGCTTCAGTGGTGGGGGCTACCTTCAGTCAGAGTTTAGGTTCCCGACATCTCCTCCCTCCCGAAGGTCATTCAGCTACCTAGGATAGGGGGGGGATGGATTGATCAGAGAGTGGAGTTCTCGGGGCTCCCGAACCAGTGCTTTATTTGCAGGCAGGTCGGCCATCTGGCCAAGGCCTGTCCTCGTAGGAGACCCCGATCCTCACCACAGCAGCAGGCCCATGACGGCCCGCCCACAGATGCGGCTCGACAGGCAGCCTCCGGGACACCTGCTCAGGCCACAGAGACCTCGGAGTGGCAGCCTGGACAGGGCCGCCGTCGAGGGAGACAGCCACAGCAGCACGCCCAGAGACCGGTGTAGCAGCAGCCACAGTCTCAGCATCACTGGGTTCCTGTGAGGAACAGCTTTGCTCCCCTGCAGAGCAGGAGGAGACCCCTGCGATGACTGAGGACCAGGAGATGCCAGCACCTCCTCCTTCACCCCCTCCACTCCCCCCTACCGCCCCGATTCCACCTTCGCCGCCTCCCGTCCCCGCTCCGGTTTCGGCAGCGGCTCCTTCTCCACCCCCCTCGCCCCCCCCTCCTCCCCCCCGCCCGCCTCCTCTCCCCGGGAGGCCGTGGCAGTCCCTTGGCGGTCACCTGCAGTCCAGAGGGCTCTGAGCACCGATCTTGATCGAGCACCGCAGAGGAGACGTACCATGCCGATTCGGGCTTCACGGATATCATCTATCCGCAGTCGGTTGAGTCGCCTCGGCACTAGACAGCGCTCGGAGGCTTTTGATTACTCTTTCACACGGCTTTTTGGAGCAGGGGGCCCCCACGAGCCAGCACCCATCCGAGTTCATGTAGTGATACCTCCGGCGCGCGGGGAGAAGGCACTTGATGTAGCGGTGGCCTTCTCGTTCCCTCTATGTGGCCCATGCGACCGGGAGTGGACTCTGGAGCTCGCTCTTAGCACTTTGAAGACTCAGGCAGTTGAGTTTTCCCACCATGTGAGCGATCTGGAGGTGACAGATGTGATAGGCCGACTATGGGAGTTGGCTCATTTTTTCTTGGATCCCGGGAGTGTGGATGCCTCAAGGATTCGTCATTTGGTCGTTCGCATAGTGGCAGACTTAGCACGCAACCCTGGATATGTATGCATACACGAGGTTGCTTTGTCTGAGCGGGAGGCAGTCGCCATGGGGCACAGCCACTGGCGCCTGATCCGTGATTCTTGCAGCACACTGGATGGGGACTATTCTCCATCCAATCCGCTGGCGAAGGCCCACCGTACGGCTGAGACAGCTTCCACCTCAGCAGGTCATCTATGAGGATCATCTCATGGAATGTACAGGGCCTTGGCGGAGCACAGTATATACGCTATCGTGGTTGCTTGAGGCAGGAGCTGCAGAGATGCCTGGTTGGTGGCAGTATTGATATTTTGATGATGCAGGAGCACCACTTGGGTGAGAGCAAGATCCGGAGATATGGTTCGGTGATGCCTGGTAGATGGGACACCTTTTTGGTCTGCAGGGTTTGGCCCTTTGGGTGGACAGGGAGGAGTATGCATGGTCATTGCAGATGTATGGCAGCAGGCCATTGTGGATCGAGGGATCATTGTGCCTGGTAGAGCACAGTATGTCATTCTGAGGATGCATGATGAGCTCTTGGGCATGCTCAACGTCTATGCGCCCAACCATGCTAGTGCCAGAGCAGAGTTCTGGACCCTGGTTACGGATGCATTGCCAGAGGCCGCACATTGGTGTGTCGGGGGAGACTTCAACATGCTTGAGGACCCGGCCGATAGGGTGGGAGGCAGTCATGTTACAGTGCATGGCACGGAGCTTGCAGCTTGGGAGCGATTTTGCATGTCACTGAGGATCACTGATGCATGGCAGCATGGGGCCTTCTCCCGCTCTCAGGACAGTCTTAGTTTCTCTCGGTCGGATCATCGGCAGGGAGGGACTAATCTATCACGGATTGATCGCTTTTATGTGGGCGACTGGTTAGGGGAGCGAGGGGGCTCCGTTGGCATTCTCGCTTTGGCACCTCATTTTCAAACCATGCGCCAGTTATTTTGACACTTGAGGAGAGAACACGGGAGCCCAGCCTGCAGTTGAGGATCCCAGAGAGGGTACTTACAGATCCTAGTCTTGCTGAGGACATTGAGAGGATCTGGCATGACAGTCAGTGCTCTGACCAGGATGCAGCAGGCCACTGTGCTCAGGGACTCATCGAGCTTAGCTCTTTTTTGCACGCTGCAGCTTTGAAACGGCTGAGAGAGACTCGCGAGCGAGAGCATCGGCTGAGACGTAGCCTTGCTTCGCTTCAGCGCCTTCAGGAGCAGCAGCCTGCATGTGAGTGGGTGGCGTCCCAGCTGAGCCAGGCACGCTAGGAGGTTAGAGAGGCAGAGGAGCAGAGACATGAGTTTTACTATCGTCGCCAAGCCTCACTGGAATAGGACGAGGAGAAGAAACAAGAGATTGAAAATAAGCATCAAACCTCTTTGGAAGCTTGGAGAGAAGCCAAATAGCCATATCCTATGTAGAGATATCCTTGCCACAAACAGCAAGCTCGTCCCGGAGATCTTTCATCTTCAAGATGAAAGAAGATAAAGATGGAAAGGCAAAAACTGACAAGTTCATAAGCTACTTTTCCAAAGCCAAAATCCGTCCCGGTGACTTAATCTCATAAAGATTTGCAAATGCCTTCCAAATTTCATGTACAGTGTCTGCTATACGCACATGAGAGAGAACAAAATCCTAACAATTCAACATCAGAAAAGAGAAAACACGACGATCATTTGCCTGCCAAATATCAATCTGTGTCTAAGTCACACCACCGGAAGCAAGAGTGGGAGGGGTGGCATTGGAAGGTGTAACAAGCCAATCCTAGAGATCCACGCCACGCAAGGCTGATTTCACCTTCACCTTCCACAAAGTGTAGTTGGAACAATCCAACTTCGCAGACTCAAAGAACATTTGAAGTGTAGTCGGGGAAGTCATCACAAGAGCTTGGCTCAATCTCAAAAGAATGCACGATCTCGGAAGCAGTGTCCACGACAGGTGCCAAAAGCCACCAATCCTCAACTCAAAACACCAAAAACTGCAAGAGCCACCTGTAGGGAAGAAAACGCAGCAAGATAGATGCTGCAACCCTGAAAAGGAGCAGCCGATAGGTGAAGAAGGGAATCTCAGAGATCAAACCAGTTGAATATGCAATGGAGAGGCGCGGAAAGAAGCCAGTCGACCAGCAGAAAAACTGAGAAGAAAACGCAGATTTGAAGGTGCTGAAAACTGAGGCAAATGTTACGCCCCTGTGTTTTTCTCTAGACAACAAGGAGGTGGGCACGAGCACGGGATAGACAGTGTGAATGGCATCCATTTGGATATGAAAAAGAAACCCATGTGGGGCAGCCCAAGTGTGAAGGGGACAAAAGAATTGAAGTTTATAAGGTTTTAAAACCTTTGATGATTAAAAATAATAATAATATTTGGAAGCATGCGTTTTGCTATTTGCTTTTGGTGTTTTGGAGCAAGCGAGCTGAATCGCATTATCCTTGTTATAAGGCGAAGGGTGACAGAATTCGTGAGACGTGGTGTCGTGTGGTGTGGCGCATCACCATGGGGATCACAGGCTGACTCTCTCTCTCTCTCTCTCTCTCTCTCTCTCTCTCTCTCTCTCTCTCTCTCTCTTGCTTGGATGTATGCGGGCTGGACTGGCAGCAGCATGTGCTTTTCTCTCTCTCTCTCTCTCTCTCTGTCTAGCGACTGTTGGGCTACAGGGCAGGAGGCAATGAAACCGGCCTCTGATAGAAAACCAGAGTGCGGTAGATTAGCAATCACCCGTCCACTTGTAGTCTAGATGTGAAAACAAAGCAGATTGGAGCTAGAGTGCCCAAATCTGAAAACACAGCGACACCTGTTGGCCCCAAAGCTTGGCGCCCCTTGCGGTATTTCTTTATTCAATTATAATAATATGAATGGCTGAGTACAACACAAAGATCAGCCAAGAGTTTACACCTGTATATCCAATCTGACGGCCCACAAATCCTTCTTAGCACAGAGGATCTATGCACACAGATCTGTGTCTCCAAATAACACACTGTGCCTCCCTCTGATCAGCCAAGATCACTAAGCAGGCCAGCCATGGGCATACATCTGGCATAAAAGTGCATGATACATCATCTCAGCTCAAACATACATGTGCTGTCCAAACTCTGTCTCAACCCTTGTCAATCTGCCATACCCCTCCTCTCACAAGGGGCCAGATAACTCATATCTGCAACAGACATCAAGCAGTAGAAAGAGAGATAGATGAACAGAAACGGAGCTTACCAAATTCAGCTCGTGAAACAGCACTGGAGGAAGCAACAGCACCAATCTGTACTTGCAGGCACTTGTATCCACAACCCTGCTTCACACATGTGCTTGTACTTGCCTGTATCCTCCTCCTGATGTTCACTCTTATGCTGTCCTTGAAAATACAGATCTGAAAAACAGCACTGTACTTGCTTGTACTTGACGGTACGGGCTGTTTCTGCAGAGAATCAGAAGTAGCCGCCTACTACTGAGTTTTGCTGTTGGTTGCCTGTGCTATCTGCTACAGAATTGTCCAGCACCTGTACTTGCCCCAAAACTGGCCGTACAGTGTACCTGCAGAAAGTACAGAGCTTTACTTGCAGTCGTACAGCACTGTACAGCCTGTATTCAACAGTCGCAGCCACCTGTCTCTGTCCCACAGGTCTGCGCCTCTCTGTCCACAGCAGTTCCTGCTGTTCGTACAGCACTGTACGATGGTTGTACGGCCTGTTCCAGCATACAGCACACAGAAAACAGCAGCTACAGCCCCTTCAGCAGTCGCCCCCTTCTTCCACAGCTTTTCCACGCTAGAAATCTCTCTTTTGCTCCACGACTCCCAAAAAGGGAAGAGAGAGAGAGAGAGAGAGAGAAGAGAGAAACACTCCAAAAGTGGCCCTCTTCCCCAAATTAATCCCTAGGGCCCCAAACTTTAATAAGTTCCCTAGGGCCACTAAGGCCTAGGGGCAAACTTTAATAAACATTAAAGTTTAATGTTTCTAGTTCCCCCCTTCACACCTAGGGATGTCCACACATCTTAAACTCTGTCCGGGCACCCCCCATGTGAATCATAAAATATTCTGACTCTGCAACCACCATGCCCACACTTGTACTGTTCCATTTTCACAGGGCCATGACATACCCCCCTCTTGAAAAATGGCAAGCGTCCTCGATTGCATTCTGGTGATGCATCAAAATATCCAAAGTGAAATATACAATATGGCAAGATCTGCGTCCCAATCTCTCTCTAAGCCATACACATGTATCATCATTCACTGCAAACCAATGGCATAGTAATAGTCCAAGTTGTATACCACTGTGAACCATACATATCCACAAAAATCTCCATGTGACTAGTACACATATATCATAGAAGTCCCATAAACAGATGTACTGTCAGCCTCAGTACCTTCGGGTGAAATAAAAACTGCACCAAGCGACCTCTAGATGTCATCTGAGCCTCTCTGTATCAAGGGAGTGGAGGTGCTACCCCCCTCTTGAGCATCAGGTAATGCTGCAGACCCATGCTCTGCTGAACCTGAATGAGCCACAATAAGAGTCGGCTCTAACTCAAAGGCATCGAGATAAAGCTGCAAAACCTGAGGTGAATCTGTTAAGTCACCTTCCTCCATCCACTTCGCATCCATCGGTGAATAGTTCTTAAACTTCACAAGATAGCGACGGGAAACTTTACCTCGTACCTTCCTTTCTTTATGTGCCAGTATCTGCTCTGGAATCAGAACCTCATCAAGTTCCTCAACTTCCGGCTGAGCCTCATCTGATACATCCTCAGGCACATCCCCACGGAAAGGTCTAAGAAGACTCACGTGAAAACCATTGTGAATCCTCCAGTGATCTGGTAACTTCAAACGATAGGTTACCTCACCAATCTTTTCCAAAACCTGAAAAGGCCCATAATATCGCATGCTCAACTTAGGGAATAAGCGCTCTTTACCCTTCATCTTCTTGAGTCTAGCCTTTTCAAAGCGCAAAAGAACCCAATCACCTAATGCAAACTATAAATCACGTCTGTGACGGTCTGCGGCTTTCTTTTGCTTCTGCTGAGCTTTCTGGAGGGCCAACTTAACTCTCCGATAAGCTTCATCCAAGCTCTCCACATACTGATCAGCCTCAAAGATCTTATCCTTTGTATGCAAAATGGGTGGTACCTTCTTCCCTCCTTCTACAATCTCAAAAGGCACCTTGCCTGTCGAGCTATGTACAGTGTTGTTATATGCAAACTCCACCAAAGGAAGATACTTTTCCCATTGTTGCTTGTGCTCTGACACATAACACTTGAGAAGATCCAACACTGTAGAGTTAGCCTCTTCTGACTGACCATCTGTCTGTGGATGAAATGACGATGAAAACTTGAGAGTTGTACCCATGTTGTCAAATAACCCTCTCCAAAACAAACTCGTCATCCGTGGATCACGGTCACTAATGATAGACGTAGGCAAGCCATGATACTTGAAGATGTTCGCCATGAACAACTTCACCATATGATCCACTTTAATTGTCTTCCTCACGGGAATGAAATGTGCCTGCTTACTGAACCTGCATATGATAGTCCAGATGCCATCATTTCCCGTTTGTGTCCGTGGAAGATCAAATACAAAATCCATGGCAATGCTCTCCCAAGGTCTATCCGGAATAGGTAAAGGCTGTAATAACCCTGGTGTCTTCTCACGGTCAAACTTTACCTTCTGACATACGATGCATTGCCTCACAAAGGCATCAACATCTCTTCTCAAGGTTGGCCAATAAAAGAAAGTCTCCACTGCTTTGACCGTGGCGTCAATACCTCTATGACCTGCATACGGTGGAGCATGACTTTCAATCATAACCTTGAGTCGCAATGGCCTGGTAACACACAGTCTGCCATGCATCAATAAAAACCCATCTATGAGAGTATAGTGCTCATGCCGCTGACCCTCAGACATCTGATCATACAACCTTTCAAAATCCTCATCATGGGCATACTACTCTTTCATTTCATCAAGCTCATGATGATAAGCAAGTGAAACTGCAGAGACCTGTGGCTTGCGTGACAAAGCATCTGCCACTACATTCTTTTTGCCTTCCACATGCACAATCTGGAAGTGAAACATTGACAAAAAGTTTGCCCAACGCATATGCTTCTCTGAAAGCTTAGTCTGCGTGAGGAAATAACACAAGGTCTGATGATCTGTCTGTACAGTGAAATCAGCCCCAAGCAAGTAGTGTTTCCAAGTAGAAAGAGCGTGAATTACAGCCAACATCTCTTTCTCATACACCTGCAAATGCTTCTCAGCATCTTGCAAAACTCTACTCTCATAGGCTATCACATGTCCCTCTTGCATGAGAACTGCACCAATGCTACTTCCACATGCATCACACTGGACAACAAAAGCCTTTCGGAGGTCCGGTAACACCAATACTGGGTCCGAAGTAAGCTTTTCTTTGAGCTTTTTGAATGCTGTAATTTCCCGATCAGCCCATCTAAACGGAGTTGCTTTCTTTGTCAAAGCATGAAGAGGCGAAGCAATTTCAGCAAAGTGTCATATGTAACGCCTGTAATAGGAACACAATCCTAGAAAACTGCGTACATCATGCACGGTCCTCAAAGCTGGCCAATTAAGTATTTGCTTCAACCTTGGCTGGATCCATACGGACTCCATGACCAGACACAATATGCCCCAAGAAATGTATCTCCTGCAAGAAAAACTCACTCTTCTTGCCATTAACCACCAATCTATGGTTTCTGAGTTCTGCAAACACAATGGCCAAATGCCTTCTATGCTCTTCCTCAGTTCGTGAATGCACAATCATATCATCAAAGAATGTGCCCACAAACTCTCTATGAGGTCTGAAAATCCTGTCCATCATTCTGTTAAATGTGGCAGGCGCATTTGTCAAACCAAAGGGCATAACCAAGAACTCATACAACCCAAACGTGGTTCGGAATGCTGTCTTGTGCACATCCTCGGGTCTAATGTGTATCTGATGATACCCGCTTTTCAAGTCAATACGACTAAAAACTGTGGAGCCCTGTAAGCGGTCCAAGATGTCATCGATCCTCGGTATGGGGAATCGATTCTTGATGGTATTCTTGTTCAGCGCCCTGTAATCAATACACATGCGCCAAGAACCATCCTTCTTCTGCACTAAGAGCACAGGTGAGCAAAAGGGTGATGAGCTAGGCTGAATCAACCCCTTATTTAGAAGCTCCTGCACCTGACTCATAATCTCTTCCTGTTGGGCTACACTAACACGGTACGGCGGTCTATTCGGTGGAGTACTACCAGGAATCAGATCTATGGCATGATCTTCTGGCCTCTCAGGAGGTAATTCTCCTGGCAATGACTCGGAAAAACAGTCTTGAAACCCACTTAAGAAATCAGCCCTGTCCTTATCTAACATTGACAAATTAGACTTAGACTCATCATCCTGTGCATCCTTTACATAAATCAAGTACGCGGAAAGATGCTTTTTCATTACTGATGAAATCGCCGAAGCGGATACAATAGGAACAGATTCCCCTTTGAGTTTTACATCCAATACATGCTCTTTCCCTCTATGAGTCAGAGTAATTTTCCTATTGTAAGTATCCACCACCGCATGTACCCTGTGGCACCATGGCATCCCCAACAAAACATCACAGCCATCCAAAGGCATGATGAAGAACTCCTCGCTGTCCACATAACCCTGCAAATGAAGCCGAAGCTTCCCAATGATAGGAGTAACGGGTTCTGCATACCCTGGACAAGCCATATTTGCCTCATGTAACGGCCCCATCTCCTCTGCGCGAATCCCCAATCGGCCAGCCAAATCTAGTGAAATGAAGTTGGCTCTAGCACCTGTGTCAAAGAAGATCAAAGCATTCTGATCTCTCACTTTGCCCCATGCCCTGCACAACTCTGTAGCTTCACCACCTAGCTGCTCCCCCACAAGATCAGGAACTAAGCCTGCAGAAGGCTTTGGTTTCTTTGGCTTGGGCTCTCCTTTATTGTCAGGGTCCTTTTTGGACGTTCTTTTGGGACAATTGAATGACATATGCCCCTCTTCAGTACAGTAAAAACACTTTTGACAATCTCTCAAAGCCTGTCTTTCCTCAGAAGTCCTTTTGGGCATTGGCAACTTCTTATACTTTGTCTCTGTAGACCCTTTAGCATCACGAGAAGCATGCCCAAATTTTTCAGCTTTCTTGCCCAATTTCTTACTGCCTTTAAACCCAGATGAACCACCTGTGAGTAACGCATTAGCTGTCATAGCATTTTCAATCATCTGTGACATGTTCGTTACTCTTGTCTTTATACAATAATCTCGTACCTCCTTGGACAGCCCACAACAATACTTCTCTACCTGCTCAGATAATGGCACGGCACGATAAGAAGTCACTGGGAGTAGAGCTTCCCAAAACTTCTTGTTATAATCCTCCAAACTATCACACTTTGAAGAATCCAGCTTGTGCCATGCTATCATAACATCCACTTCAAATGTAGATGTGAGCCATACGGAAGAGAAAACCTGTTTGAATTGGACCCATGTGGTGGGTGCTATGCCCTGCAAAAGAAGAGTAGACCACCACTGCAAAGCATTGCCCTTGAGAAAAGTGGCAGCTTTCCTCACCTTAGAGGACTCTGTGTAATTTCCACCAGAAAAAGCAGCATCAAACTACTGTAAAAAGGTAAGTGCCTTCAATTTATCCTTGGCCCCACTGAAAGTGTCAAACTTCACTGCAGCTCCCCCTTCCTTGTAATCCTTCGCCTTTCCCATAGGCGTTAGATTATCATATGGAAGTGGTTTCGTAAGATTGCTGCCCCCAACATTCATACCCATCATTGGGTCAACATTTCCCATTCCCATGCCAGGCATACCATACATTCCAGCCATGTTTCCATACATTCCATTATGCATACCTGGCTGCATGCCACCAAACATATTGCCTTGCATCCCACGTTGCATGCCTGCAAACACATTTCCTTGCATACCGGACTGCATACCACCATACATATTCCCTTGCATGCCAGGCTGAAAATTGGCTCCAAAAGGCCCATACATACCCATGCCTCCCTGAGGATAACCCCCAGTCATGGATTGGAACACCGAGCCACCACCAAAATAACCTGGATGCATATTCTGCTGAGGAATAGGTGGCTGTCCATAGAAGGAACTCTGAGAGTTTGCTCCATAAGCATGGAGCATATTCAGAAACTAGCCAAAAGATGGTTCCTGTGGGATGGCACCACTATGACCCTGAGGAAGATTCTTTGAACGAACCTTCTTCTTCTTTTTCTGGGGCTCTGTGCGGGGCTCTGTGCGAGATCTCATAAATTCAGCAAATCTCTCACTCTGTGTGAGCTGCATATCTTCTTCATGATAGAAGTACTCATCCTCTGTATCAGACATGATTGCTGAATTTTCAGCGATGGCTTTCTTCAAAGCAACCACGAGCTCACCCCCTTCAGAAAGTTGATGATTGGTCCCGGGGACGGAACCTTGAAACCGGCCTCTGATAGAAAACCAGAGTGCGGTAGATTAGCAATCACCCGTCCACTTGTAGTCTAGATGTGAAAACAAAGCAGATTGGAGCTAGAGTGCCCAAATCTGAAAACACAGCGACACCTGTTGGCCCCAAAGCTTGGCGCCCCTTGCGGTATTTCTTTATTCAATTATAATAATATGAATGGCTGAGTACAACACAAAGATCAGCCAAGAGTTTACACCTGTATATCCAATCTGACGGCCCACAAATCCTTCTTAGCACAGAGGATCTATGCACACAGATCTGTGTCTCCAAATAACACACTGTGCCTCCCTCTGATCAGCCAAGATCACTAAGCAGGCCAGCCATGGGCATACATCTCGCATAACTCAAGTGCATGATACATCATCTCAGCTCAAACATACATGTGCTGTCCAAACTCTGTCTCAACCCTTGTCAATCTGCCATACCCCTCCTCTCACAAGGGGCCAGATAACTCATACCTGCAATAGACATCAAGCAGTAGAAAGAGAGATAGATGAACAGAAACGGAGCTTACCAAATTCAGCTCGTGAAACAGCACTGGAGGAAGCAACAGCACCAATCTGTACTTGCAGGCACTTGTATCCACAACCCTGCTTCACACATGTGCTTGTACTTGCCTGTATCCTCCTCCTGATGGTCACTCTTATGCTGTCCTTGAAAATACAGATCTGAAAAACAGCACTGTACTTGCTTGTACTTGACGGTACTTGCTTGTACTTGACGGTACGGGCTGTTTCTGCAGAGAATCAGAAGTAGCCGCCTACTGAGTTTTGCTGTTGGTTGCCTGTGCTGTCTGCTACAGAATTGTCCAGCACCTGTACTTGCCCCAAAACTGGCCGTACAGTGTACCTGCAGAAAGTACAGAGCTGTACTTGCAGTCGTACAGCACTGTACAGCCTGTATTCAACAGTCGCAGCCACCTGTCTCTGTCCCACAGGTCTGCGCCTCTCTGTCCACAGCAGTTCCTGCTGTTCGTACAGCACTGTACGATGGTTGTACGGCCTGTTCCAGCATAGAGCACACAGAAAACAGCAGCTACAGCCCCTTCAGCAGTCGCCCCCTTCTTCCACAGCTTTTCCACGCTAGAAATCTCTCTTTTGCTCCACGACTCCCAAAAAGGGAAGAGAGAGAGAGAGAAGAGAGAGAAACACTCCAAAAGTGGCCCTCTTCCCCAAATTAATCCCTAGGGTCCCAAACTTTAATAAGTTCCCTAGGGCCACTAAGGCCTAGGGGCAAACTTTAATAAACATTAAAGTTTAATGTTTCTAGTTCCCCCCTTCACACCTAGGGATGTCCACACATCTTAAACTCTGTCCGGGCACCCCCCATGTGAATCATAAAATATTCTGACTCTGCAACCACCATGCCCACACTTGTACTGTTCCATTTTCACAGGGCCATGACAGGCAAGCTGGACGGCACGAAGGCTGTGATTGAGGAGGCGAGATGTGGCTCGCGTGAGGCCGCGCTTTTCGAAATCTCTCTCTCTATGTGTGTGTGGCAATGGCCCCGGGCAACAGCAAAGCCGATCGCAAGGCCACTCTGGATGTGGCGGCATGGATGTTTTACATAAGCACTTCCATGGGCATCATCATGGTCAACAAGCAGCTCATGGCTGTCCATGGCTTCAGTTTCGTCACCACATTGACAGGGTTTCACTTTGGCATGACGACACTTATGACTTTTGCTCTTCTCTGGCTCAGGTACGTTCAGCGCTCAAGTTCGCTCTATGTGCTAACTTCTCCATCGTCGGTATGAATGTCAGCCTGATCAAGAGAGAGTGAAAACTATAGGGACTCTTGTGTGTGAGAGGTTGCGGCGTGGCTCTTGGTGCAACCGCTGAGCAAGAAAGAGGACATGTGAACTTCTTGTTGATGGCTGAGAGCTACTTAGCTTATGGAACAGTTTGGAAACAGGAAGAAAGCATTGTATTTTGCAGAAAGTTTTCATCATGTGACAGATGAGCTATTTGGCTAAGAACATGGGCATGAGGCTGAGCCTTCGGGAACACGTGGATGGGCTCATGGAAGAGATGGGCTGTGGTCCTGTTCGTGCTAGTGAGCGCGGCACTTCTTCTCTGTCTTGAGTTCTTGCGTACCTGGCTGGTTTGAAGTGCTCTCTTTCTGAGACACATCTTCTATCTTTCTCTCTTTGGGTTATGGAAAAAGCACAGGGTATTGCGATGGAAAACAACCCTGATTTTAGCACCGTGATTGGATGGTGTATTTGTGGGTTTCTCATGGAAACAAGACATTGGTTTTTTGAGAGGAAACGGGACTTTGGTATCAAGGAAACAGGCCTAATGTTTATGGGATATAGGTCTTTGGTTTATTGGATACAGGTCTTTGGTTTCATGTGGAAAACAGGTCTTTGGATTCATGTGAACAGGTTGTAATTTCTCGAGGTTACATGCAAGCTGTGGCTATAGGGAAGGACATGTGGTACGGTACAATCCTACTGCTGTTTGGGAAAAGGTTCGAGAGATCCATGGTAGAGATGGAGAAGACCTTTTCAAGCAAGGATGTGTTGTATAAGTTTGCCTTCTCTATGGTATGCTGTACTGTAATAATGAGAGTTCTCTTTTGGAAGTCCTGGGTGAACCTATAAGGGATCCTGTTGGTGGAGGATTCTACAAGTTGTAATTTGTACTCAAATTTGATCAAGTAAATAAATACCGCAAGGGGCGCCACTGCGTTTTGGGGCCAATCGGTATCCTTGTATGTTTGGAGGAGCACTCTAACTCCCCCTGTTTGTTTTCCTTTTCCAGGTCCCAAGTGTTTTATGTGCGAGTGTTTGTTTCACCGCCCATCAAATTTCTGAAGGCTGGTCTCAGCAAATCTAGGGCAGAAAGTTAACACTGACTGGGACAGCAGATTAACGTTGAACCGGGAGCAATGATAGTATGAATGAGTGCACAGAGCAGAAGCAAACAAGCACTAGAGTGTGCTGAGCAGAGAGGGCAAGAGAGAGATATATATGGAGCAACTATGCTGAATATACTGAAGTGATACAGTCCCAAGCAAGAGACATGAAGAGTCTCATAACTAAGGGAGCAAAATGAAAGACTAGACTATGAGAAAAGTGAGAGACCAGCCCACCTTCCTCTCGTAGATTAGTACTGAAAAGATGTCCAAAATGCGTTACTTGTCAACTGCAAAATCCTCCAACTCCAACTTCATAGCCCGAACATACAACATATGTATGTGGTCACCCTTAAGCATCTCTCGAAATCTACAAGGCGGATACCACTCCAAAACGGGTCTTGAGTGAGACGGCAAAGATTCCCCAACCACCTCCAAGTGTCGACCGGACCTATCCTGGAGCATCAACCTATGCTCCTTGTGGTAAAACACACCCATCATACAACAATGGTTGGCCTAGAATAACATCCACCTGATCCAATGGTGCCACCTTGAACGAACAACAACCAAAAAATCCCAAAAGCCAACAGGGCATACTCCAAATTCTTAGCAACCCAAAATTGGTTCAACTTCTTCCACTTGCCTCTCATCGCAGTGGCTAACATTACACCACTAGTGTCCACCGCCATCATAGGCAGCATTGCTTCAACTACTCACCACACGGTCACTTATGATGTCCTATGAGACTCCTCCTATGACACACCTACGAGTATGCAAGACACAGCCAGACATCAGATAGCAGACGACAAGTAGGGTTGGATAGAGCAATTGACACTTGGCAATGATGACATGGCACCGCCATCAACCACACGGTCCTTGATAATGTCCTATGAGGCTCCTCCTTTGACACACCTACGAGTATGCGAGGCAAAGCCACACATCAAATAGTAGCCAACAAGCAAGGTCCGACAACGCAGTGGACACGTGGCAATGATGACGTGGAACTGATGTCGTGGCAGTTGGGTACAGCTAGCCGACAACATTGTTGAAGGTAGCCATTTATATGGTAGTGCTGTGTGAACCTAGGTAAATAATGGGCTAGGGCACTTTTTCCCTCTTTAGGAGGGTTTTTTTCCCCTAGCATATGTACACACTCTTATGAGTGTGTGTAAGTGACCTTATCATGTCAAGCTTCAATGGCAATCTCTATCTTGTCATTTGTAATGAAGTAGGTTTGGGTGCACATGCACATGGGGAATGGGGCCTAGGCACTTGGGCTTAGGGACATTTACATGTGTACTTTTAGGGGACCCTATATGAGGCATATGGCTCATGGACATTGTACCCTTTTGATCATTATACTTTCATGAGTACTCTTACTCTTTGGAGCTCTAAGCTTCCATGGTGGACTTCTCCCTTTTGAGAAGCTGTGTGTGTACTCCATTATTGAGTGCAATAGGTGCTACTCCCTATGATGAGTGGAACATGTGTGTACTCCATGCTAAAATGAGTGCAACCCTTAGGTTTCCTTCATCTCTCTTTGTTTTTTATTTTCACTTGTGCTTGTATGCAACGTTTCTCAGACGTTAAAGGAATATGCCTCCAACACTTGGTGACCACGTTTCTTAGAGTCCTAGACTCTCTTCCCCACGATCATAAAAGAATCCCCTTTTGGTAAGTCCAATCGAGTGCAACATGAAGCAAAATTTCCATTTTCTTTTTTGGCTTCATTATTAGGGCTTGTTTTCATGCTGCTTCATTTATTTTGATGGTGAAGAACAAGAAAAAGAGGTGTGAACTTTGCCTCGAGTCCAACCACAGCACGAAGGAGTGCCAATTCTACTTGTGCACGTACTATGGGGAACGAGGGCATCACAAAGCCTTTTGCACTATAGATTTTCAGGAAGAGTTTGAGGACGTCTCCAAAACTCTCCAGAAAGCAACTTCAGACTACCGCCTAGATTGGGCAAGAAGTAAGTTGGTGAAGTTTTCAAGATTTGTCAAGACAGCACATAAATGGCATCTAGCACACAATAGGGGAAATTATGCATCATGTTCAAAATTGATTTACTTGGAAAACTTGAAATCAGCAACCAAATTCTTGGCACAACAATGTGAGAGTTCTGAAAATGAGGAAGAATCTGAGTCCGAGTCTGAGAGTGAGGAAGATGAGATTGAGGTGGCATGGGAAGATGCGTTAGGCCGAGAGAGCCAAGAAGAGTCTTTGAATGAACCTAATCTCGTGTCGACTACTCCGCTTGAGCACGTGCAGATCTTCAATTCACAGAATCTGATTTATGTTATGTGTGATGCCTCATCTCATCAAAGGGAGGAGGATGTAGGTGATGATCGAATTGATCATGGCATGGATGCCATGGATCTGTTGTGTCAGGCAAAGGGTGAGTCTCCATGGGAGAATTGTATGGGCCAAGAGAGCCAAGTGATATCCTTAGATGCGACTAACCATGTGCCAGACAATGATAATGTGTGTGCTAATTTGCTCGACGAGGATCCAAGTAATTCAGATCCCAAAGGGATTGCATGTGATGATGCTATGGTGGATCCTCACTTGACTAGACTGCCACCTTCTTATGGTCTTGGATCACATGCTTCTCGAGGGATGTCTCTAGCTGATATTCTTGCGGAGAGACGCAGATTATGTGATTCATTTTCAGTGAAGTCTATTAGACCATGTGATGGTCTTTCACCATGTGCTTCATTGACACATTTTTGTGGTGTTGTGCACACACCCAGGGTGCTTCATTGCATCAGGCCATAGATACGAACAGAGGACGGATGTTGGAGGATCTACATCAACATATCTTTATGGTAATGGTTATTTTCAGCCTATGATGTAGATACTAGCGCTTCATGCAGATTCTTATGTGGCAGTTTGACATGGATCACTCCATGTGCTTGGAGTGCAGATTTGATTCTTGATGCATGGTTCTACATATTCATATTGTATGATATAGAATGGTATCACATGTACATGTTGTGTGCACAACACTAGCATGACCCTATCATGTTCTTGTGTGCGTTCGAGTCGTCAAAATTTCTATTCGATCCACCGGGTGTGCCAACTGTTAGCTATGTACACACACTCTTAGCCATGTGCGCATGTGAACATAAGACAAATGTATAGTGGGAATGTGGAAGGTCAAAGGTAAGAAGGGTAGTTGAAGGGTCTCATTCATGGGTATAACTACCTTTGTATGGTGTGTGTAGTGGGAGAGAGTTCTTGATGAGGAGTTCTTGGAAATGAATGAATGAAGCTTCAATGGCAATCTCTATCTTCTCTCTTTGTTTTTTATTTTCACGATGCAACGTTTCTCACATGTTGAAGGAATCTATAAGCATTACTCTTGGCCGACTAGGAGCATTGGTGCATATATATAGGTGTATTGATTAGCATTGTGTTCAACCAAGTCACACTACCCACATGGCTGGATGATAAGCTTTCTAGTATGTTTCAGCCAGTTGCTAAGGGCAGAAATCTGAGGTTGTTCCAAGACAGTGTGTAGGTGTTTAATCCCGGTGGGTGGATCAATTAAATTCGAAGACTAGGGGGGTTTTGTACCCGTTTGATCTAGGTGGAGGATTCTACTGTTGTGATGGTACAAATCAACAAGTAAGAGTTTGAGATAGGTGTAGAGTTTGAGGAGTGAATAAGTGGTTGAGCATAAATGCTCCAACCAAGGGGGGGCTTTGCAAAATATATATATGTGGGTAGTGTGACTTGGTTGAACACAATGCTAATCAATACACTTAAATACATCAAGATTTAGCGGACAACATACTCAATACAAGAAGTAATTTTCTGAATTGACAAGAGACGCACAGTGAGCCAGAACGGCCGGCCCCTCCCTCAAATAAAGTATATTGATCTTGGGAGAATCAAGTACATAGTGTCATGGGCATTTCTGACTAGATTTCCATACCAATGCATATGAAAACAATATTGCAAACAATATAGTTGTTGGCAACTCACACTACCCTCTCGAGTGCCCATGTTCCCTACCATCTTCTTGTTAGACATCATCCCCTTCTTGCTGGCTTCCTGTTTGGTGTCCTATTCTAGCCTCTAGGGCTGACCATGTTAGCTAGAGGGGCTGATCACCCCTCACATATATTTTCCCACATTATTCCCCATTTTATGGAGTCTTGGGTATTTTCCCAATAGTGGAGGATTTTATCACCAGTCAGCTGCCTACTCATGGGCATATATATAGTTGGCTTGCCTCCCTCATTCTTCACTACTTGCTTAGCATTGTTTGCTGCAGTCCCTCACATACAAGGTCTTCTCTCCTCTTGCTCGAGACATATATCCCTTTTGATGATGATATTGAGAGCAGATTCTCACCTGTGTTTCCTCTCCATCTCTCTCTCTCACTCTCTCCTGTGTTTCCACTTTCCCTTCTTCCGCCGCACATTCTATCATGGTATCAGAGCGCCAGTGATCTTCAGTGTTGGATGCTCCCTCTTGCGTTTTTGCGTTTTTAGCAAGGTGGACAGATCTACGTTTTTCTCAGAAGTGCTGCTGGCCGCCTACCTCTTCCAGGCATTTCTTCTCAAGAGCCCGTGGTCTTTCTTCATCACTTTGACCTCTGAGAACACCTGTTTTCTGCATTGTTTTAGGGAAGCAGCACATAGTTTGCTGCGTTTTTTTTCAGGTGGCTGTCTACAGCAGTTTGCCGCAGTTCTCAGCATTCATACCCCCCCTGTAGTGCTGGTCGCCTGTTTTGTACAGGCCAACAGCAGCATATTTGCTTCGTTTTTTTCTTCTACAGGTTTCTGATGCTGTTTGCTGATCTGAGGACTTGATGGTACCATATATCTACTGTTTTTCCAAATTCAGCCCGTTGTACAGCCCCTTTTACCTCTGCCTTTTCAGAATTCCAGCCCTTTGTTGTTGCATTTTTTTCTGAACTGATCTTGCCAGTATCTCTACCTTCACCTCGGCTTCACCGTTGGACCCGAAGGTACCTTCTCTTCAGTGTTTTTCCTCATAGGAGGTGTGGACACTGGTTGGCCTGAATTTTCAGGTTTGTAGCCCTTGTTTGGCTGCGTTTTCTTCTCCAGTGACACAGATCACTTGCAAAGGGGGTTTCTTGTTTGGATTGTGGCTTTGGAGGCAGTTTGGTACTTCAGGAGGATTCTGAATTTCTGATTTCAGTCAGCGTTTTGCTGATATTGGAGCATCTATACCTGTGTTTTGTTCCTAGCCTACACGGTTTCCCGGTTTCTTCATGTTCCTTGCCTTCAGTTGGCGGTGGAGTGCCTTTTTTGCTGGATAGCAATGTTATGGCTGCGTTTTGCTTCCCACACAAGTTTTCTACACTCAGAGGGGGCCTATCTCCAGCTACTTCACTTGAGGATCAGTTTTGGGAGCTGTTTTGTATCTGCGGAGACTTTCTTCTGTGACAGGAGTTTACAAATTTTGGAGGAGAGCAGTGATCTTTTTCAAAGATCCTGAGCAAAGTTTATTTTGTCCGAGCCTGTGTTCTTTGCAGTGTTTGCAGAACAAGGAGGGTGTTTTTCCCCTTGAGGTGTGATCTTTTCACATGGACCATTTATTTGTTGCTGATTCTTGGGATCTGATTATGCTTATGGAACAGTCTTATGCTATATGTGATGCTTTTGAGGACTTTGATACCACTACAGTTTATATTCCTGCTTCCCTTCCTCATTGTGAGGAGTCTACCTCTGCCTCTCTCTGTGATGCTTCTAAGGTTGCCCCTCCCCCTACCAGTTCTACATTTGGTTTGTTGCAATGTGCATGTTTGTTGTTTTGGAGGATGGTTTTTTGGACCCAGTGGGATGCTTTGGATCTGTGGTTGCTAACCGTGCCTGCGGCACAGTGGTACTTCCAGAGTTTTTTGGGTTTGGATCAGAATCAGGTTGGACTTGCACCAGTCCAACGATATCTTTTTTCAGAGGGGGATGTGGAGTCCTTTCATCTTGTGATGCCCACCTCAGTGGCGTGTACTTATGTACAGCATTGGGCAACTCATGGTACGGAGTTTGGACAAATGGACCCCATCTTTTCTACAGAGTCTTTACATCTTACGATGCATACCTTTTTAGAGGATGTTTTTGTACAGCATTTGGCTACTCTTGGCACAGAGTTGGAGCAGATTGACTCTATTTCTTTTGAGGTTTCCAATGGAGAGCAGTTTGCTTCTCCCAGGGTTGATTATATACAGGATCTAACCTTGGTTGGTTATGAGGTTTTTCATACCTTCTCCAGGCTGGATACACGACATTCGACTTCGGGGAGTGTTCTTACACTTGGGTTTGGAACCATTATTTGGAGCAGCACATCGCAGCCTACTTGGTTGTTTCTTCCAGAGGAGCGGTGTACCTAGTAGCTTGTTCTATTGCTTTTGTAGCTGAGCTGCTGAGGAGATTGCTTGTGGAGCTTTCTTGGTACCTATTTCTGCAGTCTTTCATCTTTGATCAAGGACACCGTCTCTGGCTTCTTGGAGTTCACTCAGCATCTCGTGCTGAGAGGGGGTGTTAAGACATCATCCCCTTCTTGCTGGCTTCCTATTTGCTGTCCTATTTTAGCCTCTAGGACTGACCATGTTAGCTAGAGGGGCTGGTCACCCCTCACATATATTTTCCCACATTATTCCCCATTTTATGGAGTCTTGGGTATTTTCCCAATCGTGGAGGATTTTATCACCAGTCGGCTGCCTACTCATGGGCATATATATAGCTGGCTTGCCTCCCTCATTCTTCACTGCTTGCTTAGCATTGTTTTCTCCAGTCCCTCACATACGAGGTCTTCTCCCCCTCTTGCTCGGGACATGTATTCCTTTTGATGATGATAGTGGCTTGGTCAGTTGAGAAAGATCGGATGCCTCATAACCCAATCCTACCTCTGGAACCTTTTTAGAAATGTAGACTAGTATTTGTGGGTCCATTCAAACCACCTTCCTCGAAGGATAGGTAACATATATATTTTGGTATCAATAAATTTTTATACCAAGTGGGTGGAAACCATATAGCTTTGACAGATAATTCGGCTCAGTCAATGGCTAAGTTTCTTTATGAGATGATCATGACTAGGTTTGGATTCCCATTGAATTAGTTAGCAACCATGGTATGCATTTCCGAAATAAGGTGATTATGGAGTTGGTCACTTGTCATCTTATTATACACAAGAAATCCATTGTTTATTATCCTCAAGCAAATGGTCAGGCAAAGTCCATCAACAAGACCTTGCAGAAGAAAGTGGACAATGATTTAGATCGACTCGGATGAAAAACTATATTCTACACTTTTAAGCAGTTTATAAGGTGACTACGAGGTTGAATTCATTTAAATTGGTTTTGTGGTACCAAAGTAGTGGTCCCTATGGAATTTATGGTCCCAAGCCTATAGATTTGCCAGTGAGAGTTTGAGTCCATAGTTTTCTTTGATTCATCAAATGGAGCGGACCACATGTGTTTCCTCTCCATCTCTCTCTCTCACTCTCTCTCCTGTGTTTCAACTTTCCCTTCTCCCGCTGCACATTCTATTACTTCTCTCTATTGTTCCACCCACACATGGTAGCAACAATCTGCAAGAGAGTACGCAGGACAAGAGAACACTACACAGGGTATGTGAACATGGAGTCCGGTTCCTCCCTCCTGCTACTTGCTTCCATATTTGAACATCAAAGCTTACCAAATTGCACGTAGAGTTGGTGAGAGCGGAAGTCTTCACGATAAAAGTGTTTGGTGTGTTAAAATCTTCGATTTGTCGCGATACTTCCCGACAAAAGTCTTCAAGAGGATAAAGGGAACCCTGGGAAAGCTTCCCTTTTGGTTCAACTTGAGAAAGGAGGACTGAAATTAGGGTTTTCAACCAAAAAACCAGAAATTACAGCAAAAATAAGAGCTGTTTTGATGAATTTCAATCATTGGGAGTGTATGGAAGAGTGCACGCCACCTGGAAACACTCTTGGAAGCTTGGAAGACACACTAGCAAGCTTGGATATGGAGTTGGGAAGGAGAAAGTGCAAAAAAAACAGCCAGAGGCCTCATGAAGGGGGCGCCTACTTCTAGAGAGAGGGACAAGAGAGTGAGTTGTCATGGCTGGTTGCTCCCTTTGTACCAAGGGGATAAGGTCTAGGTGGTCGGCATTGGGTTTTGACCACCTCGGGACATCAGTGTGTGCGAACACAGGGCTGATCATAACTTATAAGTGAGTTTTGGTCGCCCAAAACTTAATGAAGTGTGTACACACTCACTTATAAATTAGTGCTAATTCCTAAAGCTAGGTTTATGAGCAATACTTACCACCTGTCACATGCCACATAACCATGTCAGCAGACAGTTACACGCACGGTTCACTGGCGGGCGTCCCCTTACCCAAAAGTAGACGTTAGTCAGGCAAGCATGAAAACAACATGCAATTTCAATTGCAAGCAAGCACATAAAGATGCTAGGGTCACCACAAAACGCATTTCACTTCCCCTGAAACACAAAACATTGGTGAAACATTTCATGCATGGAGCGAAACGTAGAACGTTTTAGGGCGGGCAGTTTTTGTAAAAAAATGTGAATAAAAAATGCTAAAAATGTTGCGATTTCTTCAGGGTGCCGAGAGTCTTCTCTCTCATCTGCGTCTGCAGCAGCAAGGTAGCACTCTCTCTCTCTCTCTCTCTCTCTCTCTCTCTCTCGCTCGCTGCCTGCGCCCCCCTTCGCTCTCTCTCCCGCTGCCTGCCCTTCGCCCCCCCTTCGCTGCCTGTCTACCTGTGCCCCCCCCTCCCGCTGCCTGCCTGCCTGCCTGCGTGCGCCCCCCTTCGCTCTCCCTCCCGCTGCCTGCCCTTCGCCCCCCCCTCCTGCTACCTGCCTGCGCGCCCCCCCTCACGTTGCCTGCCCTTCGCTCTCTCTCTGCCTTCCCCCTGTCTCTCTCTCCTGCGCATCTCTCCCTCCCCTCCTCCCCGCCTATGCGCCCTCTTGCCCGCCTGCACCCCGCCCTTTGTCCCCTCCATCTCTCTCTCTCCCCCTCCCGTCTCTCTCTCTCTCTCCCCCTTCCTTCATCCTCATTTTTCTGCTCCCCCCCCCCCCCCCCCCGCGCCTGTGAACCTCGATCACCATCCCTAGGGCCCTAATGGGGACTTGAACCCCCCACCCTATTTCATCTCACCATTTCTTCTCTTTCTCTCCCACATATTTACCTACTCCTTTCAAACATTCCCTCCCTCTACAATGGGAGGGTCTGCAGATGACAATATCACCCAGCTTAATCATATCCTTAGGGATCTTATCAAGGACCAAAAGAAGACATTGGACAGCACCATCACCGCCATCAAGAAGGACTTATTGACGCGCATGGGAAAGCTGGAGGCTGAAGCGGAAATATGGAAGACAGAGAAGCTTACCATGCAAGACGAGTGGGAGAAGGAAAAGCTCGCCATGCAGGAGGAAATCAACCTTTTGAAGGGCGAAGTGGCATCCTTACGCGATCATCCACGGGAGGAAGGAGAGACTCTTGAGGTGGACAAAGAGGCAATCAAAGAAGAGATCACCAAAACCCTCACCCACACAATCGAGGGGAAAATGGAGGCGGCCCGCGAAGGATGGGTAGAAGTGATGAAGAAGAACATAAAAAAGGAGGTGCAAGAAGATGTACAAGTGATGAAGAAGGAGGTACAAGAAGATGTACACATGATGCAGTCTACTCTTGATGAAGAGAAGATGCGACGGATCCGGCGCCTAAACATCCAAGTAACAGGGATACTAGAGAGCACTGCCTCCACGCCCGAGATTGACGGGCGGAACCTATGTACCAAGCTGGGACTAAAGGAGGATGAGCCGCTCTCATTCACTAGAGTATGGGGACAACCCCAAAGGACTCCACCAAAGGCAAGGCCTTAGTGCTACAGTTCCCGGACGAGGAGTAAGATCAGCTTTATGAGAAGACGTGCTATCTTGAGGAGCTTGCCACGGGACCCCATCTACTTCGATGGTGACCTCACATGGATGCAGCTAGAGCACAGAAGATTATGCATGCCGAAGATCAAGGCGGCACGCAAAGAAGGGAAGAAGGCACATTATAGGGATGGTCACATCTACATAGATGGGAAGAGGGTCGAATAGCGCCATCTGGCCTATGAGACACGAAGGAAACAACATGAAGACAAAGAGATACACATAGCAGTCTGGAACTGTAATGGAGCCCTATGGACACATCCAAGGAGACTTGAGGAGGTGATGGAGGGCCGGGATATCATCTTGATGACAGAGACACATGAGAGCCCGGAGAGGGGCTTACCCCACAGGTTGAGAGTTATCAGTGGGAGTCAGCTCACCGACAGGGGATGAGACAGGTCACCTCCCGAGGTTCAGGAGGTATTGCAGTGCTTTTCAGACATGGGTTACATGAGCATGTTCGAGTCATAGCATGAGACTCGGAGGCGAGATACATGTGGATTAGCTTACGCCTCTCGGAGACCAAATGGATTTATATCGCCCTTTGCTACTTTCCTCCGAAGGGGTCGCAGTTTGCCACCACCGAGGAGCCGGGTGGAGGAGATGCTAGTGAGTCTCCATACTCTGAGGAGATCTTACACTATTCGACACTGGGAGAAGTCTTCTTGATGGGGGACTTCATTGCACGGACTCAGAGCAGACAGTGCGAGATCTATGACTTTGAGGATCCCTTGAGACTAGAGCCACTAGCTACAGAGGATACAGGGACCACTCGGATCTCCGCTGACGGAGAAGCTGACAGCACTGGATATGGGCAACATTTGCTGGAGCTTGGGGCCCGACACCATCTCGTTATTTATAACGGGATGACTCAGTGGCCAGATTCAGGTGGGTTGACTTGCTTTCCAGTGGGGGGTGGCAGCAGTACAGTGGACTATGTGATGGGATCCCGGGAGGCAGCTGATATGGTGTCTCACTTTACCGTACCACCATGCCCCATTGGGGCGGATCATACATATCTATCCCTCACTTTTAGCCTTTAGGAGCTTACTGGAGACCCACCCACCCATCATACAGCCACCACGCACTATTTTCCACTTCACTTAGGACCTAGCCGATGTGTATGACTATCATGTTCATGATCAGCTATTTGCCTTAGACCCATCGGCACCGATGGCTATGCTCACCTCCCAGCTCTCACATGTACTACACTCTGCAGCCTGCAGCCGCCGCGAGGAGTTTCCCATACCACATACAGACAGGACAGCGACCTATATCTAGGAGCATGCCCCAATGCAGAAACCTTTACCGCAGTCTCCGAGTGCACAGACTCATGGGGAGATCACCCAGAGACAGGCAAGCAGGAGGATGCATACTCTCACCCGCCGATATGCAGATTGTGCCGCGAGAAGGTGGAGACTAAGGATCACTTTGTACGTAGATGTAGAGCCCACTAGGGGGTCAGAGATAGATATGCAGGGTTGTTTGAGGAGCACTCTTCACTACATCAGTTGATGGAGGCCTCGGACCAGTGACAGCTTGGCAGACTACTACTAGAGCTTCATAGTTCTCGAGAGAGACTCCTCCAGACACCCGCTCCCACTAGGGGTGGGAGACAGTCCCAGCTCATAGATTTCTTCCAGAGAGCTATGCCAGTGCCAGCTGATGTACCACGTGGGGTGACCGCACAGAGAGCAGAGGAATTGAGAGCCAGGAGGAGACCTAGACAGACTGGACACAGAGCACCCCGACTCTGTCACTGAGAGATAGCAGCTATCCGGATGAGACACCAGATGGAGACACAGGAGAGGCTAGCTCGCTTTCATTCAGACTCAGGGTACATGTTCACGCCACTCACAGCCTCGGCATCGGCGATGTATGATATCTTATATCCCTCTTATGGCACTGGATGGAGTTAGACATAGATCTGCATAGCATGCTTGTACTACCCCTTCAGCATATAGAGATGCATCTTGCCTTAGCACTCCATCCACATCCCCACCCCCCTTTATATTGTTTGTATATGGGCTCCACCGATCCATGATGATTCACAGTTGTATCCAAACACATGCACACTTTTTCTTTTCTTTCTTTTCCTTTTCTTTCTTTTTCTTTTCTTCTGATGACCGGAAGAACACAGTTGTATTATTTTTTGTCTCATAGGCCGACTTTGGCCTCTCATAGACGTTAATATATCTTTCTTTCTTTCTTCTCTCTCTCTCTCTCTCTCTCTCTCTCTCTCTCTCTCTCTCTCTTCGACTCTCTCCCCCTCTCTTCAACAGGGCTCTCTCTCTCTCTCTCTCTCTCTCTCTCTCTCACATGTTGGACTTCATAGAGCGTTTCTTTGTAGGCAAAGTGCTAGCCAAGAGTGTACCGTAGGTCATAGGGCTATGAGTTGATGTCTTCATTCTCAGCCCAGAGTCACCACGAAACGCGTTTCACTTTCCCTGAAACGCGAAACGTTGGTGAAACGTTTCATGCATGGAGTGAAACGTAGAACGTTTCAAGGCGGGCAGTTTTTGTAAAAAATGTGAATATGCTAAAAATGCTGCAATTTCTTCAAGGGCGCCAACAATCTTCTCTCTCGTTTGCATCTACAGCAGCAAGGTAGCCTCTCTCTCTCTCTCTCTCTCTCTCTCTCTCTCTCTCTCTCAGATAGCTATGTTTATGTTTTCTTTCTGTTTTATTTTCCATTCCATGATGAGATATGCCATGGACATTATTGTATCACTTGGTCTCATAGGCCCATTGGGTCTTTAGTAGACGCTTAATATCTCTCGCTCTCTCTCTCGATTTTTTTTGCAAAAATTGAAATTAAAAAAAAAAAGAGTGCTCTCTCTACCCTTTTTTTGTCTTGCAGAAATAGAAATTTTGATAAAAATGGGTTAAACCCCCAAATTTGGGCATGGAATTGAATGCCCATTTCAGAAATTTCAGAAATGGACATTCAATTTGATGCCTAAATTTCCCTCATAGAAATGTTGGGCTTGTAGTAGAGGTTTTGGGATCCACCTGAAGATTGTTGTTGGGCAAGGAGGATGGTGTGGTTTTTCCCCCAAATTTGGGCATCAAATTGAATGCCCATTTCTGAAATTTGGGCATTCAATTCGATGCCCAAATTTGGGGGTTTTTTCATTTTCAATTCAATGCCCAAATTTGGGGGGTTTTGCAAAAATTGAAATTTTTCCTCTTCTAGTTTTGTAGAAATTGAAATTTTCCCTCTTTTGGTTTTGCAGAAATCGAAATTTTGATAAAAATGAAAAAACCCCCCAATTTGGTCATCGAATTGAATGCCCATTTCTGAAATTGGATGCCCAAATTTGGGGGTTTTGTCCAATTTGGAACAATCCCCAAATTGGGCAACTGGTTTTGCACAAATTGAAATTTTGATAAAAATGAAAAAACCCCCCAATTTGGTCATCGAATTGAATGCCCATTTCTAAAATTGGATGCCCAAATTTGGGGGTTTTGTCCAATTTGGGACAAAATCCCCTAATCGGTTGCCCAATTTGAGCAAATCTCAATTTGGACCCCCAAATTGGTTACCCGATTCTTCCACCAATTCAAGGGTTTGGGCAAAACCCCCAAATTTAGGTTTGATTCCGGTTTGGGCAAAACCCCCAAATTGGTTGTCCAATTCTTCCACCAATTTGAGGGTTATGATTGAACTGTTGGTGTGCATACTTTCAGCTCTTTTGGCACCATGCCCAACCTTTAGATTTTATGTATATAATCGTTTCGGTCCATCGTTTCACAAGACACCTCCCAGTGGTGAAACATTTCATTCCAAAATGAATCATTTCAGCAACGTTTCGTTTCAGCAGTGAAATGTTTCGCGGTGACCTTGTCTCGGCCACATCTTGTACTTGAATTTCAGTTGAATTACTTCTTTCTTGTACACAATTCAGAGCAGTAGTTTAGGGCTAGCAAATACATGCAAGTGTTCTAAACCTCCATCAAAGAGTATGGACACTAGGTGTCCATGAATCATCCCTCAGCACATCACCGTATCATGCCAGCCGAGGATTACTAAGATGCTGCCATACTGGGTCAAGTGAAGAGCAACAGTGGTACTAGTGGGAGCGGAAGGGGGGGTCGATGGTGGTGTCGTCGCGTCACTACTGTGGCAAACAAACAAGCCGCTTCCTTGTGCTTCTCTAGTGTCCATCCATTTGGAAGTGGTAGAGAGATGCAAGAACAGCAAGGGAAAAAATCCGGATGTAACCCCAATTGATGATTTCCAGGATGATGCCATCATGTTGTCCGAAATTGATCTCGATGAGATGGGTTTGCAAAGGGCCTCTCGGGAGGCACCATATGGGAGACAGTTCCTAGAGATGGGAGCCATGCATGAGCTGATTATATACAATGGGATGACCTGCTGGCCTACGTCGGACAGCCTTACTTGCTTCCCACATAGTGGAGGTTCTCACACTATGGATTACCTCTTGGGGTCTGTATTATGGGTCTCCTTGTTCTTGAGGTCTTGGGTGAAAAGCATTCGAGATACTTGTGGGTGAGCATCAGAGGCCTTGACTGTACAAGCGTTTATGGCCATTAGACATGTAGCGCAAAGTTGGGACCCCCTTCAATTTGTCATTGAAGGGGAGCGTTGAAAGTTGGTCTCCAAGAGTCCTAGCAACACTTCCTTTGAGATTGCCAAAAGGTGTAGTAGGTCTGGCAGCAAACTCTGCATCTATTCACAATAGACAAAGCAGTAAAGTGGTTTGTTACTTGGGGCACCATTGCTTGAGCCATGGAGGCTAGGTCAGCACTCGTTTTCAAGAGGATGGTAAGGGTCAGAAGTTTCACCATTTGGCACATCTCGCCACCGTGCTGCAATGAGACCATAGATAATATGGTCACCCCTAACGGAGACCATTCATTTCATTTCGACAAACATTATTCACACCCTCCAAGAACACTTGAAGTGCTTGCAGGACGACTCAAAGACCATCCAACATAGGCGCACAGCTCTCCTACATACATGGAGATCAAGCCTCTTTCTCAGCCATGACAAAGGCGACCTTTTCTAACGTTCCAGGCCCTAGTGTGGCTTTTCCCCCTCCTCCAAGGATACAGTCTCCCTCCAAGGATACAGTCTCCCTCCAAGAGTGGCCAGCCATGCAGAAAGCCTCCCCCTTTTTTCCTTAAGCATCATACCTCCTGAGTCCTGGGAGTGTTGTAATCTGCCTACTGCTAGGTGTTACTTGTTCTACTAACTGAAGGATATTTTCTTCTATTTTAACCGAAACATTGTTCTTCATCGTATATGTGAACAGTTAGGTTCCAATCATTGGGAACTTCAAGAGAACAAATTTAAGGGTGCCCTGTCCTTACCACGGATCAAACATGGACGTTATACAGCCTTATGACTTTACTCACGAGTCTATGTATCTCATGTAGAAAGATGCCATACATCTCTAGCCCACATACTCCATGACTCAGCGAAGAGGATCAAACTTTTCTCTGCATAGGTAGCGGAAGCAGCCTTCAATCTTGTAGTATGAAGGATAGCATGCTCTTAGTCTCAATTTCATACATTTCACATACCCTGCATGCTCGAAGCTCTCGCCCCCACACCCTCGTGTGGTTTTCTTGAATTGTTTAGGTTGTCATTTACAAGGCAGCCCTTGTGAACAGAGGATTATCTGAGACGTCCATTCCTGTCCAACTCCCCGACCGTCCCATGGGCAAGCAGATTTGTGTAACCACATACATATGACTCGCATGAAATTCAGACACATAAAACATGCCACATGTGTAAAAAATACACTTCAAAAGCAATATGGATCTATTTTATTAAGAACAGTTCTTCTGGTGTCTCGTGCACGCACACACGCACGAGCCTAATGTTGCTCACAGGCTGCCTATAAGACATGAATGGAAAAGCAAGGAGGATTTTTCACTTACATGAGCTATTTTGTCAGCATCAATGATGGGGACTCCGAGTGCTTGAAATTCTTTTGAAGCCGTGCTCTTTCCCGAGGCGATCCCTCCAGTCAAGCCCACTATTCTCATAGTTTCTCTGAGAAACAATCCTGCAAAAAAAGTGGCCACGGGCCTGCCTTTTCTTCACAAAACTGAGGAAAACGTGGCCTCGCCGCCGAGATGAGCTACTGCACTAGCAGAGAGCCAAAAGAATCGCTGTCACCTAGTGCTTTTCGTCTCCTACATGCGTGATACATAAAATATATATATATATATACACACATTAAGGTAAGGATTGGTACATATTCTAGCAAGAAGCCTTCACCTCTCCCTCCCCTCACACATATTATATATTATATTTATGTGTGATACATAAAAATATATACATTCCATCCACTTTAACCAAAGGACCTACTACCGATTGAGTGTGTGTGTGTGTTTGTAAAAAGGATATGTGGGACCCTCATGTAATAAAAATCGTCCAACTTTCTCTCTCTTTCTCTCTCTCTATATATATATACACACATGAAGGTAAGGATTGGTACATATTCTGGCAAGAAGCCTTCACGTCTCCCCCCAACTCCAAACCACAAAAAAGAAGCTTTGCCTCCCCTTCTGGACGTTCCTTAAGTCATCCGTCCAACCTCTCTTGTACACACACAAAAAGAGAGTGAGCTCTATTGGTGCCTACCATTTTCTTTGCAAAAGAGGACTCCTTTGCCCTGCATGCATGCCATAGAGATACACATAGAGATGTGCCAACTTCATCCTGCATGTGTGCGTGTGTGTGTGTGTGTGTGTGAGAGAGAGAGAGAGAGAGAGATCAACCCATGTGTGCCTTACTTAGTCTAATTTGACCCATCCTCAAGTATTCAGCTAGTTGCTTTGCTACCTCATCTTCCTCAGTCTGGCTAAGCTGATATGGAGGAACACTAACAAGTTCTACACCTAGTACTAGCTCAATTTTACGGTCCACCTCTCGTTTAGGAGGTAATCCATGAGGTAACTCATCAGGAAATACATCCTAAAATTCGCTCTTAATGGAATTTAACACTTTACTTTCCTAGACATCTAAAGTAACAGTTACATCAAAATGAACACATGAAAACACTAGATCCATAACCAATTGGAAAAGTTCATAGTTAAAAAGATTTTCCATTAACTCAAGCTCATTAATAAAAGTTTCATTGGGTACAACAATGTTTCCCTTAAGAATAACAAGGTTTCCATTGTGATGGCAAGACATCAAATGTTTGACCTAATCAACAGAAAAATCTTTATTTTTTTTATGAAACCATTCCATCCCTAAAATAATGTTTACATGACCCAAGCTCATGACATGAAAAGCAAGTCTATCTGAGTACAACTGGATGTCTAACGGTAGTTTTAACACCTTCTTGTCCCCCAGAATTGAACTTGTCCTCCAACCATCTTGACCTTATACATGTGATCATTCTCTGTGATTTCTAGCTTCATCCTCTGTAACACAGTGTTGTCAATAAAATTATGAGTACTACTAGGATCAAACAAAAGATGAACTTGATGTCCATTTATTGATCCAGAAATACGAAATAATTCATTTGGACCAAAAACGTCTTGACTGAAAGTACAATTTGAACATTAGCTTCTTTCAAGATGCGTAATATTGACTTCAGAAAATTTACCTTGAAGTTTTGTAATATGCACAGATTTCTTTGGTATAAAATTCTTTGTTCCCGCCTTTTGTCTAGGTGCCAAAGGTGTTGTAGCTCCATTCAAAGGATAGAATTTCTTCATGTGTCTCTTTTCCTTGTATTTGAAACATGTGAGATATTATCCTTGCTCACAAATTTTTACTTCTCGCTCTCGCTGGTGTTGTTAGAATTTTTTGGTTTTGGTGTGAAAAGCTACTTTCTTTTTTGTCCACTATTTGAAAAAGTGAATGTGGATTTCTTTTCATTAGACGATGGTTTGAAGTGTTGGTGCCAACCATAGTCTTATGAAAAACCTGAGTTGCCTAAAAGTGAATGTGGATTTCTTTTCATTAGACGATGGTTTGAAGTGTTGGTGCCAACCATAGTCTTATGAAAAACCTGAGTTGCCTAAATAGTATCCTCAGCCGTTTTGACCTTGCATTTTTTTACCTCGTACTACTAATAGTCACGATCTAGACCATTGATGAAAATCCCACACAAGGGATGATCATCATACTTGGCTTTGGTAGCCAATTGTCTAAACTTTTGCACATAATTGTCAAAAGACTGATTTTCCATGCTATTTTTAACAATCTCGGTAATTATTTTGAATTCATCCTCTGGTTGGACAAACTCTTTTTTGAAAGCTTCCTCAAAACTTTGCCAAGTGGTAGGAATGGAATCTTCTTTGAGATCCTTCCACCAAGTTAATACCTTCCATTTTAATAACCCCTTTGCCATCTGCAACTTTTGCGCATCAATGAATGGATGAAAGGCAAAGTGTGTAGTTCACCTATTGAGCCAGGCATCTACACGTTCCTGAGTCTTCTCCTTTTTCTCACCGCCATACACCTTTGGTGGTGCAAACGACGGAGCAACTACTTTACGCCAAAAAATCCTCTTTTATCATTAAATTACTTGGATCTCAAATATCATGGGAATTCCTCTTTTTGCATAAAAATCAATTTTAGTCAAGATATGCATCTTCAGTGACTCCATCTCGTCATGGCATTTGGAATAGTTGTCTCTAGACGCTCTGCCACTTCCATAAATTCACTCTTTCCAACAGTCTCCTCTTCTTCAACTTGGAATTTAAGATCTTCCCTACCTGAGTTAGGATGATCACTCATCTCATCGAAATTATCATTAAGATCACAATTCATCCCTACTTGAGTCAATATGAGCCATGGTAATAAAGTTCTTCACAAAAATCACTATTCACTCAAACCAACTTCACTTACCCACTCTTGGCCAAAATGATCTAGCAAATCAATTCGCTAGAACTAACTGCACATAAGAAAAAATGCTTTAATTAGCATTTGGTGGCTAAACAATGGTAAAAAATCGTGAAAACATCGTCTAGAATTAATCCAAATGGAAATAACTACAAATATGAGGCACACTTGCATTAATTATATGCGAATAACCCACGTCTATCTAATATCAGCACGTAAAAAATGTACTTCAACACTAAATAGCCCTCGAAAATATTAAATTCTCGAAAAAAAAGAATTATCATGATTTTTTTTCCTAATTTTTCCTATTTTTCTAGGGCCTCGAAACTTACTAATTTTGAAATCCACCAAATTCTATCTTATGGCACTCCAAATCTAAATTTTTCCAAAAAAAGCAATAAAATATGCCAAAATACAATTGATATTTCAAAAATACCAATTTCTAGGATTTCTAAAATTTTCCTAAGTTTGGTAATTATTTTAAAAATTATCCCGAGAATCCCATCGATCACAAAATTTTTCAATTCCGCCCAACAATTCTCAAATCCAATTAAAATCTCCAATTTTAATGAAATTACTAGTTTTCTGCGCAAAAAATAGATTTTTTTTAAAGAATTCGAACAGTCATGGATGCCTGAATGGACATGCCACATGCCGATCAATAAACCTAGATATTCCAAAAATTGAAAATAACCTTTGTCTAATTTTTAAAAAAAGCAAAATTTTTATTGTACCCCAGATGCATTAGAATACGAATGGTCAAAAATTTTGAGAATCTGAATGGTCACCCTGGAAGAAAATGAAAAGACAAAAAACTCCAGAATATGGAAGGTCTAAAAAATTTTGGACCCCAAAGGCCAAAGGGCTCTACGTGATTTTTTTTAAATCATGAATTTGAGGAAATTTCTTTTCTCTTTTTTTAAAACTTTAATCAAAAGCTTTAACTAAGCTTTATAAAGCTTATTAATGTTTTTTTGAAGAAAACGTGGGGGACGCTATGTCGGGGGCCAATGAAATCCCCCCCTGTGCGTGATTAGGAATGGGAAGGGGGGGAGCCTAAGCTTCCCTTCCTCACTTCCCCTTTCTCCATCTCAACTCCCTTCTCCATCTCAACTCCCTTCTCCACCATCTCTCTCTATTCTTCTCTCTTTAACAGAGAGATTAATGCATATTCTTCTCTGTTTAACAGAGAGATTAATGCATATTCTTGATTATACACTAATCATTTCTTAATTATGATTAGTATTAAGAAAAAATATTCCCACCTAAGAGGTATTCGCACCACGTGGGAGAGAAAAAATGAAGGAAAATTCAGACTTGAGATATTGAAACGGGAGAGAACCTGATGCATCAACATGCTGCCCCCTACAAAAAATTGATAGCATGCTCGCGGGGAAACCGCAGAAAAGCAATAAAAATACATTTTTACCATAAAAATACTCTTAAAAATTCCTAAATAATTAGGAAAAAATCTTAGAAATTGTAGAAATTTAGGGAATCCTTTCTACCAAAAAATACTTGCAATAGCATGTGTGGTATTTTGGTTTAAAAAATCTATAAAATGCATATTTTAACCATAAAAATAGAGAAAAATAGCATTTCCACTCACGAATTTTCCTCGCAAAACGTCAATACATCCATCCAAGTGGAGAAGCACCACGTTTTGACCACCATATTTACGTTCCCAACGCATAGGCTACCAAAATAAACTAAAAATAATATTTTTTACTTAGTAAATGTTAAAATTTACTTTAAAATGCTAAAATTTTAAAATAAGGAGACAAAAATAAGAGGAGAAAAAACATTAAAAATTAACTAGAGACCGCTCTGATACCACTGTTAAAACCTAAAGATCTCTCTGGCTAATAACTATGCATAAACCATGCATATACTCATCCACCCGACCACCCCCGAGCAGCCTAAGGGTGCACACATAAATACAATGAAGTACCACATACCTTACCTTAGTGTCCCATACCACCAAAAGATATGACTTCACCCCAGCAGCACATAGCTCTAGCATGAAATGGCAAGTGAGTAGACACAATGCTCTACACAAGAGAACATCCCTTAGAGTGCCCCATGCCCCTATTATATAGGAGAGCCCTCAAGTGACTCTTGACTCTCAATTTCCATGTGTGACCCTTGGTTAGTTGACCCTAACCTCAACCCAAGCTTACACCTAACCCTTGCCCCACTAGGGTGGGTTAGCCTCCTAGTATATGCACATATAATGTGCACATAACAGTACTATGGAGGATAGCCATGCAAGGCCAGTTCGTATTGTGGCCTATATGCTCCTCCTAGAGTCAGGTCTAGTATGGAGCTCCTTGCTCCATTCTACAAGTCTCCCACCCATAATTGTTTATTTGGTAGCTCGGATTGACTCTTCAACCCTAGTGGCCAAAGCAATTATTGTGGCCTCTATAGTTATGTTCAACCTAAATTCCCCTTCACTACTCATACCAAGGTCTGATGCAATGAAGGTGGGTGGGATAGTGGGTCTCCGAGCTATTTCAAACACTCCAAGGTTTGTGTTTTACAAGCTAAAATCTGTAGATATAACTATTGTCTTAGAAACCATTCCAGTTGTGGTTCTAGAAAGGATTACTCTTTTCTCCATAGAGTTAATGCTTCTTGTTCCCAAGACGGGCTGATTAGGATCCATATGAGGAGGAATGCCTCTATGTTTAATCTTTCTTGCGAATGTGTCTCTTCCTAGTAGCTCGATAGTTTGACTCCCTCCTCAGTTGGATTGCTAATGATAATGTTCTAATAACATCTACAATACTCCTTTGAGTAGTTAAAGAGGACTTAGTCACTCTAACTTCTTGGTCCGTACACATCTCTGAAGAATTAGGTTCCCAAGAATAGGCCTCACTCAAGCTAGAATCCTCATTATTGCTCAAATGCTACATTTCTAGCGTTGCTTGGCTCTTGTGAGGTCCCAGGGATTGTGAAACATGCAAAGATTCCTCATAAGAAGGTGATCTTGATCTAGTGTCATTTGAGGCACTCTCCTCAAACGTGGGATTGAGTCCAAAAATCTTACCTGAGGGTGAGATCATCTTAGAGCACTCCCCCTACTGACCCAAGTCCAGTACAGTGGGCCTAGATATTCTAGATTTGGTTAAATTTCTAAGTTATTATATGTGTTGGGGATTTGCGAACCTACATTCACAACTACAGAATGTGCGTTTGACGAGTAGGTATGTGCGTGGCTAAGTGAGTTAGGAATGTGTGTAGCCGGGTCCTAGTTAGACTTACAAATGTATGTTCACAATGTTAGGGTGTGTGGGGAACTAAGAACGTGCTTGGCCAAGTGAAATCAGTGGATCTGTTGAACATGCTTTCCAAGATAGAAAAATGTACGTGGCCGAGAAAGTTAGGAATGTGCATGGCTAGGACTTATGAACGTATGTTCATATGTGAGAACGTGTGTTCCCACTTTGGCACGTACGTATGGAATCCTAACAAGTTTTCTACTTGTAATGGTGGAAAAATCAGGGCCATGTGATAGTCACTATTTTAACCACTTTTATCTATGAGAATATATGTGAAGAATATTAATGACCCTTCCTTACACAAGTCGTAGGCTCGAAGATTTCCCATAATCATTTTACATGAAGCACATTGCGTAGTACAAAAATATGGCTTGAAGAAGTTGCCATGCGTGGGGGGGGTAACGTTAGATATGGTTAACAAGTTACCAAAAGGAAATATGAGAGAAGTGTGCATTATTGGAACAAATGGATCTAATAGTAATGGTTGCAAGACTAATGGGAGTTTTGTAAAACTTAAAAATTAATCTCTTTGTATTCCATTTACAATAATAAATTTATTATTGTATTCCATTTACAATAATAAATTTATGGGGGGTGATGAACTTCTTATGCCAACCAAACTCATATGATGTCATTTTGGATAGACCCTTCTCGAGGGAATCCAAGGCTAGGTATTAATGATCACATTTATTTTGGCAAAAGATAAGTTCTAAAGGTAGACCTTTAAACATGGAAAACACATCCAATGGATGTTAAAGCTACTAGAATTTGGAAGTCATCATTGAGAAGTTAAAGGTCGCATTAGTGAACAAATCCTGTGTTAAAGTTACCAGAATTTGGAAGTCATCATTCATGAAAGTGATTTTGTTATTGGTGAAATCCTGATGTAGGAAGGATGCCCCCCATAGCATACGAGTCCCATAAATTGAGGTAGCATGAAAGGAGTTATGATATCCATGATTTAGAGTTGATTGTTATAGTGCATGCCTTGAAGCTTTGGAAACACTATTTTCATGGGCAAAAGTTCGCTCTGGTATCACAAAGATCTTAGTGAATTTTAATTCGAAATGTTATTAACATAAAACAAAGAAGATGGATGCAAACTCTTTAAAAAAAATATTTTGAGATTAAATATAGGTCAAGGAAAGAGAACATGGTCGTGGATGTGCTTAGCCAAGAAAGCCTCCTCACTCACGATAACCGTGATTTTCAATCTCTTATCCGTCAAGATTAAGGAGAAGATTGGGTAAGTAAAATTATTTTCCCCTATCATTCCCTTATAGGAAAGCAAGATGGCCTATTAAATGAGGAAAGTTCAAGGAATCAAGTTAGAGGATGACTGCACTTCAATAATCATATGTGCGTTCTTGAGACTTGAAGAGAAGAATTCCAAATGAGGCTCATGATATCTATATTACAGGACACCCCAGATATATGAAGACTTTTATGGCTATAAAGAAGAGTTCCCTTTGTCCCAAACATAAGAAGGATGTATAACATCATGTTCATCATCAATGCTTAGTCTGCCAAAAGATCAAGGTTGAAAGAATCAAAATGCATTGACGAACATGATGTATTACATCAAATGCTTAGTCTGTCAAAAGATCAAGGTTGAAAGAATCGAAATGCAAGGAAAGTTGCATCCTTTAGACATCCTATAGATGGAATGGGAGTGTATAAGCATAGATTTCATCACTAGATTACCTTCAATTAACGAAGGGTATGACTCCATCATGGTCACGTGGTGGATCGTAAAGTTACTCACCTAATCTCAGTGAAAAAGATATATACTGCAGTGGATGTTGCTAAAGTCTTTTTGAAGGAGATATTCAGACTACATGGATTTCTTAGAAGGATAGTCGGTGATTGAGATGCTAAATTTACGTCACCAATTATCGTGGATTGTATTCTTTGAAGCTATGGGTACCTCTCTAGATCTTAGTACCGCCTATAGCATCCATAAATTGATGGTCACACAGAGAGGGTAAACTAGGTGATCGAAGATATTCTTCGAGCGTTATATGGATGAGAACCCAGGAGATCGATTAATTGTCTACATCTAGTAAAGTTTTCTTATAATGCCTCTCATTATTGAAGCATCATGATGAGTCCATTTAAGACACTTTATGGACAAGAATGTCTAACTCCGTTGAATTGGTTCAATCCCCATTGATCAGGTGGAAGTGTCAAAGTGGATGCTATAGATGAGTTATGGATCGTCAAAATGCAGTCTATAAAGAATGACATTAATGTTGCTCAAGATAAGTAAATGCAATATATGCTAATCTGAAGAGATATACTAGGGAGTTTAATGAAGGTGATATGGTTTTTCTTCTTGCACGACTTAAGAGAAGTTCTCTATCCTTGGGAAAGTATAAGAAACTTCCATTTAGATATTCTGGACCATATGTGATTGCACAAAGAATCGGATCAAGCTTGTGAACTTTTACTTCCTACGTATTTGGAAATCCATAATGTCTTCCATGTTAGTGTGCTGAAGAAGTATGTTGAGATCCTAGTCATATATTGGATAACGAATCGTTTTTCCAAGCCAAGGACAAGTATAATTGGAACCAAAAGCGATTTTGGGCGTCAAAGAAAAGCCACTAAACTCAATCCTAAAGGAGTATTTAGTCAAGTGGAAATTTTTCCCAACTTAGGATGCTACTTGGGAGAAAGAGAAAGAATTGAGGAAGGATTATCCCTAGTTTCAAAGATGAAGATATCTCATATCTTCAAGCAGGGAAAATGTAAGATCCCTCTTTCCATACCCTAATGTAAATTGAGGTATTATTTTTTGAAGTGCACTTTCTAGTGGGAGGACATGATTTTTGGACATGATTTTTTAGTGGGAGGATATGATTTTTTAAACAAGGTGTGCATTTAATGAGAGAAATTTGAGAGTCTAGGAGAATAATTGTTAGAAAAATGAAACTTAATTTAATGGCCAAAAGAGCATAAATTATTTGGGGTTTTTCCATGTACACCCCCAGCACACATTAGAGTTAGATAAAAATATTGGATTTTTTGGAAGAAATAAATGAGTTATTAATAGGAAAATCAAATAATAATGATAGCTCCTAAAATATGCTAGTGTGCGCATTGGCCCTGGTGAAAATTGTAAATAGAGAAGAGTGCACACTTTCATTGAACTAAGGTTGAATGGGTAAAAAGCTAAAGTCTAAGATTGGATGATAAGGTGCACACTTTAATTGAACTAAGGTTGAATGGGTAAAAAATATAAAGTCTATGATTGAATGATAAAGTGAAAAACCCTAAAAGTAAGTTTTGGGAAGTAAAATAAATATTAAATGAAGAGATTAATATGGAGACTAATAGATAACTCCATTCTTGCATAAATGTGGGAGTTAACTTGATGTATGAATATATGCATGTGGCAATGGCTAGATGCATGGAAAATGGGAGGATACATGAAGTCTAAGGTTGAGTTACATGGGATACTGTGGACTACCAACCTTGAGTTAATTAGGGGAGCTTGTGGAGTGGTCTGCCACCATCATTTTCAACTATATAAAGGTCTCCTTGTCCATTGGAAATCTACAAATTTTCAACTATTTAAAGGTCCCCTTGCCCACAAGAAATCTATGAATTTTTCTCTTGAGAAAAAAGAGTACTTTTAAAATTCAACATGGACCGTGATTAGGATGCCCATTTGATTAGGCAAGATGAAGACCCAATGCAGTCTCTTGGAGATTGGCCACTTTTTAGATAGCTACTCCCGGAGCCCATATGCAAGGTGTCATGCTGGGCTATGATGCAAGAGAATAGACTTAGCTTTGACATCGACTCTTTCCATCTCCCTAGAGTGGCTTTTACCCCAACCTCCCTACCCCGCAATTGGTTGGGAATGTTCACTAAGCATGGCATACCTTTAGCAATACATGGCGCTAATGAGAGTTCAACCCTCCTCACTTACTCTATCGGGACTCATGAAAAACTTGTCAGTGCAAAGCCTTCTTCCAAGGATCTCAATGGATGCACTCTACAGAGAGTATGGGTGATTGGTTTTCACAAGAATGGTTGACACATCTATCCTCCACTAGCCAAGGTGGTCAGAGAGGGCTTTTGGCATTTATGGTTATGGAAGGGCCTAATCACGTGCCTTCATTGGGACCCAGGAGAGTGGACATGGCAAGATCCCTTTGTTCACTCCCTTCTTTGAGTACACAACATGACTGGGCCACATGATATAGATGCATGACATTGAGGGTACTCCAGGAAATAGGCAGCACTGGCAATCCCAAGGCCTCCCTCCACAATTTGTTTCATATTTCTGGATGAGGCTATGGGGGGACAATTTTCATCCCGAAAGATTACACTCATTCTATGGTGGGCAGTTAGCCCATCGGAGCCTTGCCAATTGGCACTTAGTTGGCCACAGGAGGTAGATCAACAACCTATTCAAGGTGTGGCCATCTATAAGAGTCCCAATGCCATTGCCTTTGGGATTGCCATAAGGCTCATCAAGTTTCGCAGATGTTTCTTTGCATCTTCACTATGGACTAGGCTCCCCTCTGCACAATTACTTGGGGCATAGTTGCTTGGGTCACCAAGGTTGAGGCAACCATGGCATATGAGGAACTGCAAGTTTCTCATCATCATTGAATCTTGACAAGTCCACTTTTGTTTCCCTCTTTTGATCATTGGACTCTAGGCTCCTGCCCAAAGATGGGAGATTTGCAGAAGTATTGGTGCATGGCATATTTAGAGAGCTCGATGTAGTGATGCCATTAAGAGCACCCCCACCCTACCCCACCCATCTGGAGCATATGGCTCGATATCATTCACATCATTCGTGGACACTATGGGAGGATTCCATCCCAAGTATTTAAACATGCTCATGGAATTACATCTTTCCTTAGAGCTTGACTCCAAGCTTTAAGTTTATATTTGCATTTGGTCGGTCCATCCATATCTCAAAACTGGATGTATTTAGGCATGGGAAGGTCCACTTCTCTTGTCTTTCTCTTATGGTGTAGGAGTCGATACATTGACACCTAGAAGTGCGGTGATTTGGACATTTGACATTACACATGGTCACTTCTTAATTTGGCAAGTATATTTGACTTGATATCTGGAGTCCTCTTCTCTTGTATGTGTCCAAGTGTGGTGACTTGGACATTTGACATTATACATGGTCCCTTCTTAATTTGGCAAGTATATTTGACTCGATGTCTAGAGTCCTTTTCTCTTGTATGTGTAAGAGAGAGCTATATGTGGTCTCTTCTCTCCCTCCCTTAGGCGTGGGCATTATGTGTGGATCTCTAGTGTAGTATTACTCCATGGACTGCGCTAGCAACCCACCTCCTCCTTGGGTTTGGTGTCCTCCTTGATCATGTGCTCCTTCCTTGTACTCCCCTAACTAGAATAAACATGCCTCTCCAATAACCAATCCATTTCTTTCCACGTGTCTTACGTGAAGTTAAAAAAGGGATAATCAAACACTTGTCTCCCACATGAGTTACCAAATTCAACCTTACAATAATCCTTTTAAACCATAAAATGGTGTTGTGCACACATACCTTGAGAGGACCATATCTCCCTCATCTTGGCTCCAAATTAGAAGCCGTTTTGCCCACCTTTTCTTCCATAGAGTCAAGCACATTTTTGGTTCTTATTTAGGTCCAAAATAATTAGTTTGAAAGTAAATATGTATGCCTCTTATATACACATTTGCACCCCTTTAAATGACACTTTATTAATGTGATAAATTGAGGTCTTACAAAAACTAAGGTTTTTTTTAATGCAAGGGAGGGTATTGAAATTACATGCCATCACTTTCCACTATGGGAGTGGGTAGATGCAAACCATGGACCTCCCTTTTGAGAGAAGGGCGATACCGCTAGGAAAAAACCAAAAGGCGAGGATGATTGAGGTTGAAGACACCTATGGCCACCCTCCCCAATGCCTCTTCCACCCACCTATGGCCACCCTCCCCAGTGACTCTTTCGCCCACCTATGGCTTGCCCCCCTTCCCTTCTCCACCCCTTCACACACACACACACAGCCTGATCCTTCCCCCCACCACTTTGGAGAGACAAGGGCGCTCTGCTAGGAAAAACCCACGAGGCAAGGATGACTACGGTGAAGGGGCCCTTCCATCGCGGCCTTTGCCAACAGTTTAGCCACCCTCCCTAGTCCTTCTTTCAACCACCTATGGCCACTCTCCCTAGTGCCTCTTCCAACCACCTATGGCTTGCCCCTCCCTCATCCACCTTCCCTTTTCCATCCCTTTATGCACAGCCTGATCCTGCACACACCCCCCCTCTTTCACACACATAACTTGATCTTGCCACCGACCCTCTCTCACTTGAGAGAGAGAGAGAGAGAGAGAAGAAGAAGAAGAAGAAGAAGAAGAAGAAGGGGGGGGGGGGGAAGTCAAACCTCCAAGTTCCCCCTTCTAGTCTACAAAAAACAACAATTTATGTCCTTACAATCGGCTCAACAAATATGCCATCCGTCATGTAGTCCCTTTTCCATCCCTTTATGCACAGCCTGATCCTGCACACACACCCCCCCTCTTTCACACACATAACTTGATCTTGCCACCGACCCTCTCTCACTTGAGAGAGAGAGAGAGAGAGAGAGAAGAAGAAGAAGAAGAAGAAGAAGGGGGGGGGGGGGGGGGGAAGTCAAACCTCCAAGTTCCCCCTTCTAGTCTACAAAAAACAACAATTTATGTCCTTACAATCGGCTCAACAAATATGCCATCCGTCATGTAGTCCGTAGGCATCGAACTCGGGTCTCAGTCATGGAACCCGACTGTTCTGCTAGCTGAACTAGAGCAACAATTTATGTCCTTGACAATCACTTATCACCTTAGCTTTTCCTAAGGCCGATTAAATTTAGCATCTTTGTAGTTTTAAATTTGAAACAATCCAAAGGTACATACGAATAGAACCTACAAATGACAAAAACCTGTTCGCAAAGGAAGATTCCTTCGTCCTTTTGCTCCGGGACTTTTTCGTTCTTCCTGGGTCCTGGACTTTTGCGAGTAAATAATATAATATTGATAAATATACTTCTGCGTTGTATTTAAAAATTTTGAATGGAAATTATTTAAAAAACAAAAGGTCATAATTATTATTGGGGGTTCGAAAATAATACCGTTTACCAGTTACTAAGATGCCACGTGAGCAGACAGTGCTTTCGAGCCGCCAACGCGCCAGCAAGCAGGAAGACGTGGCAGCGTACTATTAGCTACCTGCCACGTGGATGCTTATAGCGCGGTCGCCATACATGAACCTTGAAATGCGGGGACACGTTAAAAGTTGCGTGGATTTCAGGGTAGCTTTTGACTCTTGAAACTACTACTAGTACCTTTAACCTTAATTTGTGCTCAATTCAAATCTAGTGGCAACCATCTCCAAATTCCTATGTCACCTTTGTTGCAACAAGCATGTGTGCCATGAAGGCATGAAATGCATTCAATGTGTAGTAATAGCAAAAAGACTTCGCCACACATCGAGATTCAGAGCTACGCCTCACCGTTGGTCATAGTGGGGGCTTCAACGTGTGTCCCGAGTGATTTTGATAGCATAGATACCCCCAGATAACACGACTCTCTAAGCGCTTATGGAAAAAACCACGACTCAATTTTTGAACTCTATGCCCATTTTGGCACGTTCAAGTTTCAATTCTCTCACAATGCTAGACACACTTAGTGGGAAATGATTCTACCCTATTAATTTTTTGTAAAACTTGGCTTAAGTTGTTTTTTAACTTGTTTTGTTTGAGCTTTGAATTTAAGAGATGTTCTTGTTACAAACTTCACCAAGAAAATAAAGGTTCAAAATTCTAGAACTTTCAAAGAAAAAATTCTAAAGGTATCCTTAACTAGACTTCTATGAAGTTCAATACCATAAAGATTGCACAACCCTCTCAGTGACCTATTTAGGGACTTTGAATAACTTTCCGACGTGTGTTCTAGTTCATGCTTTTGCATTGTGTAAAATCCCATGTTGAATCGTGAATTTTCTATTTTGCCACCTTATAATCAAGTTGACCTTAGCGATAGTAGAAGAGGTATGCCTCTTTTTTATGCTTCTAGTTGTCTTTGCTTTTGCCAAACTCATTTCTCTTCTATCATTCAACATAGGCCGTGAGAGCTTTTTCTTCTTATATGTCATCCACGTCTTCAAAAAACTTCTTTTACATCAAAGACATAATCCTCTTCAATTATTCGCCACTCGTTGATCTCCTTCCAATCCCTATTTTGAGAGTCTCTAGACTACCCTTTGTAGAAGGCACTAGTTGTATTGCATATCATTCACCTTGAAGGGTTGCTATCTCCCCTTAAGGGGCAGAGATCTAACAACTAGTAATCTTAACCTACTATGTTGTAATTTAAACATCTCAAATAGCAAGTGTTAACTTCAAGCTAGTAAAAGCGATTGCAAACAATTGAGAGTACACTCATTCATCCTAGAAGAAAAAACAATTACCATGCAATTTTTCTAAGTATTCTTTATTAGAAATCAAATTTCCACACTCTATATGTACATCACATGTAATGGCTACTCATGTTTGCAAGGCTACACAATTATATGTACATCATATGTATTGGGGCTAATGTTTGCATGGCACCCTTATGAGGCATAACCATGTTTCATTAGCCTAGATGATAGCCCTAATACATGTTTGCAAGGCTACACATCTATATGTACATCACATGTATTAGGGGGCTAATGTTTGCACAGCACCCTTATGACGCATAACCATGTTTCATCAACCTAGACAATAGCCCCTAAACATCTATATATACATCACATGTATTGGAGCTAATGTTTGCATGGCACCCTTATAAGGTATAACCATCTTTGATCAGCCTAGACATGTGGCAAATTCATATTAAACACCAATAGATAGCTTCTAGATGGCTTAGATAGATTTGCTACAACAACAAAAGGGTACACATAATTGTGGAGGGATATTTTCCAATATTCAGTAGAGTTTAAGGGGATATCCAATGACACCCTATCATCACGAAATTGACTTGTTGAAATGGGTTTGGAAGCTAAAGTTTAACCTTTGCTCTCATGTTTAATCCCCTTCTCACCTCGAGCACACCCATAAACATGCAAAGGCCATATATACTAGCCAAACCCTTCCTTCGCTATTCATTCATCTATCTTCACCTTAATTGCACCCTTGTATTTCCTCTACATACAACCTCCATCTTGTTAGTTGTGGTCCAACCATTAAAGCTCCCCTCGCATGGGGAGTAGTGAGATGCACACTATAATTAAATTTACGTAGTATTATTCTCCATCTTTGTTATTGTGCAAGTTGTGTTTCAGTTTTGCACATGGAAAGATCATGTATCTATGTGCTACGCACTATACACCACATATTATAATTTCTTACATTCTTCAATGGTGGGCAACTTGAGCAGTTTAACTATGTGTGTGACATGCCTTTTAGAATGTTGCTTGCTAGTATCCATAATTAATCCTTAAACCCAAAATTTGAATATATTTAAAAATTTGAGAAGGTGGGCTTTTCGTATTAAAAATTTGCAGCACTTTTCAAATCTAGAGCTATGTTGATGTTGTAAGCTCAAGGGACAGCACACACAATCACAATTTCAAAAAGCTATTAAGCTAGTGGTAAGTTTTGATGTCACCTTTTTATAGGGTTGTCACATTAAAAAGGACTTTAACCTAGTGGTAAGGTGCTCAAGCAAATACAATTTTCCACTCCCAAAGTTCAAGTGTAACATCGTATGAAAAAGAAAAGAAGCTGCACTTGAATTATTATGTCAAATTTTGAGGTCTGAATGAAGGCATGATGTGGAAAGGAAGCAAAGTTGAGGCAATGTTGGGTACCTACACTAAAAGATGAAGACTTTCTTGTAAGAACCTCAAACAATTGAAGGAACCATATCCTCATCATGAAATAGATAATGATATGAACATTTGTATGTGACCAAATGCACTCTCTTCATCATAGGACTACAACAAAAGTATACCAAAGCCCACCATTTAACACACTTGAGGATGAAGCCTCTCAAAAATCCTTATATTCCTCAAAATAAGCCATCTCTAAATTTTCTTAAAGAAATGTCCATCATTAACAATCTTCATTTTTTAACACCTTTTACATCACACTTCACAAAAGTACTAGCCTTATAAATGTTTATAATGAACATACACTAAGTATGCAAAACTTTACTTGCTTAAACTAAGTACTAATAAGTAGTTAGTTGAGAGCTTAAATTAAGTGATGTTGTTCCATCTAAGGTTGTCGAAGAGGGCCCACCATCATTGCATTGTCTAGTCTAAAGACATCTTAATATGTAATCACAATTATATTTATAGTATTTAATGCTTGGTAGAGTCATCTATGGTAACGTAAAGAACTTATACATAGATTAATGATGATGTTATTTAAGGGTTGGTGGTGCTTAGTTTTCTTCCATAAGGTGAGTGGATGGATATTGGATGGACATCGTTGTCTCATATATCATTGTTGAAGAGATAACACTTATATGTGGGTTCTCAATTCATGGTCATGACCAAAGTTGATACCTGGATGATGTGGCTATAGAGAGCGTGTAGAAGAACTTCAACAAGTTATCATAATTTCTAGATCTCAACTTGTTAGTTGATGGTACATGGTACATGGTACATGGTTGATGTGCCATCAACTAACATAGATTAATGATGATGTTACTTGAGGGCCGATGGTGCTTGCTTAATTTTCTTTTATAAGGCAAGTGGATGTATATTAACGCACATCATTATCTTATTTGTCATTGTTGAAGAGATAATACTTAGATGATTTTCTTTTATAAGGCAAGTGGATGTATATTGACGCACATCATTATCTTATTTGTCATTGTTGAAGAGATAATACTTAGATGTGGGCTCTCAATACATGGGCATGACCAAAGTTGATACCTGGATGATGAGGCATCCTTACATGACTAGTCATAAGCAGGTACAATTTCAAGCTCCTTCATTCTTGTTCTAGAGGGCACGACATGTAGAAGCACTTCAACAAGTTATCACAATTTCTAGCTCTCAACTTGTAATGAAAATTGTTAGTTGATGGTGGTACATGGTTGATGTGCCACCCAAGATTTTTGAAAAGGACATGTGAAGAGGATGTATGCCATTCAACAATGGAATCAAGTATGTGTTGGTGCCCTCCACTTCCTATTCAAATAATACAATGCAAGGTACTTGAGGAAGCAAAGATTGGACTTGAGATCTCTATCTAGAGTCATTGATGCCTCTAAGATTGGCATTCATATTCCTCTCTCTCTCTCTCTCTCTCTCTCTCTCTCTCTCTCTCTCTCTCGCATACACATTCCATATGTAGCCTTGATGGTTGGGAAGTGGGGTGGACAACTTTTTGTATGAAAACCATGCAAAATTTTAGTTGATAGAACACAATTGCCGTGCTACTCCCTATCGTTAAACTTTAAAGGCTTAAAAGAGCAAATCTAGAACTCTTTTCTTATTGCCATTTTCTTTGATTTTGGCATGACCTTGTTTGACAAAACGTTCATCTGTTAGAGTGAAGGGATGCTAGGGTCCATCACTTGGTTGGTAATGTCTCCACGTAAGCATGCCCACCATCCATTTTGGTTTTTTCAAAAGGCTTACTTGTCCATCCTCTTTTCCCACTGACCACACTCAAGTGTACAAGTTTCCTAAGATTGAGTTTGAAATGGGCTTGAGAGGAAGTGTTGTCCTTTGTATATTACAATCTCTTGTGGGTTTCTTCTAATAGCAAGTGGTTTATGTTCATATGTTCGTTATTCCATGAAAAAAAACAAAATTAGTTGGAAAACAAGCTTCATTTTTGAGTGTTTTCTTAGGGTCCAAGAAAAGATACGTTCTCTCTAACCAAAAGCTCGTTGAAATCCTTCTTAAAATGGTAGGAGAAGGAAAAGAGCCATCACAAAATTTCCAAGGTTTAGTTGTATTCTAGTGAAAGTACTAAGAAAATGCTTGTTCAAAATTATAATTTCTTCTTCAACCCATGATAATTAAGGTTCATGTTAGGTTTAATAGAAATAGTTTCTAGAACACGGCTATATATGTCGACACAAGTCGTAGTAATGTTTGGTTAGAGGTAAAATTGGGCAAGGTTGAGATTGCTTATAGAGTGGGTGTTGGCTTAGGATGTGAAATGGGTCATAAGATGATTGATACTATGTCTATGTGCAAGGGAAGTGAGGACAATGTGGAGCCCAAAGCTCAAAAAGCAATGTAGGTAGTGTTGGCAATACTATGAGGACAAGGTGGAGCCCAAAGCTCAAAAAGCAGGAGTGTTGGGGAAATATTTTTATTCTTGGTTGCTGAAGGTTTGGAGATATGTTCCCTCCAACCTTACATACAATTTCTAGCAAGCACAAGACATTAATATAATTATTAGTAACTATAGTTAGAGTCATAGATAAGTTCATACTGTGGAGTAAGCAAGGTAATGCTAGACACGTTTATTGCAAGCAAGCATAGCTTGCCAAAACCCATGGAGAGATGACCAGCCCCCCCCAGTTTGACAAATTTGGCAGAGCTGGCAGCCAACTTCTCTGCACGTTCGTAAGAAAAAACCCCACTCTGATATCATCACTTCTTAAGCGTTTCCTGCTTAGTCTTTTGCTTGTGTGTGTGTGTGTCTCTCTCCAACACATAAATGCCCACATAAAAGTCAGAGAAATCAACCTCCCCCTTAAGCTACCCTCTCGGAGCTTCGAAAACCAGAGAAAAGTTCTCTTTGAAGTCTTCTCTTGGAGGGTAGCTTCTTCTTACGGCCTGTCTGAACTCTTACATAACCATAGCTTGCTTTCTATGGATCAGATGAAAACCCCAGCTATCTGATGGGTAATCTGTTGTTTCTGATGAGAGCTTTGCTCTGGGTTAATCAAGTAGGCTTGTCTTAATGGCCCATCTTATCCTTACATTGCCACACCTTTCTATTGATTTTGGATCACAGCCCAGCAGCAGCTATGGCAATCTGTTGCTGTTTTTGATGAGAGGTCTTGCTGTGTTTGTTTTTGTGTAATAGTTTTGCAGGCTATAGCTTAGCTATGGCTTCTTCTTCTTCATCATCATCTTCTAGCAAGCCAAGGTCAAGCTCGCCTTTCAGATTTTTCAAGTCTTCTGCGGCTTCACAGCATGGGGGCAATGTACCCAGTTTGACACAGGTGTTGGAGCCCACTGCGTCATCGTCGTCTTCTTCTTCTTCAACGGGCTTCAATTTCGGAGTCCAAAGCCACTCCATGGTGAACAGATCCTTTGCACCCCACAAAAGCCGTACAGCTCCTGCTGCTTCCCATATGGTGGGCAAGTTCAGTTCTACGTCATCTGCCAGCTCAGCCTGCTCCATCCCACCCCCTTCCCTTGACAGCAGAGTGGACTTTGCCAGGGCCAAAGAGTGCGTTGCAGTCACCATCCGCTTCAGACCATTAAGGTAACGTATGAGTACCCTCATCATGATTAATCCGAGTTTGTTTAGCATTAATCACCTTTTAAGCTGATTGAGACCCATTTCTGGACAAGTTTGACATTTTGGGCACTCACTGTCTAGCGTAATTAGCCTTTGCATTTCCCAGAAAATTATTGTGGGCATTTGGAACTATACATTTGTGGAGCTGTTTTTTGAAAACCCTTAACTGGGCTGCATTATGTGTAATCCAAATTTATTTTAGCATTAATCTCTAAGCAAGCAAAGTAAGTGAGCGCATGGCCTAGACCCACAAGGGAGCCCTCCTTTGCATTGATGTCTAAGACAAACAATGAAGATAAGGACAGCGCATAAAATAAACCAGCTTTCATTACGTGAATACATACTGAATTCCTGTTTTATAACCAATTCATCTTTTGAAAATGGGTGGCTGGTTTTCTTTAATTCCAAATCAGTAAATATACACTATGATGCCTTCTTGGGAAAAAAATACACCATAATACCGTGTTTTTCTAGCACAAATGGGGAGCACTTTGTTGCCTCGTTGTTGCAGTAGATGCTGTTGTGAGCAGCCTTCTCATAATTTGCTCGGTTGATCTGCTCTGGTCTTTGTGCCTGCTTATGTGGTGGTCAGTGTGATGCTTGCATGGTATCTAGCTTCGCTAACATAGCATTCTTGGGATTGCACATGAGGCTGTCAGTTGCTCATGATGACCAAAAGTTTTGATGAGGTCTGCCAGTGTGGCATTGGTGCTCACTGATGTGCTAGCCAGAATGGAGCTTGAGCCTACCTGCGTGACGTTTGGCTTGGTCAACATGGCATTTGTGCCTGTTTATGTGGCAGCCAGCATGACATTTGTGCTTACTGATACCATGGCCTCTAGGTTAATTGAGACCCACTTGTGTGCCAATAGCCTGTAGGGTGACCATACATAAAAGTATTATATGAGCTCCCCATCTTGGAATATAGGGTTGTTGTGCATCAATCACCTCTTAAGCTAACTGAGACCCGTTTATCCCCAAACCGACTTATAGGATATCCACTGTCTAGCATCAATAGCCCATATCAAGATCATGTGTATGTGCATCTTCTACACCTTTAAAGTAATTACTGAGCATTAAGAATTATCCAGTTTAAGAGCTGTGTATGCGTACTGCATGTTGGGGCACAACCTCGTTGCTGAGCAATCAAATACGTGTGCATGCATTGATTATATGGGGTTGATTGTTTTGTTTTTGCAGTGCACGAGAGATTCAGAAAGGGGACGAGATTTCGTGGTATGCAGATGGCGACATGATCGTCCGGAGCGAGTACAATCATCAAACAGCTTATGCCTTTGGTGAGTTGCAATTTTCTTACTACACAAGTGTCAAACCACGACTGAGCTTTAAAGGTCATCATGTGTGTGTTTTTCTACTTTGCTTTCCCTGCAGATAGGGTATTTGGTCCTGCCACAACGACCAGAGCAGTCTATGATTCAGCTGCACGGCAGGTTGTACGAGGGGCAATGGAGGGTGTGAACGGTATTTTTCCATCACTAAACTTTTGGTAACTAAAACTTGAAATTTAGGTGAAATAGCTAGTATGGTATGGTATGATGTCATGAGGATTTTGTCTAAATAGGTACGGTGTTTGCATATGGAGTGACTAGTAGTGGCAAGACACATACTATGCATGTAAGTATACAGTTCCTTCTATTGCCACATCCCTCCCCCCCCCCCCCCCCCCACACCAGCAAACACACGTGCACACAAAATGCACACAAACACACCCACCCACCACACACCCAAACACAGACAAAATTTGTGTTTTGAAAAAAGTGATAAATCTTTTGAAATTGCTTGTTTGGCTGTACATGACTCCAGGGTGACCAAAAATCTCCAGGAATCATACCCTTGGCAGTGAAGGATGTATTCAGCTTTATTCAGGATGTACTGTCACATCCTCCTCCATCATTCAAATTGGCACTAGAAGTAGTTTCTTCATTTGGGTAATGTGTGCTTGGTAAAGCTGGAATGACCCAGGAACTGCATGTGATCTTTACAGTGTTTACATAGCCCTGATTGCCATGCATGGTGATCCAATTCTGCAGACTCCAGGTCGAGAATATCTTCTTCGGGTGTCGTACCTAGAGATATATAATGAGGTGAGAACCTACATTTAGAGGCATCACACATGCATTGGAGTTAAAATCTTTAGCAGTGGTTAACAGGTCCTTAGTGTGCAGGTTATCAATGACTTATTGAATCCAGCCAGTCAAAACTTGAGGATTCGGGAGGATTCCCAAGTATGAATTTGCTGACTTGTATCCAATTGAGATGAAAGTTCTTGCCTCTTGAACTTGATAGATGGGTGTTATGTGTGATGTATGAAGGGAACCTATGTGGAAGGCATCAAGGAGGAAGTCGTCTTGTCTCCTGCCCATGCCTTGTCCCTGATTGCAGCTGGAGAAGGTAATACAAAAGAAGGCTTTGAGAGCATTGCTGCAAGGAGACCGTGTTTATGTACTAACCATGACTTTTTCTTGTTCATCAGAGCATCGGCATGTGGGATCTAACAACTTCAATCTTCTTAGTAGTAGAAGTCACACAATCTTCACACTGGTAACGCTTCATCTGGCTTCATCTGGCTGGATCCTACAGCAAATAATGGATGTCAACCTCTCTTGCATCTAAATGCTGTTACGTGAAACACCAATTTGGTTGCTTGCAGACGGTTGAAAGTAGCTCACATTCATCTGATATTGATGATGAAGACGTAACATTGTCATTATTGGTAAGTTGTTCAGAGTTACAATCAGCTGTGAGGCTATACAATTGTATGTATGCATGTTCATATCTATATAGGTACGTGTGTCTGCATACATGTATGCATGCACGTATGTATGTATGCATGTACATATATGTGCACGTTGGTAGGGACATACACATATATGTATGCATGCATGCATGTGTGCATTTCATAACTATTAATGATGGGAGGATTAAATTCATGGCAGAATCTGATTGATCTTGCTGGATCGGAGAGCTCCAAAACCGAAACCACTGGGCTAAGGAGAAAAGAGGGGTCATACATCAATAAAAGCTTGCTGACTTTGGGAACTGTGAGCTTCATCACACTTTTGTGTGAAACCCTTTTGCTTCTTACATCATTCTTATTTGCTTGCTCACGTGTTTTAGGTGGGCTTGATATGCCAAGGTCTTCTCATGTATTTGGTTTTGAAGTAAATGCAGGTGATAGCAAAGCTTAGTGATGGAAAACCAGCACATGTTCCATTTCGTGACTCAAAACTGACTCGCCTATTGCAGTCTTCCTTGAGTGGTCATGGTCGTGTTTCGGTAATCTTTTGGCTTTTGGACATGTTTAAGGTCCTTAGAAGGCTTATTTTCACAAGGAAAGGACAGTGCCGATTGCTTCTTGTGTTGGGCTGGAGTGGTTCTCTAATACTCAGAAAGAAACGTGCATGTGTGTAATGTGTGTAGCTGATCTGTACAATCACGCCGGCATCCAGTTACATTGAAGAGACTCACAATACACTCAAATTTGCTCACAGAGCTAAACGGGTGGAAATACATGCGGCTCCTAATAGAGTATGCTTTGAAGATCACATTATAATGAATCATTTTTGTACTGTGTGTGTGCTGATTTCTTTGGAAGGGGGACGGGTGTGTTTGTGTGTCTGTGTAGCCTTCTTGTCATCAAGCTAGAATTATAGATTAGGAGGGAGGTGTGCATTTATATGTTGTCCCCTTTTTTGATACAGATAATGGATGAGAAGTCACTAATAAAGAAATATCAGAAAGAGATAACTACCTTAAAGGAAGAGCTGGATCATTTGAAGAGGGGTATGATCAACAAAGGTCAAGTTGCCAGTGTGGGCGGTGGTCAAGAGGATATACTCAACCTACGTCAACAGGTTCATGCCCATATATATGGCGGACCAAACGATGCTTCTGATATATTTCTAGCTAGGAAAGAATGATACCATGTGCATGTTTCTCATAAGTCAGCATGGTTGACATCTTTTGTAGCTGGAGGCTGGCCAAGTCAAAATGCAGTCGAGGTTGGAGGAGGAGGAGCAAGCAAAGGCTGCTCTATTGGGGCGTATTCAAAGACTAACCAAGCTGATACTTGTGTCAAGTAAGAACAGTATTCCAACTTCTATCCCAGAACCACAACCTAGTCATAGGAGACGACACTCTTTCGGAGAAGATGAGGTAAAATCTGGATGCTAAACAATTGATGTTTAACATAATAGCATTTTCATCAACAAGAAGGAAAGTACGGCACAGGCAGTGGCACTGGCAGGCTTTTAATCAACAAGTTACTAGGTGTCAAATCTCTTTCAGTTAACAAGTTGTTGGGTATCCTGCAGAGATTTGACAGAAATGAGAATCCGCTAGTCAGCCCTGCCACAAGTATACAGCTAGATCATTCGCAGAACAGCTCCTCTGGTTCCGTCCTGTCGTTAGCTCGACAACCCGAATCCATGTCGGATGCAAAGGGGCAGCAAAAATCTTTTTGTTCCAGGGCAGATGATTTTTTTGTCACCGGAAATCTGTTGCAGCGCACGCAAGCGGGTGAACTGTTCAGTGCCACTGTGCTTGGACGGAGACCTCCACCTGTGAGTACCCCCCCTCCCTCCCCCTTTCCCCCCCAACACACACCCCCTGCATCCACGCCCTCACCTCCCTTCCCCATCCCCCCTTGATTCTACTTAAAGAGAATTTGCCAAATGCCAAGTAAGAAAAAATATATGTTTTGTGTGTGGTATTTAAATATTTCGTACAGACTGGAGAAACGATGGCAGATCAAATGGATTTGTTGAGAGAGCAGATTAAGATGCTTGCTGGTGAGGTCGCATTTCGCACTAGCTCATTGAAAAGAATGCTAGAGCAAGCGACAAGCAACCCTGATGATGGTGCCTTGCAGGTACTTTCTCCTAACTAGAAGGGACTCCTTAGCAGTATGCATGCACGTGGGTGCACATACACACACATGTATGTGCCATTCATGCTATAATCTCTTTGTATGTATGTGTTAATGGGCACATTTCTAATGGATGAATTTGAACTCGTCTAAAAGCTTTCTAAGATTTGTGGTTGAATAACTGAGGTGTGGGTGTATTTTTTGAAGGTTCAAATACAAAAGGTGAAAGACGAGATTCAGGAGAAGAAATGCCGGATAAACATCCTTGAAAAGCGCATTGTAGGGGCTGGAGAAGCGGTCTTTCATAATGCCAATCCGTCTGAGATGTCACAGGTGCAGTTGATATCTTTGGATCTCATATGATCTTTTGGTACACTGGTGTGCACACACCACACATGCACATGCCCACATGCAAGTGTACATGCACCCACCCATCCTCATGTGTGTGCACATGCACATCTCCACTACCACATCCAGACAGACACACTGACATACACTCGTAAACACACAAACGCTCTTCTTTTCCCCTTGGTGCTGCCTCCCATTTACTTTTTATTTGGGTCTTTAGCAGTTGCATGATTCGGTTTACTGTTTGCAGACTGTAGCGAAGCTCATGGGTCAGTTGAATGAAATGACATTTGAGCTAGAGGTATCCTTAGTTGGCTTATTGAATCCTCATAACCCCATGCTTGTTCTAGTACTTATGTGTTCTATTCCATTTGTAAACTGCCCATTTAACTTGTTTTATAATTCTCTCAGATCAAAACCGCCGACAATAGAATTCTTCAAGAGCAGCTTCAAGCCAAGATATTCGAAAACCATCAGCTGCAAGAAATTACAAACTCCTTGAGGGATCAACTTAACACTGTCACGACGGAGAAGAGCTTGGACAATCAGAAGAAAGCAACAAATCATGCAGTTAGTTACAGGGAGAGTGAGTTGATGGAACTTGAACGGACTGAAGGGTGGTTGAGCGCCAACAGCTTGCCACGAGAGCTCCGACTTGTGGATGGGAGCTTGGATGGCGATGTGTTTGAGGTGCGGAACAGCAGTCCTCAGGGAAAAGTGGTAGTGGATTCTGGCTTGCAATCTCAAGTGCTTACACAGGTTTGTATAGTTTTTTTGACTTAAGTTCACTGCATCTTTATCCATGAGAGTGATGTTGTGGGACCGAGTTGACATAAGTTATTGAAACAGGCAGCTGAGATTGAGAAGCTGAAGCAGGAGAACATTGAATTGATGGAAGATAAGGGAGGCTTACAAATCCATGCACAGAAACTAGCGGAAGAGGCCTTGTATGCCAAACAGCTGGCATCGGCTGCTGCTGTTGAGCTCAAAAACCTTGCTGAAGAGGTCACCAAGCTCTCCTTCCAAAATGCCAAGCTTCAAAAAGACCTTACTGCTGCCCAGGAGTTGGCATACACAAGGGTTCTAGCAAAGCCTGCTGTTACAGGTAACATGTTCTCAACATTGCACAATTGATCTGAAGCGTCTGCTGCCATTCATGTATCTGTAGTCATAGCTTGAGATAGTATTGACTTTTGGACCTTTCTCTGAAGAGCTTCAAAGAGAGCTGCATGCAAGAACAGAAAGAGAGGCTGGTTTAGAAGCGGCTCTAGCTGATAAGGAGAACATGGAAGTACGGCTCCAGTGGAAGCTGGAAGAAGCCAAGCAGAAAGAGGCAGAGCTTGAGAGTGATCTGGCTGGGATGTGGATGCTTGTTTCAAAGCTGAAAAACAATGGGGAGTCCTTCCGGGAGCTCAATGAAAATGATCAGTCTGAGGCCGAAATTGGGGAGTATTGCTTCCGTATCCCTGCAGCAGAAAAAGATCCTAATGTGGAGACTAATCAGGTAAAGGTGAAGAAGACAGAAAAAGAGAGAGCAGTTGATGACCTGAAAGCTGGCCTGGAGGTGGAGCGCAGAAGAAGCAAAGAGATGGAGCTGCTTGTTTCTCAGCTTAAGGTAAGCTTTCATTTTTCTTCTCAGCATAAGGCAAACTTAACACAAACTTGTATGGTAGTTCGCTCATGATGCACATGTTACAGTAAGTTTTCGCTTGTTTTCTATGCAGAGTGAAGAGCTAAATGGTCTCAATGTTGCTGCCTTAGAAGACCTCCAGAACCTTCATGTCGAGGCGTTGACCAAACTTTGCCAAGCTAAGGCATGATTTCTTTCTTAACACACGTCTGTCTGTGCATGTGTGCTTGTGTTGTGGAGAGTGTAAGTTAGTCTTTTATCAGAGCCTAGTGTTCTGACTTGTGTTATCTTTTTGTTGTGATAAGGTTAATGCATTTTGATGGGGTGATTGATATGATGCAGGCCAAGATGCAACAAAGGTTAGAAAAGGAGAAGGAACGTGGTACAGTTGCCAACATGGATAGTCATGATGAGGAGAGAAATGGCCATATTTGCAAAGTCTGTTTTGAAGCACCAACAGCGGCTGTTCTGCTGCCTTGTCGACATTTTTGCTGTAAGAAAATGGAACCTCAACTCAGCATTTTGCTTGTGCGTGTGCGAGAGTGGGCATAGGCATGGGTGCATGTGTGTGGGTGTGTGCTTGCGGGGCGTGTACCAGGAGAGGGTTTTTTGTATGTGGGTGGGGGGTTCTGGATAACAACTTTGGATGCAGCCATGGATGCGTTGTGCTCACATGTCTTGCCTTGTTGCAGTGTGTAAAGCATGTGCTGTAGCCTGCACAGAATGTCCGCTTTGTAGAAGTGGTATCATGGACAGGATCATTACCTTCACATCCTAATCAATCAAGTAGTGGATGGAATAATACATCCCGAAAGACATCAACGGAGTAGCACCCTATGTTTTACGCGGAACTTCAATGCCTCACAAGAGGCCACCACCTTGCCAGGCTGATAACCTCAAAAGCCAGCCATAGCCATGGTAGCTACAGAATTGATTTTTGACCAACACCAACCTAAGATGTGAGAACACCTCTTGGGCAATAAAATGCTTAAGTGCAAAGAAGACCGGATGATCGCATGGGGAAAAGATTCAGAGTGTTTTTTTGCGGCTGTGGCCGGTCAAATGGCAGACATTTCTGCTAAGATCTACCAAGCAAGATGATAAAAAGGAAGTTTTAGCTCAACTGGGCTGTAAATGAACTCACTCATGCGCTGTATTTCGTGTCAGGGAAGGGTCGAACCTGGGATTGCAGCTGGTTACGTATGTGCTCGGCCAAGATGATCCTTTACTGCTTCATTCAAAGCATTATATGCATGATGGCATGCCTATACCATGGTTCAGAAGCTCTCTGACCTGTTAAAGTGGCAGGTTTCCGTGATATGAGTGAATACCATGCATAAATTCATGCTTCATAAGATCGAGCCATGTGTAATGGATGGGGACGTAGATCATGCCTTCATAATCTTAAGCTCAAAATGGGCAAAATTTTCATGTAAAAACATTACATTCTTTTGTGGCCAATGAACATCTTTGGCATCACGCATCAAAAAACCCTTGAGAAAGGCTTCAATAAACTGCACAACTACATCAAATGCCTAGGCTAAGTATTATAAACCTTTGAAGTTTTGAGTCATAACAACGTGCAAAATTCTAAGACCTAAGGTGAGGTTGGTTGTTTGGATTTGAGTCTACTTAAGTTGAAATTTGGCCAAGCATAGAAACAATCTCAACATTTTATAGAGTACGTATGAATGTATGTATTGTACTTTTGTATATTTTGCAAACAACAGTAAACATAGCAATGGTTGAGTAGCTGCTGTCCCATAAAACGCAGATAGCAGGGTTGGAGTGATCTTGATGAAAGCGTTGAAAAAGAGCCTGATATAAGACTGATGGGAGCCTGAAGTAAGGTTGCTGATGTAGGCAGCGAAAAAGACTGTGGTGAGGCTTAATGTAGGTGGCCAAAACCTGCAGTAGTTAACGGTGCCTGTTGTAGGTGGGCAATACCAACAGTGGTTTTAACGCTGCAAGAGAACCTTCGAATCTGCTGCAGGTGGGCAATACCAGCAGTGGTTTAATGTTGCAAGAGGACCTGCGAACCTGTTGTAGTCGGGCGATATCAGCAGTGGTTTAACGTTGACCAGCAGGAGATGGCGAGGCAAACTGTGAGATGAAACGCAGAGCGTGAAGATCGCAAGGTGCCAAGGATTTCTCGTAGGTTGATGGTTTTTCAAAAGCAAGTCGAGACCCTTATATTTATATAAGGTGTTTTTATTTGGTCGGCCAATATTCCCACCCCCCTCGTACCAAAAAGGGATATGAGAGAACATGAGGGGAAAAAAATTTGGTCGTCGAAGATGAGGATTTCTGTGTGTGACCAGTCAATCTGGAAATGAGAAGTATTGGAAGAATGCTACAATGCAAGAGGTTTTCACATGCATGAATGCCCATTTTTGGGTTTTCATTCATACATGCGTCCCAAACACACAAAACAGAATGCAGTGCAGAGGGAATGCAAGATGGAAAAAAATGCGATGCAGTGGGTTTTCACAAGAGCCGTGCCCTCATGGGGTTTTCACCGACTCATGTGCCCGATACAAAAATGGTAAAAAATGAAGGGAGAGGCAGATCTCCCTCTCAATGAACGGAGGGTGATGGTGGTGGACAGATGCCAATCCGATTGCGAAGACGCACGAGAATGGGGCGGTTGATGGACTTCGTAAGGATGTCTGCTTGGTTGTCTACCGTGGAAATGTACTGAAGTCGGATGGTACCAAGCTCAACTTGTTCCCTGTTAAAGTGAAAATGGACATCCACATGCTTGGTACGGTTAGAAAAAATAGGATTGCCAGCAAGGGCAATCGCACTCTGACTGTCGACGAAGATGGTAGAGGCGGTGTCGATGGAGACACACATGTCGGAAAGAAGTTGATGAAGATACATAACCTCAGTGGTGGCATCATAGAGGGCCCGATATTCGGCCTCTGCAGAATTACATGCAACAGTGTCCTGCTTTTTGCTAGACCAAGAGAAAGGGGCAGATCCGAGGGAGAACAAATAACCACCATGAGAATGCCGGGAATCGAGATCACCAGCCCAGTCGGAGTCTGTGTAACCGTGCAAGGTGATCCCACGAGTGTAGTGAAGGCCATACAAATAGGTACCTGCTAGATAGCGAACAACCCTCATCATTGAACTCCAATGTGGCTCCTTGGGAACATTAAAATACTGACTCAAAATGGATATGCAATAGGATATATCAGGACGAGAATTTGTGAGCCAAATAAGTTTCCCAACCACCTGTCGATAGGCTTGCTCTTCATGTGGAGGTGAGTCCACTTTCTTTGACAGATTAACGGTGGGATCCAATGGGGTGGCCACAGGGATAGCACCATCAGGAAAATAGGAAGTAATGAGTTGGAGACAGTATTTCTGTTGAGACACGAAAATACCATCAGGATGTTGCATCACCTCCATGCCAAGAAAATATGAGAGAAGACTGAGATCAGTTATCTCAAAAGTTTGTCTGAGCTGTGCCATGATATCAACCATTTTGGCTTGAAGGGAACTTGAAATAATGAGGTCATCGACATACAGGACACGGTAGCAAACCATCACCTGATCAGTGTGAATATAGAGATTGGGGTCATAGTGTGATGGGTGAAAACCTTGGCTATGAAAAAATTTATCGATGTGATGATCCCATGCTCGAGGTGCTTGTTTAAGTCCATAAAGAGCTTTATGTAGGCGAAAGACTTTGTCCTCAAGACCAAGGAGAGGGAAACCCGGAGGTTGGTCAACGTAGACCTCCTCGTTAAGAATGCCATTTAAAAAGGCACTCTTAACATCCATCCATTTAAAAAGGCACTCTTAACATCCATCTGATAGATGGGCCATTTATGGTGAGCAGCCAGATTGAGTAAAAGATGAATTGTGGTCATTCGAGCAGTGGGAGCAAAAGTCTCGTTGAAATCAATGCCTTCTTTTTGGTGAAAGCCTTGCACAACAAGCCGGGCTTTGTATTTGTCCAAGGTACCATTGGCTTTAAATTTGGTGCGGAAGATCCATTTGGTTCGAATGACCTTATAACGAGAGCGATCCACAAGGGACCACATGCCATTGCGGTCAATGCTTTCAAGTTCGAGTTCCGTGGCCTGTTTCCAAGATGGAATTTTAATAGCATCTTTCCACGAAGTTGGCTCATCATGTGCCACATAGTCTGCGGAAAAAACAGAAGCAAATGAGGCACGAGGGGTGAGTCTGGTGGATCGACAAGAACCGTCCAAAGGGATATCAAAGGGAAGTATACCGGAATCACGCATGGTTTGTTGATACCAGCGAGGTAAAGGGTCCCTGGGTGGTTGGCGAGAGGAGGAAGCCTCCTCAAGAGGTGGAGTAGGAGGTAAATGATAGGGTTCATTTGGCACAGTATGAGATTCTTGTTCAGTTGGTATGGGCAGCAGAAGGCGAAGTAAGCTCATCAAAGACAATGTCTCGACGAACGAAAACTTTGTTTGATCGCGGATCAAAAACTTTGTAAGCTTTTGATTCAGAAGAGTAACCCACAAAAATGAGCAACTCACTGCTTGGCTCAAGCTTGCCCCTTGTATCATTCGGAGTTTGAGTATATGCTCGACATCCAAAGACACGGAAATGGGAAACGGTTGGCTTTTCGTCAAAGAAAGCTTCAAATGGGGTCTTGTGGTGGGGAACAGCAACCGTGGGGCAACGGTTCAGAAGATACACTGCAATGTTAACCGATTTTGACTAGAGGCGTTCAGTTACCTCAGCTGCAAAAAGCATGGAGCGTGCCATATCATGAATGTTTGGTTCTTGCGCTCGACCACTCCATTCTATGAGGGAGAGTTGCTGGAAGTGAGTTGGCGTTGAATACCATGATCTTGCAAGAACTGAGAAAATTGATGGGAGATAAATTCACCCCCATTGTCACTACGAGCAGTCCCAATTGAGACGCCCATTTGATTTGTGACTAAATGAACCCATGTGGAAAAATATTGGAAAGCGTCAGATTTATGCTTTAGAAAATATACCCACATGTATCTTGAATAATCATCAACAATCAGCATGTAGTATAGAGATCCATTCAAGGAAGGGGTTGGGGATTGGCCACTCAAGTCGAAATGAATCAACCGGAGGATTCCCGAAGCCCGATGAGTAGCATGTTGTGGGAATGAGGAGCGATGTTTACCCAGTTGACAGGGCTGACAGACATCCTTTGTCAGTTTGAGGTTGGGTATACCTTAACTAACTTGTCTCGAGATAGCTCATAGAGAGTGGAATAGCGTAGATGACCATAGCGAAAGTGCCACAGTCGTTCAATGTCGGAGGGAGCTTTGGTCACGTAGGCCTGAACCCGATGAAAATCTGAGTCAACAAAAGATGGCTCAGTTAGAAAAGTGGACATTTGGTACAAACCATCCTTCTGAGCTTGTCCTTTGGCAACAACAAGACCTGTAGTTTCATCAATTACCTCAACAACTTGTTTGTTGAAGTAAACACCACGATCGAGTTGGGTAAGCTAGGAGGCAGAAAGAAGATTGAGACCTAAATCAGGGACAAGATAGACGTTGTCCAAGGTAGCCTGGTTGGAACCAGTGTTAGTGTCAAATAAGACAGTGCTAATGGATTTTATGGGCATCATTGTGTTGTTGCCACATTGAACTTCTCTCTTAACGGGACACTGAGAAATGAAAATGTTAGCATTACGTGCCATATGGTGAGTAGCGCCACTATCAACTACCCAAGTGACAGGATGACCCCACAGGGAAGAGTGGGATGGGCCTCAATAATATGCACATAGGGATTATCAGGTAATTGACAAATGTGAATGAGGGCAGAGGCCTTTCCCTGCGGCGGCGGCGGATGGCCTTGTTTAGGCCTTCGTTTCTTCCTTTTTGTGGAGTGATGGCGGTAATCAATCTTAAGGGTGACCTGAGCAATATTGGCTGAAGGGCCAGGATGAGGTGTGATGGAAGACCAGTCAAACATTTCTTCAGGAGTGGTGAAAGAAACGGACTGGGAAGGTGGGGCGTAAGCAACCTGACTATTAGCTCGCCAGTGGGAGGAACGTGGCCAAGTAAAACCATTTCCTTGTTGTTGGGTCTTTGGAGGGGAGCTTGGTAGAGTAGGTGCTGGATTGCCACCCCCTCTGGATCGCCAATTTGGGACTTTGGTTGTTTTGGTGGGTGGAGGTAGTGGGGGTGGAGTTGGTGCCTCTATTGTCCTTGTTTTAAAAAACACACTCATCATCAACATGGCCAGGTATTTGGCAAGAAGTGCAAAATCTATTCTTTTTGGGAATATTTTGCCAGTACGGAATGGGCGTGGAGGCAGGATTTTTGGAATTAGTGTGGTTGCCGGTAGATTTGCCTTGATTTCCTAAGTTGCTGTTCCCTTTCCCTTGCTATCCTTTTTGAGTAGAGCTTGTATCGGACACAAGGGCCCCCTCTTGAGTGGAGGGAGAGGATGACTTCTTGGGATGAAATCGGTCATGCAACCTAGCGAAACGCAAGAGTTGGCATTCACACTCATATAGGTTAGGCATAGGCTCTAAACTAATGGTCTGTGTGACAAAAGTAAAGAAGCTAGGAGGCAACTTGTTTAGAAGAGTGATAACTTGATCTTCTTGGGACTTGGCAGAGCCAGTGGTGGCAAACTCGGCGTTAAGGCGCTGATATTCAGCCACTTTGACGATCAGGTCATCCCCTTCTTTGATAGAGAAAATTTGAATTTGATGCTTAAGATCAACACGTACGATCACGTGCGGCATATCTCTCTGCCAGGTGTGCCCATCTGTTAGAGACATAAGGGAACTGCTGGAGTTGTGAATGGAACTCGGACAAGAGGCCTTGCATGAGCTCCACTATAGCAATGGCATTTCTAGCCTCCTAACTTCAGGAGGTGTGGGGTTTTGGCTCGAGGCCCTTTACTAGGTTCCAGGAACCTTGGGATGTGAACACTTGTTCCATAAGATTAGCCCAGGTTGTATAATTAGACCCGTTAAAACGAGTCTTTTCTGTGAAAGCATTTCTGGACATAGAAACATGAAAGGAAGATGGTGGGGGAGTCCAAGAAGGCTGGTGTCCATATCCAGAGTGTAAGTGTTGAGGAGAGAAACTTGACAGTCCACCAAGACCGGGCATGGATGAAGGACCTGTTGAGGGTGCTCCATAAGATGGAAGCAAGTTTTGGGTACTCAGCATAGGAGGAATACTAGGTTGAGGTACGAAACCTGAAGAGGGCACACAATTGGGAAAAACACCAGTACCAGAGATGGGTTGGTAAACCACCTGATACCCTAGAATGTTGGGTGGGACCGCAGTGCCAGAGGGTGTCGTGTTAAAAGATAACTGGAATGGGTAGAAACCATACGCAGGGCCCAAAAGTGGTGCAGGCTCCCCTTGGTAGAGTGGGAGCTATGACATGCTGGAGCGTCCATCTATGAATTCTCTTATGGTATCAGAGTTGGTAATTCATTAAAGTTGGAGGCTTGACATGCTTTACTGTCTATTTTTCAATTCTCTCATGGTATCAAAGTTGGCCTAGAATCCCTAAGTGGCCAAAAATGTACGAGGGTTCCTTTCATTGGTTACCTACGAGTTAGTCACATTGACATGTGTTAAACACTTTGTAGGTTAACATGGTTTTACCCGCCCAACCTACTGCAAAGCGCTTTGCCATTTTACTCGTACAATCAAACACTTATCCTTTGTAAGATGACGTTGAAACATATAATACTCTATGCTTAATGTCAAATAGAGAAAGTCTATGGACTCTGTGCACATAGTTGCTTAAGACTAGTAATAGAGACCAAAATAAGCAATACACAATTATTCTCTTGCAATAGTTTTCTTATGAGCTCTCCTTCTTTCCTCTCCTTGCTTGCTTGCATGCTATTTTATTCTTACATGCTAGATGGATGCTTATTTGAATAGGTTTGATTGTAGGTTTTCTTCTTCCATTAGCTTCTTCTATTACAAAAGAGAACCATCGTGAAGGTCTACCTCTTTTGTCTCCATCTAGGCATAAAGAGCTCTCTCTCTTCTCTCCATTATCAAAGGAGCATTCAGATGTGACAACGGAGTGAAAATGCTACGGATGAGCTAGAGCACCCACCTTGGGATTTGTGGCTCTAAGGCAAGACCTAACGACACTTGCTTTGGCAAGACTAAGGTAAGCTCTTAACTTGAATACATCTGGTGCCATTGTCAAGGACAATCCTAGGGCTTAGATCCATATATCCGTCCATTCCAAGCTATTGGGATTACCCAATATTGTCCAGTGTTGATTAGGAGGTCACAATTTGAAAAACATATAGTTTTGGAGCTACTTAATTTCAAGTTCACTTGCATTAGGGCATTCTATTATCATCTATTGGTAGGGAAAAACCCTGGTTCATTGATGATTTGTGTGAAATTGGAGCCCAAGAAACTTAGATTTCATTGCTTTGATCCAAGGATTACCTTAGCAATTGTGATTAAGAGTGGATTCGACTCTGAAAACATAAGCATTGAGCTTCATTAGGGTGAATTAGAGTGGGATAGTTAATTTTTGTTCATACATTTCATAATCTTTCATAAATTTTTCATAAATTTTTAATGCATTATTGAATTGGTAAATTAGAAGCATCAATATCCATCAAAAAATAATAAAAAAATATTTAATTACTTACATCATAATCTTTATTTAGAATTAAGATCATTAATCACATTTCATTAAGTTCTAAAAATCACAAAACCATCAAAACCATACTAAACCAGCTCTTGGGGAGAGGACGTGAGCCTACAATTCCACACCAAAACATGTGAGTTTGGATACGTGAGCATGTCGACGTGAGAGCATGAACACGTAACCCATGAGCTTGGATATGTGAGCTATGAGTATGGAGACATGAGCCTGTTAGCATTATTCATCTCTTGGTAGTGTGCCCAAGTTGTGTATCAGGGGTGCCCAGATTTTTCCTGGGTAGCACCTTATTTTTTCCTCATGTTCAGGCCCTTGGTTGTAGGGTTGGCCACCCATTATCACATGTCTATTTTTGTCCAATCGTGGGTCTTTTTCTAGAGCCAGTCGGCCAGCTCCACAAGGAGCTATATAAGGCCATGCTCTTATTCACTTGGAGATACCTTGACAGGGGCTTCCAGGCTCGGGTTCTCACTCAGGGGAGTTGCTCATCATCATGCCCTCACTTACGGGGACCACTCCTTGCACAGGGCTGATTGTATCATTGCTTCTTCATCTTTATGTAGATTTTTTTTCTTTCTCTTTGTGCCTATGTCTCACGCTTTCCGCGGCTCACTTTTGACATGGTATTAGAGCACTGGGTTGAGGCTCTTCTACAGAAGGTGTTCTGGCATTTTTTTTGAGAGAGAAAGATTTTTATGTTTTTCTATACTGTTGGTTATAGAGGAGGAGGGATTGTTTTGGCCTTGTCTAGGCGGTTGAAGGAGATACCTTTGGCTGCATTTTCTGCAGAGTTAGGACAGCAAGCAGGGGAGATACCTTTGGATGCATTTTCTGGAGAGTTGGGGCAGCAAGCAAGGGAGAAACCTTTGGCTGCGTTTTCTGCAGAGTTGGGGCAGCAAGCAGAGGAGATACCTATGTATGTGTTTTCTACAGAGATGGGACAGCAAGCAGGGGAGATACCTATGGTTGCGTTTCCCCCCAAAGGAGGTGCTGACGGTGCTGTGCTTTCCTCTTCCCTCTCTTCTTCTTGTTGGTACACGTGTTGCCGGCTATTTTACAGCAGCGTTTTTTTACATTATCTTATCTGCGTTTCTGGAGGCAGTGGTGCCTTTCCACATGGCCTTGAGCCCTTGCTCGGCCAATCTTTGCTTTGTCAAAGTTTTCAGACTCATGGGTGCACACTTGGATTCACATCCTCGAGTTGTGTGTGGAAGACAATTAGTCCTTTCTCGACAACAGAGGGGGTCTATGAGTTTGTGCCAGTTCAGTATAGTTTTTCTGGTGTACAGGTGTTTCCTTTAGGTTCTCAGGGTGTTCACCTTGAGGGGGGGATGTGGTTACTTGAGCCACTCCTATTTCCCAAGCAGATGGCCTTCTAGATTACAGGGTACAGGCACATGAGTCTTCATCCCTAGGATGAGCATTGATTTGGGAGCTTGGTGTACAGGTTGATATCGGCATTCATGCAGAGGCAGGCTAGGTCACTTGGTGACGAGAGCTGTTGTCAAGGTTCACAGGTACTTGCTCAGTTTTGCAGGATGGGAACAGGATGCATGGCAGGTGTACAGGTTCATTGGGTACAAGTAGGTACCAGTGGAGCAGTAGTTTGGAGCAGTTGACATCAGATTGTGCTTTGGGATGATGAGTTGTGGATGGTTGGTTCCACATAATAGACACGTGACTAGTTGGTTGGGAGCTTGCCAGCTGGGGGTGTTAGATTTTGGTAGGAGAGCTTTCTTGAGCTTAGTGCCATAGTTAACACCAAAGAGCTCAGGGGGTGTTGCTATGTGATTGGGTGACTCATAGGGGTGTGTGAGTAGTAGTAGTCCCATCATGCAACGACGAGTTATGGATACAGGTTTTAAAGGTCAGGTGCTAGCAGGATTGGCAGTTACAGTGCTGGAGGTATGTTTCTTCCACTCGGAGTGTTAGCAAGACAAAGAGGCATTCTTGGACCAAGGGATACATGGAGATCCAGAAACCTTGTATCTGGAGATTGGTGCTCAACAAGCTCACAGTTGGAGGCTTGAGTACCAGGGTTGATGTAGACATTGTGGGCCTCTAGGGTGTCTAGAGGGGGTGCCAATAGGGAGACAGTTTGGCAGTGTTCTTCAAGGAGCAGATTTTTTCTTGGAGGTAGAGAGTTAGATGACATCCTTTCTTGGGTTGAAGAGGGAGCACATTGTGTGGACTCATGTGATACAGATTGGGTTGGAGATATGGACATCTAGTGGTTCATTTTTGGATTTTGTTGGACTTCTGGATCGGGAGAAGTTTCTTGGAGTACATGGCGGAGGCGGGAGCAGATTGACTTCTCAACTTGCTTTGGAGGTTTCCTTTTCCAGCTCCTTGGACCAGTTTCTCTCCTAGGATCTGAGAGGGAGTGTTAGCATTATTCATCTCCTGGTAGTGTGCCCAAGTTGTGTATCAGGGGTGCCCAGATTTTTCCCGGGCAACACCTTATTTTTTCCTCATGTTCAGGCCCTTGGTTGTAGGGTTGGCCACCCATTATCACATGTTTGTTTTTGTCCAATCGTGGGTCTTTTCCCAGAGCCAGTCGGCTAGCTCCACAAGGAGCTACATAAGGCCATGCTCTTATTCACTTGGAGATACCTTGACAGGGGCTTCTAGGCCTGGGTTCTCCCTCAACAAGGGAGTTGCTCATCATGCCCTCACTTACGGGGACCACCCCTTGCACAGGACTGATTGTATCATTGCTTCTTCATATTTATGCAGATTTGTTTTCTTTCTCTCTGTGCCTATGTCTCACGCTTTCCGCTGCGCACTTTTGACAGAGCCTACATACATGAGTCTGGATACATGAGCCTGAACACGTTAGTCGTGAGCTTGTACATATGAGCCATGAGTCTGGATACATGAACCTATAGATATAAGCCTACATATATGAGTCTAGAGGTAGGTATACCTAACATTGTACGGACTAATTCCAGCCTTAAAAGACTCATGACATATCTACTCATGTCCTTGAAAGGTTTTCTTGTCGTACAATCTGTACCAGTTACAAATTCCAAGGAAAGTTCTTGTTCTTTGCAATTATTTAAAAATAAAGTACACTTGTACACTAAACCACATGAATATGCATAAGACATACTTAAGATGACATTTGAAATAGGAAGGGGAATTGCAACCAACATAGCACATCTAGAGACTCAGAGTTTGGCAAATCCAAGCCAATTCACATCTCAAGAATGATGACCAAATTTGATGGAATTGGAGATCCCATTTAATACCTAGAGAAGTTCAATCAAATTCATGAGGCCATGGGATGAATTGATGATCCCACCAAGATCTGCACATTCGGACTTTGCCTCGAAGGCAAAGCAGGCCAGTAGTTTATATCCCTAAATCTACTTGAGGCCATCTACGAGGTCATCTTGGATAGTGGTGCTCGTGTCAGCATAATCACTAAGGATTGCTGGGACGCCTGGGAAAGCCCACCACTTGTAGGCATGAGCCTCATGGTCAAGCTTACCGACGAGACGGGAACACAGCTAAAGCTTTGGGCATCTCATGTAAGGCCTTCCGAGGATCATGGCATATGACCCTCTTCTTTGAAACTGTATCACCATAAATGTGTGGTGGAAGCTTTTCAGGATGCAAAGATTAAGATCTTTGGGCTAAGCTCCCACCATACATTTATAGTGATAGAGTTTCAGAGAAGAGAGTCGTATGCCATGATCCTCGGAAGGCCTTACATGAGAGATGCAAGGCTAGTTCCATGATTGGGAAACCAATCACATTTATATATGTAAGGGTAACCAATCCTTGAAAATAACCTAAAAAACTAAGAAAACTCATCCAATGGGTTGAGGCATTCTTGCCAATGAGACACTAGGTTAATTATCATTTAGCAGTTGCACTATTACAATGAAAATATTTGAGGATGTGGAAGTTGGCCATGATGCTGAAGGAAAGAAGAAAAAAAGGAAAGCCCTTACACTCAAGGAGATGCATTGCAATGAGCTTCTATGACTATTCAAAGATCATTGCAAAATTTATAAGACATAATTTTGTTTATAGATGGCAACCATACCAATTCAAGAAGTGTCTTCTTAGGTTCCCTGAAGATGTGGATTTTGTTGAAAATTACTCATTCAAAGAGAAAAACAAAATTCAATCAATGCATTAGCATTCCAACTAGGTTACAATCTTTGTCCATATTACATATGTGCATATTGTAGGCAATGTCACCAGATATTACCACTTCTTGATGATAAGCATCACGATACTCTTTTTGCTCAATATTGTTTCCTGTTGCGTCATGAATGGTTAAAAGATTTGGGTATTACGCTCAAGGAACATTTGGTGTGGTCAGATCAAACAGCCTCCCAATTTATATCCAAGAGGACTTTCTACTTTGTTTTCAGGTATGGCAAGTTTACATGTATAAAAGTGACAATTTTTCAGGATCTGATCATGGAAAAGGGGAGCATGATGGTGCAGGAGCAATACTAAAAAGAATGCTAACTCATGAATAGTTGAAGTTGAATAGTGCTATGCTACAAGGTGTTGCTGATTTGATTTAGTGAAATTTCTATGAGAAAATATGTTAGATGGGGCTAATGCTACATACTCTTCAAAGGTTTGTACAGCTACTCAAGTATTTTGGGAGATCAAAGTGGATGATGTGGATAGAAGTAATCTTCATTGGGATTGTAAAGTTGTGCCTTATGCAATGTTTGGATACTCTCTTATTGGTGGAAAAGCCTTAAGGTGCACACAATTCTTATGTTACTACACTGCTTGTATGTAAGGCATTTGGAGGAGATGTTGGAACAAATCGCATGGTCCTAGTTGGGAATACATCATTCTAGAACCCATTGATGTTGTTCATGTAGATGATGATGCTACTAATGATGCAACATATGAAGGACACCATGTTATACTAAGTGATGCTCCATGTTTTAGGGATAACTTTGCTATTATAGTTGACAGTGGAAATGAGGAGAATTCAGACTTCTACATCTTAAAGTGCACGCAAGAAAAACAACTCACTACTATACTACTTAATGATACATGGAGGAATCTCATTGCTTAAGAATCTTATGTAAAGTGATTCTAATATGAGTAGACAAAGGATGTCTATCAATACATATGGCTTAATGCGAAGCCAGAAGTGATACTCTACTCATTGCTTAAGAATCTTATGTAAAGTGATTCTAATATGAGTAGACAAAGGATGTCTATCAATACATATGGCTTAATGCGAAGCTAGAAGTGATACTCTACTCACACCTTATTAGAGCCATCAAGTTTCCAATGGAGCGAATCCAAGGATGTAGAAAGGTCTATTCACTATCCCCTGAAGTGTATGAAGTTGTGTACAACATTATTCCCATTGATATGTAATTCCTTCTTGCATATAATAAACAAAGATTTTCTACTCCAATAATTGCAAGTGTATGCTCACATTTACTTACCAATTTCTAGCTATATGTTAGTTGTAAAAATAAGTAACCAACACATGTAGCTATCAGAACAATGTCAAAGAGCACTACTACACGTGCAAAATACTAAAGGTATCTACTAGTTACAACATTGTAGCAACAGAGAAGGTTATTGCTAATGGTAGTAACCATTTAAATGGTGAAGCTAGTTACCACCATTGTAGCAGAGGTGTGTGTTAACTACCGGTGCTGGGTGTTTTATGAAGAGGAAAACAATGCTAATTATATTTCATCAAAATGACTAGTACAAGACCATACAAGGCTCACAACTAGAATGCTGGAGCAGGTAGCCTACTCACAACTAGAGTGCTAGAGCTACCATCAAATACTAGGGTGGTGTGTACATCTGCCTATCCAAGCAATAAAGGAGGGGTGGGGAATAACAACCATTGCTGAGTGTTAACTACTAGTGTAAGTATTGGTTGCAACACTGTACCCATGTTGTAAGTGTTACCTACCATTAAAAAAACCAATGTTAGTTAACTACCATTGGTTAGGTAGTGATTACCTATTGCCACTTTACATAAAGTAATTAGTACCACACTTCACCACTTATGTTGTAATAATAAGAAGCCATAAGCTGTTACTATTAGGACAATGTCAAAGAGCATTACTACACTTGCAAATACAAGTGGCTACTGGTTGTAGCATTGTACTAGTGGAGAGGGTTATTGCTAATGGTAGTAACCATCTAAATAGTGAAGCTAGTTACCACCACTGTAGCAAAGGTGTTACCACTTTACAAGAGGTTCATTGAAAAATAACATAATTGAATTGATATAATTTTACAATTGCAAATACAAGTGGCTACTGGTTGTAGCATTGTACTAGTGGCTGCTGGTTGTAGCATTGTACTAGTGGAGAGGGTTATTGCTAATGGTAGTAACCATCTAAATAGTGAAGCTAGTTACCACCACTGTAGCAAAGGTGTTACCACTTTACAAGAGGTTCATTGACATCTATAACCACATGAGCATATGCTACCACCCTAGTGGCTGCTGCTACATAAGCCTTTGAAGTCACATCCTTTGCCATATGTTTAACATCTTTGTCTACCACATAAATTACATGATTATCTATAACATCAACCTCATGTGCAAGTTCCAAATCATCAATGACTCTAGAAGCATCCATGTGCTTGTATAAAAAAGAAGATGATGAAAATTTAGGGAAAAAAACAAAAGTTTCCATTCATTTTGAAATCATAAGTACAAAGGGATTTTGGCAATTAGAATGCCATGGCAAGAAACTTTGAGACCATAAGTACAAAGGGATTTTGGTTGGATCAATGTGTTCATAAATCTTGACATGATGATGATGCGTCCCTTTCAAATGATAATGCATTGAATCTTCTTAAGGAGCTTAGCCTTATCAATGGTCAGTGTCTTTTCCATGCACAAATTATTTATGAGCATGATAGATGCGGTACATGAAGCATATAAGCTCAAAAATCTCATTGTTCCAAATAATGCTAATAGAAATTTATACCTGATTTTGGATTAACAAATTGACCACTCAAATCAAGGGGAAAATCTGATTTGATGCTTTACAGAGGCTTAGAAACACTTGAATGTGAGATATGAACCATTAATGCCTAAAAACCTTAAATGATTAGCACTAATCAAGGTATTAGTGAATGTAATTTTTTTTATTAATTTAACAAAAATTACCCTGATTTGGAGAGCACCGTCGGATTGGGAAATCAAGGAGCTTTCTTGATATGAACCTTTGGCAAGTAATAGCAAGTCCCCAATGGTATGATTAGACCCTCAATGGTATGATTAGACCCTCAATGGTCCAAAAACGTAAGGATTATTACTGATTAATCACTGATTAAATGACTGTTTGTAGTGCAAAGAACGAGCAACTTGGAGTGTGAAATTGAAGCCCTTTCATAAATCTTCTTCAAAAACTCTTCAAGGGACACTTATAGAAATAGGTTAACATGAGTTTAGAACCAATAAACACATGATTAGCCTTAATAATGACCCTTTAATTACCTCTTTGCAAAAGTGACTCTTAGAGAAGTGCCCAGGGCTATAGCGGGTTCTGTGGATGTTGATTTGCAAATTGTAGGCGTATTCGGAGCTACCAAAAACCCTTGGGCAGTCAAGGAATTACACTAAAATTCTCACAATGGCGTTCCATTGCATTTTTCCCAAAAAAACGCAAGCATCCTTTAATTGGCCGCTTTCAGCGTTGATCCATGTGATTCTGTTCGATTGAGATGCTTGGTGATTGCGCCCTTGAGCTAGGAAGAGGCCCTAATGATTGGCTTGAGCTTTGGTTATGATCTCATTATGAGTGGGGAGATGACCTAAATGGCAAAAATGGTGGAAATATAATTAACTACGAATCAAGATTAGGGTATGCGATAAGATGAAGCTAATGAGAGTGGATTAGATCATAAGCATAGCATTAACATTGAATAGCATGGTTCTGATACCGTGTTGGCAATCATAGGTCCAACCATGGAGCTATGGAGGATGGAATCTCTCCATGGTTGAGGAGGAAGACGAAGAGAGAAAAGAGACAGCAAGTTGGGCACAACACAAGGTGATTAGTATTATGAATGATATGAGAGATGAGATATGAATGAACCACCAAGTACAATACCCTTTTATATAGGCATAAAACCCTATCTTTTGACTCTAACTAAGAGGTTTCTCACACCTAGAATGTTCACACCAAGTTGGCTATAAACCTAATGACCGGATGCCCGTATCCCCACTGTCACATGATATTTTGGTGTATTTGTAACATATCTACCATTGAAAAGCTTCCTTACAATTTTGATACTGGTAAAACTACTAGTGATATTGGTTGCAATGGAAGTAACTACCTCTAATGGTAAATACCATTGGTAACATCTAGTGATACATGGTAAAAGTATCACTATTACATGGTAATTAGATAAACTGGTAACTACTAGAGATATTGGTAACTACCAAAGGTTACAATGGTAGTAACTACCTATGATGATGGTAATTGTCATGGAAAAACTACCAGTGGATGCAATGTATCTATTAGTAGTGATAATGGTAACTACTGCTGCTTGCAATGTATCTATTAGTAGTGATAATGGTAACTACTACTGCTTGCAATGGTTGTAGATTGGCGTTTGACTATGACTTGAGGGTAGTTACCAATCTATTTAGTGGTGATTGTTACATATGGTGCTAGTAGCTACCACTTTTTCAATAATGCAAGTTACCATTTTGTTAAGGGTGAGTGCCACTAGTGATGCTAGTGAAAGAAGTGCTAGTTACCACTATGATAAGGGTGAGTGCTACTAGTGAAAGAAGTGCTAGTTACCACTATGCTAGTGGTGGGGTCAATGTTACTACTATTTGGTAGCTACCACTATTCCAATGGTGATTGTTGCATATGATGCTAAGTACCAATTTTCTAGTAATGCAAGCTACCACTTTGTTAGTGACCACCTTGACAGTAGTGGTAGCTACCACGATGCCAATGGTGAGTGTGAGACAGATAGTTACCACTATGCCAATGGTGATTGTTACATGTGTGCCATTGTGGTGTGATGTTGGTGGTGCTAGTAGCTGCCACTTAACCATTGGTGCTAGTTTATAATCACCACCATGAAACTAATGATGGTAGTGGAGGTATTGAGGAAAGGCAAGGGAAAAAATGAAAGATAGTAGTATAAATGAGCAAGATTACCTCTCTTTGGGGCCTTAGTTGATGTGCTTCCTTGTGACACTACCATCAACTTTGCAACAAAATAGGGGTGTTCTGTGAGTAACTAGTCTCCAAGCACTCATCGTGGCCAATGCAAAGGTGTGTGAAACAAAACATATGGTATGGGTGTTTACATGGCAATATGTAAACATACGGTATGGGTGTTTACATGGCAACATGTAAACACCCATCATGGAAGGCTAGCCCACATCTTGTGCAATTTGCAGCTAGCATAAGCACCTCAACCTCGTGACTTGGGACCTGTGGTGGTGATTGAAGACCTAGTGCCATGCAAGATCTTGATCTCAAAATCTCCTCGACAAAGTCAAGTTGGAGATGCCTACCTCTTAAAACCATAGCAATAGTGACAAAATCAACTTGTATGTGCAAAATACAATTCACGCCTTGTAAAGCTTTCTCTACATCTACAACTTACCAACATTTGGCTCAATCTCCAGAGCCCCTTCATTATGGTGCACTACTACCTTGGCATTTTTTGTTGTTGCCATATCGTGGTCTGACATAGCCAATGCATGGCTCTTTTTAACCTCTTGCAATACATCATTTGACACCAAATTACAAATTGACCTAAGAAAAGGGTTCCCTTGAAAAAGCCAAGGGATCTTTCTTCTACTTTGACATGTTGAGCTAGCCCTTCTTCTCCAAGTCTTGAAGGCACCAGAATGCCATAAAAATGTGCCCATGATTGTTTCTTGCTCTCTAGCTTGCTAGACTCAATGATGTTTGTCATTACACTATTTGCAAATGAAGCCTAGTTGACGAGCCCTTTTAAGTGCTCATAAATAGCAAATGTAACTGACACTTTCAAGTTAGTCGGGGGTTCCTGATACACCTGTGCATACAAGCTATAAAACTTCGTGTAAAACTTTGCCTTCACATTCTTACACTTTATTAGTTAGTCGTGGGAAGTGATGTCTTCATCTCCAAGGATGTGTGGATTTTTTCTCGGCATACTGAGACCATATAGAGAATTATACTCCTCCTTGGTCATGCAAAAGATATGGTTTTTGTCCAATGACACTTCGGTGTGCCACTGAGACATACGTGCCTATCATGACATGCATGCACACAAACACTTATTTAAAGAAAAGGAATGCAATAAAATGTATAATCAATTGCTTTAATAAAAAGACACACAATAGAAAACCTGCATATGCTACAACAAATTAGCAATAATCACACTTGTTCATTGAAGAAATAAGTCTACATTATTGAACAATAAAATAAGTCAAAAGATATGACAAGAAAAAAGGATTCCAATTAGTAGAGAGAGAGAGAGAGAGAGAGAGAGAGGGAGAGAGAGAGAGAGAGATGAACATTCAAGAATAAGAGAAAGTGAGGATTGTTTTTCTCTTAATTTTTCCCAAAATTATAAAAAAGTAATACCAAAACATAAGAAAAAAAAACTTGGAAATGAGACTTTTAATAGAGACATACTAACACTGCAGCAACACATTTGGAACATGGCTTGTGCTAAGACCAGTAGAAGACAACAATTCACTTGTTTGCTAATCATTACAAGCCACAACAAAAAGGAACACACACTCACTTGAGTATACATCAATACATATTCCTTTTTGTAGGTGAAGTGAGATCCTATATCTATAGACAACCGTATGTTTTGCACTAATGGCACTGAGATTGGCTCGCACCCTATCATCCCATTCTTGGACAAAGCATACTGCCTTTATAAAAGTCATATCCCATAACGTGATTCAATCACCTCTATACCTAAGAAATTACAGCTCACTCAATATCTTTTATTTCAAACTACTTCTTAAGAAGCATCTTCACCCCATGAATGACATAATCACTATCACACTGTTAATCACATTATCAATATAGATGACCATTAGCACAATCCCTTTATCAGTCTTTGTCACATAAATTAGCATTGAATATCCAAAATCTAATAGTGACAAGATACTCCCCTATCTTGTATAGCCATGCTCTAAGCCACACAAGGCTTTGTACAACCTATGAACAAAAAATTAAGTGTGCATGATCCTTTAAGCCACATAAGACTTTGTGCAACTTGTAAATAAAATTTAAGTGTGCATGATCCTCATATCCTGGTGTGGTTGCACCATATGAAAACTTCCTTCTACCATAAGTTACCATGTAAAAATGCATTCTTTACAGTCAAATGTAAAGAGAATCCCTTAGTTGTAGCCATAGCAATGAATACTCTCATGGTTGCTATCCTAGCAACCAAGCTAAATGTCTCCTCATAGTCAATGCCATATTTGGTGCATATCCCCTAGAAACCAATCATGCCTTCTTGTACTTGATAATAGAACCATCTAAATTATGTTTCTTTTTATAGACCCACACATATCCAATTCCCTTGTTTTCAATAGGCAAAGGCACCAAATCCCATGTCCTAATAGCATCAACGTAGCCATCTCTTCATCCATGAGATCTTCCCAATGTTTATGTCTAACTACCTCCTCAAAACATGTGGGCTCTATCTCTTATAAGTTTTGACTATAGATACATATTTATGGGAGATATCTGACTCTAATAGACCTCCCTGTATACACTAGGATCATTACTGCCAAGTGTTCTCAACACTTCTTTGGATCTTTATACACTAGGTGTAACGACAATCAAGATCCCAAACTCCTCATTAAGGTTATTTTTTGAGCCCCTATTTCCATCAACAAAAGGAGTGATCTCCTACTAAAACATCAAGCGTTATAAAAGGTTGATCCACCTTTTCTTTTCAAAAACCTGATACATATGCACTTGCTTAATTTTAAGTCACCTATAGTACCACGATAACACATCAAAATGTCTAACATTCTGTCTCTCAACCTGCCTAACTAAGGCCTCACAATAGACCCATTACTAGAGGACTCTCCTAGTCCACTAAGTGCCTCTAATTATTACTCGACATTTAAGGCACCCATCTGATTCTTTTATTTAGCATCTATAAAATCATTCACAAGCATATACTAGCTACCTATCTCATCCAACCATCCCTGCTCACTCATACCTCATACATAGTTGGGTTATAACATCTATAACCTTTCTGTTCAAGGAAATAACCAATGAATATACATTCTTTTTTTAAAGAGAATGCAGGGAAGAGAGAGAGCTTGAGTTCCTTTTGCAAGCAAACACAAGAGAGAGCAAGACACAAGAGAGAGATGGCTAAATTTTCTTCTATCTTTTGCAAACACACACAAGAGAGAGCAAGACACAAGAGAGAGATGGCTAAATTTTCTTCTATCTTTTTCTCTTCTCTTTACAACCACTAACATAAAGAGATAAGAATACATTCTATATTAAGTGAAAGCACTCTCCTACTATAACATGAAATGGTCGGTCCATAGTGTGAACCTAACTATTTGACACTATTAGTATGTCATAACTCAAAGTGGCTATCACACAACCTGTCATACTTGATTTGCAGCACACTTGACCTTATCTTTGAAGTACTATGTCACACAATCCAAATGATTTGTAGCATACTTGACCTTATCTTTCTCGAAAAATTCTTCCCCAAAAAATAATCATCAAGTTTACTGATCCAAGACAACACTGTTTTTGCATCCTTTTGCCATAAATTTTGGAATGTGAAAGATTTACAACTAATTTTCTTTCCTTTTTGTTTCTCTTGTTCACGGAAAGTTTCCTTGCAACACTTCTTGATCATTTCCTGTTAGAGAGTAGTTCTTCCCATTCTATCCTCTTAGCTCGTTCTTCATTTAATTGAGCTTGAAGAGATAGAAGTTGCTCGAAAACAAAAGAAGGTTGTGGATTTGACATGATGAGGAATTGAGAGAAAAATCAAATTATAAAAATTTGATAGTAATTAAGATAAGCAAATAAATAATATGTGAAGAGTAGTACTTATGGTCCTTGCTCCAAATTTATTGTGAAGTCATATGTTGTCTTGATTTTGTGGAGTAAGAATTCCAACTTCAAGTGTCACAAAGCCCATTTGTGGTATTTGAGATTAAATTGTTGAGGTAGCCCAAAATTTCCCTGAAAAGATGTCTGTGACCTTTTTGAATTGCTTGAATCTTTTTTTCTCTTCTTTCTGTTATTCCCTTTTGTAGCTCTTAGGAAGCTTGTGTGTGAAATCTTTTGAATTTCAAAGCTTCTGAAGTTTAGAAAGCATTTAAACTTTTCCTTCTTTTTTTATAAACTTTTTGGAGCTTTTTTTTATATCAAGGTGCTTGAAGCTTGTAAAAGCTTTGAAGGATGAAAATTGTAAAGCTTATGTTATAAGCTTTAACACAAAGCTTAAATATAAAGCTTTTGAATTGACAAATAGCCAGTGCTCAGTGTAATGAAGAAGTAAATAGGCGACGATGATTGAGCGGAAGAAGAGAAAAAAAATAAAAAGGTAACTGGACTGTGGCGCAAAAAGGAGGAGAGAGAAAGAAGAGATTAAGGCACCGATTTGCGTTGATTAGTAGTGAGAGGAAGAGAGAAAGAAGAGATTAAGGCACCGATTTGCGCTGATTAGTAGTGAGAGGAAGAGAGAAAAGCGAAATCGTCAGAAGTGCACAAAGAATGAGAATATTTTATTTTTTAAAATTTCTTGAGAAATTTTGTAATTCTTTACTTGATCTTTGAGGGGTTGAAGATTGAGAAAAGTGGGTTTACAAGAAGAAGGGTGGTTTGGATTTAAACAGACTTGGTTTTTAAAAAAAGGTGGCATTAATCTCTAGCCCTTGATTTAATTCTTCTTCCAAAGGTCCATATAATTCCCATAACTCCTTTCTTCTCTTTACTCTTTGGATTTTTGGTCAGCTCCTCACTTTATCCAAGCACTTGTATCCTTGTTGTGCAAGATTTTGCACGCCTCTCTTTTTCTTATGATAATTATCCTTTGATTTATTGAAGCTTTAGTAATTCTCAAAAATCAAATCTTTGATCTTCTTTGCAACAAATAAATTACGTAAACCTTGCTTTTCTTCAAAAATTATTCTCCTTGAGTGGTCCTCAAAGCTCTACTACCATTGTCTGAATCTTTACGACACTTGTTGGAGAAGGAACTCTAATTCTTAATCACAAAAATTAGAGCACAACATATACTTGCATAAATTAAAAGCATAAACCTTAATTAAAAAAATTAAATAAACCAAGTGAGATAGAGAATAGAGTAGAGGTCACCAATCGATCCAAGAGTGGGTTGAATCTCCCCTGGGATGAGTGTGGCCCTTGTATCACTTACTCATATTTATATGTATTAGAAAAAGATTTCTTTTAAAAAAGATAACTTCCAAAAAACAAAGCACAAGTGCTTTTTGAGTTTATGAATATAAAAGCTCTACAAAAAATATAGCAAGCAATAATATAAAGTCTTAGGCCTACCAGAAGTATAAAATAATATTTGGTATATACAAAGGTATGAGGCCTTAGGCTTACAAAAATATTAATACCAAAATATGAAACCATAAATGGCATTCACATGTTTTATAAAATATCTCATAATAGTCCAACACATGTTCCACACCCATGATTAACACACAGAATCACTCACTCATCGCCTATATCTAAAATAATGTTAGTCAGTACACATCTGATGAAACACATTAATCTTGACCATATCATACCAGTACACACACAGCTGATTAAATATATTAATCTTGGTAAATAATATAAATAAAATATAGACCAAATAAAATATATGAAAATAAAGGTCCCCATAAAGGTTATGACTAGCATTCTCTCTTGCTCGGGTTGCAATGGACCTCAATTGCATGGATGAGATTTTGGTAAGAATGGAAAAGAAAATAGTATCCATTTGGCATCTTCAAGGATGGTTCTTGAAAGTCACCAAATACTTAACATAAGTGTTATCTGTGCATGTATTGGTGGTCTCGTGATCAATAATAAACTCAGGCACAAGATCTTCTTCTTCATCTACCAATTTAGGAGGTTGTTCTAATGTGAAAAGTGTGAGATATAATATGAAAAGGTTGTTCATCTACCAATTTAGGGTGAGATGGTAGAGGCCCTTTAAAAGGTCTCAAAAGACTAATATGAAAAGAATTATGAATATGCCAATTAGAAGGTAACTTCAACTTATATACATTATCATTGATCTTTGTTATTATCTTGAAAGGTCCATAAAATCTAGGAGCTAACTTAACTACAAGATTGATCTTTATAGATTTAAGTTTTCTTTTCTCAATACGAAGAAGCTCATCATCATCTTTATTAAAGATGAAATGTTTACGTTTATGATTCGTGTACTTCATGTATTTTTCTTGAGCTTTTTGAATATTTAATTTGACTAACTCATGAATTTGATAAGTTTCTAACAAAAAAATCTATGCAAATATGCAAATACTTATCTCATTGCACAGGCTGAGATAAGACATATGATCTAAGCAAATCAAGACTTGTATTATTTGTTACTTTAGTTTGTCCATTAGATTTAAGATGAAAAGTAGTATAAAAATCAAGTTTTATTCTAAGATTATCAGATAAAGTAGTCCAAAAATCACTACAAACTTATATCTCTATCAGAAACAATAATCTTTGGTAAACTACGACGCACAAACACTTGTTTAATGAACATATGTACAGCTTGATAAGCAACCAGTGACTTTTTGCAAGTAGTAAAGTAAGCATGTTTGCTAAATCTATCTATTATAGTCCATATATATCATTCTTGTTATAGAAGTCAAAGGAAAACCAATGATAAAATCCATACTTATTTATTCCCATAGTTCATTAAGAATGGACAAAGACATAAGTAAACCAAATTTCTTTCCTTCATGACTCTTAATCTTTTGATAAATAATATATTCAGAAACAAACTTCGTAACATTTTTATGCATAGTAGGTCAAAAGAAATCTATAACAACTATTTTACAAAGGATATGATGCTCCTCTATGACCAGCAAAATGTGGTTGATGAGATTCTTCAATAATAGCTTGCCTAAATGATTTAGTAATGCATAATCTCTTTTGGAAGAAAAGAAAACAAAACTATTATAAGAATAATTAAAATAAAATCTAACCAATCATTATTTTTTATCTTGTTATATGCATCATAAAAATCAAAATCATTTTCATATATTGCTTTCATGTTATCAAAAGAAATGCTTTCAATAGCAAATATATTATTAATGACAAGTCTCCTACTTAAAGCATCAGCAACAATATTTTCATATCCAAGTATATATTGGATAGTTGACTGAAAACTTTGAATAAAAGATGCCCACTTAATATGTCTATCTGATATTAAAGGTTGTGAAAGAAAATGTTTAATGCTTTGGAGATCAGTTTTAATGAAAAAACTCAAAACTCATAAGATAATATTTTTAAATTTTTAATGCATGAACAATAACAATCAATTCTTTATCATAAATACTATACTTAAGTTCTGATGGTTTCAATTTTCTACTTTCAAAGCAATTGAATGATTATCTTGCATAAGCACAACACTAATACCATGTCCACTAATATCAGTTACTACCACAGAATGGTATAAGGTATAGGTACATGGGTAAATGCATTAAAAGATTTTTCATGCATGTCAGTCCAAAGAAAAACTTTAGTCTTTTTTAATAATTCAATCAAGTGATGTGCTTTATAAGTAAAAAATTTCATAAATCTTTTATAATAAGAATATAAACCAAGAAAAGACCTCAACTCATGAATGTTCCTAGGTCTAGGCCATGATCTAATGGTCTCTATCTTTTTAGGATGATCGACATAGATTCCTTCTGCAGACATAATATATCCAAGATATTCAATTTCTTTTTGAAAGAATTCACACTTGTCTAGGTTAGTATCGAGTTGATTTTCTTTCAAAAGATTTAATACTATCTCTAGATGTTTCTTGTCTCATCTTCGTCTTTGCTAAAAACCAAGATGTCATCTTCATCTTTGCTAAAAACCAAGATGTCGTAAAAGAAAATAACTACAAAATTTTGGTGCTTCAAGAATATATGGTTCATCATGTGCGATTAAATGCAGCTGGTGCATTAGTAAGTCCAAAAGACATTACTAAAAACTCATAATGACCCGTTTACGTGTGAAAAGCTGTCTTATAAACATCTTTTTCAGCTATTCTAACTTGATGATAGATTAACTTAAGGTCAATCTTGGAAAATACTTTGGCTCCTCTCACCTTATCTAAGAGACCATCCACATGTGGGATAGGATATCTATTCTTAATAGCAGTCTTATTTAAAGCTCAGTAGTCAATATATATAAAAAATATTTCATTCTTCTTTTTGACGAGGAGAACAAGTACTCCGTTGTTTGATGAACTACTAGTCCTAATAAGTTTCCAATCAAGCAGGTCCTCAATTTGAGACTGAATCTCTTTTTGCTCTAGAAAATTTACTTTATAAGTAGCCCTATAAGGCAGAATACTACCATGAATAATGCCTATCCTATGATCTTCCGGTCTAGAATTAGGTAATCCAGGAGGAGGTAACTCATTCATAAAACAATCTAAAATTATGAAATGAATGATCGATGCGAGGTGGTCTTGAAAATTAATTTAGAGGCAAAATCCTCACTAGATTAGTCTTTTCCTTTTTCTTGATGGCTCGCTTAGCTTGGATATAGCTAAGGAGTGCACATCCATTAAATTCTCATAATCCTTTTAAGAATACATTCTCACCATTGAATTCAAAAGATATGACATGAAACTCATAATCAATGTGAGGATTATGCTCATGTCTCCATGGCATTCCAAGAATAACATCATAAAAATGCAAAGGCAGCGTAACTAGAAATGTACGAGGTTGACTATATGGTGCAATGGATAAAACATCTTTTACTTCCTTTGTGCAATTATACTTTGTTCCTTGAAAAGCAATTTTGATTTTATACTCTCTGAAGGAGTAACATTCCATCTAAGAGCATGAACAATATTTTAAAAAATAAAGTCATGTGTACTATCATCATCATGCAATATATTTACTTCTTTGTCCTTTTGTTTTTAAAAACATACGAGATGAAACTTGCTTTTCAATAGATCATCTGAAAGATCTTAGTTTTCAAGATTTTCCTTTTGCTCGAAACAGATGTCATCATCCTTTGCATCTTCTTCACCATCAATCATGTTGATTTGTGTTGTTGTAGACTTTTTCTTCTTCTTTGGATAATTGGGTGCAATGTGTTCTTTTAATCGATAATTGTACCATGTTACAACTTGAGCTACAAAATTGTGTTTCTTATTTACAACATTGTTCTTGTTGTTGTTAGCACCACGATTGTTATTATTGTTTGAAGCAACACCCTTCTTCACCATCAATCATGTTGACTTGTGAGGTTGTTGACTTCTTCTTCTTCTCTGAACAATTGGTTGCAATGTGTTTTTTTTAATCGACAATTGTAGCATATCACAACTTGAGCTAAAAACTCATGTTTCTTCTTTACATCATCGTTCTTATTGTTGTTGTTGTTAACACCATGATTGTTATTATTATTTGAAGCAACACCCTTGGTATCTTTGGATGCAATGTGTTCTTTTTTTATCGACAATTGTAGCATGTCACAACTTGAGCTACAAACTCGCGTTTCTTCTTTATATCATCATTCTTGTTGATGTTTTTTTTTGTTAGCACCACGATTATTATTATTGTTTGAAACAACACCCTTGGTATCTTTGTTTGGTATACCTGCCAAACTTATGAAAATGAACACACTTTCTAAATTTATTAGCATGAGAATCCCAAGGTAGTTTGTTGTCCTTTGATACTCCATTCTTTTCCTCACAATTGTAAGCCAAAGAGATCGTCGTGGAAAGAGAATGAGGTTGAAACATATTGATCTCCGCTCAAAGAAGAGAGTAGACTTTAATCTGGCAATGAATTTGTGTTTTTTTATCTTTTGTTCTCACTCGTTAAATGGCTTAGAGTTGCATAAGAACTTGCCAAAATTATTCCACACATAATTATACAGTCTCTTTGTCAAGTTCACAAAGCATATCCCATTGCTGGCGTGCTCTTGCTTTATATTGAGATGCCACGAGATTATTTTTGATGAGCTTTTAAAATGCTTTCCAAGTCCTAGGTCTTTCATGTCATTACTTGATTACATTTCACTATAATGACATAGTTTCAACGAAATGATTTGCAACACACTTGACCTTATCTTTCTTGAAAAATTCTTCCCCAAAAAAATAATCACCAAGTTTACTTATCCATGACAACATTATTTTTGCATCCTTTTTACTATCAAAATTTCAAAATGTGAAAGCTTTAGACTGATTTTCTTTCCTTTTTATTTCTTATTCATGAGAAAATTCTTTGATGGTACGTCTAATGTCAAAATCAAATTCAACACTTCTTCTTGATCGTTTTTTATTAGAGAGAGTAGTTCTTCCAATTCTATTCTCTTAGCTCGTTCTTCATTTAATTGAGCTTAAAGAAATAGAAGTTACTCAAAAATAAAAGGAGATTGTGGGTTTGATATGAGGAAGAATTGAGAGAAAAATAAAATTATAAAATTTTGATAGTAATTAAGATAAGCAAATAAATAATTTATAAAGAGTAGTACTTACGGTCCTTACTTTGAATTTGTTGAAGTCGTATGTTGTCCCAATTTTGTGGAGAGAAAGAATCCCAACTTCAAGTGTCACAAAGCTCGTAAGGTGGTATTTGAAGCCTTTGAGATTAAATTGTTAAGGCAGCCCAAAATTTCCTTGAAAAGATGTGACTAAACTGCTTAAATCTTTTTCCCTTCTTTCTGTCTTGCCCTTTTGTAAGCCTTAAGAAAGGGCTTGTGTGTGTAAAACCTTTCAAATTTCAAAGCTTTTGAAGTTTAAGAAGCATTTAAACTTTTCCTTCTTTTCACAAACTTTTTAGAGCTTTTTTTTGTAGCAAGGTGTGTGAGGGAGAGAATATATGCTTGAAGCTTGTAAAAACTTTAAAGGATGAAAATTATAAAGCTTATGTTATAAGATTTATAACATAACTCTTTAACACAAAGCTTTAAGGCTTAAAGTTTTAACACAAAAGCTTAAATGTAAAGCTTTTAAATTGACACAACACTTAGTGCAATGAGGAAGTAAACATGCGATAACGATTGAGTGCAAGAAGAGAAGAAAAATAAAAAGGTAACCGATGACTGTGGAGAAAAAAGGAGAAGATAAAGAAGAGATTAAACCATGGATTTACGCTAATCGAGTAGCAAAGAGAGGGAGAGAGAAAAGCGAATTTGCCGACAACGCATAGAGAGAATTTTTTTACCAAAATTTCTTAAGAAATTTTGTAACTCTTTAAATATGCAAATCTTCAAGCTTATAAGCTTAGCAATTCTAAGATTAAGATGATAAAGCTCTGAAGTTGCTGTTTACATCCACACTTCTTGATCTTTGAGGGATTGAAGATTGAAGCTCTGAAGTTGCTGTTTACATCCACACTTCTTGATCTTTGAGAGATTGAAGATTAAGAAAGTAATTTTGTAAGAAGAAGGGTGGTTTTAATTTAAATAGAGTTAGTTTTTGAAAAAGGTGGTATTAATCTCTCGCCCTTGATCTAATTCTTTATCCAAAGGTTCATAAAATATCCAACCTTTGTCCAAAGATTTTTATGCCTTTTTTCTCTTTATTTTTTGGATTTTTGATGTGCTCCTCTCTTTGTCCAAGCACTTGTACTCTCATTGTAGGCCTTTCTTTTTCTCGTGATAATTTTTCTTTGATTTATTCCTTTGATTTATTGAAAGCTTTAGTAATTTCCAAAAATAAAACCTTTGGCCTTTTTGCATCAAATAAATTACATAAATCTTACTCGTCTTCAAAAATCCTTCTCCTTGTGAGTGGTCCCAAAGCTCCTACCACTGTCAAGATCTTTATGACACTTGGAGAAGGAACTCTATTTCTCAATCACAAGAATTAGATCATAACATATACTTGCATAAATTAAAAGCATAAATCTTAATAAATAAAATTAAATAAACAAAGTGATAAAGAATAAAGTACTTGTCACCGTTGACACAAGAATAGATTGAATCTCTACAATGAGTGTGGCCCTTATAACACTCATGCATATTTATATGTATTAAAAAAAGCTTATTTTTTAAATAGATAACTTTCAAAAGCAAAGTATAAGTGCTTTTTGAGTTTATTAACATAAAAGATGTACAAAAAATATAACAAGCAATAATATAAAGCAAGCATTTTTATATAATAAGCAAATAAATCAAAGACCTTTAAATGTGACCTTTAGATTAGTATATTATGATGTGAAGATTAACAAAAACAACATTGTTAGTTATAACCTCTATGGAGATGTCCATTATTTTATTTTGAGATATTTTATTTAGATACGCCTTCTATTTATATCATTTACGAGGATTAATGTGTTTAATCAGTTACGTGCACTGTGACTAATATTATTTTAGATGTAGAGAATGACTGAGTAACAAATTATATGTTAATTACAGATTGAACATGTATTAGACCACTATAACATATTTTCAAAGACACGTGCGCTTTTTATAGTTTCATATTTTGCATTAATATTTTGTAAAACTATTAAGACCTCATACCTTTATATATGCCAAATAGTATTTTATACTTTTGGTAGAATTGGCACGCTTCACATACTCTGTATATTCTATCCACTTTGAACTTTAGCAAGCCTATAATAATACTTTGGATCTACAATTTCTTTAAACGTTAAATATTGTTAAGTTTAATATTTTTATACCAGTGTCTATAATCACACATATAACATGTGCAAACATTTATAACCTTCACTTCAAGCATGTTCACATCCAATGTAAACATTTACCAACATTTATAGAGAAAATAAGGATGATTTACTCCCAACATTCATATATTATACATGTCTTGAATTTATTGCGTCGATTATGAAACTAAGCATATACATCATAAAACGTTACTCCACTAACTGCTACTTGATAACTTTCCATTTTTTACATCATTCAACTTTTTGTAGTAGTTCTTTGCTATTACCTTGGTTTGTTAGGATAATAGCATTTTATGCTAATTCTTTGATTTCTTTGCCTTTCTTTGCCAACCACCTTGGCTTCTATGACTCCCCCTACCTCTAGAGTATCCTTTTCCATCCATTTGTGAATTGAAATCATGTTGTTATTGTCCATGGTTCTTGTTATCATATCAACATGCACCTCAACCTCTAGATAAAGATATACCTCTATCTTCTATCTCTTCCACATGCATGAAAATTAGAATCCTATTATTGTCCCATGATTTTTATTTCTATATTGATATGTACCTTGACCTCTAATTGAATATATGATCTACCTATATTAGTGTACAAGGCTTGCTTCTACATATTACTAAAGAAGGATTTACTTCCAACATTCATCTTCTCATCGATTAGAAGGACTATAAAGTCCTAAAAGTTTAAAATTTTTTCTCAAGTTTAGATAGACGTTCGAAAGTGATTAGTCTTTTTCGAGCCGACTGACACACCAAGTCGTCACTCAATAAAGGTATAAAGGCATTTGTAAGCCATTTAATCTTCAATGATTTATCAATGATACATAGCTTATTTCTTTCCACATCATGCAACTCTTGCTCCAACTTCATCTTCCTAACCTTGCTCCAACTTCATCTTCCTAGCCTTGATACTTATGTTATACATACAACTTATTAACCCAATCAACCACTATGCCTAATAGTATGTGCGAACATGCATAGAAACATTGCATAGCTTAAAAATATCAATTTCAACATTTTGCAAAGTGTCGCAAAAACCTTGTACAACCAAAACATGGCCCAAAATAACACCAGATGACCAAAGTAACAATAGAAAGGTCCTTTGCAACATAAACACGTTATACATTATGCTTTTGCTTCACCAAAGAGGGCTTCCTAGGATATAATAATATCCCCTTCTATTGTGCTTACTGTCGCTATTCTTGACTAACAACTACCTATAAAGATTTTCTTTTGAATCAAACGAAAAGAGATGGAATTACCCTTACTTGTGCACTGCTTCCTTTGCTTACCACCTCTTGTTTGCCTCTTGAGCTTGTTATGCAAACCAACCCACTCTAATACCGTGAGAATAATATAGGGAAGAGGGTGAGCTCGTACTCCTTGTGTAAGCAAACGTCTTCACCACACATATACAAGAATAGAGGGTGGCATCTAGGATATGCCTCCTTTTAACAAATACTTTTTTTTATCTTTTCTTTCATCCAATCTCTCAATCTTAGGGCTAGGGTTTTGGCCATAATTTTGTAAGACACATTCAACAAATTAATTGGTCCACAATTAGGACTTTGGCCAAACTTTTGTAAGACGCAGTCCATAGATTGATTAGTCTCCAATTACTTACGGACGGCTTATCCCCTCTTTTATCAATAAGTTTGACTCCCAGGTTGCATTGGCAAGGGAGCTCTTTGTGTTTGTAAAAATATTAAATCATTTCCCAAAAGTCATGTTGAATTACCTTCCATGCCCATCTATACTCATTATGTGATGAATCCACCTAGAATTTTTATCCTTCATAGCTCTAAGAGCTTGTTCTAGATCCTCCAAAGAAAGGGATTTATCCAGAGTTACCCTAGCAAATGCTATGACTGCTTGTGGGATAACTCGCTGAGCTTGGAGAAATTTGACATAAAATTTTGAGAGAAATGACCTCGAGAGTCCAAGAAGTTGAGAACAAGTTCCCCAAATTCCCATTTTATGTGTTGAATGGACTTTAGGACCCGTTCACCCCCTAAATACTTGAAGAAGACTTTACCTTCAATTTCCCCATTCTTTCACCACCAAATGCCTAGCTGCACCGTGGTTTTCTTAACTTCTTCCATTCAAGTTCTAGAGGGTCTCCTTTAATCCCTATTTTTCCTTTTGCTCTTGGTAATTCTCTTACCCCAAGTAATAAAAACCCATTCAACATGCCATCTTCTCTTATGGATGATTTATACCTTCAAATTTGGGATTGAGATCGAGTATATTCAAAATATTTTTAAAACCAAGTAATGGAGAGCATTCATGACTTTATATATCGTTAGATTGAAAGAACAAGGTCACAAAAAAAGCATGAGAATTTAAGATTTTATTTTAATCCTCACCCTCAAATTTGGATGTATTAGATTTATGCTATAAATTCAAGTTACGATTATAAATGAACTTGAAACATGAATTTTATGCATACATGTTATGATTATGGTTATAAATGAATGAGAATTCATTAAATGCTCCTAGGTACTACAAACCAATGATAAATAAAAAGAAAGGGAGTTTAGTGTAATATCACTTTCAAAATTTAAAATATACTTGCAAGATTTGAGGGAATATAGTACAAATACCTTCAAAAATTTAAAGAAAAACTCTTGATTGATAATTTCTTAATTTTATATATAAAGGTTTCCTAATTTTTGAGAAAATAGTTTTTTTGAGCAATTCTTCAAACACTCCCTCACATAAAATCCTCTAATTTATGATGGGTTGGCACGTATTAAAGACTTGTGCATTAGTAAATTATTTATTACCTTCTCATTAGGGATGTTTTTTTTTTAGTCACTTAGGGGCCTGCCTCTTAGAACATTAAAAAACATAGTAAAATATAGAGTTTGGGCCAAAAACAAAACAAAAAAAAAAAAGAGAAGGCTCCACACAGGTAAGTATTAGGCGTAAATTTGTACACTAGTAGAGTGACTCGTGAGAATGGGCGGTGGTGTGTGTACACATGGAAAACGGTGCAACAGATTCATTCACATCCTCCTCCTCCGGTGGTGGTTGATTTGAGAAAACGAAGTACGTTTTGGGCGGTGCAAAAGGCAATGGCCTGGACGGTGACCATGGGGTTAACGCCAATAGCACCAGGGAAAACGCTGCTGTCCCCCACGAACAGACCTTCCACCTCCCAGGTCTCGCAGGCGGGGTCCACAGCCGAGGAGGCCGGGTCCACGCCCATGCAACACGTGCCCATCTGATGGGCTGACTGCACGTTGTAATTGAGGCCCCGCATGCCACGCGAGCGCACCCTCGCCAAGTAGGCTTCCACGTCATCCGCGCTGCTGGAGTCGGCGTCGAGGCTCATGGTGCCCACTTCCGCCACGCCCGGGGCGGCTGCTAGAACCCGGACGGCTTCCTGCACCGCGTCCAGTAAGACGGCGGCATCAGTGGCGTCGAGGCGATAGTCGATACGAAGCGATTCGTCGCTACCTTCTCTCACCGTTCCGCGCGTGCGGTCGCGCGCTAACGCGAAGACAATGCACGTGCGGGAATACCTCTGCATGGTGCGTTTGAACATGGCTCCCGAAGCCCATGGCGCCATGAAGGAAAACGCGCCCGGCCGCACGGACGGACACTGCAAAAGCGCCCCATAGCCGCCGCCGCAGTTCTCGCCCGCCAGCTCGCGGCTGCACGCGGTAATTATGCCACCTTCGAACGCGCGATCTTCATCTGTCGAAGATCGCCGGGGTACGTACCCCCATGCAAGAACTGACGGATGCAAATGCAGGTTGCGCCCGATCTCGCTATTACGGAGCCCGCTCCTTCGCAGCAATACAGGCGTTTGCAAAGCTCCGCCAGCCACCACCACAGCCAGTGCGTGCACATATAATTTCCCATGCAGTATGTTGGCCACCAAGCCGGCCGCGCGCCGCTGCTTCTTCTGTCCGCGGCAGTGCAAAACCTCCTCCGCCCGGCACCCTGCCAAGATCAGTGCTCCTTCCGCCACTGCATCCACCAGCCATGTCTCCGCCGTCGATTGCTTTGCCCCACTCGAACAGCCATATTCGCACCATCCACAGTAATGCTCTCCCACCACATTACGGGGGACATCCTCTACATGATAACCCAGCTTCACACACCCTTCTCTCAACACTCGGTTTTGCAAAGACTCATTTTTAAACCCCACGTTCACCTTCATCCTATCACAAACCACATCCATAGCTTCCTGATACTTCTTTTCTCTGAACAATCCAAGCTTAAGATCATCAGCCCACTCTCTTAATACATGATGAGGGGTTCTTAATGAAGCAGACCAATTGATAGCAGAGCCGCCTCCAACAGTAGAACCAGCTTTCATGAAGATTGCTCCATCTGTGGTGGCAAGGTGGTTGGGGCCTTCCACCATAGCCATGGCGCTAGAAGCTTCAATATGCGAATAATCATCTCTTGCAAAGTAGTCTCCCTTCTCAATAACCAGAACCTTAAACCCAGCTTTGGCCAAAACCCCAGCCACAACACCCCCTCCTGACCCTGACCCCACCACCACCACATCACACTTCATGGTAACATCTCTCTCTTTCGTGCTTTTGCCACCCTTCCTCTTCTTCTTGCTCATGTTTTGCATGTAAGACTCCCCTTCGTGAGCCCAAAAGCCAAATTCTCTCAGCCTATCACACAAGGCTACTTCCTCCTTTACATTAATTACTTTGCCTTCCAATGGCTTTTTTAGGTTTCTAGAGCCTACTGATCTTTCAGGCAAATAATATCGTATTGCCTTCCATGTGGGATTGTAACCAGTGCTATCAGCCTGCAATATTTCCGACAAGAGTTTCACAAATCAATATAATATATCAATGTGGAACATAACAATACTGCAAACTATACCATTTAAAAAGGATCATAAAGAAAAACCATAAAACTATAAAGATAGTGCAAGCATGGCATAAAAGAATCATAGAAACTCATAACTATAACAGTAATTGCAAGCATAGGCGACAAAAAGTGAAGCAAACAATTCCGTTAAGGTTCAACAACTTAAAATAAAATACCAGAATGGGACACAACAATAATGCTAATACCTATAGCTTATAATAAGGATGATTTTATAAAAAAAACCATAGAGACAATATAGGCATAGCATATAAGGATCATAGAAGTCTCATAGACTATAAAGGTAAAGCAAGCATGGCATACATTGCAATTACAAATAGGCCCATGTACAGAACATAAAACTAAATAATCACATTAAAATTACTTATAATGGCATTGCAAGTTATATAGCCCCATGGACACAACATACAAGTGAAGCAAGCATTCTACTATTCCATTTTTAGAAGCAACAGGTAGGGTTGGAAATTAGATGCATTAATGACAACTCACCCTAGCAAACCAACTCCACCCAACCACACTCTTAAACGCCTTGAAGATCAACTGCATGGCTGCCAAATGGCTGGTAGCCCACCCCCTCATGATCCTCTCCCTCTTATGCAGAGATAAGCGTGGGAAGGCTTCAACGAAGGGGAATTTCTTCACAAAACTGTTAGTGCCGCAAAGAACTAAGGTCCCCAATCTGGTCGACAGAAGAAACAGTATAAAGCTTATGAGCTTCAGCTCAGTCGTCGTTACCAGTCTGCTCAAGAACCCCGCAGCCTGCAACCATGATGAGGAGCATGCCTTAGGTGGGGAACCTTAATTAAAAATTGAGATGCAAAGGCTATAGCTTAATTTGCATGATATTATGAATACTTACATAGACAGGGACTTGCCAGTCTGAGGATGATAATTCGTAGTAGGATTGGAGATCATTAGGTGCATCATCTGGAGGGGAAGGCAAGGAGGGGAAGATAGTATCAGAGATGGCAGTGAGAACCTCCATCTGGAGGTGGGAGAAGCAGTGAGCATGGGGAGCTTGACCACCTCTCAGCAAGGGGTGGGCTTCATTATCATTTAATCTATGATTAACAGTTTGATCATATGAGCAACCGTGCTTAGTGGTTCCATTGGTGGACAGATGGGGAAAGGCATTTGATCTGTGGTGAAGGCTTTCAACGCTCATAGAGGTTTTCTCCATGCTCAAGCCTTACAAGCAGTACATTAATCAGTTCTAAAACTTGAGGAAGGATATCATTTTTGGTTGATATATTGTAATGCTGTATGCTTATTTATATGCAAATGGCCACCGCAGCACCTCCAGATGTCCACATGGAAAATGCCATTGCATTGATGAGGACCTGATTTTTTTATCCGAAGGTACAAGAAATTTAGAAACATACACACCCAGCCTCCGTGAGGTGGAGGTGGCCCCGCCGGGAAGAAGACTGGTGAACCCATCGTACATGCTCATAATCAACCCCATCAAGGGTAGGTACCTAACGAGGCCCCCATGACTTGAACACAAGACCTTAGTAGAGACCAACGCTCTACCAGATGAGCTAGCACTCGTTGGTATGAGGACCTGATTTGCAACTTCCATGGAGTGAAGGTGTGTACCTGCAGGTTTAATTGTGTCCGGATAGAAGTAAATACCGTAACATTAAATCTGAATTGGGTAGTTGAAACAGCATATATATATATATATATATATATATATAAAGTGGGGCTTCACAGTTTCAAATTTCCTTAGGGTCTCAAATTTCCATAGGGTCGCCGCTCTACAGTGTACAACAATGGCATTTGTGTGTCTGCGTAAATACAATTAAGATTCTAACCGCTGCGGCTCGGTGCCCAATTCCCATGATAGCCAAGAGCTTGCGTGCCCTCTCAGCATGAGGATTACAACTCCTTGGGTCTCATCGCACACTTAATGGGCTTATCTACCACCTCAAGCAGCCCTCCATGTGTCGAGTGACCACACTTTCTCTGTCCCCGTCTCCTGAATAACGCGTACTTCTAGAGTACAAGTCACATGTGTGAAATGGTCCTCAGTCCTGACTCCTACATACTACACAGTGGACTCTTAAGCTAGCTTCTACATACATTTTGGGGCTGCCCAGGACTCAGGAGCCTGGCCCCTAATTAGGGCAAACCCCATCTATGTAACCTGTTCGTTTGATTTTTCCTACAACTAGTCTGACTTTGTCCGTGCTTCACACAAATTAACTCCAC